>NC_055994.1:135176154-136376154 GCF_018446385.1 Zingiber officinale
CGAGTGTATGGTTATCATGTGTTTGTATCATGAACGCAATTCCGTAATGCTAAATTGAACATCTATTTGATTATACTACGTTCTTTTACATATATGAATGAGATACTTGTGAACAATTTATATGATTGTGGCATTATCAATTGAGATTATTCATCTAACCAGATTGGTTTAAATCATGAGTCGACCAATCTGATCCAAATTTAACGGACGGTGACTTGGGCACCATAAGGGTCGTTTAACTCCTTAAATAAAAGCAGAAGAAAATTTGACTCGTAATTTTGATACTCAAACGGAAGCATCAAAGATTCGCAGTATCGGAAGATATATTTGTAAGGTTGATATTCAAAAGATAGTATTTAGAAATCACCAGCTGAATCAATGACCAGAAAATCTAAAACAGGGAGCAAAAGCAATGGTGATAGCAGATATGGTTTACATGTAAACAACTAGGAAATGTAGCAAAGTTGCAACTATAAGAATGGTGGAGACCTTCTGCAGTTTTGAAGCCTGATTCGAGGCATCGACAGGTCCGAAGGCTGAATCGGTCATTGAACCATCGGATCAATGACCATCGGATGTGCTGGAGCTGGAGCTTGAGCCTGACCTGCAATTGCCATCTAACAAACAGTCTTCTGAAAGAAACTAGAACAACACTTGAACCTTCTATTACCTCGTCGAACAAAAAGTATTTCTCATCCTAAGACTTTAACAAGAACACACTAGGCAGAATAATAGAAGTCAAAAACTATAACACACTAAAGAAACTCAATAAATTCATAAAGAAGAACAAAAGAGACGCATGACCAACATTATTGACATCTCAAATTTGTTAACATAGCACGCATTCCTTTCAATATAACAACACAGAATACATCATTACAATATTTTAGAACCATTATATAACATGTTCCACAACATCCATCTTAACAAAAAACTAATTATCCTATTAGAACATCCATTATATAACATGTTCAACAACACCAACATTAGTCAACACTAATTAACTACCTGAACTAACAAAGTAATAAGGTACACGGCCAAAAGAGTTAGATTCACTATAACTAATATCCAGACCACTGATGGTACATTTGACTTTCCTAGATTATATCCACGAGAAGCAATGAGTTCACTTCCTAACCTTGACTCTATTCTGCCTAACCTTCCACTGCTATCTTCATCAGACAGAGTATCGGCTACCACCCACTTTTGCCAGCCATGTTGCCCACATCGATAATACCTCCTTCCGGGATTTTTGGTCGATCTAGAAACGCACACCAATGTTATTCGTCCGCAGTCCCTGCATGGTACATGTTCAAATTTCGTATTGTCGATGGAGCTATAACTTGATGATGCCATGAAATACCAACCTATTAAGCAAAAGAGAATTACTTAGATTCAAATATATCTTTATGTTCACATATTGTATACTAAATAAATTAAAAAACAGAAAGTAAGCAATAAGTGTCACATAACTTATCTCATGTTGTTAATAAGCAATAAGTAAAACATAAACTTAGTGCTTTAAGCTATTTCTAAGATACTTATTAAAGAAGTATGTCTTGTAGAAATTCACTGTGCTTTTTGCTAGGCAAGTAATTTTTAACACAATTCACCTTGCAATCAGGCGGAGAAGGTTTTTTAGCACAAGCTCAAGTTTGAGTTACTATATAACTTGAATCTCAAGCGTTAATATACCAAACATGTCTGGTCTGCATATCTAGACAAGCTAAGTTGTAGATCAGCCCAACTATGCTGCAAGCTGATGGGCGTCTCTCTTTCACATCTAAATCAAGCAAAACACACCTAATCCTAAGGGTATGAAGGATGCCAAGAACTTGCTGAAAGTAAGGTAAATTATACAAATTATACAACTCAGTTAGCAACTTACAAATGAAACAAATTAGACAAAAATTTTGATTTAAAAAGATATTGGAAACAAATCAATAGGAAAGGTCAACATTTAAATAGGAAGGAATTATTAAAGGAAAATTCAAACTTGCTAGAACCAACAGTTGAACTCCTAAATCCTCACTTAAAGAGCGTGGGTCGTCGCCGGTGAGGGCAGGGCTAGGCGTCGTCGGAGGTCGGGACTCGTGGGCGCGTTCCTCTGCGTTTGGGCTCGTTTCCGCGGGCACGCAGAAACCAAAAGTGGGATGTCGCGGTGGCTGGAGGTCGTCGGGGACGATGGAGACTGTCGGGGACGTTGGAGGGTGGAGTCTTCGTCTTCGGTGTGAGAGGTGGAGGATCGCCGACGGAGAGGATAACTCTGCGTGAGAGGTATGAGATCGGCGACGGAGAGGATCGCGAGAGTTAGGGCTGGGGTTTCTGTCGTGAGAGAGGTTTCTGCGTGCACGCGGCGTGCACGTGAGACCCTTTTATATGATTTTTTATGGTCCAGAGTGGTCCAGAGTTATTTGGTCCAGAGGATCCGCTCTGGAAGAAGAAGACTATCAAAACAAAAAACCAATTTTATAACTTGAAGTTCACCTAATTGTCTTTGGCCTTGTTTCCAAATTCACTTTGTTATGATTCTCCTATCCGATCTCTCAATTGTATTGAGTTCTTAATTGCATATTATGTTTTATATTTTCTTTGGGTTCACTTTATTATATAAACCTATAAGCCATTAAATACAAATAATATCATAATCACGTCGAAATTAACTTAACTTCATCGGATCAACATGCTCCACGGGCTTCATGTGTACTCCATCGAATTTTTCTACTCGCTTAAAAGCACACGTTAAAAACACGATCGAGATGAACATAACTTAAAACCATTCGGCAAATTATTTGAACCATGTAATCAAAATTTCAAAATACTCAAATCACTACGCACATAAGTTTTAAAATTATTAAAACATATATCTAATACTCATTTTATCCCTCCGTATTTACCGCAGAGATTTATGAATCGATTAGGATATTATAGCAATTGATTCGGCAATATTATTTGATGATGAAAAGTTTTCCCAATCAATTACGTTACTATAACAATCAATTCAGAAATCATCTATGATGATGAATAGGTTTTCTAATGGATTCGGACATGAGAATTGATGTCCGAAGCTCATTTGATAATGACTAACTAACACTACAAATGAGATCCTTGAGTCCTTTTTTTTAACATATGATTTTTGGAATGGCTAAAGTTTATCAGCTGATTTTGTTTAAAAGTGACTGATGAGCCTAAAAATCTCGGAATGACACAAAATCATATATTATGTACTTAACTAATACTCTTGAATGTATCCATGCCTCAAATACTATTACGATACATTGCATTGAGCATAATGATTTTTTCAACTCGATTTAGACTTGATAAACGATGTCGGAAGCTCATTTAAATAATATGACGATGATAATCACTGGCTAACACCACAAATGAGATCAATTGAACTCCCCTTTTCTGAACATAGATTTTTTTTTAATTTTTTGAATAGCTAAGGTGGTTCATTAGTCGGTTTTGCTTAAAAGTGGTTAATGAACCTAGAAATCTTGAAATGACATGAAACCAGATCTTATGCACTCGATTAGTGCTCCCGATGTATTCACGCCCTTAAACACTATTGTGATATACTGTATTGAGTGCATCAATTTTCAACTCGATTTGAGCATGAGAAATAATGTCACATGCTCATTTTAAATGATAAGATGATGATAATCACTAATCGATACCATAAATAAGATCATTGGACTCCCCCTTTCTGAACATATCAGATTTTTGAATTTCTAAGATCCATCAATCAATTTTATCTAAAAGTGATGGATGAACTTAGTCATTCCAAAACTTCAAAATTTTGTATGCTCAAAAAAGCGGAGTCTAAGTATCTTATTTGTGGTGTTGATCAATAATTATCATCATCGTATTATTTAAAATGAACTTTCAACATCATTTCTCATGCCCGAATCAATTAGAAAATCTATTCATTGTCACATATGATTTCTATATTGATTGCTACATAAACATAATCGATTGGAAAATTATTCATCGTAAGATAATATTGCTGAATCGATTGCTATAATACTTGATCTATTCAAAAACCTACTCAGTAAGTACGAAGAGATAAAATAAATATTAAATATGTGATTTAATAATTTTAAAACTTACCAATGTGATTTGAGTATTTTGGTTGACAAAAATTGAATGCGCTCGTTTCAAATATCCCGCCAATCTATTCCAAGACCAACACATAAATGATTAACCAAGCTGAGTAATGTAATTTGAGTATTTCGAAAAAAATGATAACCCCAATTAACCAAACTAGTTCTAGGAGTGACTGGCCCAATCCCAAGAAATTTTTTCACTGGTCACCGAAGTAAATAAGCACTCGCAATGGGTGGCCAAGAAGCCCAGCATTCTTTGATTGCATGATTTAAGTATTCCAAAAAAAATGATTATTGAACCCCGTGGTTGTTTTGATGTGATCAACCAAGTTAGGTTAGGTCCTGCTTGTTATTTGATCCCTGTGTCTAAGTGTGCAGGAACTTAGGAGCACAGGAAGTCGAGCGGAAGACGCAGCTAGCGAGAAGGACGGCACGGGAAGGGAGTCGACGGGCTCGGTGCGTCCGAAGGACGAGAGAGCTGCAGAAGAGTACTATCGGTGGACGAGAAGAACGTGTGCGGCGTTCGAGGGACGAGAAGCAGGGATGGAAGCCTGCTCGAGGAAAAGACCGGGAGATGGGTTCGGGTGAGCCTTATTCCAGATAGCGAAGATCACCCAAGCAAACGGAACTGAAGCAGAAAAGACCCGGATCGAGGCGAGCTAAAACGGAGCAGAAGGCCCGGATCAAAAGTCAAACTTGAGTTGACTTTCATGTCCGGGCGCCCGGAACAGCCCGGGGCGCCCGGAGTTGGATTTTGACCAGATCGAGTCAAAACTCGATTTGAAACGTTGGGGGATAAAATTTTATCTCCCCCAGGGCGCCCAGACCCTTCAGGGCGCCCCAACCAAGGCTATAAATATAGCCTTGGTCCAAAAGCTTTCATCAATCACTGCATTTCAACTCTGTACTTCATTCTAGCAATCATTCTGAGCTTTTAGTGTGTAAAAGACTTCTCCGCCTTCAGAGAAGGAGATCGTTAGTGCACTTTTCATCGCCTTGGATTAACAATCATCTTGGTTGTAACCAAGTCAACTTATGGTCCTCTCTGATTCTTTCTGTTTTATTATTTTATCATTATTGCTATTTATTTTGAGTTGAAAGTCTTGAGGAGGGTACACTTTGATTTGGCAGGCAATTCACCCCCCCTCTTGCCGGCCCCGCTTTGACAACAAGTGGTATCAGAGCCCGACAACCTCATAAGGACTAACCGCCGACTGAAGCACAAAGATCAGGACGATGGCCGATGTGAACATTCATCCCCCGAAGTTCGATGGAGACTTCGCTACTTGGAAGCGAAAAATGGAGGTATTTTTTAAGACCGAATTTGATATCCTTTTAATAATGAAATATGGATATACAACGCCAAAAGACAAAGAAGAATTCAACTGGACGAAGAAGGAGCAGGCCGAATTCATGGCCAACGGAAAAGCGGAATTTCACCTGCTCAACGTACTGCCGCCCCAGGAGGTAAGTCGGATCGGAAGCTACGATTCTGCCAAAGACCTCTGGGACAAATTCCTGGAGCTCCACGAAGGCACCTCAGAAGCAAAGCTAGCGAGGCGCGACATCCTTCGGACCCAGTTAACGAACCTCCAGATGAACAACGGCGAGAAGGTTGCGCAACTCCAGGCAAGAATTAAGGAGTTGATAACTCAACTGACCAACCTCGGAGAATCGGTAACGAACCGAGACTCTATCCGGTATGCGCTCAACGCCTTCCCAAGAACCCCATAGTGGGCGTCTTTAGTAGCTTCTTATTACATCTCTAAGGACCTTGAGGTAAGTAGTTTAGAAGATTTATTCTCCACATTTGAACTTCATGAGTCTCGAATCGCAGAGCCTAAACAACTGGAGAAGACGAACCTCAATATTGCCCTACAAGCTGAAAAGGACGATCCCCATTCTGAAACGTCGATCAACGAAACTGAAGCGGCTCTTTTGGTAAGAAAATTAAATAAATTTATTAAAACTAACAAATTCATATCGCAGTCGAAAAAGCATTAACGCTATAAAAAGACGGTTCGATGCTACAACTGCAACGAGGAAGGACACATCAAGGATGACTGCTCCAAATTAAAGAAAAAGGACAAGTCTCAGAGATCGATATCCACAAAACACAAAAGTCTGAAGGCCACTTGGGATGATTCTTCATCCTCCGAATCAGAAGTCGAAGCCTTCTCAGGAATAACACTGATGGCCAACCATCTCTTTGAAGATGACTCAAGCTTAGAGATGAGCATAGATGAAGGGGGATGATCCTCAGAAGAAGAAGAAAGCTGCGACGAAGGGGGAGCATCACCAAGAGAGGTAAGTAAGGTACGTGATCTCACCCCAACCCAGTCCTTTAAATTTATCAAATTGCTTACGAAAGATCTAGCAAAATTAGAAAAACAAAATGCTGAATTGAAATTGAACTTAGCAAAAACATGCCCACTAGAAATGTACGATAATTTAAAATTAGAAAATGAAAGATTAAAAATTGAAATTGAGAAGTTGAAAAATAATCATGCATGCTTAAGTAAATTTTCAAAATCAAAACTAAGAACTTTTAGAAAATTAAATTGGTATATTAGAAAACATCAGGGACAATTTAGGAAAGTTTCAAGAAACTATATACCTCCTAAGTTTCTGATTAATCTAGTAGGAAGGAACAGGAACCTTTACTGAGTTCCTAAATCATTGCTAGATTAAATTTTAAAAGTTAACGCTTTCAGTGAGAAAATTATACAATGAGTTTCTTTATAAGGCTTTGTCTAAGGAAGTGGTTGTTGCTCCAACAACCAAGAAGGCCTAGTGCCTCGCCACGACCTAGAAGCCAAAATATTGAAATAAGATGTTTAATTAACTTTCTGGAAAAACATTAAAATTGGAATTAAATAATGCTTTAGAAAGTTTTTTTATTTAACATTTTTCAACAAAAATATTTTTAAACTTAGAAAAATATTTCTTGCATAAAATTTTTACTTAGGAAAATTCTCAAATAATATTTCTTGCCTAAGTTAAAATATCTTCTGAAATTAGAACTAAATTAGAAATTTTTTCTTACCCAAGTTTTAATTTAAAAAATTCTTAAATTGTTTTTAACTTAGAAAATTTTCAAACTTAAAAACCCTTACCTTACCCTATTCTTTTTGCTGTGATCAAAGGGGGAGAGATAGACAAAAGTTAAGGGGGAGTTAGGCAAATTAGAAAATTGTCAACTTAAAATTTTTTTTTGGTATTGCAAATTTCTTATTGCAATTTTTATGCTTAAACGGTTAGTTAGTAATTTCTTATTTGTTTTTATACATGCTTAAACTGTTAGTTAGTAATTTCTTATTTGTTTTTATACTCTAACTTGAACTTGGGTTGATGCACATAAAAAGGGGGAGATTGTTGAACCTCGTGGTTGTTTTGATGTGATCAACTAAGTTAGGTTATGTCCTGCTTGTTATTTGATCCCTGTGTATAAGTGTGTAGGAACTTAGGAGCACAGGAAGTCGAGCGGAAGACGCAGTTAGCGAGAAGGACGGCATGGGAAGGGAGCCGACGGGCTCGGTGCGCCCGAAGGACGAGAGAGCTACGGAAGAGTACTACCGGTGGACGAGAAGAACGTGTGCGGCGTTCAAGGGACAAGAAGCCGGGATGGAAGCCTGCTCGAGGAAAAGACCGGAAGATGAGTTCGGGTGAGCCCTATTCCGGATAGCGAAGATCACCCAAGCAAACGGAACCGAAGCGGAAAAGACCCAGACCGAGGCGAGCTAAAACAGAGCAGAAGGCTTAGATCAAAAGTCAAACCTGAGTTGACTTTCATGTTCGGGTGCTCGGATCAATCCCGAGCGCCCGGACCTCCGGGCGCCTGGAACAGCCCGGGGTGCCCGGAGTTGGATTTTGACCAGATTGAGTCAAAACTCGATCTGAACATTGGGGGATAAAATTTTATCCTCCCAGGGCACCCGGACCCTTCAGGGCGCCCCGACCAAGACTATAAATATAGTGTTGGTCCAAAAGCTTTCATCAATCACTACATTTCAACTCTGTACTTCATTCTAGCAATCATTCTGAGTTTTTAGTGTGTAAAAGGCTTCTCCGCCTTCAGAGAAGGAGATCGTTAGTGCGCTTTTCATCGCCTTGGATTAACAACCATCTTGGTTGTAATCAAGTCAACTTCTGGTTCTCTCTGATTCTTTCTGTTTTATTATTTTATCATTATTGCTATTTATTTTGAGTTGAAAATCTTGAGGAGGATATACTTTGATTTGACAGGCAATTCACCCCCCTCTTGCCGGTCCCGCTTTGATAACAATGATAATCCCAGTTAACCTCATTGACTATCCCTGGAGTGACTGGTATAATCCATGAAAATTTTCCACCGACCACCAATGATTTAAGTATTCCAGAACTTTGATTAAGAGTTTCAGTAAATTACCATAAATCATTCATCAAAGGCAAACAAAAAAAAATGAGAGAGAATTTACAGCATTCTTTGAAATATCAACTTACTGCAAGTCTAGTCGCATACAGTCTGAACTTTATAAATTTACATCAGTTCCAATACATAACTGATTGCAAATTTGTATGTCTCTTTCGATAGCTCTTGTAACTTCAAAATTTACTTAATACAGACTGGAGGATTACTGGAGCTCTCTTATTCTTTTAAGAAGAATGTGTGAGAGAGCAGCTTTATTCAAAGAAACAAAATTATTTTTATTGCATATAAGAATAAAAAATAAAAGAATAAACAAATTGTGAATATATTTGTTTGCTCGAAGCCACTTTGGAAGGCAAGGACACCAGGATTGCTAATTCACTGGAAGAGAACTACCGGCCGGACGATGATCATGAAGGGGCTAAGTTCACTTCTCTTTCTTTTCCTCAGTTGCTTCTATGACAAGATGAGCTGCAGGTATACTGAACCACCACTCTCTGAATCTTCTTGTCAATTTCTCAGTGCTGCCTCTTCTTGGTGGTGAGTACCGTGTAAATATTTCAAGAAACGCCATTAAGAGTATAAATTTTATAGGTAGCAAAGCAACCGCCAATGCGATTAAAACCAGAATAAATATGACTTTATTTGCTGCCTGTTAGGGACAATTAAACAGTTAAGCAAATAACAATTGGATATTATTATTATTATTTTAAAGCGACTGGATATCAAAATGCATACACATTAAGGTCTATGAAAAACCCCCCATGTGATAGCACACCCCCACAATAAGAGCAGTTTTACAGGCAATATTAAAAATTATAAAAACGATATGTATGCACATTATTGATGCAGTTTCTCCACTAGGTACAACAATAGGTTGCTCAAAAGGACCTTTTTTACATAATAAATGGTGTAAAAAATTAGACAATGAGATTATATTTTGTAATACCATTCATGTTGCTTTCCTATAAAGCAAAAACAAAAACTCAATTAATAATGAATAAACCAACTAGGAAAGATCTTTCTTTGAATATTTTCAAATCTTAGATGGATAATCATTTATGACAACTTAAAACATTAAGATGAACAAAAAGGAAAAAGACTGGTCCTGTCCCTACTTGAAGTACTTTAAGTAAACCTGTAGATGGGCTTCGATCCATTAGTGACACGTTTTTTTGATCTTATGAAACAAAGAGTATAACTCGATCAAACACGCTTTAAAGGTGAATAGAGCCGTCAGCGCATTGCCAGAGTTGGTGAGGGTTTGAATCACTAGACAAACATTTAGCCCAGCCTTCTTTACAAATGGTCACACCAGTGTGCTGTGTGCTTATACTAAACTTGTGAGAAAGAGAGCATCCAGGTGATGCAAATAATAATAAACTTGTTAGAATCATAACATCCTGGTGATGCAAACAATTACAAAACTAGATAAAATATAGGCATGAATCATACATAAAGATTATTGCACGTGCATCAACAACATACAAATAGGAATTATTAAACAATCAAGAAGAAAATAGAAACCTGGGTAGGAACAGCCAGTAGCAAAGCTCGTAATTTTAAAAGAATAATATTTCCGTCCTGGACCAACTCTTCAAGTTGGGAGATGGCATTCTGAACTGCCAATATCTGCTCCATTTTGCTCATAGCAGGTGGAGCCTTTACCATAAGCTCATCAATTGGCTTTCCTTGATTACTAATTCGAGTAAGCAGCATGAAGATAACAAGAAATACAAGTAAGAGAACAAGAACATATTCTAGCCATTCCCTGCACGTCCCAAATGTGATTTTAAAGAGAACAATTCCACAGCAGAAAATGATCTTTTGTAATCTGCTTGAAATGTAGCTTCAATGCTTTAATTTTGCCAATATGTCAAAAAAATATGAAGTAGAAGTAAGAAAAGAATCTAATAAGAAATGGGACACATGGAACAGAAATCATAGATATGTCTAATGCACTTCAGTCCTATGTAGTACAGTAAAATAAATTTATGATTTTTTTTATTGATTTTTCATATCACTATCCATAGCATGTGATGCAAGATTTAATAAGCAAGATTCAAAAAAACACAGGTCCCTTTTTACATGAAGATGGTATCCAAACTAGCTGGAACCATATCCTGTGTTTTCTTTTATGCTCAAGAACAGCAAAGCACCAGCTTCAAAGCTGTCCAAGTTTGCATATATCCTAAGAAGCCAATATGAGAGAGCAATTTGCAGCCTATCAAAGTTTGCTTACAGAAAAGGCACAACAAACTGGAAAGCCTATGGCTCTACTCGGTATAAGAATAAGCATATAATAGGTAATTAGTTGGTAATAACATCCAAAGGTCATCTTTTTTGGAACTTGTATTAAAAGCAGATTGCCTGCCCAAGAGGACTAAGCAACAAACAAATAATTCAAGCATCATATTAAATGAACTGTCATCTCATTTATCATTCCTTTGTTTGAAAATACTATCTAATTTTCTCTGTTTTTTCTTCATTCCTTTTGTTATACTCCAATTATAAATTTTAATCTGTTCAAAAGACATAACCCCCTTGACCTAGAATCATCATATGAACCCTCGGGGGAAAAAAAACTCTCCTACCCTCTAGCCACTTGGTGGTCGGCTATAAGTTGACCCCGTGATTTACCTTCCTTCACATAATCTGGGGATGGACTATAAGCGGCGTTTGGGGTGAGCGTAATTACCTTTTGCTATAATCATATGAACCATAACTTGAGATTTTCTTATTTCAGCAAAAACCTTTTGGTGTATAATTGTCTAAATCTGATGTCAAGTATGGGTCTTCCAATGTGCATGATGATGAAGATAGAGAGCACAATTCTATGATTTGAAATTTGAATCACGGATTAAAATTTTATTTTGACGGTTGGGGTAAAACTTCAAGTTCCTCCGATCAACTTGCCCGCAAAACAACCCAAAAAAAATAGAACATTGCATCAGAGACCGGAGGCTTCTTCTGAGGTTGCCAAAATTTCCACAATGTGGAATTAGGTCACCAAATCTTCCATGACATGGTATAAGGTTGGCAAAGCTTTTGTGATGTGTTTCAGGTTTGATCAATGCTAAATTGAGTCCTTCAGTTAACAAGTGTAGGTTTCAGCAAGGAATCCCAATATTGCAAGTCCTTCGTCTAGTATTCCTACAAGCTTCTTCGAGGTATTGTAAGTATCCCGTGTTAGTTTTGATGTGATCGACCAAGTTAAATTAAGCTTTGTGGTTTTGATGTCTTGTGTCTAAATGTGCAGGACTTAGGAGCACAAGAAGTCGAGCGGAAGACACAGCTAGCGAAAAAAATAACACGCAAATCGAGTTGACAGGTTCGGGACATTCGAGGACGACGAGGACACCAGTGGACGAGAAGGATGCGCGCAGCGTTTTCAAGAAATGAAAAGCTGGGGAGGAAGACTATTCGAGGAGAAGGTTGGAGTTAGGTTCGAGTGAGCTCAACTTTGGATGATCGAAGAATCACCCGAGCGACCGAAGAAGCTACCGGACAAGTCAACACAAAGTTGACTTTGTCCAAATGCTCGGACTAGGTCCAGGCACCTGGACCAGCTTGACCCAAGTCAGGCACCTATTCGAGCCATTGTAGCGAGGATCAACTTCAGAGTCCACGTTAACAAGACTCCAGGCGCTTGGACCGGGTCCAGGTGCTCGGATATCGATAACTTCGTTGACAAAGAGCCGTTGCAGAGTGGATTGAGGCGACCATGTCTAGGCGCCCAAACCGGGTCCAGGGGCTCGGGAGTTGTCACATCAGCCAACGACTAACTTCGACCAGTGAGCTATAAATAAAGCCCTGGACTTCAAAGTAGAAAATACACACTTGTACTTTTATTTCGTTATTCTATTTTGTCATTCTGCGCTTTTAACCGTTGTAAAAGGCTACTCCGCCTTCATTCAAGGAGTTCTTTTAGTGGAGCCTTACATCGCCTTGGATTAGCAACCTCTCCGATTGCAAACCAAGTAAATCTTTACCTCTTCTTTTTAGTTAATGTTTTTATTGTCTTTAACTAATTAAGTGTGTCCTTGCTCAAGTTCGAAAGCAAGAGAAGTTTTTTTTTATTTTAACTTGCAGGTTATTCACCCCCTTTCTAGCCGGCTTACACGGGACCGACATGCTACTGACTCTTCTTCCTCGTTTGCTCACCCAACCACATCGAGTCTTCTCTTCCTCCACCTCTTTTGCCTCGTTCTCCTCTTCCCCTACCTCATTCTCCTCTTTTGCCTCGTTCTCCTCTTCCCCTACCTCATTCTCCTCTTCCTCTGCCTTGTCCACTTCATTCTCCTCCTTCATCCCTGCCTCATTTCCCTCTTCCTCGACCTTATTCGTCTGAATTGTTCTCCTATTCTTTTCCCTCATCATCTTCATTCTTGTCCACTTCATTCTCCTCCTTCATCCCTGCCTCATTTCCCTCTTCCTCGACCTTATTCGTCTGAATTGTTCTCCTATTCTTTTCCCTCATCATCTTCATTCTCTTCCTCCCCCTAGGTATGGTGCTCAAGAGAGGCCTTCCCTCATGCCTTGGTCACTGCACTAATGGTCAGTAGCCACCTGTAATTTACCTTGTCCGTATTGGCCTAGGGACGGGTTGGCGGGAGGTGTTGGGGGTGAACGAATTGCCTTTTGCCACATCAAGAGGCACTGTCATACGACACAATCAACATGTCTCATTCATATTGAAACCCCTCGACTGCGAACCAAATTTGATTTGAATAATTATAAATTCTATTTTATTATACATAAATGGAATTTGAAGGGCATTCCTATAGTATTAAATGCTCTTATAGATTACTAATTTAAATTATTTTCTTGGTCTAATTTTGAAGTTAAATTTAGGTAAATTTTTAATACATGGAGAGTATTAGGGAACTTTTCAAAATTTTAAAGATATATCGCTAGCCAAAACTTTAAGTACCTATCAACATAATTATCAAAGTCGTGTAAAACCTAGTAACTTGGAGTTTACTACATGCATCAGTTGATCTCTATGAAAGTTTATAATACTAACATCTTTTAACAAATTAGTAATCTTGTGCTTCATATACCTATGTCTACACACTTACCACACCTACTACTACTGAACTCTAGGTTTCAGTTAACATTCATTGCAAGTGTACATACGTAGACAGAGACATCTACTTCAAGACCTACTAAAGACTCTTTTAACTACTAGTCATCTACTGTTCCACTTACCTACTAAATCGAATTTCTTGGCTAACTCAAAGCCATTGTGCCATGAACAAGCATCATGCTGCAGACTCCAGCAGTACAACATGATCTATATTTTAAGTAGGTTTCAATCTTAAATATATATTTTACAGTAATTACTGCAAATGCTAACAGAAACTGAATCTGGTGAACGTTCATAGTAACAAACTTTCTGTAGATATTCCTATTATTCCCCTAAAAAAAGATAGCTATTCTAATATCAAGTGCTAACAAAAACTCATAAATCAAATCAGCTGATCTTTCATAGATCATAAACTTATAAAACTAGTCCCCACGTTGTTGCTCCAATAGGTCTTGAGGTCTGGATGCAAAATGCCTCACTGGGTGTCTAACCTCCCTCATACAAAGGACCGCTGCACTAAGGCAAATGCCCCTTGTGATTTACCCCCTTCCAGATAGTGTGGGGCTGCTAAAGTGACGACTTCACCTTTTGCTCCAATAAACTTATAAAACTAAATGTCTGTAAAATATAATGATCGTGGTGGACATAAACACATCAAAAAAACTAATTTCATATTTTTGTGTATTAAATATTCAGTGTTGATCAATTACCAGAAAAAGTAGTAGAACCAAACCTGCAAATTATGAAACAAAATAAAGAACAGAAAATAGTAGACTTAATGGGTTCATCCCAACGAGCCACAGAAATAAGGAAATCCTGCAGTTTAATCATAGGTTGAAGTAGCTCCTGCGAGATTAAAAGATTCAAAGAATTAACTAATTAGCAACTATTATTAAAATGATAACACAAATGACATCCAAAAGACTAATTGTTAACACCATCTAACATGCAAATAGGCTTCAATTAACATTCATAAATACAGGAATAACTACTGTGTTCTACAAAGATAAAAACAAAATCAATCAATGTTAAAATCTCGAGTTGTGCCAAAGTTTCGATTTTTGACTGAAATGATATGGTGTCAATATTGTGCCAACATTTTGACTCATAGTGTAGGTGACAAATTGGAAGTAAAAGAGGAAAGGAAATGAAGAAGAAATAAAAATTATATATCTAAGTTGAGATTTTTTTTGCCCCATTTGAAATGGGACTGTTTTGATATTACATTGTATGGATCCAAACAACAAATTCAATTCATCTTGGCGTGTGTTGTAGTATACCAGGGGTTATCAAGTGTTTGGATGACATGACTGACATAATGACATAGAGACAAGAGAAATTACTTGTACCGAGTGGTATCAAATTTTAGTAATTTATCAAAATAATTATTTCGAACATGTCACCCAACATGGTATGAGGTTTCAAATCATAAAATCAATAATAATAACCCAAATATGAACTTGTTTATGAGTTAAAATAGAAAGGGAGAGATGAACAAATTAGCATCTAGCAAGAGGAATTATTTTTTTTCTTTCTGTCACTAGTCAAAACGTTACAAGAGCAAAACCTGTTTGAATAAGGAAAAGACAGATGGAAGAATACAAGAGAAGAGAAACTATAATTGATTGGGAAATAGGGATTTACATATGAGCCTAATATCCTTTCACTATCTTTTACAACCAATGTTTGGCATAGAGATCAAGACGGTCATAGATTGAAGGAAAAAGATATATAAGATCAATTTATGATTGGTTGATAGCATTAAGTTGTATAGACAACAACAAACAAAAAGCAAATGTAGTACCTTCATCACTGCCAATTTAGCATCAAGACCATCTACTTTGACTCCATTTATTGATGCTTGTGCTTTTTCTAAGTGTTTATAGTTGATTCTGGCAACATTGACAGCCCTTTCTAAAGAAGTCATCTCCCCAACAACTATTTCACTGACAAGAAGCTTGTTTTCCATCGAAATTTGTGACACAAGCCCTAGATTTGATAAAATTCCCAAAGCAGATAAAGAATACATTCCATTTCCACAACTGGATTGATTAGTCCGGTCCAATCTCCGAGAGGTTATCATACTAGCTAGTGTTTCTAATATTACATCACCTCCTGGAAACTGATCACATAAATTGAACATCAGAAGTGTCTCATATTTGACATGAGCTGACGAAACTAAGTCTTGAATGGCTTGCACCCGTAGGACACCAAGAACAGCTTTTGAAAGAGTTTCTTCTTTCTCAACACCTTTAATTGCATGTTTCTGAATAAATCTATGTGCATACAGAACTTCTCGCATAATAGCTAGCCAGTAATCACGACGAAAATGACCTGTAAGCTCAGGAAACTCCATGATCACAGGTTCTAATCTAAAAGGAAGATAGAAAATTGTATTACATTACTACAATGAGATATCCTCCAACAACTAAATAGATACCATAGCCAAATAAAAAAAGAGATTCAAAATAGGTTCAGTATTACAACTTGATATAGGGACTCACAGAGAAATTGACTTGTACATAACAGCCTTATCAAAAAGACGGGAACCCCAGGGCCCAGTCAGTTCAGGTTTGATACTTTGTTTCAGATCATCTGCAAGCTCATATACCTTTGGTTTATCAAAGGTCACAACTCGTAGTGCTTCGAAATAGAGAGCATGGTCCGTCAGTATTAATCTCCCTGAACAGATTTAGTGAAACAGTAGATTTCCATAATCATACAATGAGGAGCTCTCAAAAATCAAAATCATAAGAGGCACTTAAAGTAAGCTGACTTTATGGGGCATAGATCGCCCATATATCTTACATTCTAGATTAACTAAAGCAAAGTGGATTATCAGAAGATGTACCAGGCCTTGTAGCAGTTCCTATGTGTTCAAGCACTGGTTGTGTGGTCAATGTTCCATCCACCTCAAGTATCCTTTCTTCTCTACGATGGCGAAGATCCGAAAGAAGAGATGATTCAGATTGGGTTTTCATCTTCTTTATCGCTCTGCAGAAGGAATAGAAAAAAGGGGAAAATTGTGCATTATATTTTCAAATCTACAATAGAGTATAAGATGTCATAGATAAGTAAAACTTAAATTAAAGGGAAATGGTCACATGACATGTATACTACATGCAGAGCAAGGCACCATGTAATACAGATACTTGAACATTAAACTAGGCTACTCCTATTGTCATACACACAATGTCATTGAAATTCAACTTTGTCATAATTCCTGGAGCAATAAAAAAAAGTAAAAAAGAAAAAACACGATAGAAGGTAAAACAAAATCATTGTGATAGGATTAACACCATTTCATAAATCATAATTTCTAGTCCAGAATGATATCACTTCTTCCATAAGAAAAAAAATAATTCATAGAGAACAGAAGACCATAGTTCCATCATAAATAGAAGGAAATCAACAACCCAAGTATCCAAAAGATATACCAGGAATAACATGTTAGAACATTAATAAGAAAATTCCACTTCGAACAATGATATTTCATTAAATTAAAGCACATTTTGTGACATCTCAACTAAAACTTTTTTATGAAGTTACTTAAAGACAAATATGAAAGTTAGAAAGAGTGTCTTCCAAAGAAGAAAGCTAATCAATTGGCATGATGTTAGGTTGGAGTTTTATTTTTAATTAAAAAAAGGGATTAGTCTGTATTGGATTGCTAGATTCAGTAGTTATGTCATATGTGTACTTATTGTTCGAATCAAAGCCCAGCGGAATACATATATTAAAATCAGATTTTTTTTCTCTTAAATCATGGATCTCTTCATGGTACATATAGTTTTTAAATAAAATAACATGAAATAAAACATACCTCGTAGTCCTCGATAGAGTGAATGATATCACAAACAAATGAGAGTCCCACGTGTGACTCCTCTAGTGGTATCCACGCGTACTAGATCACGAACTTGACACGATCTATTAGGTGCTAGCCTTTTGGATCTACAAAACCTTGGAAGCACTATCGATCTCTTTCGATGGAAGAAAGCAAAGAAGAAGTCTTCGCGGGAGAAGTGGAGAGAGAGTTCCGTCTTGTTGAGAATATTCTAAGGATGGCTACTTATAGCCTCCAAGGAAGATAAAGAGGTATGACTCTTCAAATCATCATGATTATAACTATTCGAATTCTCCATTAATCATCATGATTGTGGTTATTCGAATTCTCCATTAATCATCATAATTGTGGCTATTCGAATTCTCTATTAATCCTTCTTTGGATCAAATAAATCCATATTTGATCTTGATCTATTCAGCTTCCGATATTTTAGAATTAATTAATAATCCAATTAATTCTAATTCAGAAATAATAATCAATTAATTTTAGTATCCACTAAATCAATTATAGATAATGTTCATATCTACGTGTTATGCATGCGACCCTCTAGGTTTTATACATGAAGGCAGTATAAATTCATACACAGACTAAGGTAACTGTCTAGCAACAGTTTTTAGTCACTCAACGTGATAAAATTAATTTAGTCATAAACTATAAACCACTATAAACTGATTATTATGTAATTCAATTTCTTCATCTAAACCTACATCCCAATTCATTTGGTACATTATGCATCATTATCAAATGAATTATTTTACTTGATTTCTAAGATATAATAGACTCTTCTTGAATGATAAATCATTCCACCCATGACCATGGATTTTGAGTCACTAATATTTCTATAGGATGTTAACTCCTAATCCAAGACAATGATGAATCCTCTATTGACTCAACACTATTCTCTCTACGCTTTGTTATACACCCAACAATTATATTAATCATAATCCGATTAAAGACTACTTTTAACGGCGTCAAAATACATAACTCCCCGCATAGAATAAATGAAAGTCTCAAGTCAAAAGATCAGTCACACTCGTTCATAAGAGAAATGACCAATGATGTTTAATATGTGATCTCCTCTTAAGCGAGAGGATCTTCTGGTCCACTTTTTGTGGACTAGGGGATGGCCAACAATGCAATTGTCTCTCCCTGGGTTCACCTTCCCACCCAAGCTATAGTTTGGATAAGGTGGCCAACCGAAGGCCGCCAGTGGTGGGCAGGTGGCCGTGCTGTCAGGCGCCAAGAAGGGGGCGGCCTCCAGGCAGGCCGCTTACCCCGACCCAAATTATAACATGGATGAGAAGGTGAATTCAGGGAAGGAGCGCAACCAATTACAGCCGAATCGCGACCGCGATCCGACCACAATTGCATTATGGACCATCCCCTGGTCCACAAAAAGTGGACCAGATAATCCGATCTCCTCTTAAGCGGTAAGCGGGTCGTGTCTAGTGTACCTCTAAACTCAAGGCACTCCCAAGTACAATTTGGATATCCATCCCTCGGTCTCTCTCGACCTAGTCATACTTAGTGTTGATCTAGATATTCATGTCCCCTCTAGATATCTATCCGATTAAAGACTATTTTCAGATTAATATAATAATTAATCTGTGGAACTTTATCATTCATCATATACGCACAGAAAAGTAAATGATTAACGATAAATACTTGCCTTTATGAAATAATTTTCTACAAAATATATAAGGAATGTCTTAGCATATAAGTTGACACACTAACACTTACTCTATTGATTGGGTTATTTAAATTCTACTATTTGAGTTAGTTTCATTGACTTGTTTCTTATTCTATTTAAATTCCATCAAAACAGATTTTAAGGGGAGGTGGCTGTCATCCTTACACTCCACTCTTACAATGGAAGGCAAAATAACTTATCTCGTTAAAATGTTTACGTAGTGTGTTAGTATAGATGGAAGCATAGAGTTGGTTTAAGTTTATTAAACCAACTTTCAGTTCATGGCTCATTAATGAACATGAGGTGATAACTAACCGCATAAACAACAATTCAGTATCTATCAGAAATTTTCTAATCTGGAATACAACCAAATGATAAACAAGAGAAACACCAGCAATACATGATAGCATTTGTAAATCAGATTCCTTCCTTTTAGATGCAAAGGTACCTGTCTAATGCACCTAGATATTTCTCATAGATTGCAAAAGTAAGTCGACCTCCAGTTGAAGAAGTGAGCACATCAAAGAGATCGGTACAGGTAACCACATCTGCAATGATAGGAATGGCAGGTGCTATCCTAGAAAAGGCTTCATATCCTGTAGTTCTCTCAGCCACCTATGATAAAGCTAAGACAGTGAATTGACAACTAAAAAGGAACCACTTGTCCAGCCATGATCAATCACACAACTATAAGAAAGATGAAAATGGATCTTCACCTTGAGTGTAGGCTGACTTGCTGCTGAAGGAGCTTCCCAGGCTAACATCATATCAAATGCCAACCGCCGAAAGGCCTTGTCTGATAGGTGGCCAGAGACTTGAGTATATAGAGCAAGGGTTCTAAAGCAAGAGTATTCCAAGAAGTTTCTTGCATAATTTGAGGAACTCCTTATAGTTTCTGATGCTTCTGAATTAAAGTTGCTTTGAAGCTCATCCATACTAACATTGAGAATTCTGCAACAAGATAGAAGCAAAAAATATATAAACAAATAAAACTGCTGAAGGTAAATTGTCTTATCATATGATATACTCTATCTTCCTGTTAACTAGGGTACTAAGAGGCCAAAAGGGATTCTTATGAATAGAAAAATATTACTAATATGAAGTCAAAGTGTCTGACTTGACAATGAATAAAAAAAAAAATCAGCAACAGAGACTAGGTCTGGCACTGCAGTGATTTTAATGGGGAAAGAGGTCAGGTTCAGAGATTTAATGGTGAGGCTAGGTCAATGAATTTACAAAAAGTATATATCCTAGATGAGCACTGTTGACAAGATGATATCATATCTAGCAAAGAAAACAATGGATTTCTGATTTCTTCAAGAAGTTTGGTAAGACCTAATCTGAGCTTGGGCAAAGGTTGATTAAGAACCAAGCGCTATCTCAAATTGTTCTTTTTACAGTGGAAAGAACCCAGCCCATAAGCATACTAGCAATGGATTATATGCTAAGAGATATCACCATTTGATTCCTCTTTTAAATTAATTGAGAGCCAAAATTAATGGCGTACCAGAACCCAACTACAGTGACACCAAATATATCCCTCATATGCATTAATGTTAGTGGGCAAACAATTCCCAGTATCCAAGAACAATCATGCCTTTACAAATTTATAAGCTATTGTTCCCTTGCCAAAGCTCCAACCATAACCGTTTCTAAAATGAAAAGTTAGCTTTAGGGGATCCCTTTTCAAAAACAGAGCCAGTGTGTCGCACACCTCATCCCTATCCCCAAAATCTTCTATCCCCGTGTTTCACTCATAGCCTCCAGCCCATTGCAGGCGGCTGTCGGATCGGCTAAAATTATACCCTGAGGGGAAGGTGAGCCAAGGGGGATCGTTGTCGGCCCAATCGACGCCGAAATCCGGCTGAATCTGAGCAGGCTTTCCTCTTCCGTCGATCTGAGCTCCAGCTTAGATCCAGCTGAATTCCGGCGCTGACTGGGCCGACGGCAAACCCCTTGGGTTCACCTTCCCCCTAGGTATAGTTTTGGCCAGTCCGCCGGCCACCGTCGATGGGCTGAAGGCGATGAGTGGGACACAGAGACAGGGGATTTGGGGGACAGGATCCGATCTCATCCCCACTGATATGGGTGTTCTTTCCTTTCCGTGGAAAATACCCTAAGGAAGGAGGTCCTTAACTATTCATTTAGTTGAAGAAAAAAGGGAACATTTTTCTTTCTCTTGTCAAGTGGCATCAAAGATTACTTATTTTCTATCAGTGATTCAGTGCAGTCATGAAACTTAATTCAGAGCAATAATATCAGTAACAAGGCAAAAGAGTGAGTTTATCAAGAACAGCATTGAGGGAGACAGTCAAGGTACTGGGAGCAGCGGCCAACGACGACGTTTGCAATGGGAGAAAGGTGAGAGATCCACTTCCTCCGGCCGGAGGGCGACTGGCACATCTCCTCGATCTCGTCCTTCAGGGAGGTTTCCCGGTTCAGCGCCCATTTTTGCGAGGCCTCCCTCACGATCCCTTCGATCAGGTCGCGTGTTTTGTTCATCATCGCCATCTCTTCCGTAACGATCAAGGAACCTCCTTTATCGAATCCCAAATCTGTTCCGCGGCGGTAAAGAATTCACCTCGAAGACCATGCTCCCTCTTCCTAACACATTTCTCGATGCGAAAGGGATGCGATTTCTACTCCTCGGAGGAAGGCACCGGCCCTCACAAGATCATCATTCACACAGCCGGCGAATCCTATTTCCTGAGAAAACGCCGCCCAGTTACCATCTCCAAAAATGCCCCTCTATTCTAAACAATTGCAATTCAGGCCTTGAAACACTAGATTTCGTTTCCTATAAATATTTATACAAAAAAACACAAATACATCTCGCCACTGATCATTTTTGGAACTGTAAATCTGAAATTGTTTTTCTAGTGTATATATATTTGGTAAATCTGAAATTTTCAGTATATATGCAAACGATTATGATATGGATTCTGGCTTTGTGTAACAAGATATCTGGTCAAAACTATGACTGTTGACATGTCAAGGTCTCCAGTGCAAACTAATCTTCTCTAACTTCTTAAATATATGTGCAACAATAAGTCTACATATGGCAATCCTTCAACAAAAAGTCAAGACATTACATCAAACAGCGGGGTTCTTCGTTCATCACCACTCATTCATTCGACTTCAGAATCTTGTCTTCATCTTTTTTGTCAACGTGTTTTCTCCCAATGTTTTGGAAAAAAAAAACAGTACACGCAGAATTTGGAGCATGAAATATAGAATATTGATGGAAAAAGCACCAACGTGAGTTAGACCTCGACGAGACAGTGACTAAACAATAATACATCTCAACTAGATTCAAATTGAAGTGACCATCCATACAATTGCATCTTTGGTTGAGAAGTTGGAGAGCTAATTGATAAGGTTACTGATCGAACAAAAACACGTTGATAAAAAGCAGTATACTACAGACACAATTGTTAATTATCATCACCAAAAGGAACTTCAGATTCTGCTCCGCTCATGTAGCTTTTTAGCATATCAGATGACTCATCCATGCTCCACGAGCTATGTTCAGTAACGTCGTTGTTGCTGCAACTAGTGTGCTCTGAGGCGAAGCAGGTGGGCGTTAATACAGATGTGGGTGCTAAATTCCATGGGTCTACTTCGTAAGCATTGTTCACGGAGCAATGGCCTCCTCCACTAGAGATCGCAAATCGGTCAACGAAGCTGGTGACGCCACGGAGCTCGTCAGAGGCCCAAGGCGGCATTTCGTCAAACATGTGCGGGGGCGGAATACTGGAGAAGTTTTGTGCCCAGCAGCTGCGCACGGCTTCGCGGAGCAGCGCGCTGTGGGCTTCCGCCTTGAGCTGCCGCTGCACGCGCGTCCTGCAGTAGTTCTTGATCTCGTTGTCGGTTCTCCCCGGTAGATGCTGTGCGATTCTCGACCATCTACTCGCACACAGCCGTGGATATGCGCAGTTCGTCAAAGATGGAAATCAACGAAACGATCGATATATGATTTCAGTACCAATTGAGTACCTGTTTCCCCATTTGGAGTGGAGGTCGAGGATGAGGAGCTGTTCCTCGAGAGAGAGGTTGCCTCGCTTTATATCAGGCTTCAAGTAGTTCAACCACCTCAGCCGGCAGCTCTTCCCTGTTCTCTTCAGGCCTACATATTGTTTGTGATTTGTAAATCGATGGGAGAGAAAGATCAAGATCAAGATCATATCGAGACCTAGTGCAAGCATATAACGGTACGTACCGGCGGACCTGGCTAGGAGATTCCAGCGGCCTTCGCCATGGCAGGCGACGCAGTGGACGAGGAGGGTGTCCTCCTCTAGAGTCCAAGGCCCCCTCCTCAGCTCCCCCATTCCCTCGCATTTGGAAGTAGAAGCTAGTGATTTTATCGCAGTAATACTCATACTATTGTTCTTGGCTTGCTTCCCTGCCGGACTGCCTCTACCTGGCTACATGGAGGAGAGGGACCAATGGCCTAGCTATATAGAGCATGACCGACAAGAGACAAGCGCTTGTTGGGCAAAATCTCCGTGATTTACCTCACAATGGAAGGATCTGCCGACAAGACACAAGGTCCACGTTTGATAAATCCCCGCATTGGTAGGATTTTTCTTACTCTTTAAAAAAAAAAGGAAAAATCTTTATGACGAGATAATCAGCTAGTGGAAAAAAGATAAGGAATTTTCGAAGGTGAGCTGATTCTAGTCGCAAGCTTTCAGCATGAAGGAATTTAGTGATCAATTCTTAAAAGTGTAGTACCAGTAATGGTTAAATCTTTTAATAATATTTTTTTATAATTTCTAATATAACATATCAATATTATATCATAATAAAAAATTTTATTAAAACATCTTCAATAATTAAACCTCTCAATAATTTTTTTTATAATTTTTAATATGTCACATCAATATCACATCACAAATATAAAAATTTACTATTTCTCCCCCATCAAAAACCTTCATTCAATTTTTTGTATGTCCTATATTATAAATCACATATTTTTATTTATTATTTTTTTATTTAATATTTCTATATAATTTTCATTCGATATTTTAATTAATTATCATCTTCAATTTAATTTATTTATAATTTATAATTAATTAATTTATAATTTAATTAAATTTATAATTTTTATTTAATATTTAATTTACTTATAAATTTAATTTAATTATAATTTGTATATTTTTTTAAACTTATCTGAAATATATTTACTTTTAAAAAATATCATTTTAATTATTACTAACTATTTATGAAATAAAACATTATAATTAAATATTTCATCAAATAATTTATTCTTTAATTATTTGGAAAGAGTCCATCATGCACATTAATTAATGGCTCCATATATCTCTTAGGACATCTTCAATGAATAAATCTCTCAATAAATTTTTTTTTTGTAATTTTCAATGTGTCATATCAATGTCACATCATAAGTATAAAAATTTATTCTCTCTACAATTAAAAATCTTCATACAAATTTTTTTATTCTTACATTATAAATCATATATTTTTATTTATTATTTTTTCATTTAATATCTCTATATAATTTTCATTCCATATTTTAATTAATTATGATCTTCAATTTAATTTATTTATAATTTATAATTAATTAATTAATTAATGATTTTTAATTTAATTAAATGTATAATTTTTATTTAATATTTAATTTACTTATAAATTTAATTTAATTATAGTAATTTGTATATTTTTTTAACTTATCTCAAATATATTTATTTTTAAAAGAAAAAAATACCATTTTAATTATCATTAACTATTTATGAAATAAAATATTATAATTAAATATTTTATCAAATAATTTATTTTTTTAAACGTGTAAAAAGAATCAATCATGTCATTAATTATTGGCTCCACCTTCAAAAGAATTATTTTTAAAAAAACTCTAACTTACTCCCAAATTAAAAACAATAAATCTATCTAGTTAGAATTTGATTGGCTATAATTGAATTGTAATACATGTATATAATTAATATATAGAAATGATATTATTAAAATATTTTTAATAATAACTTATAAAGTATATTTTGACCAGTCAAATTTTAATCATTTAACATTGTCCAATTTAAAATCCTAAATTTCTCTTACACAATCATAAAAATTTATTTATTAAGATTTTCATTAAAAAAATTATTAAGATTTTTTAATTTTATAGACTTTTCGCAAAACTTGTATTGAAGATGCAGATTTATTCAGTTTTTTCTGTGGAAAACGTATGTTGACTTGATAACATATTGCTTACGGTAGCCGATAATTGCATGCATTTGTAATTTTCCGTTTGATTTGTAAATCTTTTATTTTTATTTTTAAGAAAATAAAAAATATTATTTGATTGATAATTTTTATATTTATTTTGTTTAAAAGGTGATATTACTTTATGAAAAAATAAAAAATACTTAAAATTTATTTTCTAAAAAAATATAAGTTTTTCAGAAAATAAAAATAAAAGTTTCTATAAATACCTCTTTTGAATTCCCTCGACTGCTGTTTTCAACCAGATTTTATGGGTTCAATCCATTAATTCAAGAATAAGAATAAGAAGTGAACTTGATTCAGTTGACACCTTCAAAGTGTTTTGATTGTAATTAGAAGTTTTGGTTGATTCGTGTAGAAAAATTATGGACAGCCATTTTGAACCAAATGGATAATTTATCTAGGGGTGTATTCAATATTTTGACTTTTAATTATTTGAATGTTTTTTTATGAATTTTAAAAGTTTAAGTATATTCAATCTAGATTTTTTTTTTAACTTTATAAAAATTTAATGATATCCAAATTAAATTTTTATAAAGTTTTAAACTCAACTTTTAAAAACTTTTAATCAATAAGAGTTCTTCAAAAACACTTTGTACAATTTTAAAAATAAAATAAAAAGTATTCTCCTTTTCCTGATCCTTAATATTTCTATAATTTCCACATCATCTTAATTTATTTATGAATAAATTTTTTTTCTTCCCATTTTTCGATTTTGATTATTTCTTTAATTTCAAAAGACCGATTTTCATCCTTTCTCCATTAACTTACAACCCTGTACCAATTGACCGATTATCCCTCGTTGTCCAAATTTGTTATTGCCGATCGTGTTGTTCAGTCGTTGCACAGCTTGCTGCATCATGAGATTGTGGCAGAAGCTCGCAGGCATGGCCGGCGGCTACGACAACAGGAGTGTGCTTCCCCTTAGGTGGTTATCACAATCATTGGATTTTGGTAGCATCTCTCCCCCCTCATCTTCTTTACCGGGCATTTCTACGACGTGCAACGGTAGCGATGAGTATGCTTTCCCTCGTAGGTGGTTATCACAATCATTGGATTTTAGTAGCATCTCTCCACCCTCTTTGTTACCGGGCATTACGAGGACGTGCAACGGTAGTAACTCCTGAAATTTTGAAGGCATGATCGATCAAAATATACATATCTTTTTTAGATAAGTGTATGGAATCTCTGAAACCATCCTCCACTCTAGTCCTTATATGATGATTGATCATCCATATATATTGGATCACTAACCTTGGATAAGAGCTGTTCTTGACAGCTTTCTGACCATACTTCCTCCATCAATATAATAGCCGTCTTCAAGATGTAAAGCAACGCGAGGTTCTTTTCCTACTTCTTTGATTTATTCCTAATTCCAAATATTCGCTCTTACAAAAATTTTCTATCGATCATCAAGATAAATCGGAAAGCGTACACGACGACCAATCTAGAAACTCAGTATCCTTTAGTTACACCTCTCATTTAGAAAAAAAATTCTTACAAATATGTCATAAAGGATTCGAATCGCAAGTATCTAGATGATAATCTGAATATCCTACCGTGATACTATGATCTCAAAGTCAATTATAAAACTTCAAGAAAAAAAATGATAATCCCAGTTAATCTCATTGACTATCTCTAGGGATGATCGATCCGATCCCACGAAAATTTCTCATCAGCCAATTATAAAGCTTCAAGAGAACTTAGAGGAAGTAATTAATATAATTAATATAATTGCTGATCGCATGCAATTCCATATCTTGGTTTGATTTCGAGATGATTCAAGAGTTATATATTTTTAACAAAGAAAATAACCTCTCCTCCGATCAGCCCTTTATTTGGCATTTTCCCGTACCTTTTTAGCAGATTCATGATACATTAAAAACTATAATATATTCTATTTTCTCATGAATTACTCTAATGTTTTTACTCTTTTAATTCAACATTTTATTAAAAATTTAACAAAATTAAAAAATTGATCATGATAATTTAGATCAAATTTATAAATAAAAAATATTTTAAATTATTATAATATTATTAAATTTAAAATTATATTATTAACTGGCCAAGGTTATCACCCAGAAAAAAAAAATGAATTGTTCAATTTTCGTCATACCTCTTTGAGGAATATCATCGAGAGGATATTTAGAATATTTAAATCGTAATTTAAAATATTCAAAATAGCTCCTCCATTTTTATATACTACATAAGTGGAGCTTGTTTTGGCTTGTGTTGTCGTTCTGATGAATTTCTAGCTGAACCAGATAATGAAGCTTCATCATCCTTGCCAGAACAAGTTCATAGTGTTGATTGCTTTGATCAATCATGTGATACTTAAAAACAACAACGAGCAAATGTCAATGCACGGAGAGATACAATAGCGAATCGAATGTAGAGCGATGTTTATCATATTGACAATAATGAAACTTAAAATTTTTCTTTTCCGTAAATCTACAAGTTTCCATGAAGTTTATAAATGTTTGTAAAAGTTTTGTAAAAAAATCTATAGAATTCCATAAAATTCTTTTCACACTTATGTAAGATTCTATAAAAATCAATAAAAATCTATCAATTCCATGAAAATCTATCCTTAAAAAATCAATTACAATCATTCAATCTCTTATTGAATACACCCCTCTAAATGTAAACACTACTTAGCTAAGGAATAAAGAATATTTCAAAATTATCACTCAAATCATATATATACTCGGTGAATTTAAGAGTATACAAAAATATTTGCCCTAGAATTCCATCTGCAACTGCAAAATATTAAGTTGGGCCTCCAAACATAAAGGCTGATGGAAATGTTTGGGACAAATATGCGTTTTGGGCCTCCAATACACGATCCAAGAATAAACACTGTCCTAATCATATTTATATGTAGAATTAAATATTAAAAATAATAATAACAAGCATAAGAAAGACCATTAGCATTTTTCAAAATTCATTAATACCCTTGTGGCGACAAGTTGAACATTCGAAATCTTATAATTTACAAAGAACACTATAATTATAATTGTAGTGAAGTCAGAGATGAATGCACAAATGGACGCAACCCAATACCCACACCGCAGTCGCCCGCGTTCTATGTGAGGTAAATAAACAATACCAATGTCGAATCGTGGTAGATAAGATTGGCGCATTATTTTGCTCGGATACAATATACATCCTTCTAATTTAAAATTAAACATTTTAGATTCGATAAAATATTAATTCGTCGTTCTTCTTTCCAGGCTTCTCTGCGCCTCGGAACCGTTCCTGCACGTTTAATCTCGACATTGATTCTAATGCTGCGACTTGAGAAGCACCATGCATTTACTACACGATTCGAGGCATACTGCATGATGAAATCGGCGTGAGGATAGGGACTACCGGCGACCATGACGGCTGCGGCGGCGGTTGGAGGAAGGAGGAGCAGCGTTGACCCAGCAGACGTCACCGTCTGTTGTGCTTCCCCGGGAGAAAAGTTTACATTGGTCATAGACGAAGATGAAAAAAAAAAACGCGGCACGCTTTACATTGGTCATAGACGAAGAGGAATGTTGCATTAGATCATTGCAAGAAAACAGTAGAACTATTTGAATAGTAACCTATTCGGAGTCTTTAAACAGAGCAAGCTGCGATAAAATTAACTAGTTCATATTCGAGGCAAATAATGGAATTTTCTTGTTTGCGACGATCGAATTGGAGGAGAACGACGGCCGCCGCGCATTTTACAGAGACCAAAATTAACCTGGAAAAGGGGGATTTTGCAGAGGAATGCATCACGCCACCGGCAGGTAAGCTTACCTACTTCTCGTCGGGTACTTTGTAGGAGTCGGCGGTGATCTCTGACAGACACGAGCCGGGGGACAAGGACTGCGGGAAGAGGAAAATCGACATGAGAAATCCAATCTCCAAAAGGGAAAAAAAAGGATTCTGTTAATGGGGAGAGCAACCAAAGAAACGAAGGAAATAGATCGAAATTGGTGGATTTCCGATTTCCGGACGAGAAAAAGGACATAGGAAAACGCGAAGAGATGCGAGAAGATAGATCGATGCGGAGATGGGGAGCGGAAACTCACATCGAGCAGCTTTTGGACCGTCCTCGGTCGCCGCCTGGGCCGGCGGCGAGCCCTGGACCCGGTCATCGAGTAGAGGTCCTCGTCGATCTCCTCTTTCGTAAGGGGGACTGAGAACTTGGGCCGCTTCGCCCGTTCCTGCTCCTCCGACCTAAGCCGCACCGCCCTCTTCTCCCTTGTTCCAGGCGGGGACCTCGGCGCTGTCGTCTTCTCTCTTGTTCCCGGCAGGGACCCGCTTAGGTGGCGGTGGTTCCCGGTGGGAGACCTCGGCGCCCTGCGCCTCGTCCTCAAGTTCCACCGCGGCGCGGACGGAGGTTCCTCCGACGCGTTGGACGAAGGCTGCTCCGGATTCGCCTCTGGCTCTGGCTCCGGCAACTGGTCGGACTCTGTCTCACCCATCCCGCCGATGCGGAAAGACGGAACCACCAGCTTCATGCGGTCCGCCGCCTCTCGGAGATGAAACAGCAGCTTCTCCCTGACCTCCTCGATCCGCGGGTCGTCGTCGTCTCCATCGTCCTCCGGATCGAGCAGCCGTCGCCCCGCCTTCTTCTCATCGTGCTCTGCCGTCTTCCGTCGGCCGCCGCCGACGATCTCACCTTTTCCGTCCACGCTCACGCAGGGAAGCACCCGCCGGCTTCCCCACGACTTCAAGATCGGAAAAGAGGGGGCCGGGAGGAGACTCGCCGGCGCCTGCTCTCGAGGCGGCGTGGCTTCCCTTGCTGCCGGCGCCGGAGCCGGTGCAGGATCGGGCGGGCGGGATGACTTGTCGGCGGAGGTGACCATGGGGATGTGACCTGATCGATCTGACGCAACGCAGGCGGTCACAGAAACCGGCGGTGAGGGGAAGGGGCCGGGGAAGGGTTTTCAAACGTGAGGGTGAGAATAGAGAGTGGAGGCCGGTGAAAGGGCGACAGACAAAGTCCTCAATTACTAACAAGAAATATATAGACACAAGGGAATAAAAAAAATGCTAATTAATATTTATTATTCTTGACCCGAGAAAAAAATATTATTATTTATTTTTATGAAGGTAAAGTTGCAAAATATAGAAAGCTAAATTACGAACGTTATTTTTGCGTTAAAGCACCTTAAAAAATATTATTGTTTTTTCAGGAGAAGGAAAGAAAGGAAGAGAAGGGATGTATGTTTGAGGAAAGGAGGTAAATTAAATGAAACAGATTTTTTAAAAAAATTTAAGGTAAATATTTGGAACAAGTCTGGAGTAGCGTTTAGCATAGCATAGGTGTGTAAATGAGTCAATCATGCACAAATCGCTCATGAATGGTTTAATATCGACTCAAACTTAGAGTTGATCAAGTTCAAGTTGAGCTTGAGTCAGCTCGTTTGATATTAATTTGATCTCGAGCCTATTTTATATTAGCTCAATGGGCCGATGACTCGTTCCTTATTCAGACAGGGTAATTCAATATTTAAATATTTAAAAAAAAGAAATAATAACTTTAGAAGGTATTTGTCGTTAGAAAGTTGTATTAGTTTGTTAGTGGCCAAAGGTTTAAATTATAATATTTTTTCTCATTTTTCAGTGATCTCCTGATCTTTATTTGTATGGATCATGGAATGTATCACTTATAATTATGATCGAATCATGATCATAATCCAGTCGTAATTAGTTGTAATTCCTTCTTGAGTTCATCGACCCTTTCAAATTATAGTTTAGTTCGAAGCGGACGGTCGGAGGCCGTCCGAAGGCTATCAGTGGTGGTTAAGTGGTCAGATTGTTGAGCGCCGAGCGGGGGTGGCCTTCGGACGGCCGTCCACTCCAAATCAAACTATAATTTGGAGGGAAGGGTGAATCCAAGAAAAGATCGTAACCAATTACGTTCGAATTATGATCAAATCGTAATTATGAATGATCCATTCTCTAGTCCGTAAAACTAGAAACCAGAAGATCTATTCTCGGTCATTTTTCAATATCTCCCACCCGATCATCACTGTCCTATAAGATCATTCAATGCCGAACTAAGTACTTTGTCTCTTAAGACAAATTGCTCATCTGTTTTTCAGCTCATGGGTACTTTGGGTCGAGAACATTAACTTAGATTTTTTTACTACATTGAATACAGAAATACACATGCCCAATATAATATCCAACTGTAATACTCTTGAATATTTCTGTAACGCTTTACCATTTCGTCATGCTGGGGCGGGTATCTCCCACCTTAACGGGCCTGCAAAGTGACAAATATATGGAACAAAAGTTCATAATTTACTAAATAAAATTATAATCTTAAAAAACATTAATTTATTTTATAGTGGATTTCTCCCGTATATGTATGGGATTTGGAATTGTATATTTATTTTATTCAGCTTATAAAATAATTGTCATTCTGAGTAAAAATGGTGTTTGCAGAATTTAAACTCGATGTAAGTGGATCCGAAATAAATTGATGCAACCAAATTAACAAATTAACGGTGGGATATTTGTGAATAGAATTGAGGCAGAGAGGAAAGATGGTTTATTATGCATAAGACTTTAGTTTTATATTAAAATTTTTATGATATATTAATTGATTTATATTGATTCATAAATATTATAGTTATGAATAAATATATAGAAAAGTAGGAAGTGTAAATCTAGGATTCAAATTACATTGAATAAAGTTGATCGATATATGAACATAACTTGCACACATCAAATGCTGGATCAATAGTGACAATTTATCCAAGTAGATCAATTAACATTTTGTCATATGATCAATTTTTAAATATGAATCAGGTAGTGTCGAACTTGGGATGACCTGTCCAGCTTGTTGGTTGCTACTCGAAAAACCTAGAGGTTCCACTGTACAAAAATTTTGTATAAAGGTCTGAACCCTTTCCTAGCTACCATGTGTTCTTTTAAATTAAATTTTGGATCGCCTGCGGAACTTAACACGTTTGATCCAAAACTTAATCTATTTGTTCTTTTAGGTTTTGACTTGGATCTCCTGCGGAACTTAACACGTTCGACCCAAGTCACCTTAAGTTATTAATTCCATTAAATATTAATTTCCATAATTGGTTCCCAGTACTGACGTGGCGAGGCACATGACCTTCTTGGATATGGGAGCAACCACCACCGACTAGACAAAACATTTTATGGAAAGCTAATATTTAATTTCCTAAAATAACTTTAGGTTAACCGAAAAGAACAATCAAATCACAAGGAAAAGAAAAACAAAAGAACACTATATCGAAAACAAATTCGAAACTCTAGAATCGTATGCCTCTTGTATTTAGTATTATTTCCAAAAATAACTAGTATGATGTGGAAAGAAAAAATACTAGTTATACCTTTTAGAAAAACCTCTTGATCTTCTACCGTATTCCTCTTCTAACCTCGGACGTTGTGTGGGCAACGATCTTCCGAGATGAGAAACCACCAAAACACCTTCTCCTTTCTTCAAATTTCGGCCAAGCACAAAGCTTCCAAAAGATGAAGATCTTTTCCACCAACCAAGCTCCAAGGGATGTAGGCTTTCTCTCCTTCTTCCTCAAGCTAGATCCGGCCACCAATTAAAACTCCATAAGCATGAAGAGGTTCGGCCACAAAGAGAAGAAGAAGAGAAGAAGGAAGGGCCGGCCACACCACCAAGGAAAAGAGGAAGAAAAATAGAATAGAGTCGTTTACCTTGAAGCCTCCTCTACCTCCTCTTTTATAATCCTTGGTCTTGGCAAATAAGGAAAATTTAATAAAAAATTTCCTTAATTCTTTTTACATTGAAAAGAAAAATTATTTAATTAAAAATAATTTTCTTTTTCAAATACAATGGCCGGCCACCTCAAGGCCCAAATCAAGGAAAGTTTTAATTAAAACAAGAATTAAAACTTCCTAATTTGTTTCCGGAAATTTATAAAAATTTCTCCAATAATTTAATCCCTTCATGATTGGTTTATAAAAAGGAAATTTAATAAATTAAAATATTTCTTTTAAACATGTGGATAAAAAGAAAGTTATCTCTAAAAATTAAAATCTCTTTTAATCTACAAATAAGGAAAGATATCAAGTCTTTTCTTAATCTTTTGTAGAAACTAATAAAAGAGAATTGTTAATTTTTAAACTTTCTTTTAAATCATGAACATGGTTAAAAAGGAAATTTTTCTTAAAATTTAAAATCCTCCTTTAATCAACAAATAAGGAAAGATTTCAAATTTTAAACTCTTTTTTAAACATGTAGATGATTTACAAATAAGGAAAGTTTTTACCAAAAATTAAAATCATCCTTTTAAACTACAAATAAGGAAAGAGATTAATCTCTTCTCTTAATCTTTTGTAGAAAGCTATAAAAGGAAATTTTTAATTTTTAAACTCTTTTTTAAAATCATGATATCCACATAAGAAATAATTTTAATAAAAATCCTTTTTAATATTCTAGTGGTCGGCCACCTAAGCTTGGGACCCAAGCTTTGGCCGGCCACCTACATGACTCATCCACTTGATCTTGGCCGGCCCTAGCTTGGGTTCCAAGCTAGCTTGGCCGGCCCCATTGGATGGGTAAGAAGGTGGGTATGCGGTGGGTATAAATCTCTATATACTAGAGGCTACGATAGGGACCGAGAGGAGGAATTGGTTTTGGTCTCCCGATGAAATTAAGCATCCCGTGTTCACCCCGAACACACAACTTAATTTCATCAATAATAATTCATTCCACTAAAGAACTATTATTGAACTACCGCACCAATCCCAAATTACATTTTGGGTTCCTTCTTATTATGAGTGTGTTAGTCTCCCTGTGTTTAAGATAACAAATGTCTACTAATTAAGTAAGTTACTGACAACTCACTTAATTAATATCTAGCTCCAAGAGTAGTACCACTCAACTTCATCATCATGTCGGACTAAGTCCACCTGCAGGGTTTAACATGACAATCCTTATGAGCTCCTCTTGGGGACATTCTCAACCTAGATTACTAGGACACAGTTTCCTTCTATAATCAACAACACATACTATAAGTGATATAATTTCTCAACTTATCGGGCTTATTGATTCATCGAACTAAATCTCACCCATTAATAAATTAAAGAAATAAATATCAAATATATGTGCTTGTTATTATATTAGGATTAAGAGCACACACTTCCATAATAACTGAAATCTTTGTTCCTTCATAAAGTTAGTATAAAAGGAACGACCTCAAATGGTCCTACTCAATACACTCTAAGTGTACTAGTGTAATTATATAGTTAAGATAAACTAATACCTAATTACACTACGACCTTCCAATGGTTTGTTCCTTTCCATCTTGGTTGTGAGCTACTGTTTATAATTTATAAGGAACCAATAACATGATCTTCTGTGTGTGACACCACACACCATGTTATCTACAATATAAATTAATTGAGCAACTACATTTATCATAAATGTAGACATTTGACCAATGTGATTCTTATTTCTAGATAAATATTTATACCAAAAACTAGGCTTTTAGTATACACTCTAACACAACCCTATAAATGTAATACCCACTAAGCTTGTAAGATAAATATATGAATGTAGGATTTTGCCTTAGAAAAATAATAGGAAGTGAGTTGAAGCAAAAAGAAATAAAATGAAATAAAAAGAAGTGAAGGTCAAGGATTGAACCTTGAACCTCTTATATTATAATTCATAGAATTAATTAGTAGAAACCAATTGGGATAGAGTGAAGATATTGATAGCAAAGGAGGGAAACTCATGATAAAGGTAAGAGTAAAAGCTAGCCAAAAGAAAACAAGAAAAGAGCAAGAGAAAGACAACTTGCCTTCCTCCCTTTCTCTCCCTCTTCCTCTTTGATTTTGCCGAAAACTTAAAGAGGAATTAAGGGGATTCATTCCCCCTCATTTTATCATGAATGGTGAGAATAAATAGAAAATAAAATTTATGTAAGAAAAATAGAAAATGGGTTAAGGGAGAAGGAAAGCAAAAACTAAGTTTGCTACCTCTTCCCCCTTAACATAAAAGGGAGCAAGAAAAGAGAAAACTATTTTTCTCTCATTTTCTCTCATTCATCCTCTCCCTCACCGAGAACACCACAGTCCCCTCTCCTCCATCTTCGGCCCCAAAGCCAAGTTTTCCCTAAGAAAGCCTAAGATACAAGGAGGACTTAGCAAAGGAATCAAGGGAAAGGAACTAGAAGAAGAGACTACTTCTTCTTCACCATACCTTAGATCCACAAGCGAAAAGGATGTAAGCTTCCCCTCACCTGTGGTACAAGGATTTTTATGTGATTTTCGGATTTTATAAGGATTAGAAAACCTAGGAAAGAATTTAATAAAAATTCGGCCAAAGAAAGGGTTTTCAAATCTAGGAAGGTTTAAACAAGTCCTTATTTCATGATGTTTTTTCTATGCTATGTAGGAAGGATTTTCTTCATGTTTTTATACCTAAATGATGCTTGATCAGAGGAGTACCTAACCCTAGAATTTCGGCCAAAAATATTTTAAAGAGGATAGGGAAAATATTGTGTAACCAAACTAATGCAAGATTCTCTCCATGAACTATTAAGGATCTTTTATTGGTTTTCTTGCTTAAAAGTTACTTGGAACCAAAAGAAATCCATTTATATGTTTCGGCCAAGAAAAGAGCTTAGGGTTAGGAAGACCTTTAACTTTAAGTAACCATGTTTGTATGATAGAATATAGAGTTTTCTTAAAGAATTGCATGTTGAAAATTGCTAGAAATTCATGAACTCTTATTTTAGATTTTCGGCCATGATAAGATGGATAGTTTAGAAAAGCTTAAACAAAATTCTAATATGCTCAAGACCTCTGTGATATTATGATATGAAAGTTGTTTAATGTTATTATGTTTAAATTGAGTATAGGAAAATTAGTTACATGATATATGACATGTAAGATCACAAGGGTCCTAGCTTGTTTATGAACCAACTTTGTATATGATGTTCTTAGTAATTTTTGACATGAAACTTACTTAGGTTTTCCATGCTTTAGGCCACTTAAAACCTGGTTTAAAGAATGGTAGGTTTCGGCCATGAGGAAAAATAAAAGAAAAAGGGAAAGAAACCTAGGAAGCCTAAGACACAATTCACATGTATGTTTATTATGCTTATCTTTATACATGCTATGAAACTTGTATGATTTCTTATGCTTTTAGGCTATTTGAAGCAAGTTTATATACTGTTGAGTTTCAGCCAAGTAGGGTTTAAAAGACCTAGAGGCCTTAGAAATGAAACCAAATGTGTTAAAAGTGCTTCTTATGAAAATAGGATAATGTGTTAATTGTGTCACATGCTTGTATAATTTTTCCATGACCTAAATGGACCATTGTATGTTTCGGCCATGAAGGAATAGATGCCCTAGAAACGCTAGAACAAGAATTAAATATGCTTATGTCACTTTACATGGAATATGATAAGTAGAAAGACAAAGTTCCCATGCTATATGTTGTTTAATGACCTAATTGAGGCTAGGGTAAGTTTCGGCCATACATATTGTATAATGTCTTGTTATGAATTTATACATGATGTTAGTTCAAGTTCACATGCTTGTATGTTTATTTTTATCCCTAATGAACACTTATTAAAAGTTTGACCATGACATATGTTAAGGGCTTGAAGGACTTAGGAACTAGCTCAATATGCTTACTATGTTACTTGAAAAAAATGCTATAAATATGATTTAAGGTTTCCATGCTTTCATGACATTTGGGACCTTGTTTATATACTGATAGGGTTCGGCCACATGAGTTTAAGGACTTGGAGAACTTAGAAACCAAGTTAATCATGCTTATAATGCTTCCTATGAAATTTATGTGATGATGATTTAGGTTTCACATGCTTGGAGGTTGTTTTTACCTAAATTGAGACCTAAGGGGGTTCGGCCATGATAGGAACCCAAGGGTTTAGGAAGCTTAGAACCCAAGTTAACTATGTTACCATGTTTCTTATGATAGTATAATCACATGATATACCCTTATGCTTAACCATGTATGCTTGTGATTTATACCTTTTTATGATATGATATGTGGGTAGAGATATGCATGTTTTAATGATATGTTATGTGCTAGAAATATGCAAGCTTTAATGATATGCTATGTGCTTAGAATATGCATGCTCTTATGATATGCTATGTGAGTAGAAATTGCATGCTTTAATGATATGCTATGTGCTTAGAATATGCATGTTTTTATGATATGCTATGTGTTTAAAATATGTCTGCTTTTATGACATGATGTATGCCTAAGTGATGCATACTTTTTATGATATGATGTATGCCTAAGTAATGCATACTTTCTTATGACATGATGTATGCCTAAGTGATGCATACTTTTTATGATATGATGTATGCCTAAGTGATGCATACTTTCTTATGACATGATGTATGCCTAAGTGATGCATACTTTTTATGATATGATGTATGCCTAAGTGATGCATACTTTTAAGCTATGCTATGTGACTACATGATGCATTTTTATACATGCTATTTTACTTTGTAAGGCTTGTACCAAGGGTGGACTCCTAATCAGTCCCTAGGCCTTGCTTTGTGATCTGGGCTAAGCCTTGCTTTGTGATCTAGGCTAATAAGGGATGGACTCCTTAGTACACCCCTAGGCCTTGCTTTGTGATCTAGGCTAAGCCTTGCTTTGTGATCTAGGCTAATAAGGGATGGACTCTTCAAGTACGCCCCTAGGCCATGCTTTGTGATCTTGACCTAGTTCCTAGTATGATTCAAGATTTGCTACCTTGGATATACTTAGGACGCGCGCATCTATGTTATGTATGTATGGTACAAGCCGGGACCCTAAATATGTTGATATTATGTTCAAGTATATATATGTAAGAAGAAAATGGTTTTAAAAGATCATGAGACATACACATGTTTTTTCGGATACATGTTTTTAAAATCATGATGCATATAATCTATGATTATGTTGTGTTGAGGCTATGATTTAAGATATGCCATGATATGATTATGTTATGTTTCATGCTATGTTTTAAGAGATGATATGCCATGATATGATTATGTTATGTTTCATGCTATGCTTTAAGAGGTGATATGACATGACTAGTTATAATGTTTGTTATGTTGCATGATATGCTTAAAGAATATGATATGTTATGCCATGACTAGTTGAGATCATGTTAAGTTGAGACATTATTTGATTATGTGCTGATTGTTGGTTTTAGTGAGTAGGAAAGGAACTTACTGAGCCATGAGTGCTCATAGCTTACTTTCCTTGTACCACCGATAAAGGAAAAAGCTGGATGAGTTAAAGGAGCAGCAGGAGGGGCAACGAAGATGTGTGTGGCGGTGGCTAGGCAACTAATTAAGAACCTGCTTTAAAACCTTTAAGAACTATGCTTTGGTTTTGTGAAATGTAATACAATATGGGTGACTTGATGTTAAGTTTTTATTTATTTTGCTACCATGTTATGAAACCATGTTAGTGTAGTTCGGTTTTAATTAAGTTAAGAAAAATAAATTTTAAGTCTTCCACTGTAATACGTACGTAGAGTATCGTAGCCCCGTCCCTTGTTGTTAGCAGGGAGGGCGGGCGTTACAATGTGTTGTGGTGTTTGAGTAAAGAGTTTAAGTTAGGATTACCCTCGTTATTTGATATGTGTATGTGAGTATGTAGGTTTGCAGGATACACATATGATTTAGCTTGATGAATTCGGGTCCGGTGAAGGATGGAGCATCCGAGGGATCGTGTACAAGGCAGTAAGGACAAGGGCCAAGGGAAGCAACTTTGAGGCATACGCGAAGGATGACATTGGAGATGAGCCGCGGGCTTAGATGCATCCGAGGGACGAGAGCCAAAGGAAGTAGGCTTGAAAGCAAGAGGTCAATGCTGCAAAGAAGAGTTAAGTGAGTCGTGAGGGTACGAGTGCATGAGAGATTGTACTTAGGGAAAAAAAGTCCAGGGGGGATTGTAGCAGTCAACGGGCACTGTAGCAGCTAACGATACTGTAGCAGTCGACTGGTGCAGTATAGCAGTCGACTAGTAGAGAGTCGTTGGGCTAGCACAAGTCAACTTGTGTAAGGACCAGTCGACTGGTAATGGTAAAACAGTAGGGTTGTTTTCTTCCAAGCTCTATAAGAAGGAGTTTGAGATGGTCGACCAAGGTGACGAAATTAGACTTAGTTAAAGCCTAATTAGTAGTCACAAGAGTTCTCAAGTGCTTGTGTAATCCAAGAGGTCTTGGTAAGTTTTGTGGTGAGGTTTCTCCACCCCACAATGAGCGAGTTGAGATAATCGGAGTTTTTCGGGGACTAATCTATCGACAGATTAAGGGATCATCCATCTTACGGACAACCGTGGAATAAAAGTAAGTTATCTCCGAACCACGTTACATTGATGTATATTGGTTTGTATTTCCTTGTTATTTTTAGATTAGCTTTCTATTTATGTTTGTTTGTATTCCGTTGTGCTAACATCGTAGGAAGCAATCGATTTGGGGGCACCGTCTATCCAACCCCCTTTTAGCCAGCCGACCGATCCCCCAATACTTAAGTGTTTTAACAAATGCATTAATCGCCAATTAATAGAGGATCTATAACCAATGAGTGGAACGAACGACCATTGATGGTCGATAGCTAACGTTTCAAGCTCGACGAGTAATGATGATAAATGATCATTAATGGACCATTGAACGTTGTCCTGGATCTAAGCCTATATAAGGCCGCGACCACAAGTAAAAGAGACTCCCGAGAAGCAGAAATAGTAAAGATTTTCCTCCATATTTGTTTCCCTAAATCTTCTCTCCGTTGTGCATTTTCACTCAGTGGTTTATCCTGAAGGCGTTAGAATTTCGTTCTGTTTCAATTTCCCTGTACAAAATATTGTACAAGAATAGAACCTTTCCTAGCAACCCACATGTTCGATCAGTCATGTGTTTGATCAATCAAGCAAGTTCTTGAATGATCAAAGCACGCCTTGATCGAAGTACAAGATCGCTGGCCTCTTGTGTTGGTATTCCAAAAATGAAACAAAGAAAACTAACTAATTACGCAGCGGAATAAAAGAACTAGTTGTACATTTTCTTTGTAGTTAAAGATCTCTTGATCTTCTGCCGTATTCCTCTCCTTTTCTTGGATGTTGTGTGGGCAACGATCTACCAAGACAACACCACCCTCCTTCTCTTCTCGGTTTCCAAACCGCCGACTACAAAAGGAGGCTCTAGGATGGGGCACCTTCTTCTCTTCTTCCTTCTCCTCTTCTTCCTCTTCTCCACTTCTTTCTCTTCTTCCTCTTCTTCAAGCCACCCCCCACCAAGGAAGAGGAAGGGGGCGCCGACTCTAGTTGTGGAGGAGGAGGGGCGCCGGCCACAAGGAAGAGATGTGACTGACCCTAGGTGAGGAGGAAAGGGAGGGGCGCCAGCCACAAGGAGGAGAAGAGAGAAAAATTAGGTTTTAGGAGTCACCACCTCCTCCTTTTTATAGGCTTGCCGTCGGTTACAAAGAAAGAAAATTAACAGAATTTTGTTTAGAAAAAATCTCTCTTTCTATTTTTTTATAACCAAATTCTGTTTAGAAAAAATCTCCCTTTCTATAACCAAGTTAAACCAAACTAAGTTAAGTTAAACCAAACCAAGTTAAACCAAACTTTGAGTTAAACCAAACCAAGTTAAACCAAACTAAGTTAAGTTAAACCAAGTTAAACCAAGTTAAACCAAGTTAAACTAAACCAAGTTAAATCAAACTAAGTTAAGTTAAACCAAACTAAGTTAAGTTAAACCAAGTTAAACCAAACTAAGTTATGGATGGGTGGATGCGAGACGTTATATAGAGGCTACAATAGGGACCTAGAAGAGGAATTTGTTTAGGCCTCCTGATATGCTTGGACTTCCTGTGTTTGGCTCGAACACCCAACCCAAGTCCATCAATAATAACTCATACCACTAAAGGGTTATTATTGAACTACTGCACCAATCTCATATTACAATATGGGCTCCTTCTTATCATGAGTGCGTTAATCTTCTTGTGTTTAAGATATCGTATATCCGTTAATTAAATGAGTTACTGACAACTCAATTAATTAACATTTGATTCCAAGAGTAGTACCACTCAACTTTATTATCATGCCGGACTAAGTCCACCTGCAGGGTTTACATGATAATTCTTATGAGCTCCTCAAGGGGACATCATTAACCTAAATAATTAGGACACAAATTCCTTCTATAATCAACAACACACCATATAAATAATACTATTTCCCAACTCATCGGGCCTATTGATTTAACAAATAAATCTCACTCATTGATAAGTTAAAGAAATAAATACTAAGTATACGTGTTTGTTATTATATAGGGATTAAGAGGATGCACATCCATAATAATAGAGGTTCTGTTCTTTTATGTAGTCAGTATAAATCAAACAACCTCAAATGATCCTATTCAATACACACATAGTGTACTAGTGTAATTTTATAGTCAAGATAGATTAATACCAAATTGCACTACAACCGTTCCAATGGTTTACCCCAATCCATCTTGGTTGTAAACTACTATTTATAATTTATAAGGAACCGATAATATGATCTTCTGTGTGGCACCACACACCATGTTATCTACAATATAAATTAAATGGACAACTACATTGCCATATATATAAATATAAAATGTAAACATTTGACCAAAGTGATTCTCATTTCAAAATATTTCAAAACAGATGTTCATACAAAAGCTAGGCTTATAGTATACATCCCAACATATCCATGATAACAATCAAGTATTTTCTCTGTTTACCACGAACAACTAGTACTTAGTTGTGTATATGGTTATGGCTTTTTATCATGGGAACATAATCTTGAAACACAATAGGAGGAGAACAAATCTATTTTATTTTAAGGAAACAACATCATGCAAACTTCGGTAACTCTTTCTTCCAACTCGATACTTGGGTGACTCGGCACTCGACCAACTCTGCACTCGAATGACTCGGTAGCTCATGCCAACTTAGTGACTCGGCAGTCAGCTGACTTGGCACTCAGGTGACTTGGTAGCTTGGCCAACTTAGTCACTCGACAATTGACTGACTCAGTACTCAGACTTAGTATTTGATAGTTAGTTGACTTGGCAGTCAACCGACCTGACACTCGGCAATTGGCTGACTTGGCACTTGGCAATTGACTGACTTGACACTCAGCAGTCGACCATATAAGACAACCTAATTTTTCAGCCAACATAGCCATCCCAAGAAACTCTTCCTTCCCTTCTTGATAGTCTGAGATTATCAATTCATGTCACTTAACAGATAAGATAAATTGAAGTTGAATTTTGATATCAATTCAACAATTTCCATAATATCTCTGGCAATGAAGATTGTCCAACAATCTTAAAACAGATTCATTTATGTTGAGAGAACTATATAAAGTGTTAAGGTATAATAAACTCATCACATGAAGGTTCCTTATGTGCCAATTGAAAATTTTCCAATCAACCATAGAAAAAGACCAGAGAAGTTCACTGGGTTAAACTTTAAAAGGTAAAAACAAAAGATACTCTTCTATTTAACACGCTGAATATAACTCGGTTCTTGACAGAGGAATTTCCTAAGCATGTTGATGATGCTACTAATGTCCAGACCATCGGTATAGTGGAGACATGGACTCATTTTCAGTATCTATGCCAAAACTACATCTTCAACAACCTTGCTGACACGCTATATGCTATGTATAGTACGAAAAGAATAGCTAAGGAGTTTTGAGAGTCCCTAAACAAGAAGTACAAGATAAATGATACGGAAGCAAAAAATTCATTATAGACCGATTCTTGGACTACAAGATTGATCAACTAAATCCAAAACTTTCAGATGATTCTACATGAGATTCACTCAGAAAGCATCATGGTGAATGAAATCTTATATGTAATAACTATCATTGAGAAGTTGTCTCTTGGCTAAAAGAACTACCTGAAATATAATAGTGGCAAAAGGTGACTACGCTCGCCCCCAGCCCCCGTCAACCAGTCCCAGGGCCAACACGGAGGAGGTAAATCATGGGTGGCCACTAGTCTTTAGAATAGTGACTGACACATGAGTGAGGTATTTACCTCAATTATGTTGAGATTCAAACCCCAGACCTCATTATGGTAGCACCTCATATGCTAACCACTAGATTGTCTCAAGGGGACAACTACCTGAAATATAAGTGAAAGAAAACGAACATAATAGAACTCATTGCAAGCAAAAGAAGACTTAGGGCAGCAAGTGGGATGTTTTCAAAGATAATGGCCATGTACGAGTTAAAATCCATTGATCATCAGCAAAGTCTACTTTCAATTCCTACATACAAGCACGATTGTAAAAGTTGGTAAAAGGTGACTACGCTCGTCCTAGCGCCCCCCGCTAACTCATCCCAAGGCTAATATGGAGGAACAAATCACGGGTGGCTACTAGTCCTCGGAATAGTAACTAACGTATAAGAGAGATATTTACTTCGACCATACCAAGATTCAAACCCCGACTTTAAGTTGACAGTACTTTTTACGCTAGCCACTAGATTGTCCCGAGACTCGGATAAAGATATAGTACACTATTGCCTGTGAACCAACACAGCCGACACAATATGTTTTGATCTCAAACGGTGCATCTCTCACACTACAACAAATTTGTCTTTTTGCGGCATGCAATTATGCTATCTGCAGCGCGCATCGCATGTTGCACAACTGCAAGCTGTTGAAAGTCATAAGGCATCGACAACGCGCACTGCATGCTGCAGTTAAGAGCATTCGCAGTGCATGACGCACGCTGTGGTTAAGAGCATTCATAACACACACCGCACGCTGCGATTAAGGGCATTCACAGCGCGCGCTACATGCTGCAGTTAAGAGCATTCACAACGTGCACCACAAGTTACGGTTAAGAGCATTCGTAGCACGCAAAGCGCGTTGTAGTTACATATAATTATCAACATCGTACAATTATTTTTTTAAAAAAATATACAATCCAAATTTAAAATTTAGAAATCATCACAATTCATTCATCACTCAAAATGTAAATACATAATTTTTATTCATCTAATGAACATTTGAGTCAATTTTACAAATGAAACACTAATGATATGTGATCCTGTCCGAACCAAGAGTCAGCGGACGCTGGGCACGTGGCGCTCTCTGCTGGATCTTCGAGTGCTCCGGCGAACCTGCAACAAACCGGGCCGGGAGAGGTTCCCGGCGACGGTCCTCCGACGCTCAAGTCAGGTAGGCTATGGAGAAAGTGGCTGCCAAATCTGTATCATGCGTACCTTTGGCGAAGTAATAGCCTCTTTATATAGGACGGAGAAAGAATTGATGCACGCCCATCGAGATGCGTACGTGTCAGCAACCCATACCACGGTATGCACTTGTCAGAGAGCTTACCTGATCCCATACTGCTACAGTGAGAGAATGTTCTTTGATGGGACGGCAGGACCCCCGTTGTCAGGCTAGAAGTATGGCATAGCCATACGACTTGACGGCTGTCAGAAAATGTTCCCATCTTTTACCCACCACCTGTCTGGGGAGCCCGGCCCACCGGGCGGGCGGTGAAAGTCCGGACGCGGTGAAAGTCGTCCGGACGGCCCTGATTCTTTGCGCCGTCCGGGGGGTGCTTCCTTCCGCTCGGTCATTGTGCACTGCTTCATTTGAGCGTCGGAACCCTGGTCCCTACCAGGGTGTCTTTTTACTATCAGATTTCCCTTTTTTCCGAGTCCGGTCGGCTCGCCCCTTTCGGGTGAGCCACTGGACCCTTTGACCTCCTTGTGGGGTTCCGGTTTTTACCCGGATCACTTGCCTTCCTCTCGAGTCTAGTCGAAGGAGGCAAAGTCCGACTGACTGGACTGCCGATCTGCCGAACAATGATTATTGCATTAGGCCGCTCGGCGCGACATACGGCTGCTCATCCATGCGGCGATATCTGTCCGTTCGGCGATACTTTGTCCATGCCTTGTATTTTCTTGGAATCGACGTCCGTTGTTCTCCCACACCTCCCATCACGTGCTCTGCGCACGGTAAGGGGAGTTCATTAAATGCGGCTAGTAACCGGCTGACACGTGGCAATCGTGCATTTGTCAGAGTATGGCGGTTGCGTCACTTCCGATGGGACAGCCGCCGTTTGAAACGGACGATCAGATGACAACCTCGATATCGACGACCTGGATCGGACGGTGGAGATCGCTTCCGGGCGGCGATATAAAGCCCTTGACTCCGTTTCCGCCGCATTTCATCTTCTTCATTTCCAGATTCCTGTCGCTCCTCCTTTCGCCGGCGACCTTGTGCTCAGACTTCCCGACGATCACACGGCAACTTCCGATCATCTCCCTCGCTTGTAAGATCCTTTTTCTCGCTCGAGACGCGTTCTTCTTTCTGTTAATCATCCTCGTCAGTCGGTTTTCTTCCTTTGCTTGAACCATCCTCTTCTATCCCGCATTCTGGCCTTTCGATCATGACCAGTACCTCGCAGTCAACCGGCGGTGCTCCGGGTCTTTGGTACTCGAACATGGAAAGTCGGTTCGACGAGGAAGACGCCATGCGCCTTATTCGAGCATATGACCTACCGACCGACCACGAAATAGTGTTAGCCACGCCTTCCGATCGGCCTAACGATCCTCCGTCCGGCACTGTTGTCTTCTTCCGTGATCAATTCCTGGCCGGCCTACGTTTTCCTCCTCACAAGTTTTTCTTAGAAGTTTGCAACTATTTCCGCATTCCGCTCGGCCAAGTAGTTCCCAATTCTATTAGATTGCTGAGCGGAGTGATAGTTTTGTTCAAACTGAACGGCATTCCCTTAAACCCGAAAATCTTCCACTACTTCTACTATCCCAAGCAAGCCGAGTGGGGTACCTTTGTTTTCCAATCTAGGATAGGCTTCGTCCTTTTCGATAATATGCCGAGCTCCAACAAACACTGGAAGGAGCATTTTTTCTATATTCGTTTTCCCGAGCGGCCTACTTTCCGCACTAAGTGGCAGACAGCTATGCCTGCGCAACCGGAACTCGGCAAGTTTAGAGGTGACGCAGACTATCTCCATGCAGCCGAACGGCTAGTCGGTCAGCGCTATCACATTGACAAGATGCTTCTCCCAGGAGTAATGCATATATTCGGCTTGTCTTCTGCACCAGCCGATCTGCCTTGTAGCATGAGTAAGCTTCCCTATCTCCTCCTTTATTTTGTTCTAACTGATTTATTCTCTGCTTCTGCAGCTGAGGTCATGTGGAGAGCCAGAGCTACCGAGAAGCTCAAACTGAAAGCCGCTCAGATTGAGGCGGTGACGAGCAAGGAGGCCGCCGAACGGGGCCTGGCTCCGGCTGACCCGGCCGGCGAAGAAGGTGAGGGGACGCCAACGGTCCCAGAAGCCCCGGACGCCCCTGCCCCTCCTGATGAGGCCACGGGCAATATAGAACATGGAAGTGAAGCTGAAGTGGAGGCCCGTTCGGCCGATGATGCGCCGCTGCGCACTCGGAAACGCCGGCGACCGGAATCCGCACCTGCCTCTACACTTGATGAGCCACAACCTGAGCAGGGTGTAGGTGCGCCGGTGCTGTCCGGAACAGTTTCCGTCGAGAGTACCCCTACCCCTCAGGATTCTCCGAGGGCCAGCTCGGAAGTTCCGCCGTCCAGCCCTTCGAGGACTCGACGACGTCTCAAGCGTTTAGGCGAGCTACCCTCCTCTTCTGCTGGTGGGCCATCTCAGAGCGGGCCGAGCGGCCAGAATCTACTTAAAACCGTCCTGCGCCTCCCTTCGGAGGCGTACATGGCTGCCGCCGATCGGCCGGTATTTCCCGAGCAGATGATCACCCTGACGGGTCCTCTCGCACAAGCTTGGATAGATGCTCGGAGTCGTATAGCCAAATTGACTCCCGGGCAGCTCGGCGACAGCAATCTTCAATCAGCTACCGGGGTATGGCCCCTTCCCTTCTTTTCTCTCCTATTTGAAGTTTTTAACCTGCTCGTGTTTGCTAACTGGTGGAGCAGATCGCCATTAGCGATCGATTGGCCGATGGAGGAGGAATCAAGAAACAAAACACTGGGACGCCAGTCGACGGCCGCCCGGAGAAGGCCAAAAATCACTAGAAGCGGAACGAGTCACGACCGCGAGCAAGGTCGTTCGCAAACAATGATTAAACAACGAGACAAGGAGATCAAGACGGCGACCACTCGGAAGCAACAGGCCATCAATGATATGGACCACATGAAGGTGGAGATCAGGGGGCTTGAGCAACGCATTAAGGACCTGGATGCTCTGCTGGCCACCGAAAAAGAGAGCCGCTCGGCTGATCTCCAAAGATTCGATGGAGACTTGAAGGATCTCCAAGCCGCTAGTGACGCTGCCCATGCCGCGCTCAAGGAATATCAAGAGGGAGAGTCGGCCCGCTCGGAGGAAGTGAGGAAGGCGTTCCTCCGCTCGGAAGGCTTCGGAGAGAAGTTTACCGACAAGATATCCCTCACGTTCGAGGAGGCAATCAAGGCGGCGGTGGGCTACTTGAAGACCAAAGGTCACCTGTCTGCCGAGCTGACCATCCCCCCCGAGGACTTAGCGAGCGTGATGGATGCCATCCCGACGCTCTTTTTGATTTTGATGTGTGAAGAGCGTTTTTGTAAGCTTTTTTGAATTCCCGCCGTTCGGCCCGGCTTATGTAATGACTTTTTTGACTTGCATATTAGATAATCTTCTGTTCCTCTCTATTTTAGCTTCTATTTTAGCTAGAAATCCTCGTCTCCAAAGGGGTTTTCGCTGGATTTTCGCAAGACCTCCAGCTCAGGCGTTTATAGACGCGGAGCTCGACGGCGCGGTTTTTATAGCCGGTCGGCGCGGCTCTCGATTTTTAACGACGGAGCTCGTCGGCGCGTCCGCTCGGATTATTTAAAGACGCCGGCTCGTCTCTCGATATTTATCGTCGGAGCTCGACGGCGCGGTTTTTATAGCCGGTCGGCGCGGCTCTTGATTTTTAACGACGGAGCTCGTCGGCGCGTCCGCTCGGATTATTTAAAGACGTCGGCTCTCGATATTTATCGTCGGAGCTCGACGGCGCGGTTTTTATAGCCGGTCGGCGCGGCTTTTTTCGTCGGCGCGTCCGCCCGGATTATTTAAAGACGCTCCTCTCTCGATATTTATCGTCGGAGCTCGACGCGGTTTTTATAGCTGGTCGGCGGCTCTTGATTTTAACGACGGAGTTCGCCGCGTCCGCCGGATTATTTAAAGACGCTCGTCTCTCGATATTTATCGTCGGAGCTCGACGGCGCGGTTTTTATAGCCGGTCGGCGCGGCTCTTGATTTTTAACGACGGAGCTCGTCGGCGCGTCCGCTCGGATTATTTAAAGACGCCGGCTCGTCTCTCGATATTTATCGTCGGAGCTCGACGGCGCGGTTTTTATAGCCGGTCGGCGCGGCTCTCGATTTTTAACGACGGAGCTCGTCGGCGCGTCCGCTCGGATTATTTAAAGACGCCGGCTCGTCTCTCGATATTTATCGTCGGAGCTCGACGGCGCGGTTTTTATAGCCGGTCGGCGCGGCTCTTGATTTTTAACGACGGAGCTCGTCGGCGCGTCCGCTCGGATTATTTAAAGACACTGGCTCGTCTCTCGATATTTATCGTCGGAGCTCGACGGCGCGGTTTTTATAGCCGGTCGGCGCGGCCTTCGTCGTCGAGCGCTTGGCTTGTATATAATCATCCCTGAGGTAGTCTCGGCTAAAATGTACCTAGCCGAACGGCTCAGGCCTTCGCTCCAGGCAATAATCTCCCTCTATCATCCTGATCAGCGCAGGGTTTTGGTTTCCTTCCTGCCACACTAGTATGCAGCCCGGCTGAACAGCTCGGGGTCTTCGAGTTCGAGCTCCCGGTTCGGACATAAACCTCCCGGCCGATCGGCTCGGGGGCCTTCGGGACACGATGATAATGCCTTATATTCGCTCTTTTGACTTTTCATCTCTGCATTTCAAGTATTTAGTCGAAAAATGAAGTACACAGGGTGATTTACAGTGATACACCTTTCACCCCGACCGATAAGGTTGGAGGTGGTTCGCGCTCCACGGTCTATCTAGCTGCCTACCGTCCTCGTCTTCCAAATAATACGCGCCCGAGCGGAGCTTTTCGATGACTTTGAAGGGACCTGCCCATGGAGCTTCAAGCTTGCCGACATCGCCGGCCGGCTTCACTTTCTTCCAGACAAGATCGCCGACCTGGAACGATCTGGGAATGACGCGCCGGTTGTAGTTTTGCCTCATCCGCTGACGGTATGCCATTAGCCGAACGGACGCCTTTGCCCTCTCCTCTTCTACCAAGTCCAGCTCCATGTTTCTTCGTTCGGCATTGCCATCACCATAGCTCTGGATCCGGGCTGACTCAACTCCGACTTCGACCGGAATGACAGCCTCACCGCCATATACCAAATGGAACGGTGTGACTCCTGTCCCTTCTTTTGGCGTCGTTCGGATGGCCCACAAGACGCTCGGCACTTCATCCGGCCAACTTCCTCCCATATGGTCGAGCCGAGCGCGCAAAATACGAAGAATTTCCCGGTTGGCGACTTCAGCTTGACCGTTGCTCTGAGGATAGGCCACGGACGTGAAATGTTGCTCAATGCCGTAGCTTTTGCACCAATCCTCTAACATCTTCCCTATGAACTGTCGTCCGTTGTCGGACACTAGTCGGCGAGGGATGCCGAACCGACAAATGATGTGCTGCCAGATGAATTTTTTAACCATTTGTTCAGTGATCTTTGCCAACGGCTCGGCCTCCACCCACTTGGAGAAATAGTCTACTGCCACTAGTAAAAACTTTCTCTGCCCGGTCGCCATCGGAAATGGACCCACAATATCCATTCCCCATTGATCGAACGGACATGAGATGGTTGATGCCTTCATCTCCTCTGCCGGTCGGTGGGAGAAGTTGTGATACTTCGCACGAAAGGCATGTAGATACTGTCCGAGCAGCATCTGTTTGTAAAGTTGGCCAAAGTATCCGGCCAAGAGAATCTTCTTGGCCAACGAGCGCCCGGATGACCTCCGCATGATCCTTGATGTACTTCCGGAGGATGTAAGTCGAGTCCTCCGAGCTTACACATTTCAAAGGTGCGAAAGCTTTCTTGTAAAGTTGATCTCCGATTAGTGTAAACCGACCGGCTCTTCTTCTGAGGAGCCGGGCTGCATATTCATCTGATGGTGTGGTGCCCGAACGGAGGAATTCTATAATAGGTGTCCTCCAGTCATTTGAAAACGCGAGGCCTTGCATCCGGTCGACATGTGCCACCAGCAGCGTTTTTTCAATTGGTTGCTGAACGGCGACCGGCGTTATTGAGCTCGCGAGTTTGGCTAACTCATCGGCCTCCTGGTTCTCCGTTCGGGGAATCTTCTGAATAAGCACCTCTCGGAAAGCAGCTTTGAGTTTTTCAAAAGCCTCAGCGTAGAGTTTGAGCCGAACACTGTTGATTTCAAAGGTGCCGGAAAGTTGCTGAGCGGCCAACTGTGAATCAGAATAGAGTGCCACCCGACCGGCTCCCACATGCCGTGCTGCAATCCGGCTATGAGGGCCTCATACTCCGCTTCATTGTTAGTAGCTTTGTAGTCTAGCCTGACGGATAGGTGCATCTTTTCTTCCTGAGGTGAGAGTAGTAATATTCCGATCCCACTTCCGAGCCGAGTGGAGGATCCATCCACATATATTCTCCACATAGCTTCCGGCTCTGGTCTTTGCACTTCGGTCACAAAATCAGCCAAAGATTGGGCTTTAATCGCCGAGCGGGGCTGATATTGGATGTCAAATTCACTTAATTCTGTCGTCCACTTGATAAGCCGTCCGGACGCTTCTGGATTCAACAGCACTCTTCCGAGTGGACTGTTCGTCCGGACAATGATGGTGTGAGCCAAGAAATACGGTCGAAGGCGCCGAGCGGCTAAAACCAAAGCTAAAGCCAACTTCTCGAGCCCAGTGTAACGAAATTCAGCATCTTTTAAAATGTGGCTTAGAAAATACACCGGCTGCTCTTCGCCGCTCGCCCTCACAAGTGCTGAGCCTACAGCATGCTCAGTTGACGACAGATACATATACAGTGACTCACCCCCGATCGGCTTGGCCAGCACAGGCAGAGAATTTAGATATGTCTTCAATTCTTCAAATGCTCGGTCACACTCTTCATCCCACTGGAACTTAGTAGCCTTGCGCAGGATTTTGAAGAATGGCAGGCTCCGATCGGCGGTTCTGGAGATGAATCTGGATAAAGCAATTATCCGACCGGTCAACCTTTGCACTTCTCTTGTATTTCTTGGGGGCGGCATGTCTTGCAGTGCTTTTACCTTGCTGGGATTTGCTTCGATTCCCCGCTCGGTCACTATGTACCCCAAGAAACGCCCTCCTTTAGCTCCGAACAAGCACTTCTGGGGATTTAGCTTGACTCCATATTTGCGCAGTGTGCGGAAGGTTTCTTCCATATCCTTGAAAAGATCGGCCGCTCGGACGGATTTGATAAGAATGTCGTCCAAAAACTTCCGATTTCGCCCGATCCGCTCCTTGAACACTTTGTTCATCAAGCGTTGATAGGTGGCCCCATTCTTCAATCCGAACGGCATCACATTGTAGCAATATGTGCCGTCATTAAGCTTACTTTTCTTGATCTTTTCAGCGAGCGGGACTTGATGATATCCTTGGTAGGCGTCAAGCATGCAAATTAATTCGTAGCCCACTGTGATCTATCCGGGGCAGAGGATAAAAATCCTTGGGGCATGCTTTGTTTAAGTCTCGAAAGTCGATGCACCCTCCACTTGCCGCCCGGCTTGAGACCAAGACTACGTTGGCCCACTTGGGAACCTCAGTATGTGGCGGCCTTGAAGTTTTTCTACGCCGGATAATAGTATTCGCGCTGAAATCCCTTTTCCTCTGCTTCGACCGAGCGTCCGGTCGGACATGCAATTCATCCTGCGCCAGCTCGGCGAAATTCCAGGTAACTCATGTGTCGACCAGACGAAGACATCATAATTTCGTTGGAGGCACTGGATCAGCTTCTCCTTCTGTTCTTTCCCCAGATCAGAGGCGATAAAAGTCGTGGCCTCCGATCGGGTTGGATGGATCTGGACTTCCTCCTTTTCATCATAAATTAAAGCAGGAGGTTTCTCAGTTATGGCGTGTACCTCGATTCGGGGTGCCTTCCGGGCGGAACAGGCCTCCGCTCGGATCATCTCTATATAGCAGCGCCGAGCTGCTAGCTGATCTCCCCGCACTTCTCCTACTTTGTCTTCCACTGGGAACTTTATCTTTTGGTGGAAGGTTGAGACAACCGCTCGGAATTCGCCGAGCGCCGGTCGTCCCAAAATGACGTTGTAGGATGATGGAGAGTCGACCACCACGAAGTTGATTGTCCTGGTCCTCCTGAGCGGCTCTTCTCCCAGCGAGGTGGCCAGCCGGATTTGTCCGACCGGCTGAACTTCGTTGCCCGTAAACCCGTAGAGCGGGGTCGTCATGGGCAGCAGCTCGGCTCGATCAATTTGCAGCTGGTCGAACGCCTTCTTGAATATGATGTTGACCGAGCTCCCTGTGTCAACAAATATGCGGTGAATGGTGTAATTTGCTATTACCGCTTTAACGAGCAGCGCGTCGTCGTGGGGCACTTCTACTCCTTCTAAGTCCCCGGGTCCGAAAGTGATTTCCGGTCCACTTGCCCGTTCTTGACTACAGCCGACCGCGTGGATCTGCAGCTGTCGGACGCCCGCCTTTCTGGCTCGAGTCTCCTCCGGTCGGTCCGCCGGCAATAACGTTGATCTCGCCCCGGGAAGTATTGTTCCGGTTTTCCTCCTCCCGAGCAGACGGTCGTGACCGTTCTCTGGACGCCCGGCGATTCTCCTGCCTCGGAGATCGGTGCCGATCGGGTGTCTGCTGATGTCGCCTCTCGGTGTGGGTCCGGTCAGCTTCATGAGTCCTATGTCTCCTGTCGATGGGAGGAGACCGTCGTTCGGCTTTCCTGGGAACGGGATTGGACAACAAGGGAATGCTTCGGCAATCCCTCGTGTTGTGTGTATCCGTCTGGTGGAAGGTGCAGAACATAGGGGTCCACCTCCTCTTTGGCTTGGGCCGAGCGGCAGCCACCTCTTGTACGTGAGATCTGGCATGGGGGGGTCGGATTGCATCGGCCCTCGGTCCTCTGGGCGGCTGCTGAGCGGCTTGCTGTTTCCGCTCGGCGTGAGTATGTGCCCGCTCGGCAGGAGCTTCCTTTTTCCGAGCGGCTTGCGCTTCTTCCACATTTATATATTCGTTGGCTCGATGTAGCATGTGATCATAATCTCGGGGCGGCTTTCGGATGAGCGACCGGAAGAAGTCTCCATCCGCTAGGCCTTGCGTGAAGGCGTTCATCATCGTCTCCGAGGTGGCCGTTGGGATGTCCATCGCCACTTGGTTGAACCGCTGAATGTAAGCTCGAAGCGATTCTCTCGGCTCTTGCTTGATGGCGAACAAGCTGACACTTGTCTTTTGATAACGCCGACTACTGGCGAAGTGGTGGAGGAAGGCCGTTCGGAATTCCTTGAAGCTCGTGATGGATCCGTCCGGCAACCTCCGGAACCACCGTTGAGCAGATCCCGAGAGAGTGGTAAGAAAGACTCGGCACTTCACTCCATCGGTGTATTGATGGAGCGTGGCTGTGTTATCAAACTTACCCAGATGATCATCCGGGTCCGTTGTTCCATTGTACTCGCCGATTGTCGGAGGCACGTAGTGCTTGGGCAGAGGGTCCCGTAGTATAGCCTCCGAGAATTGGCGATTGATCTGCTCGGGGGAGGAGTCCGCTCGGGGAGCTTTCCCCTTCCTGTCATCCCGCCTTGGCATTTCATCTGAGGAAGATCCTATATCTCTTCGGGCCGGCGTGGCTCCAGGGGTGCGAAATAAGGCCCGATGGAATGCGACGGTGGCTGGAGGTGCTTCCGCTCGGCCACCTGACGCAGATGTTGCTTGCTGCTCCGCCCGCTCGACGGATGCTTTTTGTTTTTGCTCCACGAGTTTGGCGGCCCTTATCTCGACCAGAGCGTCGAGTTCCTCCCTTGAAAGCGTCACCGTGTGCTGTCGTCCAGCCTCGTCCATTGTCTCTGCTCGGATGCAGGAGCGTTCCCACAGACGGCGCCAATTTGATCCTGTCCGAACCAAGAGTCAGCGGACGCTGGGCACGTGGCGCTCTCTGCTGGATCTTCGAGTGCTCCGGCGAACCTGCAACAAACCGGGCCGGGAGAGGTTCCCGGCGACGGTCCTCCGACGCTCAAGTCAGGTAGGCTATGGAGAAAGTGGCTGCCAAATCTGTATCATGCGTACCTTTGGCGAAGTAATAGCCTCTTTATATAGGACGGAGAAAGAATTGATGCACGCCCATCGAGATGCGTACGTGTCAGCAACCCATACCACGGTATGCACTTGTCAGAGAGCTTACCTGATCCCATACTGCTACAGTGAGAGAATGTTCTTTGATGGGACGGCAGGACCCCCGTTGTCAGGCTAGAAGTATGGCATAGCCATACGACTTGACGGCTGTCAGAAAATGTTCCCATCTTTTACCCACCACCTGTCTGGGGAGCCCGGCCCACCGGGCGGGCGGTGAAAGTCCGGACGCGGTGAAAGTCGTCCGGACGGCCCTGATTCTTTGCGCCGTCCGGGGGGTGCTTCCTTCCGCTCGGTCATTGTGCACTGCTTCATTTGAGCGTCGGAACCCTGGTCCCTACCAGGGTGTCTTTTTACTATCAGATTGCCCTTTTTTCCGAGTCCGGTCGGCTCGCCCCTTTCGGGTGAGCCACTGGACCCTTTGACCTCCCCTCAGCGTTGACTCCTTGTGGGGTTCCGGCTTTTTACCGCCGGATCAATATGTCTTTTACATTCAAAGCTAATACATCATTAAAAATAACTGAAAAGGAACCTACTCTCACACATGATTTTCTACCCTCCCTCTGCTTAGATTCATTATACGTCGAGGAACGTCTGTGCTATCTCTCTTTATCCTGATAGCTTTTGATATTAGGTCCTATGAATACATGAAGGTCACTTTGATAGACATGGTTGAATTCAGGCATATTTGGAGAATGGTTGTGAGTTTTCATCCTTACCAATGCAAATTGAAAGAAAAATTAAGTGAACTTCCACAAGCAGCTTCTCCATGAATATCAAAGCTAGATCATCCACTTGGTTAATTTCTTTTTCTTGGAATAGCTGAAACATTAGAGAGTAAAATTGAAACCTTCTTCAATATACTCTGGCTCAACAATTCTCCAAATCTAATATACAATGCGGAACACAAGAAAGTACCTACCAATTTACTCTCCTTCAGCAAGGCAAACAAAAACAAATATACCTTCCTATGCATTGGCTAGCAAATTCAAGGTCTTCCTTCATCTTGCAAGATATTGCATCGGCTTACAATGGTTCATAAATCATCCAAATTTAGCTATAAGAAAACCAAATTAGACTAAATTGGTCAGCTTGCATATGTTGCATGGCAAAGCCAAACACCTGTGAATAGATTAAGCGAATACATTCTAATAAAAGATGGATAGGAAGTTTGTTAAAGTCTACAACCTAAATGATCTACTAAAATGATCATCTAAAACATAATTAGCAACTAAAACAAATTGCACAAGTAACCATCATTACTTCTTTCAAAAATTATTTTAGATAGAAACTTTCATTTAATGACACCTCCGTCAATATCATCCATAGAATGTAGAAATAACTATAACCACCTCAATCAAGCAAGCATACTAGGGGGAATGATTTGATTCTATTAAATTCATGAGCTTCAAAACTAAATCATCATTACTTTTATACACTAAAAATGTTAATTGAAGTCCTTTCTAGAATCTATTAGCAAGCATACAAAAAATTTGAAGATAATAGTTTCATGTATGCTAACCAAACACAGGAATTGTTATTCCATGATAGCATTACTATATCCAATAGGAAATCACTCGAGGAATCTCTTTTAGAAAAGTATTGGTCAAATATACTGTGATTTTTTGCAAATGAGAAAATCAAATTCCCAATTCACATTGGCTATCTTATCTGAGTTTGTTACTTTTCATTACATGTATACATAACATTGGTTTGTGCAATATTACTTATCCTCAAAAAATTCAAATGGTTTAAGCAGCTTATTCATTCCCCGTATAAGAAATCTAGGTAGCTCTGATGGCTATTACGATTCCGCAAGTGTACGGATTCATCGTCAATAATAAAGATTATCGATCCCACGAGGACTGATTATAAGCACTAGCAATGGTTCACTTAAGATTAACTAAACTATCGATGATTGTGAGTTATCTATAGAAAAGAGAATAAGAAGCGGAAATGAGAACTAGTGAAGAGAGAGTAATTTACTTGGTTTATGAATAGTTCTAAGAGTTCGGTTTCATTGTGGTGGTATTGATGTATCACGTTCTATCCTCTACTCATTGTCTATCAACATGCATTCGCCGGAAGCTAAAGCTACTATCCTTAAGCACTAAATAAAGAAGATCCCTGTGAAATCTTGTTACGGTTAACCCCTATCACTAGGGCGTCTCGGTAGATCACAAGAACGCAACTCTAATTGATGTCATTAAGGATAAAAGTAAGGGTTCGATTTGGTCTCTTACTTCCTTGCGGAGAAGTTGCATCTCCTTTCGAGGAAATACCCTAGATGTCCGTGAATGGGTTACCCCTGTCACTAGGGCCCCTCGGGTGTACGATCTAAGATAATCTCTCTACGAGGTTAGCAATTCCTACACAATCAATTAATACGCAATTGAAACAAAGCAAGTGAAATCATCCAATGAATATAAGCAAAAGTACGAGTCTTACATCAAACCGATCCACAACTACTCCCTAATCCTAGAACAAGGAATCTACTCCATAGACGCCGGAGAAAAACCTGAAGACATGATATAATTAAGCATACAATCTCAAACAAGAAGAGAGAAAGAGAAAGGATGCTTATTCAACGACGACGAGTGATATTCGGATCTAATCCTTTGCTTCTGGAGTCGATGTGGTGATGAAGGATCGCTGGACGGAGGTCCTGGACGACGTGGAACGACACCAAGGTGATTCCCTCTCTGACGGCTCACTTCCGGCTCCTCCCTTTGACGAGAAGGGTTAAAACCCTTTTATAAGCTAGGGGATGACTGCGGCAGCATGGCCGTGCCAATATGGCACGGTTGTGCCCTTTCTTGTATTTGGCCATGCTGCACGGCCGTGCCAATTGGCACGGTCGTGTGAACTTCGGGCTCGGCTCCTGGGACACGACCGTGCAGGGTTGCACGACCGTTTCTTTCTTGGCTTCGGTCGTGGAGGGGCATGGTTGTGTAGGTTTGCACGACCATACTTTGATCTGCCTCTGGTTGGCCGCATGGCCGTGCAAGAGTTGCATGATCGTGCACTGCTCCTCTTCTGTTTGGCCACATGGTCATGCGAGATTGCACGACCGTGTTCTTTGGCTCGTTTCGGTGCGTTGATAATCGCTGTTTTTTACTTCGAAAGTCATCCTTGTCAGCACAAAACCAAACAAAGAGCAGATATCCGAACAAAAAAGTATATATGATGAGTACATGATAAAAGAGATAATCATGCAAAGAATATATACGTATAAAGCAAGTGAATGTGCGTTAAAACATGCATAAACGATCATAATATTTACGCACATCAAACCCCCAGACTTGAATCTTTGCTTGTCCTCAAGCAAAACGCTGCAAACTATGTTCATGAGCGTCTGGCAGTGTTTCATAATCCCTAGTGCATTCGCCTAATTCTATCAACTAGTTTCATTGATAAGCACGATTGTAGAGTAACCTAAGTATTACCTAATCATAAGTTCTTTGTGCTCAGTGCAATAAGTAACTCAAACTCTTCAAGTTTCAATTCTCTGTCCTAGTTAAGTCGTCATACAATTGAGTTCCTAATGTTCCCGGTGATAGGCACTTACCTAGCACACACTTGGTTCGTTTTCCTTAAATTACACAAGGTCTCAAAGGATACTACTCGGAATCAAGAGAAACATAAGATCATTTCCCCAGTAACCTAACTCGGTCTCAAAGGGGTGAATTGTTAGTTTCCACTCACGACAACTATTTTTTTTATCCCTTATTCATTTTTTTATTTTTTATTTTATTTTTTTTTATTTTATTTGGTGCTATAGTGTAGCACTAGTCACAAATGCGCATATGTTGGGATTTAGATTTTTCCAAATGAGCTTTCATGATTTGAGGTCATCCAGTAACCAAAATGTGAGTAAGAAATCATCATGGGAACAAAAGTACTAAACAATTTGGATGAATCATAACTATTCCAAAAATATTTCTACTATTCAAGCTTAAGTACTTAAGTGTAGTGAAAATAAGATCCTTAAGGTTAGGCCAAGACTTTTACCAAACTCCATACAATACTTAGCTTATTTCATGCTACTAAAAATAGAGAAAGGAGATACACCAAACATACTAACACTATCTTGACAACACATGAACTAAGAAAATGGTAATCATTTTGCTATCAGACAAGTAGCAGAAAAAGTAGAAGGTTTGATGTTCTCAAATATGCCTCAAAATTATTTTTTTAATATTTTTTTATAGGTAAGAAAGTGCATATAAGATGCAAATAGAAATATGAAACGAATAAACAAGCAAACTAATATGCAAAACAAGAAAATAAAATATGCAGAAAGAAAAAAAACTTGACTCAACTCAGGTTGTGCAGACACAACACCCCCCAAACTTAAACTTTTCATCATCCCGATGAAATCAATACGGTGGCGGAGGTGGGGGTTAAGGAGGTCCCCGATGTGTGCCAGGAGGAAATCTAGGCATACCAGGAAGATGGTCAAAGTGTTGATGATATTGATAAAGGACATCTACTTGTTGTCTAGTGATATCCATATCATCCATAAAATTTCTCAGGGGGCGTTTGGTTTAGGGTAATAGAAGTGGGGAATGGGAATGGGAATCATTGATTCCCATTGTTAATGTTTGGATTATAGGAATAGGAATACAAATAAGGGAATGAATCCTTGAAATTGGGTAATAACTCATTCTCATGTACCTCCCCTTCAATGAGCCATTATCCTATTTTCATCAATCAAAATATTCCCTTATTCCAAAAATATCCTTGACTTAAAACTAAAATTTTCTCCATTAATATCAAATATCAAAATATATTTATTTAATTTTTCTTTCATATCACTTATCTCTCCTTATTCTCTCTCATTATATTTTCTCTCTCATCATAGTTTCTCTCTCATCATTTTATCACACACTTTCTCTCTCCTTAATCTCTCCTATCACACTCTCTTTCCTCTTTTTTCTCATTACACTTTCTCTCTCATCATACTTTCTCTCTCCTCAATCTCTTCCATCGCATTCTCTTCCTTCTTTTTTTCTCATCACACTTTCTCTCTCCTCAATCTCTCCCATAACACTCTTTTTTTTCTCATCACACTTTCTCTCTCCTCAATATCTTTTATCACACTTCCTCCTTTTTTCCTCAACACACTTTCTCTCTCATCATACTTTTTCTCTTCTCAATCTCTCTTATCACACTTACTCCTTTTTTCCTCAACACACTTTCTCTCTCATCATACTTTCTCTCTCCTCAATCTCTCCCATCATATTCACTGTTCTCTTTTTCTCTCACCATACTTTCTCTCTCCTCAATCTCTCTCATGATACCCTCTCTCCTCATTTTTTCTCACTATATTTTCTCTCTCTTCATCCTCTCCTATCATACTTTCTCTCACATCATATTTTCTCTCATCATGCTCTCTCCAATCACACACTCTTTTTTTATTTTCTCTCATCACACTTTCTCTCTCTTCATTCTTTCTTATCACACACTCTCTCTCATCATTCTCTTTTATCATATTTTTCTCTCACATTCATCTTTCTCTCACATCTAATTTTTTCTCTTATTTTCCTTTAAGGGTAAAAAAGGAAACTTTGATTTATTCCGATAGAAGATATACAACTAACCAAACATTGCTTTTAAGAGTGATATCCATGTCCATACCCATTTCCATTCCACAATACAATGATTCTCATTCCGATTTATATTCCTAGGAAAGAACCAAACACCCCCTCATTCTTTCCTGGTCAACCTCATAGTCTTGAACAAACCCTGTCACCTGACTATGGAAGTCCCTAGTAAACTGAAAATGATCCTGTACCTCCCTAAACTGATCGTCAGATAACTTGAAGCGACTCTCCAACAATCGTTGTTGGGTATTTTGCTTCTCATGAAGGAGGCACGGAAGTCAGAAAAATCAAATCTAGAAGGTCCCGTACCATAGGCAAAAGAGTGCCTAGGAGGTTCCGAATATCCGAAAGGGTGCGAAAATCCTGATGACGAGGGCTCTTGGTGGTACTCGATTTCTTCTATAATGGAGGGAATAGTTTCGGGGATCAAGTCAGTAATCACTCAGTTTGCGGGGTTGCGAATTGAAGTGCGCTCGGGGCAAGGAAGGGTAATGGAAAACTATTGGTCCTAGGGAAAGCAAACTTATTCTCATCCCGACAAATCATCTTCATAGCGAGATAAGAATCGATGTCAATCTTGTCATTGCCATGAATAACCTCTAATCCATCAAGCTCACAACCCAGATTGAATGCAATTTGGGTGATCAATCCACCAAACACTATTATCCCCGAAGATGCTTTAGCTGCTCTCAATAAATTTTTGCAAGAAATGAAATCCGGAATCAAAGTCCACTTTATTCAACATTGCCCAAAGAGAATAGAGCTCTACCTTTCTAACCACCCCATCACTCTCTTCTCGACCAAAGATCGTTTTACTCATCACTCGGTGAAGGTGTCTAAAGGTCGGGTTTTGCATGCGGGATGCCTCAACTCTAAAGGGTTCATAAGGATCCTTTGATCCAGTTATTGACATCCAAAATTCGTTCCATCTAATCTCATTATCAAATCTGCGAGCACCACCAATAGGTAAACCAAAAAAATTATTAAAATCACTGAATGCCCACCGAACTTCTTATTCATCAGCCTAAAAGTTATGCCCCCTACGTAATCATCCTCAGATGAAAATTTAATATCAATTGAGCTAAAAAATTCAAGCACTAGGCGGGGGTAAGTCGGTAAATGAGCATACACAATATCGTTCCAGTCTAAGGAACTAATCATCCAATCTATGTCGTCCCTAATTCCTAGCATATCTAAAGTAGCGGGATCCATATATCTAGTGCATATAATTTTTCTAGCGATAAGGATATCATATTTAACTTTATGTTCATGAATTCTAAAAATAATATTAAACTTGTTTTCATTACTTTCGTCGCGTGCCACCCTTTTTCCTTTGCCTTTGAAGAAGAAGCCTTCCCTTTGCCTTTGTCGCCTCCCGACGCATTTCCTTCGCCAGAACCACCGCTTCCTCGACGAAGTCTCTTCAAAATTTGTGACATGATGTGCAAGGCTTTGAGGAATTTCTTGTGGAGATGGATCTTAAGGATGGGAGAGGAGGAGAAGGAAGGAAAATAGGGGAGTTGCTTCTCTCTTTCCGGATTTGTGGCTTGAGGAAGTGTTAGATCTAGATGTAGATCTAAGCAAAGGCGAGCTTTAGAGGTGGGGATTGGGGCTTGAGGAGGTGTAGTAGGGAGGAGAAGACTTTTGGGAGAGAAGAAGATGGAAATTAGGGCTTTTGGAGGAGTAGGCAGCGCACACGGGTAGGGGCACGACCGTGTCTTATAGACACGACCGGGTTAGGTATGATTTCTGCACGGCCATGCCAATTGGCATGGCCCCAACTTTTCTCCCTTCGGCCAAAGTCGCACGGTCGTGCTGGTTGACACGACCCACGCCTCCTTCTTCTAGGTTGCACGGCCATGCCAATTGGCACAGCTTGAGTCTTCTTCCTCTCTGGTGGTCTTGCACGGTCATGCCAATTGGCACGACCCGTGTACTCCTCTTCTCTGCACAGGCCATACGGTCGTGCAAGGTTGCACGACCCATGGCCTTTGTCCCTCTGTTGGCTTCGCACGGCCGTGTGGGGTCACATGATCGACTCCTTTAAGCGCACGGTGACTCACCTTTCACCATTTTGGTTCCTCTGACACCTCCACGCCCATAAAATGCTCACGGCCAGCTCGTGGAGGCTATGCACATCCTGAAAACGAAGACCCAAAAATAAAGAAATAACAAAAGTACTCGAATAAAATGATAAATGGAATGACGAACTAAAATGAAAAACCCTTGGGTTGCCTCCCAAGGAGCGCTTGTTTTAGGTCTTTAGCTCGACCCCATTTCATTTAGTGTGGACTAAACCCATGGAAGCACGGCTCTCCTCCTAGGGTTAATGCTCCAGTCTGCACCTTTAGTTTCGCTCGTGCAGGACAAATGTTCTTCTTGCCGCTCACTGGAGGGGACCTCTCTTGGAAACTGCACTCCTCGACTTTGTGTATGTCTATCTTACTAGAATTTCCCTGAGAAGAAGAGTCACAGATAGAAAAATTAGATAAATCAAATTCAATCTTTTCTTTGCCGATCTCCAAGGGTAACTTGTGACTTTTCACATCAATGAGGGATCCAGCTATGGCAAGGAATGGTCTTCCAAGGATGATCGATATCTTGTGATCCTCCTCCATATCCAGGATAATGAAATATGTGAGAATGATACTTCCACCCACTTCTACTGGCACGTCTTCCACTATTTTGATTGGATATCTACATGAATGGTCAGCTAATTGTAATGCCATAGTAGTCAGTTTAATGTTCTGGAGTCCTACTTCTTACACAACGAGTATGGAAGTAGGCTAACGCTGACTCCCAAGTCGCAGAAGCTTTGTGTATGAGTTCAGAACCAATTTTGCAAGGTATGGAAAAACTCCTTGGATCCTAAAGTTTTGGTGTAATATTTGCTATAAGTAGAGTGCTGCAATTCTCTGTTAATGCTACGCTCTCGAAGTCGCCCTTTTGCCTCTTGTTAGATAAAATTCCCTTTAAAAATTTTATAAACTTCGGCATTTGGTGCAGTGCATCTATCAGTGGTACTTTTACGCAAATTTCCTTAATCATCTTCAGGAATCGGTTGAACTCTTCATCCTTTTGGGATGTTATCAGTTTCTGAGGGAAAGGAATCGTCTAACTTTGTGGGGGAATTTGAAGAGTTCCTTCAACTTTCTTGGTGACCTTCTCTCCATCCCTGTTCTGGATCTGATTGGGGATTAGGGGAGAGGGCTCTTCCTTTGTGTCAAGTCCTTTTTGAGTAGTGATTTGGGGGTCTCCCAAAGTTCGTCCGCTCCTCAGCTCGATGCGGTTGCAGTGTTCCACTGAGTTTATATCTGGCTTTCCTAGAAATATTCCCTGTGCTCTTGAGAAGGACTGGGCTATCTGGCTGTCTTGTATCTTTTGATGTTTCTCAGAATTTTCCATTCTTTGAGTCAACTTCTTGATCTCATTCTTCATCTCTTTTTTGCTCTGAGAGAGCTTCTTCAAGCATCTTTTTAATTCTGGACAGCTGTGAAGGTTGCTGTTGATAAGTCTGTTGTCCAGATGGGTAGCTCTGTTGCCCAGGTTGATAGCTTTATTTTGTTGGCCCTTGGTCCTGGTTATTCCGGTATGAGAAATTTAGGTGGTTCCTCCATCCAGGGTTATATGTGTTGGAGTACGGATTGTTCTGCTTTTGGTTGTAACTGACTATCGCATCGCATTGCTCAAGTTGATTTATCTGTACTTGTATTGTCCCTAAGGGGCAAGTATCTTGAGCATGATCCGTATTTCCACAAGTCTTGCAAACACAAACTATTGCCTTGCCCGTGTTGTTTCACACGGCCTCAAACTTCTTGGTCAGAGCGTCCATCTTTGCAGACATGAGTGTGGCTGCATCTACGTCGAATTTTCTTGACGCCTTAATTGGATTCCTGAGAAAGAACTACTAGATCTTTCAGTTGCCCACTGATGGTGGTTCTGTGCCACATTCTCTATGATCTCTTCAGCTTCATCAAGGCTCTTGTTCATTAGTGCTCCTCCTGTTGCAGAATCGAGGGATACCTTCGTGTGATAGTTGATTCCATTATAGAATGTGTGTAGAACCAACCACTTCTCAAGGCCATGATGAGAGCACTGTCTCAGCATACTTTTGAATCTGTCCCACGCTTCAAATAATGATTCTGAGTCTATCTGTTTGAAGCTAGCGATCAAGTTCCTCATGTGTACAGTTTTACTTGGTGGGTAGAACTTGTCCAGAAATTTCTGTTCACACTACTCCCAAGATGATATGTTGTTTGCTGGAAGGGAATTTAGCCACTGCTTGACTCTGTCTTTCAGGGAAAATCCGAAAAGAAGCAATCTTACTGATTCTGGAGGGACCCCATTCACTTTCATAGTTCCGCAAATCTCGTAGAAAAGCTCTAAGTGGTGGTTTGGATCATCGTGCGGTCCTCCTCCAAATTGATTCTGCTGGACCATGTAGATCACTGCAGGCTTGATTTCAAAATTGTTGGCTTCGATTGGCGGTCGAGTGATGCTAGACCGAACCCCTCGTGCATAAGGTGCTGCATAATCCTTCAATAGTTTGTCAACCATTTATACAGATTCTTGTATGGCTTGAAATGTTTTCTGTAAGTTTCTTCTTCTCAAGAAAGTCCTATTAATCTCTCGATCGAATGACAGAAGTTGTCTTAAAAGATTAGCTCTTCACATGCAAAAACAAGATATGGAATATAGTAAAGAAAAGAGTAAAATAATATATATATTATTATCCAGAAAAATCACAAACTTTTAAATTTCAAAAATCTAGATTTTTTACAATTTATAAACCATTTATAAAAAACAATTTTAAAATTATTTTTAATTATTCAAAAATTCTGAGAATTTTGCTAACTGCTAAGTTTAAATATCCAAAGCTGAAAAATTTTCAAGAAAAATTGAATTAAATTTAAGCTGTAATAAATTTTTTTCTATATAAAGATTCATTTTCGCTAAAATTTTCTTAAAAATAGTTTCTAAGCTCAAAACATTGTAAGAAATTTTTTGATAATGGAATAGAGGAAGTATTTTTACAAAAAAAAAAGTAAACTTTCAAAAATTTAATATTCAAGAATTTTTAATATTAAAAATTATTATTTGGATAAATAATTTATAGAAAATTCACCAATAGTAAAATTTTTTAAAAATATTTGCTTAGATAGAGAAAATGTTAAAATTTCATAGAAAAATCAATTTTACAAAAAAAAGCACGGCAAAATATTTTTAAATTAAAGATAGAAATTTTGTTAAAAAATTATAGAAAAATAATACAACGGTTAAAAAATTTAAAATTTTTCATAGATGAGTAATAAAATTTTCTTTCTCGAAAAAAATAAATTCTAATTAATTTCTAATTGAAATAATGCGAAGAAATTTATTTAATAATTCTAAGCAAATAAAATGTATGATATGCAAAAAAAACTAATTTAAGCATGATTTTGGAACCCAAAATAGGTTCCTTCCAACCAGGTTAATTAAAAATATTTTAAGAATATACTTTGGTGATAATTTTATAATTTGACCCTGATGATATCTAAAATTTTAATTTAATCTATTATAAATTCGAGCTTGTTGAACATGTGAGCATGTAAGATATTTTATTTTTATTTTCAATTTTTCGTTTTCCATTTTTATCTTGTTGAAATCCTCTAATCGACAAGGCACTGCTAAAGTTTCTTTTAACTCATTATTTTCTTTTAATAATTTTTTATTTTTATTTCTAATTTGCAAGAACTTTTTGACAATATTTTTTATAAATTTAAACAATTTATCAGGAGGTAGAGATCGTACCTGACTTATCTTGTTGATATCAGATGCTCCCCCTGAAGAGCTACTTTCCTCTGTCGTTGCTCTTCTTTCATCGATACTCTCGATGCTCATTTCTGATGAGCTTGCTTTATCACCTTCTGCATGACTTACCATTAGTGCAAGTCCAGCGTAGGCTTCAATGTCTGATTCAGATGAAGTTTCTCCCATGTTACCTTTAGGTTCTTGCGCCTTTTCTAGATTGCTTAGATAGCCTTTTTGTCTTTTTCCTTGTCCTTGTTCTTCAATTTTGGGTAGTTGTCCTTGACGTGTTATTCTTCATTGCAGTGGTAGCATCTTACCTTTCTTTTCCTTCTACTACCCTACACTTGATTAAACTTATTAGTTTTAATAAATTTTTTAAATTTTCTTACCGTAAAGACCGTTTTATCATCATCGAGAGTCATTTCAGATTTTGATTTGTCTATTTTTGCCCTTAAGGCAATGTTGTGCTTGGGCTCCTTCTTCAAATCTGCACATCTAGTTTCATGCACTTCAAGTGTAGAAAATAATTCTTCTAATGTACTTACTTCTGGATCCTTAGAGATGTAATAAGCATCTACTAAGGTTGACAATTCAGGATTCCTAGAAAATATGTTAAGCGCGTACCTTAGCGAATCTCGGTTGGTTACCTTTTCTCTGAGATTTGTGAGTCCAATGATGAGTTCCTTGATCCTTGAGTGAAGTTGTGTGACGATTTCACCCTCTTCTAGCTGAAGGTTGCTGATCTGGTTCTGAAGCAAGTCCTGTCTCGCGAGTTTGGCTTCGGACGTACCTTCGTGTAGCTCCGGGAATTTCTCCCAAAGCTCCTTTGTTGATTCATATGCGCCAATTTTGTTGACTTCTTGTGGAGGTGGCACACTCAGTAGATGAAATTCAGCTCACCCATTTGCTATGAAATCTACTTGCTCCTTCTTAGCCCATTAATATTCTTCTTTGTCTTTTAGAGCTATAAAATCATATTTTAATATTAGTAATAAATCAAAATACGTTTTGAAGAATACCTCCATCTTTCTTTTCCAAATCATGAACTCCCCCTTGAATTTCAGTGGGTAGATACCTAGTTTGGCCATCTCTTGTACTTCGGTCGGTGGTTAGTCCTTCTAAACGTCCTGTCTCTGATACCACTTGTTGGTCCCTTGGAGGCCGACAAGAGGGGTGAATTGCCCTGCATAAAAAGTGAACACCCTTCTCAATCTTTACAATTTGATTAAAACTAGCACTTGCATAAACAAAATTTAAACAACTAATTAAAGAGAGAAAGAGACACTAAGGTTTACTTGGTTTGCAATCAGAAGATTGCTAATCCAAGACGTTGAAAGCTCACTAAAGTCTCCTTCGGGCAGAGAAGCCTCTTATAGTAATTGTAGCACTAAATTACAAAGCTAAACAAGAAAAGAATTGATTATAAGTGTTGTATTTAGCTTCTATGGTTAGGGTTATATTTATAGCCATGATCGGGACACCTGGAAGGGTTCCAAGTGTCTAGACGTGGATAAAATTTTATCCAAGTCGCAACGGATCATGACACGTTGAGTTTCGATAAACTTTTTGGTCTGGATGCCCGGATGATGTTGATATTGTTAGAGTGTATACTAAAAGCCTAGTTTTTTTTGTAAACATCTATTTTGAAATAAAAGAATCACATTGGTCATATGTCTACATTTATTTGCAAGTGTAGTTGTTCAATTAATTTATATTGTAGATAACATGGTGAGTGGTGTCATTCACAGAAGATCATGTTATCAGTTCTTTATAAATTATAAACAGTTGCTCATGACTAAGATGGAAAGGAACAAACCGTTGGAATAGTAGTAGTGTAATTAGGTATTAGTTTATCTTGACTAATAAATTACACTAGTACACTCTAAGTGTATTGAGTAGGATCATTTAAGGTAAGTTCTTTTTTTATTGACTTAATAAAAGAACAACACCTTAGTTATTATGAAAGTGTGTGCTCTTAATCCTAATATAATAACAAACACATATATTTAGTATTTATTTCTTTGACTTGTCAAAGGGTGAGATTTAGCTCGATAAATCAAAAGGCCCAATAAGTTGGGAACTGATATTACTTATAGTGTGTGTTGTTGATTATAGAAGGAAACTGTGTCCTAGTAATCTAGGTTGATAATGTCTCCAAGAGGAGCTCATAAAGATTGTCATGTCCCTGCAGGTGGATTTAGTCCGACATGATAATAAGGTTGAGTGATGCTATTCTTGGACTGAGATATTAATTAAAATGAGTTGTCAGTAACTCAATTAATTAGTGGGCATCCGACATCTTAAACACAGGGAGACTAACACACTCATAATAAGAAGGAGCCCAAAATGTAATTTGGGATTAGTGCGGTAGTTCAATAATAATTCTTTAGTGGTATGAATTGTTATTGATGAAATTAAGTTGGGTGTTCGGGGCGAACACGGGAAGCTTAATTTCATCGGGAGACCAAAACCAATTCCTCTTCTCGGTCCCTATCGTAGCCTCTTGTATATAGAGAATTATACCCACCTTCTTACCCACTCTTTGGTGGTCGACCAAGCTAGGGCCGGCCAAGACCCAAAGATTGAGCCAAATAGAGGGGCCGACCAATGCTTGGAGCCCAAGCATGGTGTGGCCGACCCTAAGCAAAATAAAAGGATTTTTATTTTAAATTTTTTCTTACGTGGATTCCATGGTTTTAAAAGAAAGTTTAAAATTTAAAATTTTCCTTTCTACAAAAGATTAAGAAGAGATTCGATATCTTTCCTTATTTGTAGATTGATAGGAAGATTTTAATTTTGATAAAACTTTTCTTTTTTGTAACCATGTTCATGATTTAAAAGGGAGTTTTAAAATTAAATATTTCCTTTTATAAGTTTCTACAAAAGATTAAGAAAAGATTAGATATCTTTCCTTATTTGTAGATTGAAAGGAGATTTTAATTTTAGAGATAACTTTCCTTTTTGGAAATCATCCACATGTTTTAAAAGAGAGATTTTAATTTAAAGAAATTTCCTTTTATAACCAACCATGAAGGGATAAATTATTAGAGAAATTTTTTATTAAAATTTCTGGAAACAAATTAGGAAGTTTTAATTCTTGTATTAAAATTTTTCTTGTTTGGAGCTTATAGGTGGCCGGCCATGTAGATAAAGAAAAGGAAATTGATTTTTCATCAATTAAATTTTCCTTTTCATGACAAAAGGAATTAAGAAAGTTTTTATTTAAATTTCCTTATTTGCCAAGACCATGGATTATAAAAGAGAGGGTAGGGGTGCCTTCATGGCTAATAACTCTATTCTATTTCCCTCCCTCTCTTCCTTGGTGGTGGCCGACCCTATTGCTTCTAGCTCTTCTCCTTTTCTCTTCCTCCTTTGTGGCCGGTGGCATCAACACAAGAGGAGTCCTTGGTGGCCGGTTCTAGCTAGGAGAAGAAGGAGAGAAAGGAGGCTTTGTTTGTAACGACCCACCTCCTACTGACTAGGCTGTGAGGCCGATCGCTACATTATGCTGTGCTAAATTACTATTGCGGAAATCTGGATTGATTAAAATTTTACTAAACTGATTACTGTAAAATCTGAACTTAATATTCTAGGTGTACCTAGGAGTTGTACACATGCTAGGGAAGATAATCTATGCCTCTCGGATGTCCTGCTAGCTGTAATCAGGCATTTCAATCGATCCATGAATCGATTGGACTGTCGGATCGATCCAGTGATCGATCCAGCTTGACAGTGGCACGGAGAAAAACTCTGGATCGGTCGGCTGACCGATCCAGTGGCTATATGGCTTATGTATGCGGCTGGATCGGTCTACCGACCGATCCAGGAGTACACTGATCGGTCGGTAGACCGATCCAGTGGCTCACTGATCGGTCGGCTGACCGATTAGTGAGCTTCTATACCCACTGTTCGCATCTGGATCGGCCGGCTGACTGATCCATAACAGACGCTAACTCTCTGTTCGCGACTGGATCGGTCAGCTGACCGATCCAGTGGCACAACCCAGTTCTGATCGATCCGTAGATCGATTTGGGTTTCTGATTTCACACTGAAACTCTGATTTCAGCACTAGTTCGTGCCAAAACCTCACACAACAATTATACAATGCATGGAAAACATTCTAATATCCACTAACTAGCATTCTAACATGACATAGTGCAAGGTTTATTAATTCATAGCATTTAAACCACTAGAAATGCATAAAAGTGTCTTAAGAAAAAAAACTAAGTTCTTAATTTGCTAAACTTCCTAAGAATCTTCATTCCAGGTTCCTGCCACACACACCATCTCTGCATTGACCTCCAGCTTCCTCTGCTAGTCCATCTTTCCCTTACCTCTATCTGCAGTATAAGGGAAATAGAATCTGTAAGCTTAAAGCTTAGTAAGAAACCAACTACCTCACTAAAACATGCAACGATGCAAACATGTTTTTAAAGAAATGCTATTTAAAATCATGCACTGAATTTGTTAAAGCATGGCATACTGAAGTCACATGGCATAAATACTGAAACATGGCATGCATAATAAAATCTAAGCATGGAGCTATCTCATGGTATCAACTAGGAGAACTAAACTGAAACTGAAACTAAAACTGAGCTAAAACTGAGCTTAAACTATATTCACATAACTAGGTTACGAATTTGAAAGCTATTATCATAATAAGTGAAAATAGTAATCATGCTGCTGTTTGGGCCCTGCAACTGTACTTGCTGTGCGCGCATCCCTAGCTAGACCCGGGTTTGCAAGTCCCGCATTTAGTAGGGTTTACTTGGTTATCTGAACCTAGGGACGACTGTGGGAGCCCAACCCAATGGACATCTGGTCCAGTACAGTGCCACTGAAAATAAAATACTGAATATAGCTACTAATTATTTATTTTGCTGTTTCTAGGTTATATGAACCTAGAGCTAGGTTATCTAAACCTAGAGGCGACTGTGGAAGCCCACCCATTGGACCGTAGTCCCATGTAAGCTGAAACTAGACTAATATACTGAGTTAAATGCTACTAATGCATTTAACTGTGCTGTTAAAAATATCCGAGGTAGTATTTAGCTACACTAATCATTTTGTCGAACACTTGGTGTGCTCCAACTCTCCACTCTAATAGGGAGACCACCTCTAGGCACCCGACAACGTCTAGAGCCTCCAACTGAAGGAGAACAACGTGTCTGGCCCATCTAGAGGTGCTCAACTAGATCCCTAATCTGCGAGGAGGGTTTAAACACACCCTGAGTGCCGAAAAATCTGCATATAGCTAAACTAAAGGCATGCAATCAAACGAAAGCTACTTATACTGTAGGTGAGGGGTTTCTTACCTCGTACGCTAGTTTCCTTACGGTTCTAGTCGCTAGGTTTTCCGGTGGGGACGATCTTCTCGACGATCCTCTCGCGTCTACGTGTTCTTCTCGGGAGGGGAACGCCCTCGTGTCGGAGTCGTCGCCGGAAGGTGCTCCTAGAGCCCTTAGGGAAGGAACCCTAGGTTGTTCTTGTGGTTGGCGCCGAGAGAAGGAGAGGAGAAGGGGAGTCGGCGGTGAGGGTTTGAGGAGAGGAAAATCACGATCCCAAATAACCCTTCACTTAATTATTTCTTATTTATATTAAGTGATCTAATTCGCCCCAACTCTAACTTAAATAAAGTTGATTCCCTTTCCTTTCAGCACGGTCCTGCTGGGTTCAACTGGTTACTAAAATTATCCATAAACCATAGGTCTCGGGTTCAATCCCTGCTTAGGCCGTTTTCGTTTTCTATTTGTTTTTGCTACCTCCGCTACTCTAAAAATTCTGTAAAAATATCCTAAAATTCCAGAAAAATCATAGAATATTTCTAAAATAGTTTTGAGAATTTTTCGGGCATTACATTGTTTCTAGCATCTCTTGGAGCTTGGTGGTGGTGGCCGAACCTCTACATCTCTTGGAGAATTGGTGGTGGCCGAATCTAACTTGGAGAATAAGGGGCTTGGTGATTCTCGTCTCGGAAGATCATTGCCCACACAACGTTCAAGATTAGAAAAGGAACTCGGTAGAAGATCAAGAGGTTATTTGCTTACAAAGAAAGGTATAACTAGTAATTATTTTTCGCATCATACTAGTTTTTCTTTGTATGAATTCCAAACACAAGAGGTATATGATTCTAGAGTTTCGGATTTGTTTCAAAGTTGTGTTTTTTTTTATTTTGTTTTTCGGATTTGTGATTCGATTGTTCTTTTCGGTTAAACCTAATGTTATTTTAGGAAATTAAATATTGAATTTCTATTAAAGGCTTTGTCGAGGCAGTGGTGGTTGATCCTATACCCAAGAAGGTCTAGTGCCTCGCCATGTTTGATCTGGGAGCCGATTTTAGAAATAAATATTTAATCAACTTTATAACATAGGTGGATTTGGATCAATAGTGTTAAGTTCCGCTTGCGATCCAAATCTAAACCATTAAGAACAGATAAGTTAAATTTAGAATCAATAATGTTAAGTTTCGTTTGCGATTCCTAATTTAATTTCTAAAGAACACAATAGGTTGTTTAGGAAAGGTTCGATACTTGTACAAAATTTTTGTACAGTGGAACCGGTACGATCTTCCTAGGACCAACCAACATATACGGCTCCCACTGGGCGAGGCGCCCCGGGGGCGCCCAGACCAAAGTCAACTTCCCTGTTAACTTTTTGATCTGGGCTCTCGCTCTAGCTCTGCTCGCTTGGGTGATTTTATCCATCTGGAATAGGGCTCACCCAAACCTATTTTTTGGCCTATTGGAGCAACCTTCCGCTCCAGCTTCTCATCCCTCGGAACTGCAGCACTTCTTTCTTGTCCACCAGCGTACTCTTCCATAGCACCTCGTTCCTTGAATGCACTGAGCCCGTCGACTCTCTCCCGTGTCGTCCTTCTCGCTAACTGCGCCTTTCGCTTGACTTTCTGTGCTCTTAAGTTCTTGCACACTTAGACACAGGACATCAAAACATAACAGGACCTAACTTGACTTGGTTGATCATATCAAAACTACCACGGGATACTTACAGAGCGGACAAGTAATTCTTTGGCTCCTCAAAAGCTTTGTCACAATCAGCATTCCATTGGAATTTGGTTGCTCGGCAGAGGATCTTGAAAAATGGCAAGCTTCAGTAAGCCGATCAGGAGATGAAAGGAGATAGAGGTGTGATCCGGTTAGTCAGTCTTTGTGCTTTCTTTGATTGCCTAGGGAGCTATGTCTCGGAGGGCTTGAACTTTGCTCGTATTGACTTCTATCCCTCTCTTGGTCACAATGCATCTCAGGAACTGCTCGCTCTTTGTTCCGAACAGACATTTTCTAGGATTGAGCTTCAACCCATACTGTCTTAAAGTCTGACATTTTCTTGGAACTGACGACCTGGGGTTTACCCCACCATGCGCCTATGGCCTATGTACCTGCATGAATCTCCCTCCATATCCGTGGGGCCAGCACTAGGGGGGCCGCTGAGGTAGCGGATCTACCTTTTTTTTAAAGTCTGACAGATTCCTTCCACATCAGCACATAGGTTGGTCCCTTGGAGGGACTTGATAAGGATGTCATCTACATAAACTTCCATGTTTCGCACGATCTACTTTCGGAACACCTTATTTATAAGCCGTTGGTGAGTAACACCTATATTTTTAAGTCTAAACGACATAACATTGTAACAGTAAGTGCCCTCATCAGTTATAAAACTAACCTTTTCTTGATTATCCTTGACGAGTGGTACTTGATAGTAACCTTGATAAGCATCCAGCATGCAAATCAGCTCGCATTCAGAAGTCAAATCTACCACCTAATCAATCCTCGATAGGGGTAGTAGTTCTTAAGATAAGCTTTGTTGAGGTCCCCAAAGTCGATATAGACCCTCCATTTATTTCCTGGCTTAGACACCAAGACTACGTTGGCTAACCAACTTAGGAACCGCACCTCTCGGATGTAGCCCGCCTCCAACAGCTTATCCACTTTTACTCTAATGATTTTATTTTGATATGTCCTGAAGTCTCTTTTTCTCTGCTTGACTGGCCTGACTTCAAGGAAGACATAGAATACGTGTTCCATGACTGTGAGAGAGACGCTCGTGATCTCCTTGGGCTCCCAAACAAAAAACATTGTTGTTACATGTTAAACACGCAACAAGCTCTTCTTTGAATTTCGGAGGTAGGTCGATTGCTATCTGGGTAGTAGCTTTAGGCTGACCTAATCGAATCTAAACTTTCTCCTCATATACTAGGGTGGGTGGTGCCTCTCGGATGGTGTTGACCTCCATTTGTTGCATCTTCTGTGTGGAGTTTGCCTTAGTTTTTATTATATCAACATAGCACTTGTGTGCCGCTAGTTTGTCTCCTTTAACTTTCCCGACTTGATTATCCACAGAAAATTTTATTTTCTAGCAGAAGGTGGAGACTACTGCCCGAAATTCATTTAAGGTCGGTCGGCCCAATATGACATTATAGGTCGAGGGTGCGTCCATGACTATGAAGGTTGATAGACGCGCCCTCACTAGAGACTCCTCCCTTAAGGATATAACCAACTTTATTTGGCCAAGCGAGTAGACCTCATTACCCATGAACCCTTACAAAGGAGTCGTCATGGGTTGAAGCTCGCTTGAGTCTATCCGCAACTGCTCAAACGCTTGTTTGAAAATGATGTTGACTGAGCTACCAATATCAACAAAAGTACGATAAATATTATAATTGGTTATGACAACCTTAATTATTAAAGTGTCATCATGGGGTATTTCCGCCCCCTCCAAATCTTTAGGTCCAAAAATAATTTCAAGCCCGACCGCCTGCTCTGTACTGCAGCTAATCGCGTGAATCTTCAAACCCCAAGCATGTGACTTTCTCTCTCGGTTGGAGCTCCCATCAGTCGGTCCCCCGATTATCATGTGAATGTTGCCTTGGGTGGCATTATTGTGGGTTTCCTCTTGCTGGGTTGGTAGCTCTGGTTGGACCTGGGCAAGGGCTTATGCCCGGACTACTGACAGTGGTGGTGTTCTTTAGCGCCGCTCAATCTCCTGCTTATCTCTTCTAGAGAAGCCATTTGGTCATCGATAGGGGTGATGATTGGGCGACGAAGTGCGCCGGTGAAGTCTTTGATTGCCCCCTGGCGATTAGCCAAAGTATAGCAATCTTGTATTTTATGAGTAGTTGACTGGTGGAAGGTGCACCACCATTGCGGAGCTCCTCGAGGGGGCTCAGGGTACCTCTCTTGCTCGACCTCCACATGCTGCACATCTTGAGGTCATGGTTCTTTATGATGATGTTGAGGACCTACTTAGGGCCCCCTAGGTGGAGGAGCTGGTAATGCTCGGTGTTCGGGAGTCGGATTTGTAGCCAGCGCAGTAACTTCCTTCCTTCAGGTGGCCTGCACCTCTTCGACATTGATAAATTTGGTCGCCCAATCTGGCAGATGATCAAAGTTCCTTGGAGGTCTCCTAACCAAGGACACGAAGAAGTCATTAATAGCCAACCCTTGGGAAAAGGTGCTCACCAAAATTTTAGTAGTGGTTGTAGGGACGTCCATAGCCACTTGATTGAACTTTTTAATATAAGCCCTCAGTGATTCCTTGGGCCCTTGTTTGAGCGAGAAAAGGCTCAGGGGAGTTTTTTGGTAGCGCCAACTACTGGCAAAGTGATGGAGAAAAACTTTACGAAAATCCTTAAAACTATGAATGGATTCAACCGGTAGTCACTTAAACCACCTTTGCGCCGAGCCACCAAGTGTGGTGAGGAACACCCTGCACTTTACCCCGTTGGTAAATTAATAGAGAAGGGCAGGATGCTCAAATTTAAGGAAATGTTCCTCAGGGTAAGTTGACCTTGAGTATTCCCCTATCGCCAAAGTTTGATAATGCTTTGACAGCTTATCTTCTAACACCCTCTGAGAAAACAGTGTGCTAACGTGCTCAGGAGAGCTGCAAATTGTTGGAGCTTTTCCCCTGCGTCTTTCTCGGATAGGCGCTTCTCCAAAGGATTCTTAGTGTAGTCCCTCTTAGCCCAAGTGCTCGGGTAGCATGCGAAAGAGTACTTTATGGCGTGAAACTAGTGAGTGGGACGCCTGCAGCAAATAAACTAGGCCTTCCTCCCCAACTCCTCTCTCTCTCTCTCTCTCTCTGATGGGCTATTGTTGTTGCGACAAGATTGGGTGGCAGCAGAGTACCGCCAGTAGCTAATGGTTATTGTTGTTGCTATTGCAATAGTTTCAGCGCTTGAGCGTTGATGAGCAGATCAAGATATTCTTGTGTTAAGGTAACAATAATGAGTCATCTAGATTCTTCCATCTCTGATCCTTAGATTTAGGCAAAAGTTACTATAGACGATGCGGAATTTGATCCTGTCTAAAAACTGTGGAGATGGAACGCTGAGCACGGTGGATTGATGGTTGACCGAGAGAAGACCTTTCACTCCACAGAAGAACCTCCTTTTGATCCTGTGCACATGGAGATGAGCCAACAAACCGTCAATGCCTTGAAATCAGGGGGGAGTCCCTAACGAATGCCCTCCGATGCTCAAATTAGTACAATTCCAGCGGGTGAATGAAGAATAGTAAGAACATGCATGAGAGTAAATTGCAGATGTTCAAAGAATGAACCCTTGCCTCGGAGAAAATTCCCCCTTTATATACTACCTCATATAATCTCCGTAATCATGAGGTGGTCATATGTGTCAAAGGTTGTTAGGGAAAGGAAAGTGCACAACCTAGGCAACATGCACTAATTGTCTAAAAAATCTTTCACTTATCCATATGTATACCTCTTTTGTCGTTTATAGTTTGTCATTGCTGAGGTTGTTGAAGGAATATGTCATCATAAATGGTCGGCTGATGGGAGACACAATAATTCTTAAAGAAGGTTCCTGAAGAATATTCTCTGACACATAGTTGTTATTATGACAAGTTGTTAGGATATTGTCTGCCACGTATATCTTGGTCGACCAATAAGGCCAACCACCTTTATGTCTGTCTCTGCTTTGAGTAGCCAGTTATGTTCTATATAATCTGCTTTGTTATGTCTTATGTTAGACATCCATTTAAGAAATAATATGATGACCCGTGTGTCCTGGAAACCCACCTGATACCCTTTGCCTGCTAGAAATTCATCCAGGTAGTAATATAAGATTAAGTGTCTAAAGCTCGGCTGACCTTTTATCTGACCGGGCATGCATATAGAGCTTTGTGAGCCTCAAGCACCCTGAGCATGGCCAACCTTTTAATTGGCCAGGCATACATAAAGAGATTTATGAGCCTCGAGGAGGCTGACTTGTACCTTGACCATACTTATGGCTGGTCGATCGTGAGATAGATCGGACATTCTGGCCGGCCTCGTTAAAACCAGTCGGCTATTGAATAACCGAACGTGTTAGCTTTTCAGTAAAGTACTAGGCTTCTTATAATTGACCAGCTTAAAGACCAACCGACCTCTAACTGCCCGTCTTGTAATCCGGTCGAGTTGGACCCAGAGACCTAATGCTGGGTGAGTGCCAAAGTCAGGTGGGGCATGCCCTCTTCCCCTGCCCCTGACTGCCACGTCATCTTGACTTTGACCGTCATATCATCATGACTTTGACTGTCACATCATTTCCCGAGTCCGCTCGTTACATCTGTATCATGACTATTGGTGTAGTTAGCACCGATGATCAAACTTATATTTTGATTAATAACAAATGGTTTAAAGTTAGATATTATATTATCTAACCTATTTACTGAGTGTGTAGAAATTGGCAGGTATAGATGACTTGACACCAAGCTGAAGGTCAGTTAGGTCTGAGGATCTGATAACTGGCATGAAATCTAGATAGGTCAAGCAGTGACCAGATATCTGACAAGAAGTCCAACTGGATCTATGTGATTTGATAACTGGCTGAAGACCAGTTGGGTCTGCTGACCTAACAACTCACAGGAAGATCTGGGGTTTTTAATATATTGATTATGTGAGCTGCTTCATCTTAATTATAATGTAATAATTTTTTTTCTCGCAAATGAATGTGGAAAATTAAAAGTGAGGTTTTTATTTTATCAAAACGGATACTCAAATATTTTCAAAACGATGTAATATTATCATAAATATTCAATCAAAGAAGTAAAATATATTGTAACTAATATGCATATATAGTGAGTAGAGTTTTTTACTTTTATATGAACTTGACATGGATACTAAGTTTATGGATTATGTTTATATATTTTGTATTTAAATTATATGATATATTTCTACTTTAATAGTCAGATAGATGAGTTATATTTTTATGATATTTTAATTGGTATAATTTATAAGGATTTAATAAAGTAATTATCTTGTATAATAGATAATAATTTTATAGATAGAAGAAATAATAATTTTTATTAGGGGTGTCAAAAATGAACCCGACCCGACGACCCAACCCGAATCGACCCGAAAAAAATCAGGTTCGGGTTGGACATTTTCGGGTTCGGGTCGGGTTCGGGTTGGAGGGTATTCGGGTTGAAGATTTTCGGGTTGGGTCGGGTCGGGTTCGGGTTGACCCGGGTTGACCCGGGTTGACCCAAATATAGGGTTTAGTGGGGTTTTTTTAGGGTTAAATCAAATTTTATTTTGAAAATTAAGATGTTTTATGTATATTAATATCAAGTTAGTATGATAATGATGAAATATTGAGATAAAAGTGAAGAATTATAGGGAAAATAACTCCAAAAAGTCATTTTGAATCGAATTTTCGGGTTACACGGGTTGGGTTCGGGTTGGGCGGGTTCGGGTTCGGGTTTAGGAGTTTCGGGTTGAATTCGGGTTCGGGTCGGGTTCGGGTTGGGTTATAAAAAAAAAAAAAAAAATTTAACCCGACCCAACCCGACCCGACCCACCCGAATTGACACCCTTAATTTTTATCTTTAGTAAAAAAAATAATAATATTTTTTAAGCTGGTAAAAATATTATCTTTATAAAAAACTGATAGCATTGTTTATACGTTATCTTTAAAAGGACTTTTAACACTGGTATTTTTATCAATACTTTTTTCAGTAACATAGAAAACGTATAAAAGTATTATATTTAAAAAAAAAAAAATCTCAGGTAGTGATTTCAAAGACATGAGCTCGCGGCCTAAGCAGTCTAACCGAAAAATCATGGCAGCCGCATTCAATTTTATAGTCACGGGAGACGTTTCATGCTACGACGACCAAGCGGAGATATTTTTCAGTTTTGGAATTGTAATAGATGGTATAAATGTTCCAATTAGTTAATATAAAAGGTTAAATGATCGTTTTGGGCAGGTAGTTAATTAATTTGATAGATTTCTCGAATTTAAGCTTCCAGTGCAATGGAATAAAACACGTGAATATATATTTAACTCGTTTTAACTGGCTGACTATGAGGGCGTATTTGGTTCGGGGTTATCACTGATAACCTTAGTTGGTTATCAACGATAATCTTGTTTGGTTTAAGTAATTGACAATTCCGAGTAATGTAACATTACCGTCACATCAGCAATTAGGGAATAGAACCAGGAATAAAAAAATCTTGAAAACCTTAGGTTTTCTACGATTCCGAGATTATCAACATTTTTTTCCAAAATTGCCCAAAGAGGAAAGCTTTGTTTCCACGGTAGAGGAAAGAAAGCGCAGGGAGACGGCCGAGGTCTCCGGGGATGATGCTGCGGAGGTGGTTGTAGGAGAGGTCGAGGAACTGGAGCTGCGTGGCGGCGGAAGAGAGGTTGGCCGGGACAAGGCCGGCCAATGCATTAGAGGAGAGGTCCAGGTAGCGGATACCTTGAAGAAAGGCAGCGGGCACAGAGCCAATGAGGAGGTTCAGACGCTGCAGAAGCCGGAGGCTCAGACACTGCAGAAGCCGGAGGTCAGCAAGCCAAGGAGAGATGAGGCCGGAGAGGCGAAGGCGAGGGAGTCGGAGCTCGACGATGCGAGCGGCGTTCGGCTCGCACGCGACGCTGCGCCAGTCGCAAGGTGCGGAGAGAGACGCCTCGTCCCAGCCGTCGAGCGCGCCGAGAGGGTCACGGAGTGCGAGCCTGAACGCTGTAAGCGCGTCGATCTCCCCCTGGGTTTCCCGGCTGCGCCCCGCCGGCGTAAGAGGCGGCGGCGGAGATGGAGGCGGGGTGGCGGAAACAAGTAAGGGAAACAGCAGCAGAAGCGTGAAGAAGTTTATTGTGCCCACGGGAGCAACAGCAGGGGCTGATGGAGGAAGACGAACACAACAACGAGCGTCTCTCTCCCTTTTTTGACTGCTTTCCTTTTTTGTTTTTCCTTCCTTCCGCTCTCGTTTGGAAAAGCATAGATAAGAGGAGGAGGAAGGTTTTAATTGAATTAAATTAATTCAAAAAGTTAAAAGGATAAATTAGTAAATGTAAAATTAAATAATTGTATAATCTTAATCGAACCAAATACCTAATAAGTTATGTTGTATTCCCTATAACCTTTGTTATGTGATTACCTGGTAATCACATAACCAAGATTATAAATGATGACTTGAATCAAACGCACCCTGAGTGTTTCACAGTTAGATCATCGTGATCCAGGACAACTTGGGAGTGCTTTTTTGGGCTTGGCTCCTCATTTAAGAACACACGCTACCGTAGTCCTTAATTTTTGAAACATCATAAAAATTGGATCTAAATTTCAATAAATTCATGGATAAATTAATTTTAATAGATGATTAATCTAAAAATACTAGATTAATAGACCATATGAGAAAATTTTCATGGAGCCATTACCCAAAATTAATTGATATAAATTAAATATATGATTTAATTTTTAAAAAATTAAATAAATGTGCATGCATAAATAAACAATCATCATTTGAGTGATACTAAAAAAATTGTGCAAAATATAGTACATCAAATTAAGAATAGTGAAATTTATAGGATCGGAAAGACGCTATAGGAAGGTGAACAGCGATCTTAAAAAACTCAATTTAAAATTAAGTTATGCAGTAAAAATGGAAGTAAAAAGATAGTACTAGTATGACTAAGTTTTTTTTACTTGGTTCAGAGCCTTCGACGACTCCTACTCCAAGGTTCACACTTGTAGAATGTTTTCTTTGGGAAATCCACTATTAGTTCGTAAATGTATTACAGGAATCGAATACAAGAACTGAAAAAAATAATGTTAGCAACACAGAAAGAAAATCTGAAGGACTCTTCGCTCCTCGAACTTTAGAGTAGTTTTTTTGATGTCATCGGAGTTTTTTCGGAGCCGCACGCAAGAGAGAAAATTACAGTAGTTGTTGTTCTGAAGCTTCTGGTCGAAGGCTTTTATATAGGTCCATTCCGGACGCTTAGACCGACTCAACCAGTCGACGCGCTCCACATTAGCTTTTGGATGGATTTTTGGGTCCGGGCGCCTGGACCGACTCCAGATGCCCGGATTGCCCGGGTGCTTGCGGCCTCACCCGGGCGAATCTGGTCCGGGCGCCCAAATTCTCTTTTTCTTTAACAACTTCTTCTTTACAAAAAGGTTAGTCCAGACAATAGAAAATATATTTTACCCTGCAAAATAGAGTTGGCACAACATAATAAAATATGAGTAGTAATTATATCTTGTCTCCTTGAGACCAGAATCTAGTCAAGGTCTCAGCTTAGGTTTTCTAAATAGACCTAAGCTAGACCTACGCTCACAGTTCTCTCAATGAGGAACGTGTCCTCACTGGATCTTTCCTCCAGTTACTTACCTTCGCTTACCAATCAACCAGGTCTTCCTGTCAGTTGTCAGGTCCACAGACCTAACTGAACTTCGGCCAATTGTCAGGTTCCGCGGACCCAATCGGACTTCCTGCCAGATATCGAGCTCCGCGGACCTATTTGGACTTCGCACCAACTATCAGGTCCCGCTGACCTAGTTGAATTTTAAGCTGATATCAAGTCATTCAGACCAGTGAACTCCTACACACTTAATAGAAAGATTAGACAAATAATATATCTAATTTTAACCTATTTATCATATATCAAAATCACTTCCACTAAATAACAATGTTTTTTTAATTAAGTGCCTTAAACGATCTTTCCATGACATTTCATAGTAACAATCTTGCTTGTTAACATAATAGACAAGCAATTCATATTCGATAGTAATTTCTGATCATGCATTAAGTTTTCGCTTCTCATTAATCTATGAGCGCGATTTAAACAGTCGCAATCCACATTGACGAAGGCGCAATGCCATGGATGGAGCCATATCGAGCTCAAGAAGGCGCAATGGAGACCTTATCCACCTGCACGACGAACTCAAGCGTGGCGGCGGGAGGGATTCTTACTCCGGAGCCCAAGTCGGCGCCTTCGTCCCCGAAGCCCAGTGCCGGCGGCACAGTCACTCTCCGCTGCCCCCCGGCCTTCATCGACCTCAGCACGTACTCGACGCCCTCGCACATCCCCTTGGTGTAAGGCCTGGAGCCCATGACCAATGCCAGGGGCCTCTTCCCTTCTCCAAATGTATCCACGAACGCTTCGACGGCGCCGACCACCTTACCCTGGAGGTCAATCACCACCAGATCCCCTGGCCTCGGCGAACCGCCGCCGCCCACTCTCAGTTCAGTATACCTGATGCCATTTGGTAGCACCACTTCCTCCTCCTTGTCCAGGACTCTGTTCTCATGGAACAAGTCGAAGTTAGTAAATTTGATTGTAAATTAAAGTAGCATGGGAAACGGAGGAATCGGAGGAGTAATAACTACTTGGTGTTGGCTTGCTCTTGAGAGACCTCGAAGCGCGTCTTGATCTGCTCGGAGACGACGCCAGCGGCGAGGAATCCGACCCACGCGAGGCCGGCACCGAGGCCGAACCGCCTGGTCAAGCTCGAGGTGATCCAGTCGGTAGAGTCGGAGCCCAACTTGGGCTTCTGCTGAGGGGCCGGAGGGGGTGGAGTAGCCGTCGAAGGCTGCGCCAGCGGTTGGGGTTGGGATTGGGATTCGACCGGAGGCGGCTGAGACTGAGACTGAGAGCGGGGTGGTTGCGAGCACGCGAGCTGTGGCTTTGTGAATGGGCGAATGAGGAAAGCTGGCGATCCCAAGATGGAAGCCATGGGGGACGAGGACAGGAGTGGCGGAGCTGCCGGTGGCAAGGCCAAAAATCGGTGCCCAACTGGAGCCACTAAATTCCTGGCCTTATCTTGATCGGGTCTGTTTCGCTCAGTCACTGGATAAGCAGGAAAAGAGCTGCATGACAAAAACTAATAAGACAGAATCTAATCAGATATTCGTGTATCAAATAAGCTGATACAACAATCAAACGTTCACTGCTCATAAATAAGCTAGTGGAGGCCGCCAAGGTGCCGCCGGCCGGCCGGCGCGCGCAGGAGGCGGTGGTCAGCTGGCGCCCCTTCTCTGAGACCTTCGTGGAGGTCCCCCACAACATTAACAAGAGTTAGTGAAAGGAACTTTAGAATGCTTATTCTTAGTGAACAAACCCTAGTAAAAAGTGTACGTTTCAAACATATGATCGGTCACACTCCGGCGAGATTGCCCTTACTAAAACTAGATGTATGATTTGCTTTTATAAGTTGTTGAACAAGTTCTAGTGAAATAGTTTAGGAAAGAGTAACAGAGGTTGGTTCATCTTGTCTAGTAGATGCAGATACTCGATAAAGGAGAAGGCCTTTGGAGTTTCATATTTTGATAGAAATTTCTTGCATTCTTCAGTCTAATTGTTGTAAACCTTTGGATTGTTACTCTTCATAGTTAATCATCACTATGAAGATAGATTGCAAAGGATTGATTGACTTGTGGAATGAGATATAAAAGACCACAGGAGTTATAAAGAAGCATAGTATTTAATAGTATTTATTATTCATCTTTTATTGACTTATCACTCCAAATAACTACACAAGCAAATGAAGGAACCATTCTATCCATCTACCCAAACCAATAAGCAAAAACATAAACTAAATAATATTATTTGTTCATCCATCTATTAATCTTCATTCATCCACCCATTCAACTTGAAAGATCTTTTAACATGATTGATAGATCCTTTAAAGTATATTTTTCTTTCTCAAGATTACGTAAAGTGTTACTTAGAAGAGAGAGAGATCATCCACTCAAGAAATCTCAAATTGCAGAACCTTTTGTCTACAAGTAGGGCAGGAAGCATGCTTCACAAGCCACACATCAATGCACACCACATGGAAAATGTGGTTACACATCGGCATCATTCTTGCTGTATCTCCATCAATGAAATCCTGCGAAAACAAACGATCATGAAAAAAGAAGAAATTCTAAACTAAAAAAAGAGTACCTGCAAGCAGACGACACAGCATACGTTCCTTCCACATGAATCGATGATCTCATCACAACTTATCTTAAACATGGGCAACCTCTTGATAACATTAGGTAGCAAGCCTTTGTCCCTAGTGACATCAAACATATCTGAGCTCTCTCTGTAGCTCCTCACTTCAGCATAATCTGAGTTTAAGAATCGGTTAGTAGTCACTCTTGTGTGTAAATGCAAGCTCAGAACATGTTTCTTGGGTTTTAATGATCATAATGCTCTCAACGACTTGTTTATATATCCCAGCTACTTACTTGTCATTGGTTTGCTTTCAGCAATGCTAGGCTAACCCATTCTCTAAATACCCATCAATGAGGCTCTGGAAGATGACCAACTGCAAACATTATTGCAAGGAAGAATAAATCCCAAGACTTTTCATCTCAGCTTAATTACCATTAAGAAAAAAAAAGGCAGCAATCTTGACTGATACAGGATGTTACAAGCGGATCCAGATATGACGTGGTAGTCAAAGTCAAGGTGAGATGACGGTCAAAATCAAGGAGAGGTGGTCAAAGTGTCACTTTCAGCAAGGCTTCGCTTCTCATCCAGCACTAAGGACTTCAATTGGAGGACAACCGGACCTAGAGCTGGTTGTACTCGATGGACCTAGTATTTCACTCCTGCACTAAGACACTTAGTATATATCTGGTCATCCATGAGCCGACCGGGTTTAAGAGATGACCGGTCCACCACAAGGTCAATCAGTCATATATCCAATCGGGTTCAGGGGACCTAACTTCTCATTCTTAGAGTACAAGAATCTCAGTATGTTGGTCAATCCAACAACTGATTGAATCTGCGGGTCTTCATTTCTCATGTGTCCGTCCTCCTTCATATAGCTGGTCAATTATAGTGTTGGTCATATCAGAGTAAATATGCAAAGCAACTCTCAGTGTGGATCCGACCGGACTTCTAGATCTCAGGTTATCATTTCAAGGATGAGCCTCTCAACATATGGACGATCGACTAAAAGTATTGATCGGATCTCTCGGGGTTTAATTCCCTATTCTTCAAAGACAAGTACCCCAGCTTATGACCGGTCAGTCATAGAACCAACCGGGCCTAGGGGACTTGGCTCTCTATTGCTTCAATATCAGATCCCAGCAGCCCACAATATATAGCCAAGCGGCCCAAGTGTCGGACGACCTTAAGGGACTCAGTTCCCTGCCTCCTATGTATCGATCTGCCCGTATAATATACATTCTGTTGGTCAAATATCTCGTCAGAATATCTTTAGGGAACAACATTGTCAGAAAATCACAACAACCTGTCAGAGAGTAACAACTATTTATTAGAGAATATTCTTCTATTATAACATGAGCATTCAATTGAACCTTCTTCGAAAGTGACTATACACCTTCCATTATCTAATACATTATGACAGCATGTTCTCTTACTTGCCTCGTTATGGTGTAAGTTACAAAAGGGGTGCACATACAGTTAATGGAAAATTTCTCAGGCGGTGATTGTACATCTCGCAGGTTGTACATCTTCCCCTTACTTGACAGCATCTGACACCCGACATTCTCTGTCACCTCATGATTATAGAGGTTATGAAAGGTGGTATATAAAGGGAGTCCTCTTTGCTGGACAGGTGCGCGCTTGACAACAGTCTTACGCTTGGACACGCTCTAAAACTATTGTTCATCTTTTGTTCCAATTTTCGCTCGATCACCGTACTAACTTGAGCGTCGGAGTACCTACGCCAAGGACCTCTTTCTTGGTTCTCGCTCTAACATTCTGTTAGCTTATTTTTTCGGAGGAGGGAGGCACTCAGAGTCCTTTCTTTGCTCCAGCTCATCAGCTTTTTCTCTAGTTTAAAGTCTTCCCCCAGTCAATAGTACAACCACTTGCCCAACACGTCATCTCTGCAGCTTTCAGATAGGATCATTGACTATTGGTTTAAGGTCGTTCTCAGTTGATACAGTGTATAGTGGCTGGCCCCAGGGCTAGGGTGAGGCCAATAGTTAAGGTAATGTGGCGGTCAAGAGTCAAAAAAAAAGGTGACGGTCAAGAGTCAAAAAGAGGTGGTGGTCAAGATCGGGGAATACGTGTCCTATCAGGTCGTTGTCCCCTGAGTGAGGCTCGATCCCTCACTTCTTATAGGCACAGCTCCCAATCTACTCTCGATCGACCCCAAAGCCAGTCGGACCTCCTGAATAGAGCTCGATCTCTCACTTCTCATGTCACGGCTCCTAGAACTTCTGATAGGCACAGCTCTCAATCTACTCCCGGTTGGCCCTAGAGCCGGTCGGACCACCTGAAAGAGGTTTATGTTGAAGCAATCTAGATGCCCTAGGTTTTGATGTTTGGGCAAAGGTTTAAGTTAGGTTTATTGTTGTATTTGATATGCATTGTGAGTGTGCAGGATACAGGTATAACAAGGAAAGTCCAAGGGTGAGTCTTGGCGGTGTAAGTCCAAGCATGTAGTCTTGGCAACGTAAGTCCAAGTGTGATCTTGGCAAAGGAGGAAAGTCCAAGGATGAGTCTTGGCGGTGTAAGTCCGAGCATGTAGTATTGGCAACGTAAGTCCAAGTGTGACTTGGCAATGGATGAAGTCCCGGAGGCGCGACCTCTTGGCAAAGGAAGACCCGACAACAATGACAAGGCCGATGGAAGCTCCAGAAGGCAAGACGTGAAGGATGGGGAGGCATCCGAGGGACGCAAGGCTGATGGAGGAGGCTAGAAGGCTAGGTCTAGGTTGGTCGGGCGAGAACGAGTGCTGAGTGAATGTACTCGAGGTAAAATCCTAAAATTAGGGTTCACTGTAGCAGTACTGTAGCGTCACTGCAGCAGTACTGTAGCGTTACTGTAACAGTACTGTAGCAGTCGACTGGTGACTGTAGCAGTCGACTGGTGCACTGTAGAGAGCCGTTGAGAGAGCCGTTGGGCTGACACCAGTCGACTGGTGCAAGGACCAGTCGACTGGTAACGGGCAAATCAGCTTACTGATTTGTTCCAAGCTCTATAAGAAGGAGCTTGAGATTGTTAGGACCAAAAGTAGCTAGAGGGGGGGGGGGGTGAATAGCTCGTCGCGTTCGCTCGTTGCTCGGCGTTGCTTGGCGTTGCTTGTTTCTTCAAAGATGTGCAGCGGAAATACAAAGAAACAATCACACAACGCTAACACGGTTGGTTTACTTGGTATCCACCTCACAAGAGGTGACTAATCCAAGGATCCATACCAACACACACACCCTCCACTAAATAAAACTCTCCTTTATGGTAACTACCAAGGGCGGAGAAGCCCTACAAGACTCAATACAAGAAGAGAGGGAAAGGATACAAGAAATACAAGCTTACAAGCTTACAATGAGTACAAACCCTAACCCTAGCTTCTCTTCTTGGCTTTGATCCGCCTCTTGACTTGGAAACCTTCCAAGATCCTTCAAGAAGCGATCCGAGCTTTGTGAGTGCTGGAGGAGCCGGCAGAGATCCGGAGTGAATCGTGAAGAGTTGCAAGGAATCGCTGCGGCCTTTATCGACGCCTAACGGTCGGATCCCGATCGATTCGAATGTTCCCAATCGATCGAGGAGGCTTTGGATCGATCCACGGATCGATCCGAGTCTCTGCTGGGAGAACGCCTGGATCGATCCACGGATCGATCCCGCATGCTACTCCAGGCCCCAATCGATCCACCGATCGATTGGGACATCTGATCGATCCACGGATCGATCCGAGTCTCTGCTAGGAAAGGCTTGGATCGATCCACCGATCGATCCGCCTCTGATCGATCCACCGATCGATCCAACACTTGGTTTTGCCCAAAACCAAGTTCCAAGCCTCTCAAACCAACATCCGGTCAACCTTGACCTGTTGGTACATCATGCCTAGCATCTGGTCACTCCTTTGACCTGCTAGGACTTCCCACCAAGTGTCTGGTCAATCCCTTTGACCCACTTGGACTTTTCTATTCATGCCAAGTATCTGGTCACTCCCTTTGACCTACTTGGACTTCCATCAGATGTCTGGTCAATCCCTTTGACCTATCTGTATTTCCTCGTGCCAAGTATCCAGTCAATCCTTTGACCTACTTGGACTTCCCAACACCAGATGTCCGATCATCTTTGATCCATCTGGATTTTCCCTTGCCTGGCTTCACTCACCGGGACTTTCACCTTAGCTTGTAGTCTATCTGTTAGGACCAAAAGTAGCTAGAGGGGGGTGAATAGCTCGTCGCGTGCTCGTTGCTCGGTGTTGCTTGTTTCTTCAAGAATGCGCAGCGGAAAATACATAAACAAACACAAACACGCTAACACTAGGAGTTTACTTGGTATCCACCTCCAACGGAGATGACTAATCCAAGGATCCACACCACGCACGCACCCTCCACTATGAAAACACTCCTTTTCGGTAACTACCGAGGGCGGAGAAGCCCTACAAGACTCTCAGTACAAGAAGAAAGGAAAGGGTAGTAAAATAAAGCAAAAGCTTACAAGAAATGCAGAAAAAACCCTAGCTTCTTCTTCTTCTCGTTGCAACTCGCCTCTTGACTTGGATGAACCTCCAAGAACCTTCAAGAACTGGCGGTGGAGCTTGGAGAGAGCTGTGGAGGAGCTGGTGAAGATCTGAGTTGAATCGGTGAAGAGATGCTGAAGGACGCCAACAGCTATAAACGACGCCAACGGTCGAATCCCAATCGATTGGATTGCTCCCAATCGATCGGGGAGGCTTTGGATCGATCCACGGATCGATCCAGAGCGCCTCTGTGCTCTGGAAACATGCCTGGATCGATCCACGGATCGATCCAGCGCTTATCGCGCGAAGCAGCAGCGTCCCAATCGATCCACTGATCGATTGGGACCTCTGGATCGATCCACGGATCGATCCAGAGGCTCTCTGTTCGCTGGGACAGGTCTGGATCGATCCACTGATCGATCCAGAGCTTGGATCGATCCACTGATCGATCCAGAGCTTGGATCGATCCACTGATCGATCCAAACCTGCTGGATCAATCCACGGATCAATCCAAACCTGCTGGATCAATCCACGGATCAATTCAAACCTTGGTTTTTGCCCAAAACCAAGTCCAAAGCCCCCTAAACCAACATCTAGTCAACCATGACTTGTTGGTACATAAGACCTAGCATCCGGTCACCCTTGACCAACTAGGACTCTCTCACCAAGTGTCTGGTCAATCCCTTTGACCCACTTGGACTTTTCTCTCTCTTGCCAAGTATCCGGTCAGTCCCTTCGACCTACTTGGACTCTTTCTGTCTAAGTATCCGGTCAATCCCTTTGACCTACTTGGACTCTCACCAGATGTCTGGTCAACCTTGACCCATCTGGATTTCTCTTGCCTGGCTTCACTCACCAGGACTTTCCCAATTGCCTAGCTTCACTCACTAGGTCTTTCACCTGGCTTCACTCACCAGGATTTTCCTCCTGCCTAGCTTCACTCACTAGGACTTCCCAATTGCATAGCTTCACTCGCTAGGTCTTTCACCTGGCTTCACTCACCAGGATTTTCCTCCTGCCTGACTTCACTCACTAGGACTTCCCAGTCAAGTATCCGGTCATCCTTGACCTACTTGACTCTTCTTCAATCAACCTTGCATTGTCAAACATCGAAACCCAAACCAAGACTCAAGTTTGGTCAACCAGGTCAACCTTGACCTGAGGGATGTTGCACCAACAATCTCCCCCTTTTTGATGTTTGACAATACCAACACTATCACTTACAATACCACATGTAAGTTAGGCTAATCCCATAGCCTAAACCTTCTTCATGCCACTAGGTAATGAATACATAAGTTAAGCCCTTCATTCTCCCCCTAAGAGGGCAAACTCCCTCTAGGTAATGAAAGCCTAACTTACTCCCTTTCATTCTCCCCCTATTGGCACACATCAAACCATCTTTGAGCACACATCAACCCGTGCCTCAATTTTGGGCACTCTTCAACAAATGCCCCATTGTTGAAAACTCTCCCCCTGAAGAGTTGCTCATCGTTGTTCACAACTTCACTCGTTGTGACCAACACGATAATGAAGGCCCCATACCCTTCATTAACCTTAACCCTACATTCTCCCCCAATGTAGGTAAATGCCCATCCTTGAGCATTATCCACTTGAAGCCACTTGAACAATGAGGATATCCACTCCCCATTAAAGTTCAAACGCTCAACCTTGAGCATATTCTTAACGGAAGGTTGACCAACTTCCAAGGTTCATGAAAAATAATTTTCATGCCTTTAAAGAGTCCCTCCCCCTACAGACATGGTGGTAACTTCTGTCATTGCACCAACAATGACTTGGAATCCCTAAACCTTTAGGAAACCCAAATTTAGAAGTTTTGAGGTTCAAATGTTCAAAATTTGAAACAAACCTCAACCTAAACTTCAATGAAGCCTTCCTTAACCAATCCATCCTTGTTTTCCACACGAAAACACCCTTTTTATGTATACAAATGTATTTTCAGGGGTTTGGAATGGTTACCTAGACTAAAATAGGTTCAAAATGCTGAAAATAAGCTTTCCCAGCCAAAATCAGCATCTTCGATCGATTGGAGTTGGGTTCCAATCGATTGAACCCTGCTGAATCGATCCACCGATCGATTCAGTCTTCTTGGATCGATCGGCTGATCGATCCAGCGAGCTTCTGCTCGCTAGAAATGCCTTCTCAATCGATCGGCTGATCGATTGAGGCACTCCAATCGATCCACTGATCGATTGGAGGCCTGAAATTGCTGAAATTCAATTTCAGCCAATTTCAGAAACCCCTAGAAAATTCTACAAAATTCCAAAAATCGTAAAAATTTGTGTAGACATTATTTAGGGTATAATTTATCATGGAAAATAGTTTTCTATGAAAATACATCATATTTTCAAAGATTGACACAAACTTGAGAACTTGCAAAAACTTTAGTGTTTTCTTCAAGTTTGTGTCTAACTATTCAATGGTGATTACTATCAAAAGATAGCCTTCACCAAGGTTTTCCAAAATCATTTTAAAACATTTTCAAAACCAATATCCCACCATGTTCCTTGGGCTTAATGCACATGACTTGTACATTAGCTTTCCCAATGATGGGAATACACATAACTATGTGTTTTGATGAACCTAAACTCAAAAGAATGCACTAAATCAACATGTTGAGTTTTGTTCATCATCCTAACATCTCACTTGTATCTATTGTGGACAAAACACATACAAGTCATCTTATAGGTCTTTGTGAGATGTAAAATTTGGTTTTGCCCTATTCTAGGGATCATGCATATCTATATAGGCATTTTAGAGATATTAGACATCCACCCAGGATGTCACTTGTTAATAAGTGTTGTTAAATGTCATTTGTCCTTAATTACAAGGAATTAAACTTAATGCATGATTATGCTATGGCATACATCAAAATGAAATAACTTTCAAAAGAAATATTCCTATAATTACATGATGTATGTATGACATGACATGGTATTTTTGTATTTTCATAATAAGTCATGAATGCACAAATAAACTTGATGTCATGGCATATGATGGGCAAACAATCATGGCAAGATTTAGCATTAATAAAATATACCTAGATTAACTATCTAAGTGTCCTTAAAACCTTAGCTAAACTTACAACTTAAACCTAGATTGCCCTAAAGTGCTTCAAGAAAATGCCAAAGCCTAAGTTTGCATTTCTAATACCCTTGATTAATTTATGCCAATTAAAATTAAGCATATTCCTCAAATGTTGGCATATTCCATTTTTCCACAAGAGTAGCACTTTTAAATTAAGGCTCGGATTGCCTTAAATTGCCTAAGAACATACCAAAATCCCAACTTGATAGTTCTTATGAATTTCCCAATATGTGTCATTTAAGATTAAAATCAATTCTTCCACCATTAGACACATTTTACTCTTTCAAGGAGTAAATAATAATTCCATTTCATTTTCAAAGGTTAACACAACCTTGAAAATGCTCCTTGAGTGTCAATTTCCTCAAAGTTGGGTTAACTACCCTTCTAATCGGAGTTGACACTCTCTAACCCATCTATGGGGTAGAGAAGATGCTCCTAGGAACCCAAAACCTATTGGTGCTCCTTGGATGCTCTAGGTATTCACTAGGGATAACCTCCCTAGATACCTTCCTAGTGACCTTGTTTTGCTTCTTAGAAGCCTTGGTCACTTTTTCTAGGTCAACTCTAGGGATTTCTTCCCTTGTGACCTTCTTTGTGACCTTCTTTGACTTCTTAGAAGTCTTAGTCACATTTGTTGCAAAAATACTCTTAGGGATGACTTCTCTAGTATTTTTGACTTGACCACGAGACCTAGGGTTTGTTCCATAACTATATGGAACCCTATGGTAAGAGGGCACATCCTTCTTAGCCTTGGGTTTGTATCCCAAACCTCTATGGCCATTAGATGACCTATGTGCTCCCAGGTTGCTCATTTTCCCTTTTAGGATATTTTCCATACTTTTTAGGGTCTTTTCCATTTTATCAAGTCTTGACCTCAAGACTTGATTTTCTCTCACTAAGTCCTTAGTATTTGACCCATGAGCATTTTTGTTTCTAGGCTTGTATCTAAAATCCTTAGAGTTTTCGCCTAGATTTTTACCTACAATCCTAGCCTTAGGTGTAGTAGTTTTAGCATGAAAAGCTATATGTTTTTCTTTAACGCTATCATGCTTTCTATTTTCATGGTAAATAGCATTAAAATGATATAAATTTGAACTATCATGCTTTTTACCATAATGTAAAGGAGTAGGCTCAATAAATGTTACCTTCTTCTTTACCTTGGAGGCTCCCCCTTGACTAATGCCTCCTTGAGCCTTGACCATCTTCTTCCCCTTGAGGCATTGACTCCGGTAATGCCCCTTTTGATTGCAAGAGAAGCATATGATATGCTCCTTGCTCTTCTTTGTTCCGGGAATGGTCTCCTTGGGCTTCTCCTTGCCCTTTTGTGCCACTTGGCCCTTCTTCTTGGCCAAGTTGGGACACTTGCTCTTGTAGTGCCCACTTTCCCTACACTCAAAACATATTATATGATTTTTATTTTTAATTGAAACATTTATACCTTCTTGTGTAGGGATGGCACTTGCTCCTCCATTTGCTATTTCTTGAATTTCGGAGGTGGCACCATCTTCTTCTTCTTCACTTGACCCGGATGTAGAAGCTTCTCCTTCTTCTTGATCCGGCGTCACCAAGGATTGCTCCCCCTCAATCCTAGAGGTGGAGGCTTCATCATCTTGAACATGAAACAAGGAGTATGCTCCCTCCTTGTTCCCTTCGTTGCATTCCCTTGAGGATGAAGCTTCTTGGATTTCCTCTTCTTCGGAGGTTGAGCATCTCTCAACCTCGGAGTCCTCCTCTTGGTCTTGCTCCAAAGAGTCACCCTCTCTGGATTCTTCATGATCTTGTACAGTGGAGGGGATCTCTTCATGAAGCTTGGCCAATTTGCTCCATAGCTCCTTTGCATCTTCAAACTCTCCAATTTTGCAAAGGATGGTGCTTGGCAATAAATTGACCAAAAGCTTGGTCACTTTGTCATTGGCCTCGCACCTTTGGACTTGCTCCGGGCTCCATTTGCTTTTCTTTAGAACTTTGCCCTTTGAATTTCTTGGAGCCTTGAAACCTTCCACTAGAGCAAACCATTGTTCTATCTCCATCATAAGAAAATTTTCGATTCTTGATTTCCAAGAATCGAAACTCGTAGAAGTGTATGGTGGAGCCACCCTTGTGTCAAATCCAAGCCCATCTTGGAATTGCATCTTGAAGTTGAGCTTGATAAAGTCTTGAACTTGAAGAATTTGCTCCAACTTCTTCACCCTCTAGCTTTTCTTGATATGCTTGACCCTTCCGGCGATGATTCCGGTGAAGAGCGGCCTCGCTCTGATACCACTTGTTAGGACCAAAAGTAGCTAGAGGGGGGGGGTGAATAGCTCGTCGCGTGCTCGTTGCTCGGTGTTGCTTGTTTCTTCAAGAATGCGCAGCGGAAAATACATAAACAAACACAAACACGCTAACACTAGGAGTTTACTTGGTATCCACCTCCAACGGAGATGACTAATCCAAGGATCCACACCACGCACGCACCCTCCACTATGAAAACACTCCTTTTCGGTAACTACCGAGGGCGGAGAAGCCCTACAAGACTCTCAGTACAAGAAGAAGAAAGGGTAGTAAAGAATAAGCAAAAGCTTACAAGAAATGCAAGAAAACCCTAGCTTCTTCTTCTTCTCGTGCAACTCGCCTCTTGACTTGGATGAACCTTCAAGAACCGGTGAGGAGCTTAGAGAGGCCGGGAGGAGCGTGTTGAACTGAATGAATCGGTGAAGTTCGTCAAGGAATCGACGCCAACAGCCTATAAACGACGCTAATCTGTCGAATCCCAATCGATTGGATTGCTCCCAATCGATCGGGAGGCTTTGGATCGATCCATGGATCGATCCGCGCTCTGCTCGGAATGCCTCGGATCGATCCACGGATCGATCCAGCGCTTATCGCGCAGCGTCCCAATCGATCCATCGATCGATTGGGACCTCGATCGATCCACGGATCGATCCGAGTTTCGCGAGGACTCACCGGATCGATCGGCGGATCGATCCAAATCTTGGATCGATCACCGATCGATCCAGACTGCCGATCGATCCACGGATCGATCCAAACCCGGATCAATCCACGGATCAATCCAAACCTCCGGATCAATCCACGGATCGATTCAAACCTTGGTTTTGCCCAAACCAAGTCCAAAGCCCCTAAACCAACATCTAGTCAACCATGACTTGTTGGTACATAAGACCTAGCATCCGGTCACCCTTGACCAACTAGGACTCTCTCACCAAGTGTCCGGTCAATCCCTTTGACCCACTTGGACTTTCTCTTCTTGCCAAGCATCCGGTCCCTCCGACCTACTTGGACTTTTCTTTCTCGTGCAAGTATCCGTCAATCCTTTGACCTACTTGGACTCTCACCAGATGTCCGATCAACCTTGACCCATCTGGATTTCTCTTGCCCGGCTTCACTCACTGTGACTTTTCCAATTGCCTAGCTTCACTCACTAGGTCTTTCACCGGCTTCACTCACCGTGATTTTCCTCCCGCCAGCTTCACTCACTAGGACTTCCCAATTGCCTAGCTTCACCACTAGGTCTTTCACCGGCTTCACTCACCAGGATTTTCCTCCGCCTAGCTTCACCACTAGGACTTCCTCAAGTATCCGGTCATCCTTGACCTACTTGACTCTTCTTCAATCAACCTTGCATTGTCAAACATCGAAACCCAAACCAAGACTCAAGCTTGGTCAACCAGTCAACCTTGACCGGATGGAGGTAACAATCTCTCCCTTTGATGTTTGACAATACCAACACTATCACTTACAATACCACATGTAAGTTAGGCTAATCCCATAGTCTAAACCTTCTTCATGCCACTAGGTAATGAATACATAAGTTAAGCCCTTCATTCTCCCCCTAAGAGGGCAAACTCCCTCTAGGTAATGAAAGCCTAACTTACTCCCTTTCATTCTCCCCCTATTGGCACACATCAAACCATCTTTGAGCACACATCAACCCGTGCCTCAATTTTGGGCACTCTTCAACAAATGCCCCATTGTTGAAAACTCTCCCCCTGAAGAGTTGCTCATCGTTGTTCACAACTTCACTCGTTGTGACCAACACGATAATGAAGGCCCCATACCCTTCATTAACCTTAACCCTACATTCTCCCCCAATGTAGGTAAATGCCCATCCTTGAGCATTATCCACTTGAAGCCACTTGAACAATGAGGATATCCACTCCCCATTAAAGTTCAAACGCTCAACCTTGAGCATATTCTTAACGGAAGGTTGACCAACTTCCAAGGTTCATGAAAAATAATTTTCATGCCTTTAAAGAGTCCCTCCCCCTACAGACATGGTGGTAACTTCTGTCATTGCACCAACAATGACTTGGAATCCCTAAACCTTTAGGAAACCCAAATTTAGAAGTTTTGAGGTTCAAATGTTCAAAATTTGAAACAAACCTCAACCTAAACTTCAATGAAGCCTTCCTTAACCAATCCATCCTTGTTTTCCACACGAAAACACCCTTTTTATGTATACAAATGTATTTTCAGAGGTTTGGAATGGTTACCTAGACTAAAATAGGTTCAAAATGCTGAAAATAAGCTTTCCCAGCCAAAATCAGCATCTTCGATCGATTGGAGTTGGGTTCCAATCGATTGAACCCTGCTGAATCGATCCACCGATCGATTCAGTCTTCTTGGATCGATCGGTGATCGATCCAGCGAGCTTCTGCTCGCTAGAAATGCCTTCTCAATCGATCGGCTGATCGATTGAGGCACTCCAATCGATCCACTGATCGATTGGAGGCCTGAAATTGCTGAAATTCAATTTCAGCCAATTTCAGAAACCCCTAGAAAATTCTACAAAATTTCAAAAATCGTAAAAATTTGTGTAGACATTATTTAGGGTATAATTTATCATGGAAAAATAGTTTTCTATGAAAATACATCATATTTTCAAAGATTGACACAAACTTGAGAACTTGCAAAAACTTTAGTGTTTTCTTCAAGTTTGTGTCTAACTATTCAATGGTGATTACTATCAAAAGATAGCCTTCACCAAGGTTTTCCAAAATCATTTTAAAAACATTTTCAAAACCAATATCCCACCATGTTCCTTGGGCTTAATGCACATGACTTGTACATTAGCTTTCCCAATGATGGGAATACACATAACTATGTGTTTTGATGAACCTAAACTCAAAAGAATGCACTAAATCAACATGTTGAGTTTTGTTCATCATCCTAACATCTCACTTGTATCTATTGTGGACAAAACACATACAAGTCATCTTATAGGTCTTTGTGAGATGTAAAATTTGGTTTTGCCCTATTCTAGGGATCATGCATATCTATATAGGCATTTTAGAGATATTAGACATCCACCCAGGATGTCACTTGTTAATAAGTGTTGTTAAATGTCATTTGTCCTTAATTACAAGGAATTAAACTTAATGCATGATTATGCTATGGCATACATCAAAATGAAATAACTTTCAAAAGAAATATTCCTATAATTACATGATGTATGTATGACATGACATGGTATTTTTGTATTTTCATAATAAGTCATGAATGCACAAATAAACTTGATGTCATGGCATATGATGGGCAAACAATCATGGCAAGATTTAGCATTAATAAAATATACCTAGATTAACTATCTAAGTGTCCTTAAAACCTTAGCTAAACTTACAACTTAAACCTAGATTGCCCTAAAGTGCTTCAAGAAAATGCCAAAGCCTAAGTTTGCATTTCTAATTCCTTGATTAATTTATGCCAATTAAAATTAAGCATATTCCTCAAATGTTGGCATATTCCATTTTTCCACAAGAGTAGCACTTTTAAATTAAGGCTCGGATTGCCTTAAATTGCCTAAGAACATACCAAAATCCCAACTTGATAGTTCTTATGAATTTCCCAATATGTGTCATTTAAGATTAAAATCAATTCTTCCACCATTAGACACATTTTACTCTTTCAAGGAGTAAATAATAATTCCATTTCATTTTCAAAGGTTAACACAACCTTGAAAATGCTCCTTGAGTGTCAATTTCCTCAAAGTTGGGTTAACTACCCTTCTAATCGGAGTTGACACTCTCTAACCCATCTATGGGGTAGAGAAGATGCTCCTAGGAACCCAAAACCTATTGGTGCTCCTTGGATGCTCTAGGTATTCACTAGGGATAACCTCCCTAGATACCTTCCTAGTGACCTTGTTTTGCTTCTTAGAAGCCTTGGTCACTTTTTCTAGGTCAACTCTAAGGATTTCTTCCCTTGTGACCTTCTTTGTGACCTTCTTTGACTTCTTAGAAGTCTTAGTCACATTTGTTGCAAAAATACTCTTAGGGATGACTTCTCTAGTATTTTTGACTTGACCACGAGACCTAGGGTTTGTTCCATAACTATATGGAACCCTATGGTAAGAGGGCACATCCTTCTTAGCCTTGGGTTTGTATCCCAAACCTCTATGGCCATTAGATGACCTATGTGCTCCCAGACCTAGGCTATGCTCATTTTGCCCTTTTAGGATATTTTCCATACTTTTTAGGGTCTTTTCCATTTTATCAAGTCTTGACCTCAAGACTTGATTTTCTCTCACTAAGTCCTTAGTATTTGACCCATGAGCATTTTTGTTTCTAGGCTTGTATCTAAAATCCTTAGAGTTTTCGCCTAGATTTTTACCTACAATCCTAGCCTTAGGTGTAGTAGTTTTAGCATGAAAAGCTATATGTTTTTCTTTAACGCTATCATGCTTTCTATTTTCATGGTAAATAGCATTAAAATGATATAAATTTGAACTATCATGCTTTTTACCATAATGTAAAGGAGTAGGCTCAATAAATGTTACCTTCTTCTTTACCTTGGAGGCTCCCCCTTGACTAATGCCTCCTTGAGCCTTGACCATCTTCTTCCCCTTGAGGCATTGACTCCGGTAATGCCCCTTTTGATTGCAAGAGAAGCATATGATATGCTCCTTGCTCTTCTTTGTTCCGGGAATGGTCTCCTCGGGCTTCTCCTTGCCCTTTTGCGTCACTTGACCCTTCTTCTTGGCCAAGTTGGGACACTTGCTCTTGTAGTGCCCACTTTCCCTACACTCAAAACATATTATATGATTTTTATTTTTAATTGAAACATTTATACCTTCTTGTGTAGGGATGGCACTTGCTCCTCCATTTGCTATTTCTTGAATTTCGGAGGTGGCACCATCTTCTTCTTCTTCACTTGACCCGGATGTAGAAGCTTCTCCTTCTTCTTGATCCGGCGTCACCAAGGATTGCTCCCCCTCAATCCTAGAGGTGGAGGCTTCATCATCTTGAACATGAAACAAGGAGTATGCTCCCTCCTTGTTCCCTTCTGTGCATTCCCTTGAGGATGAAGCTTCTTGGATTTCCTCTTCTTCGGAGGTTGAGCATCTCTCAACCTCGGAGTCCTCCTCTTGGTCTTGCTCCAAAGAGTCACCCTCTCTGGATTCTTCATGATCTTGTACAGTGGAGGGGATCTCTTCATGAAGCTTGGCCAATTTGCTCCATAGCTCCTTTGCATCTTCAAACTCTCCAATTTTGCAAAGGATGGTGCTTGGCAATAAATTGACCAAAAGCTTGGTCACTTTGTCATTGGCCTCGCACCTTTGGACTTGCTCCGGGCTCCATTTGCTTTTCTTTAGAACTTTGCCCTTTGAATTTCTTGGAGCCTTGAAACCTTCCACTAGAGCAAACCATTGTTCTATCTCCATCATAAGAAAATTTTCGATTCTTGATTTCCAAGAATCGAAACTCGTAGAAGTGTATGGTGGAGCCACCCTTGTGTCAAATCCAAGCCCATCTTGGAATTGCATCTTGAAGTTGAGCTTGATAAAGTCTTGAACTTGAAGAATTTGCTCCAACTTCTTCACCCTCTAGCTTTTCTTGATATGCTTGACCCTTCCGGCGATGATTCCGGTGAAGAGCGGCCTCGCTCTGATACCACTTGTTAGGACCAAAAGTAGCTAGAGGGGGGTCGCGTGCTCGTTGCTCGGTGTTGCTTGTTTCTTCAAGAATGCGCAGCGAAAAATACATAAACAAACACAAACACGCTAACACTAGGAGTTTACTTGGTATCCACCTCCAACGGAGATGACTAATCCAAGGATCCACACCACGCACGCACCCTCCACTATGAAAACACTCCTTTTCGGTAACTACCGAGGGCGGAGAAGCCCTACAAGACTCTCAGTACAAGAAGAAGAAAGGGTAGTAAAGAATAAGCAAAAGCTTACAAGAAATGCAGTAAAAACCCTAGCTTCTTCTTCTTCTCGTTGCAACTCGCCTCTTGACTTGGATGAACCTCCAAGAACCTTCAAGAACTGGCGGTGAGGAGCTTAGAGAGTGCTGGGGAGGAGCTGTGTTGAATCTGGAATGAATCGGTGAAGTGCTACTGAAGGAATCGCACGCCAACAGCTATAAACGACGCCAACGGTCGAATCCCAATCGATTGGATTGCTCCCAATCGATCGGGGAGGCTTTGGATCGATCCACGGATCGATCCAGAGCGCCTCTGTGCTCTGGAAACATGCCTGGATCGATCCACGGATCAATCCAGCGCTTATCGCGCGAAGCAGCAGCGTCCCAATCGATCCACTGATCGATTGGGACCTCTGGATCGATCCACGGATCGATCCAGAGGGGTTCTGTTCGCGGGGACTCACCGGATCGATCGGCGGATCGATCCAAATCTTCTGGATCGATCCACTGATCGATCCAGATCTGCTGGATCAATCCAAACCTGCTGGATCAATCCACGGATCAATCCAAACCTGCTGGATCAATCCACGGATCAATCCAAACCTGCTGGATCAATCCACGGATCAATTCAAACCTTGGTTTTTGCCCAAAACCAAGTCCAAAGCCCCCTAAACCAACATCTAGTCAACCATGACTTGTTGGTACATAAGACCTAGCATCCGGTCACCCTTGACCAACTAGGACTCTCTCACCAAGTGTCTGGTCAATCCCTTTGACCCACTTGGACTTTTCTCTTCTTGCCAAGTATCCGGTCAGTCCCTCTGACCTACTTGGACTTTTCTTTCTCGTGCCAAGTATCCGGTCAATCCCTTTGACCTACTTGGACTCTCACCAGATGTCTGATCAACCTTGACCCATCTGGATTTCTCTTGCCTGGCTTCACTCACCAGGACTTTTCCAATTGCCTAGCTTCACTCACTAGGTCTTTCACCTGGCTTCACTCACCAGGATTTTCCTCCTGCCTAGCTTCACTCACTAGGACTTCCCAATTGCCTAGCTTCACTCACTAGGTCTTTCACCTGGCTTCACTCACCAGGATTTTCCTCCTGCCTAGCTTCACTCACTAGGACTTCCCAGTCAAGTATCCGGTCATCCTTGACCTACTTGACTCTTCTTCAATCAACCTTGCATTGTCAAACATCGAAACCCAAACCAAGACTCAAGCTTGGTCAACCAGGTCAACCTTGACCTGAGGGATGTTGCACCAACATTTTCCATCTGCCTAGCTTCACTCACTAGGGCTTTCACCTGGCTTCACTCACCAGGACTTTCACCTAGCTTCACTCACTAGGGTTTTCAATCTGCCTAGCTTCACTCACTAGGACTTTCCTTCTACCTGGCTTCACTCACCGGGACTTTCACCTAGCTTCACTCACTAGGGTTTTCCTTCTGCCTGGCTTCACTCACCAGGACTTCCATTCTACCTAACATCCCAGTTAGGACTTCCCAGTCAAGTATCCGGTCAACCTTGACCTACTTGACTCTTCTTCAATCAATTTCTTATTGTCAAACATCTAAACTCAAACCAAGACTCAGCTTGGTCAACCAGGTCAACCTTGACCTGAGGGATGTTGCACCAACAGAGATGGCCGGCCAAGGTGACGAAATTAGACTTGGTTAAAGCCTAATTAGTAGTCACCAAAGTGCTCAAGGATCTCTTGTGTCCAAGTGTTCTTGGTTGAAGTTGTGGTGAGGTTTCTCCACCCACAAGGAGCGGTTTGAGCTAGCCGGAGTTTCCGGGGACTAATCCACCGACGGATTGAGGAATCGTCCACCTTACGGACAGCCGTGGAGTAGGAGCATCATCTCCGAACCACGTTACATCGACGTGCATTGGTTTGCTTGTTCTTTTCTTTATCTTTAGCTTTCGTATTCGTAATTTGTATTGTATTATTCCGCTTGCGCACTAACGAATACGTAGGAAGCCATCGATTTGGGTGAGACGCTATTCACCCCCCTCTAGCGGCACATCGGTCCCAACAAGTGGTATTAGAGCGAGGCCGCTCTTCTACGGACTAACCGCTAAGAGAGCAAGAAGCTAGAGGAAGAAGAAGATGGAGTCCGAAGGACCGCTCGGATGGGATATCCGAATTCCACCTCCGTATGACAAAGAAGACTTCAATTATTGGAGGAAGCGGTTGGAGACATGGTTCCAAATGAATTGGAATCAATGGGTTGTCTTGAGTGACCCATTTGAAGCTCCTATGGACAAGAAGGGTAAACGCCTCCGACCTCGGCATTGGACCGAAGAGCAACGAGAGCAATCGGAGGCGGACAAGGAGGTAACGAGAATTTTGCATAATTTACTACCTTCTAATATCATTGTGAGTGTAGGTGAATGCACAAGTGCATGTGATCTTTGGAAAAAGATCATTGCCTATCATGAAGACCCGTCACAATTCCAAGGAGTAGAGGAGTCCAAGGAGAAGGGCTCATTGGTCCAAGAAGAGAAGGACCAATCCGATGTTGACATAAGGTCAACATCTGAGGAGGAGAAGGAAGATGAGGAGGTATCATCCACATCTTCAAGGGAGGAAGAAGTGGAATCAACGACATCTTCAAGTGAAGAGGAAGAAGAGCAATCCAAGGAAGAGGAGATCTTGGAAGCTCAACCCTCCACCTCAACTACCAAGAAGAGCACAAAGGACCACATCAAATGCTTTGAGTGTGGTAAGATGGGGCACTACAAGAGTAGGTGTCCTTCACACAAGAAGTAAAGGAGGTAAACCCTAAAATCACTAAAGTTAATTTAGAAACTAATGTGAGTTGTAGGAAGAAGAAGAAGGAGGAGAAGAAGCACATTAGGTGCTTTACATGTGGTGAGTGGGGTCACTACCACACAAAGTGCCCAAGGAGAGGAGAGCTCAAAAAATTGGTGCACTTGAAGAAGTGGGAGAAGAAGAGAGCTTCAAGGGTAAGGGAGGTAAACCCTAACTTGAATGCTAGTTCAAATTTAAATCGTTATAATGCTATTTATCATGAAAATAGAATGCATGATAAATCTAAGGATAAATATATCCCTCCTCATGCTAGATTTATCACACCTAAGGCTCGGAAGGTAAATAACAATTTAGGCAATAACTCTAAGGATTATAGACATATGCCTAGATATAGAAATGCTCATAGGGGTCAAGAAAAATTCAAGTCTATAGATTCAATGACGGAAAACCAAGTCTTGAGGTCAAGACTTGATAATTTAGAAAGAACCCTAGCAAGAATGGAAAATATTCTTAGGGGTCAAAATGAGCATAACCTAGGAAAAGCTAGACAAGAGCCACCCAATGGCTATATAGGTTTGGGATACAAACCTAAAGCCAAGAAGGATGTGACTTCCTTTCATAGGGTTCCATATAGTTATGGGACCAACCCTAGGTTTAGTGGTCAAGCTAAAAGTACAAGGGAAGTTGTCCCTAAGAGTACTTTTGCAAAGACCAATGTGACTAAGACTTCTAAGAAGTCTAATAATGTCACAAAGAAGGTCACAAGGGAGGTCATCCCTAGAGTTGACTTAGTAAAGGTGACTAAGGCTCCAAAAAGGCCAAACAAAGTCACAAATAAGGTTACAAGGGAGTTAGCCCTAGAAGTGACCTAGTGGAAGTGACCAAGGCTTCTAAGAAGCCTAGAAAGGTCCTTAGGAAGGTATCTATGAAAGTCATCCCTAGTGAGTACCTAGAGCATCCAATGAGCACCAATAGGTTTTGAGTTCCTAGGAGCATATTCTCTACACTCTAGATAGGTTAGAGAGTGTCAACTCTAATTGGAAAGGTAGTTAACCCAACCTTTGTAAAGTTGACACTTGAGAGAATTTTCAAGGTTATTGTTAATCTTTGAAAATGAAAAGGATTGTAGGGTTACTCTTTGAAAGAGTAATATATGTGTCAAAATTTGAGGAGTTAAATATAATTTAAATTGACACACTAGAGAGAAGCAAAAGTAATGCCAAATTTGGAATTCGACATTTTCTTATGGAATTAAGGGAAATGCAAACCTTAATCTAAATTGTCACTCTTGGAAAGAGTAACATGTGCCAAATCTTAAGGAGTTATGTTTGAATTAAATTGGCACAATGTGGAAAAACATAAGAAATACCAAATTGGGGTTTTGGTATCTTCTTAGGGTAATTAAAGGAAAATCTAGGTCCTAATGTAAGATGTTTACTCTTTAGAAGAGTAAAATGTGTCAAACCTTGAGGTTTTGAACTTAATTTAAATTGACACATTTAGAAAAGGATAAGAAATGTCAAGTTGGAGTTTTGACATTTTCTTAGAAGGTTAAAGGCGAATCTAAGTTTTAATTTGATTTCATTTACTCTTGGAAAGAGTAAAATGTGCCATACTTTGAGGAATTTGTTTAACTTAAAATGGCACAAATTTAGAAAGAAATTAAAGAAATGTCAAGTAGGGGTTTGGCATTTTCTTGATAAAATTAGGCAATCTAGGGTTAAATTTTGAGTTAGCTAGGGTTAAGAATACTTAGATAGGTAATCTAGGTAAATTTTATTTATGCTAACTTGCCATGATTGTTTACCCATCATATGTCATGACATCATATTTAACATTCATATTTTATTATGAAAAATACAAAAATACCATGTCATGTCATACATACATCATGTAGCTATAACATGCTTTGCTTTTGAAAATTGTTTATTTTGATGTATGTCATTAATCATCATGCAATATGTCAATTTCCTTGTAGTTAAGGACAAAAGACATTTATTATGTATGTAAATGTTCCAACAAGAGGGATAATATCAAGTGACATCCTAGATGGATGATCATGATTTTTACAATGCCTAGATAGAGATGCATGATCCCTTAGTTTAGGGCAAGACCAAATATACATCTCACAAAGAACTATAAGGTGACTTGTATGTGTTTTAATATACATTAGATACAAGTGAGATGTTAAGATGGTGAACAAAACTCAAGATGTTGATCTAGTGCATCTTGTTGAGTTTTAGGTTCATCAAAACACATAGTTATGTGTCTTCCAATCATTGGGAAAGCTAATGTACAAGTCATGTGCATTGAGCTCAAAGAACGTGGTTGGATATTGGTTTTGAAAATGATTTCAAAATACTTTTGAAAAACCTTGGTGAAGACTATCTTTTGATAGTAATCATCATTGAAAAGTTAGATACAAATTAGGAGAAAATATTGAAGTTTTCAAGAGTTTTCAAATTTGTGTCAATCTTTGAAAATAGGAAGTAGTTTCATAGAAAACTATTTTTCGATGATAAAGTATAACCTAAATAATGTTTCCATGAGTTTTCATGATGAAAACAAGTATGGATTGGTTAAGAAAAACCAAAGTGAAGTTTCGGTTGAGGTTTAGTTTCATTATTGAATTTTGAACCTCAAAACTTCGAGTTTTGATTTTCCTAATTATTTAGAAATCCCAAGTCATTGTTGGTGCAATAATAGAAGTTTGACCATATTTTTAGGGGGAGTTACTCTTTGAAAACATAAAAATATTTTCAAAGACCAAAAGGAGGTCAAGTGTTAAGGTAGCACATGATATTGGTATGGGAGGTGTTACCCAGAACAAGGGAGAGTTATCCAAGGCCAATAAGAAGGAATATGCTAGGGTAGCATATAATTATAGCAAGGATAAGATGTCCAAGATTAGGACAAGAAAAAAAAAATTAACCAAAGACAAGGTGTCTAAGGTTAAGAAGGAGAGTTTTGTAGGCCAAGTGTCACCTGAAGTGCACCGAATTGGCCTAGTCATAGTAAATGAGTCACCTAGGGAGGTGACTAAGATTAAGAGCTCAAGGGGGAGCTCAAAGAGTCTTTGGGGCATATGGTAAATGATCTTAAGTGAACCAAGATGTGCCAAAGGGATTAGAGATAGATTTGAGTCTCTACTATACTTGGTTGGCACAATTGGGTTAAGATTTATGCATGGAAATATGAATTGGGTTCATATTGTATGAAAATTAGTTTTTGATGTATAGATGTCATATAAACCCATTCTAGGAAAGTATTGTGGTTTAGTATGGGCAAATACATCAAGAGGAAGCCAAAACTAGGACTTTAGGTCAAGATTCAATTGAACAATTTAGCTAGTTTTGAATTTTGTGTCAATCTTAGGATCTGTGATAAATATATTATTATATATATTTTCCCAAGTAGACAAGTTTAAAATAGACCTCTCCACAAAATTTGAGATTTTTTGGAGGTCTGTAGAATTTCTGGTGCATTTCTGAAGTTGGTCAGAAAAGGCTGATTTTTTCAGAAATAGGGTGCCAGTCGACTGGTGAAGATACCAGTCGACTGGTAACAGTGTTTTTGAGCACAGAATGTCTCTGTAAGCTCATTTTTATGAGGTCAGTCGACTGGTGCCAAGACCAGTCGACTGGTAACAGTAGATTTCGACTACAGAATGTTTGTGTAAAGTTCTGTCGAAGGGGGTAGTCGACTGGCACTTAGGGCAGTCGACTGATACCATCCTAAACGTGTTTTTCAACATTGTTTTGACCGTGTCAACTCGTTTAAATGTATGAGATCCATGGGAGATAAATACATGAGTTTAGGGTCAATTTGGATGACATGTTTTCAACAATTGGGATATTGTTGGAGCTCTTTTTGATGTATGGCAAAGGGGGAGAATTTTAGGTTTAAGTGGAAAACCTATACACCTTTGCAATAAATCCTAGCTCGAGGGGGAGCATAGGTGAAGGGGGAGCGATTGTTTAGGCAAAGGGGGAGAAGTTTACCTTTGTGGGAAATCCTAGCTCAAGGGAGAGCTTAAGTGAAGGGGGAGCCTAGGGATTTAGGTTCCATTATTTATGCATGAGTTTATTTGCATATTTATTTGCATATGTATTACATTTATGTTTCCCTAACTTAAACAGGTTGCCAAACATCAAAAAGGGGGAGATTGTTGAAGTAATCTAGATGCCCTAGGTTTTGATGTTTGGGCAAAGGTTTAAATTAGGTTTATTGTTGTATTTGATATGCATTGTGAGTGTGCAAGATACAGGTACAACAAGGAAAGTCCAAGGGTGAGTCTTGGCGGTGTAAGTCCAAGCATGTAGTCTTGGCAACGTAAGTCCAAGTGTGATCTTGGCAAAGGAGGAAAGTCCAAGGATGAGTCTTGGCGGTGTAAGTCCGAGCATGTAGTCTTGGCAACGTAAATCCAAGTGTGACTTGGAAATGGATGAAGTCCCGGAGGCGCGACCTCTTGGCAAAGGAAGACCCGACAACAATGACAAGGCCGATGGAAGCTCCAGAAGGCAAGACGTGAAGGATGGGGAGGCATCCGAGGGACGCAAGGCTGATGGAGGAGGCTAGAAGGCTAGGTCTAGGTTGGTCGGGCAGGGACGAGTGCTGAGAGATTGTACTCGGAGTAAAACACTAGAATTAGGGTTTACTGTAGCAGTACCATAGCGTCACTGTAGCATCACTGTAGCAGTACTGTAGCAGGCGACTGCAGAGCCGTTGAGAGAGTCGTTGGGCTGACACCAGTCGACTGGTAACGGGCAAATCAGCTTACTGATTTGTTCCAAGCTCTATAAGAAGGAGCTTGGGATGGCCGACCAAGGTGACGAAATTAGACTTGGTTAAAGCCTAATTAGTAGTCACCAAAGTGCTCAAGGATCTCTTGTGTCCAAGTGTTCTTGGTTGAAGTTGTGGTGAGGTTTCTCCACCCACAAGGAGCGATTTGAGCTAGCCGGAGTTTCCGGGGACTAATCCACCAACGGATTGAGGGATCGTCCACCTTACGGACAGCCGTGGAGTAGGAGCATCATCTCCGAACCACGTTACATCGACGTGCATTGGTTTGCTTGTTCTTTTCTTTATCTTTAGCTTTTGTATTCGTAATTTGTATTGTATTATTCCGCTTGCGCACTAACGAATACGTAGGAAGCCATCGATTTGGGTGAGACGCTATTCACCCCCCTCTAGCGGCACATCGGTCCCAACAGTTTAGTCCCTCACTTCTCATAAGCATGACTCCTAATTTACTCCCGATCAGAGTGATATAGTGTATAGAGGTTGGCCCTAGAGATAGAGTGAGGTCAATAGTCAAGGTGATGTGGTGGGCAAAAATCAAAAAGAGGTGACGATCAAGAGTGAGGAATGCGTGCCCTAACAAGCCGTTGTCCCCTAAACGGGGCTTGATCCCTCATTCCTAGTCTACTCCCGGTCGGCCCCAGAACTAGTCGGACAACATGAATGAGGCTCGATCCCTCACTTCTCATGGGCACGACTCTCAGTCTACACATGGTCGGCCCTAGAGCTAGTTGAACCCCCTGAATGGAGCTCGGTCCCTTACTTCTCATGGGCACGGCTCCTAGTCTACTCTCGGTCGGCCTTAACGTTGGTCCGACCCCAGAGCTCAGTCCCTCACTTCTCATGGGCACAACTCTCAGTCTACTCCCGGTCGACCTCCATGGCGATCGGACTATCGCCAGGGAACAATATTGTCAAGGAATTGCAACCACCTATCAAAGAATAATTGTTATTCATCAAGGAATATATATTCTACATGCATGCCACGGAACTACAGATGAAAAGTCTTGGGATTTATTCATCTCAGCTTATAACTTCCACAATGATGAGGCATCAGAGAATGTCGGGTGTCAGGGCATGTCGGATAATGAAGAATAAATCCCAAGACTTTTCATCTCAGTCTACCCAATGAAATTCCATAGTACATCCTTCATCACCCGACATGCCCTGACACCCGACATTCTCTGATGCCTCATCATTGTGGAAGTTATAAAAGACGGTATAAAAAATAGGGTCCTCTCTGTTGGCTAGGTATGCATGCACACATGCATCTACTACAGTACTACTGTTCATCTACTTCCCGTACTTTTTGGCTTTGTCTCGGTTCTTACTTGGGCGTCGGAGTGTCTGTTCCAGGGACCCCCTTCCCTATTTCTAGTCCTAATGCTCATGTACAATTGATTTATGGTGTGTGTAGGTATGTGGGTACCAACTTTGACCATCTCTCACCTGCTCCGCTCGAAGGCCAAAAGCCTGGGGCGTATCTTCAGGCCCCAAACCCCAGTCCTCTCTACATTAATGTTCTCTCCTTCATCACCCCCCCCCCCCCCCCCCCCCCCCCCGGGGTCTGACTCAATTTCCGGACAAGATCAAATTTGGCGTTGTCTATGGAAACTTCTCCAACTAATCTGGAATATGAAGATAGTGTTGGAACCCCAAGGTTGTTTTGGTGTGATCAACAAGTTAAGTTATATCCTGTGTGTTTTTAACCTTGTGTCTAAGTGTGCAGAAACTTAGGAGCACAGGTAGTCGAGCGGAAGACGCAGCTAGCGAGAAGGACGGCACGCGGTGCGTCCGAGGGACGAGGCGTTGTGGAAGAGTACACCGGCGGACGAGAAGGAAGCGTGTGGTGGTTCCGAGGGACGAGCAACTGGAGCGGAAGAATGCTCGAGGAGCAAGAGACGTAGCTAGCGAGAAGGTCGGCACGGGGTGAGACCGAGGGACGAAGACTGCGGATGAGTACGCTGGCGGACGAGAAGGAAGCGCGCGGCGATTCCGAGGGACGAGAAGCCGGAGCGGAAGCCGGAGCGGAAGCCTGCTCAAGAAAATTGGAAGTTGGTTCGGGTAAGCCCTATTCCGGATGGCAGAGATCACCCAAGCGAGTGGAAGACTCGATCTGAGGCGAACAGAGACGGAGCAGAAGACCCGGGCTGGAAAAAGTCAACGGGGTTGACTTTTCCAGTCGGGGCGCCCGGAGCTGTCCGAGGCGCCCTGACCCCTCCGGGGCGCCCGGAACCCTTCCAGGCGTCCGGAGTTGACTTTTTGACCTGATCGAGTTTTGACTCGATCTGAACGTTGGGGGATAAAGTTTATCCCCCCAGGGTGCCCGGAACCCTCAGGGTGCTCGGAACCCTCAGGGCGTCCCGACCAAGGCTATAAATATAGCCTTGGTCCAGAAGCTTTTCAACAACTCAAGCAATTCATTCTTTTTGCACTTGTACGCTTTTTCTGTAGTTAAGCTTCTGTTTTCTGTGCTTCATCGTTGTAACAGGCTTCTCCGCCTGAAGGAGTTTTTAGTGCGATCATTTTCCTTGGATTAACAACCTCCCCGGTTGTAACCAAGTCAAATCTTGTGAGCCTCGTCTTTTTGTTTGTTTACTTAATTATTTATGCAAGTGTTAGTTTAAGAGTTCGAGAAAGGTTTTCTTTTTTATTTTCAGGCTATTCAACCCCCCTTCTAGCCGGCTGCAACGGTCCAACAAGTGGTATCAGAGCCGAGGCGCTTCAGGAGGACTAACCGCCAATCGAAGCAAAGATAATGGCCGGACCAAGCATCTACCCGCCGAAATTCGAAGGGGATTTCGCTACTTGGAAAAAGCGAATGCAGGTATTCTTTACAACTGATTTTGAATTAATTTTAATAATGGAATTTGGCTTTGTAGCTCCAGAGGGCAAAGATAAATATCAATGGACGAAAAAGGAATAGGCCGACTACGTGGCGAACGGCAAAGCAGAATACCATCTGCTAAGCGTTCTTCCGCCATAAGAAGTCAACGGGATCGGGAACTACGACTCGTCAAAGGAACTTTGGGAGAAGTTCCTTGATCTGCACGAAGGAACGTCTAAAGCCAAGCTCGCTAGACGAGATCTACTTCGTAATCAGCTCATCAGCCTACGACTTGGGGAAGATGAGACAGTTGCGCATCTGCACTCAGAATCAAATAGATCATCACCGGATTGTCGAATCTCGGAGAAAAGGTAAGTAACCGAGATTCGCTAAGGTACGCTTTAAATTTTTTTCCGAGAAATTTAAAATAGGCATCACTAGTAGATGCCTTTTATATTTCAAAAGATTTAGAAAAAATTACACTAGAAGAATTTTTCATGACATTTGAAGTGCACGAATCAAGATGTGCAGGTACGAAGGAGCCCAAGAATAACGTCGTCCTCAAAGCATCAAGAGACAAACCTGAGTCAGAATCTTCTCTCAATGACGAGAAAATGGTAATGATGGTAAGACGGTTTAAAAAGCTTTGTAAATCTATGACTACTAACCATCCGCAGGGCAGAAAGAAAAGGATCATCCACTGCTACCACTGCGACGAAGAAGAGCACGTTAAGGACAACTGCCCCAAGCTGAGGAACAAGGACAAGGATAAAGGTAAGAAGCCTATCCAAAAGCGCAAGGTCCTAAAGGCGACGTAAGACGATACGTCGTCCGAATCGGATGTCGAGGCGTTCTCCGGACTCGCATTAATGGCGAGTCATCAAGACGACGACTATGATTCAAGCTCTTCCGAGATGAGCATCGAGAGCATCGATGAAGGGGGAGCTACGTCAGAAGAAAGTAGCAGTTCAGGGGGAGACATGGACAACGAGATCGACAAGGTAAGTGTGGTACGATCTCTTCCTCTCGATAAATTTTTTAAATTTGTTAAGTTGCTAAATAAAAACTGCTACAAGTTAGAAAAAGAAATTAAGAATTTAAAATTAATATTAGCTAAATCTTGCCCTTTAGAAGAATTAGATAAAGTTAAATTAGAAAATGAGAAATTGAAATCAGAAAATGAAAATATAAAAATTCAAGTAGATAACTTGAAAAGTCATGCATGCCTATCTAATACAAATTTTAAAAAATTTAATAATTTAAATTGGTATTATAGATATCACCAGGGACAAATTAGGAATATTTAAGAAAATATATCACTAAGAAATTTTTAGTTAATCCAGTAGGCTGAAACCTATATTGGGTTCCTAAATCTTGCTTAGCCTAAATTTTAATCGAAATTAGCGCTTTCAGCAAGAAAATTAAACAGTGAATTTCTTTATGAGGCTTTGTCTAAGAAAGTGGTTGTTGCTCCAATAACCAAGAAGGCCTAGTGCCTCGTCACGACCTAGAAGCCAAAATATTGAAATTAAATATTTAATTAACTTTCCAGTAAAGCATTAAAGTTGAAATTTAATAATGCTTTAAAAAGTCTATTAAACATATTTTTTTAAAAAAAATTATTTTTGCAAAATTTCCTAAGTCAAAATTCTTTTAAAAAATTTGAATTTTTTAGAGAATTTTCTTACTTAAAGTTTTTTTAACTTAGAATATTTTTTGCTGGAAATTATTGCAAATTCTCTAACTTAGAGATTATTCAACTTAGAATTTTTTTAAAAAATAAGTTAGAATTTTTTTTTACCTCTTAGATTTTTTTAGGAACCCCATTTTTTTATGTGATCAAAGGGGGAGAAGGAAAAATATAAGTCTAGGGGGAGGTAGACCCAACAATTTAAATTTTCTATATTTTTGCACTTTATTGCAAAATTAGTTAGTTTAATTTTTATGTCTAATTTTATCCTAAATTAACTTGGGTTGCTCACATCAAAAAGGGGGTTGTTGGAACCCCAAGGTTGTTTTGGTGTGATCAACAAGTTAAGTTATATCCTGTATGTTTTTAACCTCGTGTCTAAGTGTGCGGGAGTTTAGGAGCACAGGTAGTCGAGCGGAAGACGCAGCTAGCGAGAAGGACGGCACGCGGTGCGTCCGAGGGACGAGGCGCTGCGGAAGAGTACACCGGCGGACGAGAAGGAAGCGTGCGGTGGTTCCGAGGGACGAGAAGCCGGAGCGGAAGAATGCTCGAGGAGCAAGAGATGCAGCTAGCGAGAAGGTCGGCACGGGGTGCGATCGAGGGACGAAGACTACGGATGAGTACGCTGGCGGACGAGAAGGAAGCACGAGGCGATTCCGAGGGACGAGAAGTCGGAGCGGAAGCTTGCTCGAGAAGACCGGAAGTTGGGTTCGGGTGAGCCCTATTCCGGATGGCAGAGATCACCCAAGAGAGCGAAAGACTCGGTCTGTGGTGAACGAAGCCAGAGACAAAGACCCGGGTTAGAAAAAGTCAATAGGGTTGACTTTTCCAACCGGGCCGCCCGGACCGGGAGCCCGGAGTTGACTTTTTGACCGGATCGAGTTTTGACTCGATCTGAACATTGGAGGATAAAGTTTATCCCCCCAAGGCGCCCGGAACCCTCAGGGCACCCCGACCAAGGCTATAAATATTGCCTTGGTCCAGAAGCTTTTCAACAACTCAAGCAATTCATTCTTTCTGCACTTGGACGCTTTCTCTGTAGTTAAGCTTCTGTTTTCTGCGCTTCATCATTGTAAGAGGTTTTTCCGCCTGAAGGAGTTTTTAGTACGATCATTTTCCTTGTATTAACAACCTCCCGGTTGTAACCAAGTCAAATCTTGTGAGCCTCGTTTTTTGTTTGTTTAGTTAATTATTTATGCAAGTGTTAGTTTAAGAGTTCGAGAAAGGTTTTCTTTTTTATTTTCAGACTATTCAACCTCCCTTCTAGCCAGCCGCAATGATCCAACAGATAGAGGATACCAGCAAAATCAAAGTGACCATGATGCCAAAGGAATATGAGTTGTTTAAGGTCGCCAAGGCACATGCCACGTCGGAAAGACAAACCACAAATTCTCACCCGCACTGAACACCTACGGTCTCAATCAACGAGCTCCCTGCCTCGGAGGGAAGATCTAAGAGGAAGTAGTCGTATGACTTCCCCAGGCACTTTTCTGAACGCTAGGAAAAGGATCGCACGCTTCCTTGGCCGACAATTCGCCCCCGAGGGACCCGAAGAGAGGGAAGGCTCCGACCATTCGAGAGACAGCTAAACAGCCCAGCGTGCTCTTCTCGCAGGAGGTGCTGAATGAAAAACTACCCAGGGGTTTTAAGCCCCCGTCTATTAGAGAGGACAGAGGTAATAATGACCCGGAGGATCACCTCCTAAAATTCCAGAACACTGCTTTGTTGCACCAGTACAGCGACACAATAACATGCCGAGTGTTTTTGAGCACTCTTGGGCTCGACACAAAGATGGTTCGACAAACTGTCGGTCGGATCTATTACTTGTTTCAAAGAATTCAAAAACATTTTCCTACACCATTTTGCCAATAGAAGGAGATACCAGAAGACTAATCATAGTCTGTTCGCACTCAAACAAGGAGCCACGGAGTCCTTGAGAACATACATCAAGCATTTCAATCAGGTGGAGATGGACTTCCCATCTGCCACCTCTAAGATATTAATAAGTGCCTTCTCTCAAGGACTACTGGGAGGTGATTTCTTCCGAGCACTCATTAGGAAGCCCGCAAAGAAATTCGATGACCTGCTGGGGAAAGCAATCAAATACATTAATGTGGAGGAGGCTCAGGCAGCTTGGAAAAAGGAACTGAAGGCACCAGCTTTGACCGGGCAGGCCGATTGGAGGTCACCACCACCTCCAGTCTGCCCCAAAGAGCCCCGGCCCAACCTTTCACCAGTTTGAGAAACGAAAGCGGCGCAGTGGGTTAAATTCGTTCGAACCCCTGTCAGCAAGCCTCCTTCGTGGGAAGTCTGGTAGTACACTTGCCACTGGTCTCATACCCACAACACGGAAAATTATTTCAAGTTTGCTCGGAACGCCCGCCGAGCAGCTGAACTAGGTCTACCTTTGCCCCAAATCGCGTCTTAACTCCTGAGGCAATAGGCCAATAACCCTGGTATCTCGAGCAGCCTAGCCAACCTGCCTCTAGGAAGAGAAAATTAGGATGGTCAGTTAGCTGGCAAAGGAAAGGAGACAATGAAGACTTAGGAAGAAGATAGCGACCGTCTCGAGAGCATTACAAAGATAGCGACCGACCTACCACCTGAGACTAAGAAGAGCCTGGTGGATTGTCTAGTATGGAACTAGGATGGCCTTGCCTGGTCTCCAAAGGAATTGACAGGAGTAGCCCTGGCTGTAGCAAAACACAAGCTCCACATTATGTCTGACTCTCGGTTGGTCAAGCAGAGGAAGAGACTTCTCAACTGATCAAAATAAAATTATCCGAGCGAAGGTGGATCAACACCTCAAAGCGGGGCACATCCAGGAGGTACAGTTCCCTTCGTGGCTTGCCAACGTCGTCTTGGTGGTCAAACCTAATAACAAGTAGCGAGTCTGGATCGACTTCCGCGACCTCAATAAGGCAAGTCCTAAAGACTGTTATTTGCTACCACGGATGAACCAGATGGTTGATTCGACTTCGAGGTGTGAGATAATCTACATACTAGATGCTTATCAGGGATATCATCAAATCTCTCTCGCCTTGGAGGATCAGAAGAAGGTCAGTTTTATCACCACGGATGATACTTTCTATTATACCGTAATGCCTTTGGACTAAGAAATACAGGAGCAACATATCAACAGATGATAAACAAGATCTTCCAAAAGCATATTAGGAGGAATGTTGAGGTATATGTGGATGACATTCTCATCAAGTCCGCTCTGCCAATAGATTTTATTGCAGACATTAAAGAGACTTCCAACACCTTGAGGGAATACGAGTTAAAGTTGAACCCCTTGAAGTGTATATTTGGGGATAAAGGAGAAAATTTTCTTGGATATCTGGTCACTAAACAAGGAATAGAAACCAACCCAGAGAAGGTGCAGACACTTAAGAATATACAAGCGTCGCAAAATCTCAGGGAGGTCCAGATGCTGGTGAAACGGATCACGGCGCTTTCAAGATTCATATCCCAATCGGCTGATAGAGCTCTCCGTTTCTTCAAAGTAGTCCGCCGAGCGGCAACGTTCCAATAGGATGAAGAGTGCAACAAAGCCTTCAAAGAACTGAAGCGGCACTCGAAAGCTTTGTCTTCCCTCTTTAAGCTTATCGTGGGAGAGCCGCTCTAATTGTACTTATCAGCCACCCAGGAGGTCGTGAGGGCAGGTTTAGTCAAAGAGCATCATAATATACAATGACCAATGTATTTCTCCAGTCATCTATTGAAAGGATTTGAGTGCGGCTACGCCATGCTCGAGAAGTTAGCTTATGGGTTAGTCCTTACCATTTGCCACCTTCGGCCTTACTTCCTTGCATACTCAATAACGGTAGTCACCAATAGCTCGCTAGGAAGAGTCCTTACCAACCTTGAAGAAGTCGGTTGACTCATTAAATGGACTACTGAGCTGAGCAAGTATGATATACACTATCAGCCTTGGATGACCTGGCAGAGTTCATAAGGGAGGTCCATCAACCTGAGTCTAAGGGAATGTGAAAATTTTATGTAGACGGGTCCTCCACTCGGCAAGGGAGCGGCGTAGGCGTTCTTCTTATATCCCTACAAGAAGACATCATGCAGTTGGTCACCCGGCAGAACTTCAAGGCTTCTAATAATGAGGATGAGTATGAAGCATTGCTAACCGGGTTACAAGCAGCTAGACACGTAGGGGTCATAATCGTCCACTCGGACTCCCAGCACATGGATGGCAACTTCGAAATCAATAGTGAGAAGTTGTAGATTTACAAAGAGGCCTATGAAAAACTGAAAGAAAGCTTTGTGGAGGTCATACCTCAGGCTAATAATTGCAAGGCGGATGAATTGGCCAAAACCACTTGGGTCCTGGACTACCTGATGGCACAAAGCCTACTCATACCTCAAATCGACTTGCAAGCCAATGTAAAGGAGTCAAGAGATTGGAGAGCCTCGTTCACTTTATGTCTACAGCAAGGAGTTTTGCTAATAGACATTAAGTCAGTTCGGCTAGTTAAGAGGAAGGTCAGTCGCTTCACTTTAATTGGAGATCAACTATACAAGCGAGCATTTTCACAGCCCCTACTCAAGTGCATTGGGGTCAGACAGAGTCGATTATATTTTGCGAGAAATCCATGAAGGTTGCTGCGGTAAGCATGTAGGGAGAAGAACGCCAACGCGTAAGGTATTGCTAGCTCGTTATTTTTGACCCACTTTGTAAGTGGATGCCAGCCGACTAGTAGCTACCTGCGTTTCTTGCCAGATACACCAAAATATACCTCACCGATCAACCAAGCCATTGGAAATGTCAATAGTCTTTTGTCCCTTCAATCAGTGGGGGATAGATATTGTGGATTGTTCCCCATCACCCCGACTTAGAAGTGGTTCCTACTCCTGACAGTTGATAATTTCTCCAAATGAGTAGAAGCGGAAGCCCTAGCCAAAATCATCGAGCGGACTGTGATCAAATTCTTATAGATTAACATCCTGTGCCAATTTGAAATTCCTCACAAGCTAGTCGCAGATAACGATCGGTAATTCCAAAGGCACAAAATTCAAGAATGGCGTCGAAGGTTTGGCATTACCTAAGTCTTCATTTCCGTAGCATATCCTCATAGTAACGACCAAACTGAAGTCACCAACAGAGAAATCATTCGAGAGCTCAAGGTCAAACTTGATCATGTAGGAGGAGACTAGGTTGAGGAGCTCTCGAGCATCCTATGGGCTTATCGAACGACTACCCCGAGAAAGCACCAGACTCACTCCTTTCCACCTCATCTATGGTAGTGAAGTAGTTGTTCCAGTCAAGGTGGGTGAAGAATCTGCCTAGTGATTATTGTACGACCAGTACAATGCCAATCGACATCTCCTCGAGTTGGAGCTCATCAACGAGACCAGTGGGGAAATTGCTGCCTCACAACGGCCTACTGACAACGACTTTGGCAAAACTATGATCAGTGGTGATTCCTCATTCCTTCCAGGAAGGAGATTTATTTTGAAAGAGAGTAAAGTCAATCGAAGACATAACTAAATTGGCACTTCAATGACATAGGTCGTACAAAACCATCAAGAAACTTGCGTCAAGTGCTTATTATCTTCAAGATGTCGATGGTAAGAAGCTGGATCGTTCATGGAGCGCGAATTACCTCCAACCTTACCGCACCTAAAGTACACTTTGCGTTTGTATCAATACTTATCTAATTAAAAAGTTAGATTCTCACCCTAGTACGAGTTATAAGCATCCACAGCTCACACGCTTTCTAGACTATCGCTCCAGTGTGAGTTATAAGCGTGCACAGTTCTCACGCCCAACGATCACCCAGTCGGGTCATAAACTCTTGCCTCGGTGCGAGTTATAAGTGTGCACGGTTCACGCGTCTTCCAGACTCTCACTCCCAATGCGAGTTATAAGCATGCACGGCTCATGCACCTAACTATTGTCCGGTCGGGTCCTAAACACTTGCCCCAGTACGAGATATAAGTGTGCACAGCTCACGTGCCTTCTAAACTCTCACCCCAATGCGAGATATAATTGTGCACAGCTCACGCACCTTTCAGACTCTCACCCTAGTGTGAGTTATAAGGGTGCACAGCTTACGCACCATCGAAACACTCATCCCAGCGATCAGTTATAAGTGTGCATGGCTCACACGCCTTCTAGATTCTCATCCTAGCGATGCGTTATAATCATGCACTGCTCATGCACCCCAATGATCAATCGGTCAGGCTCAATCCTTGGTCGGGTACTCCTATCAATCGCCGCTCTGCCCGACACTCATAACAATTGCCGCTCTGACCGGCACTCATAACAATCATCGCTCTACACGCCGCTCTGCTCGACACTCATCATAACAGCCACTCATCTCGACACTAATCTCCATCGCCGCTCTACCCAACACTCGTCACAATAGTTGCTCTGCTCGACACTTATTATAATAGTTGCTCTGCTCAACCCTGATTTTAATTGCCTACTCGGCACTACTCATACATTGTTGCACTACTTGGCACTACTCACATCCAGAACTCGGAGTAGGGAAAGCAAAAAAAGAATGATTAGAAACAACATACAACACAACAAAAGGCAATGGTTCATAATCAAAGCCATCGGTTATGAATACAAGGATGGACCGACTATTCAAATTCAATGAAGACATTATGAGGCATTTCATTTATAAGCCTCAGGTGATCTAAGAATTGCTCAGGTGGATCAGCCGACAAATACCCCTCCTCACTGAGTTGTCGGACTGCTCCTTCATCTCCGTAAGAGACCGTCTGGGTGATACAATGGCCGAACTGCAACTCAAACTTATGTGAGTGGAGATATTCTACCTTCTTGGCCTCCACATGTTTATTTTCCCTCGCTTTATGAGCCTCCAAGTTAGACTTTGAAGCCATCAGCTCGAATCTGGTTTGTTCTAATTCGGCTTACAAGGATTCCAGCTTAGAAGCTCGTGAATCCAAATCCCTCTACTGGTCTATTATCATCAGATTCTTCGCCCCGAGCTCCTTAGTTAGGTAGGCTAATTCAGAAGCGTGCGACATTTTCAGTTTATCCAACGTGTTAGCCCGCTGCGCTAGATTCGATGCAATTTTTTCCTTCACCGTCGTCTCCACTTGGCACTTCGATTGGGTGGTTTGTAAAAGCGCTTCGAGCTTTTCCTGATTCGTTCAATGGAGACTCAAGGCTTGCATAGCTTCCTCCAGGGATTTCTCCTTCTCAACAATTAGTTGTATCTAGATCTCTACCTCTTGTTGTAGGTGTTGAACTTTGGAAGTTAAGGTAGATGAATGAGACTCCAACTCTGCTACGCAATCCTTCATAATCTTGTTCAGACAATACAAGTACATTGCTAGCAGTTTAAGTTCAGTCTGAAGGCAAAAAAAAAAACTGAGAATAGAGGAGCTCAAAAAAGCACACCGGTTAACTTGCCAAAAGGAGAAAAGTCAAGGACTTACCATGGTGACATTTTGAGAAAGCACATCCACTCGATCAAGGACTAAGCTGGTGTTTATTTGTTTCATTGCATCCATCCAGGCATCCGCCATTAAGTCCCTTAATTTTACTTCTCCTAAATAGGGTGGGGGGTTGAGGCCCATCCCCTGTTGGGATGGCACGTCAAAAGAGGAAGTGAAGCGTCATTTAGACCATCAAAAAGTAGCGGGCCTCGAAGTCGAAGCGCCTAGAGTAGGTACGGCTAGATGAGGGGGGTGCGCGGAGGATGGAAGGCCGGCAAGGCCGATCAGCTGACAAGGATGAGCCCCCTCCGGAATAGGTTGTGCAGTCTCCATCAGGGATTTCCCACGAATGGAGATTGCAGACATAGATGCCCGCTCAACTCCTGACTGGCCAACAGTAGTCGAACGACCGATCCCAGCCTAGAATGCTCCAAGGACAAAAGGGAAGGGCAGGGACATCTGGTCAAGATGTATAGTTTCCACCGAGGCTTTCCCCCGAATGGACAAAGAAGGCATAGATGCCCGCTTGACCCCTGTTTGTCCAGCAGCAGTCGGGTGACCAATCCCGACCGGAGCCATTCCGTGGACTAAAGGGGAGGGCGGAGGCATCCGCTCGGTTAGCACCGGATCAAGGGTAGCCATAGCAGGCGGTCAAGACCGTTTATGGTGAAGTGTTAGTGGTTCATTTAAAACGAAGGACTCAAAAGCTGCTACTGGAGTTGGAGCCGCGGGAGTAGGAGGATGGACAGGCGACGGACCCTATCGATCGACCAATATGACCCACCCTCTCCGATTTATTTCAAAATTACTCAACCATAGAGTCCTGGACACTAAGGACCTAGACAGAGTATCCGCTGCAAAAATAAAACATCAGTAGGTGGAAAAAGATAAATCAAATCAAAATTTCTTATCTAGAGAAAGTGACAGTTCCACTTGTAGGGAACTCAAACTGAACATATACAAGAATCCATCATGAAGAGGCATGGAAATATCAAACTTCAAATTTGCGGAAATTACCTAGCTCGGGTACTAATGGGAGGACCAATTGTCGTCGAGTCGACCAAGACACAGGAGTAGGAAAATGAAGGAAAAAGTACTTAGCCTTCCAATCTCTACCTTGAGGAGGTATCTTATCAAAAAAGACAATCCTAGGATGGGGTTGAAAACAAAAGATTCCATCAATCTGGCATTGGAGAACAAAGAAATAGTGGAACACACGAAGAGTTAGAGAAATTTCATACCTACAAAATAGGATGGTGACCCCGCACAGAATATGAATAGAATTAGGAATGAACTACCAAAGAGGAATATGGAAATACCAACTCACGCTGGAGAAAAAATTAGGGAAGGGAAAGCGAAGACCCACTAGGACTAAGTCCACCCGAGTGAAGTCTGAGATTAGTTGAGTATACCATAAAGCAGAAGTGTCCATCGTGAGTTTAAAGAAGAGGGCAATTCAAGAACTAGGATCTCAGGAAAAGAAAAAGAATATAGGGAAAACAGGGAAGGATGAAAATAAAGAAGTTGCTGAGGTTGCCGAAGGGAGAAAATGAAGAAGCACAATGAAGATGAAGTGCAGGTGTGTGCGAGAAGCCGTTAGGTCATTTTAAAGAGAGATCTTGTGAAATGAACCATACAATCATATTGAAATATAAGCCGTCCACTAGGGACGTCAGATTATAGGGTAGGTAGATCGTCGTTTATACAGAATGTCGCACGTTAGATGTCTTGTCTAGAAAAAGTAAGTTTGATAGAAATGTGGCGGTATTAGAAAGGGAACATTTATGACATCAGGAAAAAACAAAATGGTAGCAAGCCATGTCATCCTGGAGTCTTTTCTTATATTTATGACTCCTGCAGTATGTCTGGTCCAATCGATGTCAGTCCATCAACATCTCATAGGGGCAACTTTCCCTATCTAAATTCGCTTGGCTATAGCCGAGTGGATCTTCATAAGGACGGGATGCCTTATCCTAGTCGCCCGAACGAGGTTTCCAACATGCAATCTCGATCAAGTTTGTAGCGAGAGTTCACTTTGCCTGCAACCTTACCACTACCCTAGGCGGACTGCCCAGCAACAAGACTGGCAAGTACGCATTAGTTGGTCGGCTATAAGCCGCCCAGCTCTCAACTGGCCGGCTATACGTTGCCCGGCTCTTAGAGCAATCCGATTAGCACATGGGTATTCCATGCGAGTTACTTCCCAATTAGTAGTAATAGTTCAGGGTCCCCTCGAACTACCAATCACCGATCCCTTAGAGAAGATAGCTACCTAGGCAGTGCCTAATATCACTCGTAAGAATACGCCAAGTCTTACTACTTGACCGACATCCAAAGGGATGAGGTATTAACCCTCCCCTCGCAGGCATGCCAATATTCGCAAACACATGAGAATAAGCAGGACAAACACAGGCATCAAGAACAAGCAAATAGAAGCAACAATTAAGTACATGCCATAAAAAGTTTTATGTCCTATTAGGGATTTGAATGTTGGACAACTGAAAAACAACTTAAAGGTCGGGACGGCTTTGTCAGGAAGCTCGCACAGTAGTCACTTATGGTTTAGAAAGTTCTCGGGAGGTTCAGATGCCAGCATACCAGCCTCCTACAGTTGTGTGGTGGCTCCTTCGGCACAATAAATGATTATCTGGTTAATAGCAGTGTCGGCCTACAAGCCAAAATTGCGAGAAGTAAGGTAGGTGGTCCTCCTAGTTTCAAAGCGGTCATCCTCCCCTGCCGGATAATTTGTCAGCTTACCCTGGGATTTTGTTAACTCGGATTTCACCACAGCTAGCTCTGACTTAGAAGCTGCCACCTCAGACTTCGTAGCCTCCAACTCGACGCACAGGGATTCCAGGGTGATCCTTTGAGCGTTCATTTTCTACTGCTGGTCATATACCAACAGAGTGCTGGCTATCAACTCAGCATCCTATGTTGTCAGTATAGAGGCATGGACTATTTCTAGCTTCTTTAATTTATTGGAAAGGTCATGAGCTTCAAAGACACTGGTTGAACCCTCCTTGCACTTTCCAATCGGAGCCTACTATCGCTGGTCTTCAGGGTGACCTCCAGATTTTGTGACTTTTCTACCTCAACACCTTCCAGCTCCCGAACTTCTTAAGCTTTCTTTTCCCGGATGCTTAGTAGGTCGACTTGGGTATGGGCCTCCTGCAACGCGGTCAAGTTAAAAATCTCGCTTGTAGTCGCGGAGGGCTTCAGCGTAGCTGTTTGCCCCCGCGGACTTCATTCTCCCGCTACAACCCTGCAATTGCTTGGGATACACACATCCCAATCCCCCAAAGCTAAGGGAGGAAGACTGTTATTAGCAACATTCTATATATAAAGTTGGAACAAATAAAACTCACTGCAGTCAGCTCTTAGGAGAATTTGTCTGCTAACTCCATCAACGAGCAATCCACCACTTTGTGAGTTGTGCCTTTACAGGCCTTTGCTAGCAAGCCCTTCAAACGTACCTACACGTAGATAGGCGAAGGGTCTGGGGATGTAGCTGGGGCCAGCACCTGGAGGGATGACATGCTAAAATCATACATGAATAGGAAGCGACCTTTGGGTGGACCAATTTGACTCAAAGTTGAGTTTTGATATTTGACAATGTATGGAGATTGCAGGTACAATTGTCCATTTGGGAGATTGTTGGTGTAATTCTCTACTGGTCAAAGGTTCACTAGTTTGATATGAGAGAGTAATCAGGTAGGTCAAGGTTGACTGAATACTTAACTAAGAAGTCCTAATTGGAGGTTAGGAAATGGCAAGACCAACAGGATGATTGTCAAAAGAAGAAAAATCAAGTGGGTCATGGTTAACCTAACACTTGGTGTGGGAAGTCCCGGTGAGTGAAGTCGGATAGTGAGAAAGTCTTGGTGAGTGAAGCCAGGCAGATGGGAAGCCCTGATGAGTGAAGTCAGACAATTTGGAAGTCCCGATGAATGAAGTTAGACAATGAGAAAGTTCTGGTGAGTGAAGTCAGACAGATAGAAAGTCCTGATAAGTAAAGCTAACACCTGATAAATGAAGTCAGACAGTGAAATGTCCAAGTAGGTCAATGATTGACTGGACACTTGGTATTTGGAAGTCCAAGTGGGTCAAAGGTTGACTAGACACTTGTCACTAGATGGAAAGTCGAAGTGGATCAAAGGTTGATTAGACACTTGGTAAAAAATTCCCAACAGGTCAAGGGTGACCGGATGCTAGGCAATGAAAAGTTCCAACAGATCATGGTTGATCGGATACTGGGGAAGGGAACCCTAGATTTGGATTAAGAAAGTTAGAGTTGGGCAATCGATTGACCCTAAGCTAATCGATTAGGAAGTTCATGCGAGAACACAAAAAGGACTGAATTGATTGGTCATTCGATTGGGCCAAGCCTAATTGATTAGGGCTAGAAGTTTCGTTAAGAGGAATTCGTGGAAATTGTTGGTTGCTACTCGGAAAACCTAATGGTTCCACTGTACAAAAATTTTGTACAAAGGTTTGAACCTTTTCCTAGCTACCATGTGTTCTTTTAAATTAAACTTGGATCGCCTACGGAACTTAACACGTTTGATCCAAAGTTTAATCTATTTGTTCTTTTAGGTTTAGACTCGGATCTCCTGCGGAACTTAACACGTTCGATCCAAATCACCTAGGTTATTAATTTCATTAAATATTAATTTCCAAAATTGGCTTCCAGTACTGACGTGGGGAGGCACATGGCCTTCTTGGATATGGGAACAACCACCACCGACTAGACAAAGCCTTTTAAGGAAAGTTAATATTTAATTTCCTTAAATAACTTTAGGTCAACCGAAAAAACAATCAAATCACAAGGAAAAGTAAAAAACAAAAGAACACAACATCGAAAACAAATTCGAAATACTAGAATCGCATGCCTCTTGTATTTGGTATTATTTCCAAAAATAACTAGTATGATGCGGAAAGGAAAAATACTAGTTATACCTTTTAGAAAAACCTCTTGATCTTCTACCGTATTCCTCTTCTAACCTCGGACGTTGTGTGGGCAACGATCTTCCGAGATGAGAAACCACCAAAGCACCTTCTTCTCCTTTCTTCAAGTTTCGGCCAAGCACAATGCTTCCAAAAGATGAAGATCTTTTTCCACCAACCAAGCTCCAAGGGATGCATGAAACAAGACTCCTTTCTCTCCTTTTCTCCAAGCTAGATCCGACCACTTGTATGCCTCCAAGAGATGATGAAGTCTCGGCCACAAGAAGGAGAAGAGAGAAGGAGAAGGGGAACCTCTAGGGGTCGGCCACACCAAGGAAGAAAAGAGAGGAAGAAAAAGAATAGAGTCGTTCACCATGAAGCCTCCTCTACCCCCTCTTTTATAATCCTTGGTCTTGGCAAATAAGGAAATTTAAATAAAAACTTCCTTAATTCTTTTGCCATGATAAGGAAAATTTATTTAATTAAAAATAATTTTCTCTTCTCCAATTTATTTGGCCGGCCACCTCTTTCCCCAAAATAAGGAGAGTTTTAATTAAAACAAAAATTAAAACTTCCTAATTTATTTCTAGAAATTTATAAAAAATTCTCCAATAATTTTAATCCCTTCATGATTGGTTAATAAAAAGAAATTTTATAAATTAAAATCTTTCTTTTAAACATGTGGATAATTTCCAAAAAATAAAGTTATCTCTAAAAATTAAAATCTCCTTTCAATCTACAAATAAGGAAAGATATTAAATCTTTTCTTAATCTTTTGTAGAAACTAATAAAAGAGAATTTTTAATTTTTAAACTTTCTTTTAAATCATGAACATAATTAAATGGAAAGTTTTTACCAAAATTAAAATCAACCTTTTAATCTACAAATAAGGAAGGAGATTTAACTCTTCTCTTAATCTTTTGTAGAATCTTATAAAAGGAAATATTTAAATTTTTAAACTCTCTTTTAAATCATGTTATCCACATAAGAAAAATTTAAAAAAAAAAAATCCTTTTATTTTAATATGGGCCAGCCACACCAAGCTTGAACCCAAGCTAGAGCCGGCCACCTTGAAGCACCCATGAACCAAACTTTGGCCGGCCCTAGCTTGGTCTCCAAGCTAGCTTGGCCGACCCCTATGGGATGGGTAAGAATGTGGGTATAGGTGGGTATAGTACTATATAATTAAGAGGCTACGATAGGGACCGAGAGGAGGAATTGGTTTTGGTCTCCCGATAAAATTGAGCATCCCGTGTTCGCCCCGAACACATAACTTAATTTTATCAATAATAATTCATTCCACTAGAGAACTATTATTGAACTACCGCACCAATCCCAAATTACATTTTGGGCTCCTTCTTATTATGAGTGTGTTAGTCTCCCTGTGTTTAAGATATCAAATGTCCACTAATTAGGTGAGTTACTGACAACTCATTTAATTAATATCTTAGTCCAAGAGTAGTATCACTCAACCTTATTGTCATGTCGGACTAAGTCCACCTGTAGGGTTTAACATGACAATCCTTATGAGCTCCTCTTGGGGACATTCTCAACCTAGATTACTAGGACACAGTTTCCTTCTATAATCAACAACACACATTATAAGTGATATCATTTCCCAACTTATCGGGCTTATTGATTTATCGAACTAAATCTCACTCATTGATAAATTAAAGAAATAAATATCAAATATATGTGCTTGTTATTATATTAGGATTAAGAGCATACACTTTCATAATAACTGAGGTCTTTGTTCCTTTATAAAGTCAGTATAAAAGAAACGACCTCTAATGGTCCTACTCAATACACTCTAAGTGTACTAGTGTAATTATATAGTTAAGATAAACTAATACCTAATTACACTACGACCTTCCAATGGTTTGTTCCTTTCCATCTTGGTCGTGAGCTACTGTTTATAATTTATAAGGTACTGATAACAAGATCTTCTGTGTGTGACACCACACACCATGTTATCTACAATATAAATTAATTGAACAACTACATTTATCATAAATGTAAACATTTGACCAATGTGATTCTTATTTCTAAATAAATGTTTATACCAAAAGCTAGGCTTTTAGTATACATCCTAACAGAAATAAGGCTGAATCGATTAGATCAATCGATTCAGCAACTGTTAATCGCAAGCAAACAGAGAGTTGCGAAATCGTTTGGGTAATCGATTAAGACTCTCTAAATCGATTGGAATGACTCACCAATCGATTAAAGTTCGAAAAAAATAGCTATTTTGTAAGTTCAAAGCAGGTCGGTGACATAGTAATCGCTTAAGAGTCCCTTAAGAGGACTCTTAAGCGATTGAGGCGTCGAAGGTAACCCTAGAAAAGGGTATTTCGTGACCGTTCTCTATACAACACTCAACGCCAATTCTTGGGAGTTCTTGAAGCTTAGTACAATTACATTTTCATATACCAAGAGACAATTTCGAGTAACAAGAAAAGAGCAAGTTAAGACTTTATTGTTGTAATCTCGCGTAAAATATCATTGTATTTTTTCTTGCTCTTCTTGGTTTATTTTGTATTGTGAGCTTGTATGAGACTTCTTCACCTCCAAATTATTTCCAAGAATGAGTGTTTTCATAGTGTAGATGTGTACATTATGTGCATCCTTGGATTAGTTACCTCAAGGAGGTGGACACCAATTAAATCCTTGTGTTAGTATTAAAGAGTTGTTCGCTTCAAGTATTCCGCTACAAAACCATCTTCATTGAAGCGAACGAGCTATTCACCCTCCCCCCTCTTCTAGCTCCCCTTGGTCCAACACGGCTCTCAGTACTTCTCATGGGCATGGCACCCAGTCTACTCCCAGTCGGCCCCAGAGCCGGTCGAACCCCCTGAACAGGGCTTAATCCCTCACTTCTCATAGGCACAGCTCCTAGTCTACTCTCAGTCAGTGTGATACGATGTATATATTAGGACCTTTGGCGGCCGACTAGAGGGGGTGAATAGCCTCTACACAAAAATAAAATAAAAAGATCTTTCTCAAACTTATAACTTAATTAAAACACTTGCATAAACATAGAAATAATAATAAACTAAAAAGACGATGCTCAACAGATTTACTTGGTTACAATCGGGGAGGTTGTTAATCTAAGGCAGATGAAAAAATGCACTAAAAATCTCCTCTAGACGGAGAAGCCTCTTATAGCATTCAAAGCTCACAAAACAAAGCTAAACTCAGACAAACTCAAGCACAAGTGTTGTTACTTTGCAATTCTTGTTGTTGTTAACTTCTGGGAGCAGAGTTGCTTATATAGCACTGCTCGGAGCGCTTGGAAGGGTTCCAGGCACTTGTAATGAGATAGAATTCTATCCCTGACGTAACGTTCAAACACCACGTCGAATCGGCTAAGAATTGGGTTCCGGACATCGCGCCCCCAGTCCGGGCGCCCCGGACAAGTTTGGGCGCCCCGTGGCCAAAAATCAGCTTTGGTCTCGGTCTCCTGCTCCAGTTCAGCTCACATCGATCCGAGTCTTTCGCTCCGGCTCCGCTCGCTTGGGTGATTTCGGCCATCCGGAATAGAGTTCACCCGAATCCAACTTCTGGTCTTCTCGAGCAAACTTCCGCTCCGGCTTCTCGTCTCTCGGAATTGCTGCTTGCTTCCTTCTCGTCCGCCAACGTACACTTCCACAACTTTTTGTCCCTCAGACAGCTACTTCTTTTGCTCCTCGAGCAATGTTCCGCTTCGGCTTCTCGTCCCTCGGAAATACTACACGCTCCCTTCTTGTCCGCCAGTGTACTCTTTCGCAGCACCTCGTCCCTCAGACGCACTGAGCCCGTTGGCTCTCTCTCGTGTCGTCCTTCTCACTAGCTGCGACTTTTGCTCGATGTCCTGTGCTCCTAAGTTCCTGTACACTTAGACACAAGGTTAAACACAATAAGACCTAACTTAACTTGTTTGATCACATCAAAACTACTTTGGGGTACCAACAATCTTCCCCTTTTGATGTGAGTAACCCAGGTTAAGTTAGTGAACCTGTCCGAATCAGGAGTCAACGGACGCTGGGGACGTGGCCCTCCCTGCTGGATCCTCGAGTGCTCCGGCGAACCTGCAACAAAACCGAGCCGGGAGGGGTGTCCCGGCGACGGCCCTCCGACGCTCAAGTCAGGCGAGGAATGACAAAGGAAGTGGCTTCAGAGAGCTAGACGCGCGTACCTCCGGTGAAGAAATGGGGGCCTTATATAGACCTATTGAAGAAGCCTGAGCACGCCAATCGAAGCGATCACCTGCTTTCGATCATGCCCAGGTATGGGTCTGTCAGAAGGACATCCCTAAGGTCATATCGTTACCGTATCCACCTCTCCATGATGTGACGGCGAGATCCTCCATCGTACGATCTTGTGTACGGCCTAATCATCAGACATGCTTCTGCTAATATCCCATACCCCGAGCCGAGTGCATAGGCCGCTCGGCCACCTTTGTACCCTCGCCCTTATCTTGGCCGAACGGACCACCCGCTCGGCCCTTCGGTCCCAGCCGAGCGGACTCCCGCTCGGCCCTTCGATCCTCCTGCCTTGGCGTCGGAAACCCAAGCCCATGGATGGGTTATCTCTAGCTCCGCTCGGACCATTACCCGCTTGGCCAGCCCTCCATCCGTCCTTAGGCTGGGACCCTCAGAAGGTGGGCCCCCCATTCTTACCGCCGGATCACTTGCCTCTCCAATCTAGTCGAAGGAGGCAGTGAGTCCGACTGACTGGACTATGTGTCCGAACGGAGCGGTCGTCGCCTTACCGTCGCTTATAATATCCCTTGAGCCATTCGGCCTTTACGCCACATTCAGCCGCTCGGCTCTTCGTTTTGGATGTCTTGGCGTTCAACGTGGATGTTCGCTTGTCTAAATCTTCTCGAACATCGCGCAAATCCTTTTCATCAAGTCGAAGCATGCGCGGTATGGGCGCATTAATTGCGCCTGGTGACAGAGCGCCACGTGGCTCTTCTCGCGTGGCAGTGATGATCCGTACGATGGGACGCCGGTTATTTCGAAACGGACGGTTAGATGATGACTTCGTCTTCCGTGACCTACATCCGACGGACGAGGCTGACCAGCCTCGTTCGTATAAAGCCCTCGTCTTCGCCTTTTACGCCGCATTCTCTGTTTCATCGCGCATTCTCCGTCGAAGGTGCCCGCTGCTGCTGCATCACTCCGGCTGTCCCAGTTCTCGCCTCTTGGTGGTCTACGGCTCTCTGGTGATCCTTTCTGTCCATCTTCCCTCAGTAAGCTTCTCCCTTCCTTTCGGCCTTTCCCTTTCGCGGGGAACTCCTTTCGTCCCCTTGCTTGCGAACTTTCATCGGTCCTCTGTTTCCGAGTGTCTTTCGACTTCCTTCTTTCCTCTTCTTGGGGCTTTAGTCATGGCGAGCACTTCCGTACCCACCGTTGATGTTCATGGCCCGTGGTTTATGACCATGGAGAGTCGGTTTGATGAAGAGGGCGCTCGGCATCTTGTTCGGACGTATGGGATCCCTGATGACCATGAAATAATTATAGCCGGCCCGACCGACCGGCCACATGACCCGCCGATCGGCACCATTTGTTTCTTTTTAGACCAATTCCAGGGCGGCCTTAGATTTCCTACCCATCCATTTATTTTGGAGGTTTGTAATTATTTCCGCATCCCGCTCGGCCAACTTGTGCCGAATTCTTTTAGGCTGCTGAGCGGGATGGTCGTCCTCTTTAGGCTGCACAGTATCCCACTCGACCCCATAATATTCCACTACTTCTTTTACCCCAAACAATCTGAGGTGGGTACTTTTATCTTCCAAAGTAGAATAGGCTTCAGATTTTTTGATAACATGCCAACCTCCAACAAGCACTGGAAGGAGTTTTTCTTCTACATACGACTTCCCGAACGGCCAGCATTCAGAACCAAATGGCAGACTGCTGTGCCTACCCAGCCGGAGCTCGGCAAATTCAGAAGCGATCCGGCCTATCTTCATGCGGCCAACTGCTTGTCCGGTCAGCGGTACAAGATCGACCAGTTGCTTCTCAAGGGGGTGTTGTACATTTTCGGGTTGTCTCCCGTTCGGGCCAATCTTTCCTACCGCATGAGTAAGGACTCTTTACTCCCTTCGCCTTTTTTGTCTAACTGATTTTAATTTCTTTCACTGCAGCTGAAGTCATGTGGCGCTCCAAGGCTCTTGATCATCGAAGTTGGCAAGTGGAAGTGGGCGGCCACCAAAGAGAACTTCGCCGGCGGGTCTTATCACCACCGGCGGATCTGAGGAGAGGCGCGGTCGCCCACAAGCAGGCGCCCCATCCGCTCAGCGGAGGTTGAGGCGGATCCATTCCTCGTCCCCGTGGTGGCGTCCCAGTTGGGGATCCACCTGGAGGTTCGGCGTCGAAGAGACTCCGACCTTCCGACCCAAGAGGGAACCTGGGCCGATCGGCGTAACCCGCCGAGATCGTGCGCCATCACAGTTGGGACCCCGTGGCCGCCCACCGACCCTCGGCTCTCCTCCCGGACTCGTCGTCGCTGCGGCGGTTAGTGAAACTTCCACCATAGGGAGTCCTCGGGCGGCGGCTGCTAGAAGCCGGTCGGCCACCCGACCATCAAGACTACCCTTGATTCCCATCGGAGGAATATTTCTTGTCCGGATCGGCCATCGAGCCCGTTCACGAAATAACCTTGGCGGGTCCGCTCGCCAAGCTTTTTGAGGACGCGCAGATTCAGCGCCCAAGCAGCTCGGCGACAACAACATGTAGCGAGCCACTTAGGTAAATTCATTTTCTTCCGCACCATACTCTTTGTTTGGTTCCTGATTTCATTATTTCCCTTACAACGTTGGGCTAAGCAAATCGCCACTAGCCATCGGCTGGCCAGTGGAGGAGCTCTGGAAAAACTCCAGTGTCGGGGGTCCGTCGGTGGCGAGAGAAACAAGCCTTGAGGCGAGCGGAAGAACACAGCTACGGTGGCTCGGCTAGAGGGCCAAGTCAAGAAGCGCGAGCGGATGCCAAACGCGCTTGCCGAAGAAGCGGGCGGTAGCTGATTTGGACAAGATGAAAGTAGATGTCGTGCGCTAGATCGCGATCCAGGATCGGAGGCCCGGTGAGCAGGCGAGAGGACCGTTCGGCGAGCACAAAGGCCGAGGTGGACTTGAAGGCGGTCAAGATACCTTAACCGCTTCGGCGGCACTAAAAAATATAAGGCCTAGCAGCAGCGCGCCAAGAATACCTCCGCGCGGAGCGGTTCGGCGCAAAATTCGGTGGCAACGTCTCCTCAACTTTCGCCGAGGCGGTCAAGGTCACCATGGTGTACTTGAAGAAAAGGGGGCACCTTCCTGTTGACCTGAGCATTCCCCCTTCGGATCTGGCTGTTATGATAGACGACATCCCGGACGCCTTTTTTAACTTTGAAGACCCCGAGTGAGGAGTGTTGCCTGTCTTGTTTTTGTGTTTTTCATGTCCAGTACAACTCTTTGTACTTGCCGTTTCGGCATGCTTTCCCTCTAATGCAATTTATCTTTGCTTGCGTCTTCCTGGTTATTACTCATAATATTCTTCTGTTTGCTTAACGCTTATGCTCAGAGTCAGTCATGCTCCAAGTGTTCTTCGTCAAGCGGCTGTTTAACTTAACCCATTAAAGAAAGTCCGAGCGGGAGGGCCTACTCGCTTGTATCTAGCAAGTTTTGAAAGACTAACACCTGCTCCCCGAGTGGGCCTAAATGTTTTGGTACCTTTGGTTTCCGCGGTTTCTTACTCTTGTACTCGTTCGTCCGCCCGGGGTATTTATAGTCGCCGAACCGACTCTCGATCTTTAACGACGGAGCTCGTCGGCGCGGATATTTATAGCCGGTCGGCGCGGCTCTCGATCTTTAATGGCGGAGCTCGTCGGCGCGGATATTTATAGCCGGTCGGCGCGGCTCTCGATCTTTAACGACGGAGCTCGTCGGCGCGGATATTTATAGCCAGTCGGCGCGACTCTCGATCTTTAACGACGGAGCTCGTCGGTGCGGATATTTATAGCCGGTCGGCGCGGCTCTCGATCTTTAACGACGAAGCTCGTCGGTCTTCCAAGGCTAACTCCTTACCAGGCCGAGCGACCTTAGCCTTCGTTCTCGAGCTACCAGCTCGGATATAAACCTCCGGCCGATCGGCTCGGGGGCCTTCTTTATCGAGCGCTTGGCGCGGATATATACCTCCCGGCCGATCGGCTCAGGGGCCTTCGTCTATCGAGCGCTTGGCTCGGATATAAACCTCCGGCCGATCGGCTCGGCTTCGTCTATCGAGCGCTTGGCTCGGATATAAACGTCCCGGCCGATCGGCTCAGGGGCCTTCGTCTATCGAGCGCTTGGCTCGGATATAAACCTCCCGGCCGATCGGCTCAGGGGCCTTCGTCTATCGAGCGATTGGCTCGGATATACTCCCGGCCGGTCGGTCAGGGGTTGTTTATAGAGCGCCGTCTCTCGATCTTTAACGGCGGAGCTCGTCGGTATTCGGATGGCCGGTCGGGCGGCTCTCGATCTTTGACGGGGCTCGTCGGCGCGGATATTTATAGCCGGTCGGCGCGGCTCTCGATCTTTAATGACGGAGCTCGTCGGCGCGGATATTTATAGCCGGTCGGCGCGGCTCTCGATCTTTAACGACGGAGCTCGTCGGCGCGGATATTTATAGCCGGTCGGCGCGGCTCTCGATCTTTAACGACGGAGCTCGTCGGTCTTCCAAGGCTAACTCCTTACCGGGTCGAGTGGCCTTGGCCTTCGTTCGAGCGCGTGACTCGTTCAATATACCTCCGGCCGAACGGCTCGGGGCCTTCGTCCCTCGAGCGCGTGGTTCGTTCAATATACCTCCGGCCGAACGGCTCGGGGCCTTCGTCCCTCGAGCGCGTGGCTCGTTCAATATACCTCCGGTCGAACGATTCGGGGCCTTCGGATAACCGACCGTTCGGCTATGAACACAGAATGCCTTGGGAATAATTTACTACCTGCGATAAAAGGAGTACAGCTATTTTGAATTCACACAAAATAGAGCAAAGCGCACCTCTCACCCAGCTCTATAGGGCTGAAGGTGATTGACATTCCATGGCCGGTCTAGCATACGACCTTCCGCATCCTTGAGGTAATAAGCGCCCGAACGGAGCTTCTCGACCACTTCAAAGGGTCCTGCCCAGGGAGCTTCCAACTTTCTTCCAAACCAGGTCGCCTACTTGAAAGGCCCTAGGGATCACGCGTCGGTTGTAGTTCTGCTTCATACGCTGCCGGTACGCCATCAGCCGGACGGACGCTTTAGCTCTTTCCTCTTCGACCAAGTCTAGCTCCACGCTCCTCCGTTCGGCGTTATCTTCATCGTAGTTTTGCACCCGGACGGACTCCACCCCAACTTCAATCGGGATGACTGCTTCGCCTCCATATACCAAGTGAAAGGGAGTAACGCCCGTTCCCTCCTTTGGTGTCGTGCGGAGAGCCCATAAGACGCCCGGCAGCTCGTCCACCCAGCTACCTCCTTCATGGTCAAGCCGAGCCCGTAAAATTCTGAGAATTTCCCGGTTTGTTACCTCGGCTTGACCGTTACTCTGGGGATATGCCACCGATGTGAAGTGCTGCTCGATGCCATAACTGTCGCACCACTCTTCGAGCAACTTCCCCGTGAATTGACGTCCGTTGTCAGAGACGAGTCGTCTTGGGATGCCAAAGCGGCATATGATATTTTGCCATATGAACTTTTTGACCATCTGCTCGGATATTTTTGCAAGTGGCTCAGCTTCCACCCATTTTGAGAAGTAATCGACCGCCACCAATAAGAACTTCCGCTGCCCGGTAGCCATGGGGAAGGGTCCCACGATGTCCATCCCCCATTGGTCGAACGGGCACGCCACAGTTGATGCTTTCATCTCTTCTGCCGGTCGGTGGGACATGCTGTGATACTTCTGACAGGACAGCCAATTTGCAACGGTCTGGGCAGCATCCTTTTGAAGTGTTGGCCAAAAATACCCGGCTAGCAAAATCTTCCTGGTCAATGACCTTCCTCCTGGATGTCCGCCGCACGAACCTTGGTGCATTTCTCGAAGGATGTACTCGGCATCTTCCCAGCTGACGCATTTTAGGAGCGGACGGGAGAAGGCCTTCTTGTAGAGTTGATCTCCCACGAGGGTGAACCGACTAGCCCTTCTCTTCAGTAAGTGAGCTTCTTCCCGGTCGGATGGGGTAGCTTCCGAGCGCAAAAACTCCACAATAGTTGTCCTCCAGTCGCTCGGGTATGTGATGCCCTCCATCCGATCGACATGTGCCACTAAAGATACTTGCTCGATCGGCTTCTGAGAGCCGACCGGGGATAACGCACTTGCCAGCTTGGCCAATTCGTCCGCCACTTGATTCTCCGCCCGGGGATCTTCTGAATAACCACCTCCCTGAAGTTGAGTTTAAGTTTTTCAATAGCTTCCACGTAGAGCTTGAGCCTTGTACTATTTATCTCGAACATCCCCGAGATTTACTGAGCAGCCAACTGGGAATCTGAATAGAGGATGACTCGGCCGGCTCCAACGTGCCGAGCGGCCTGTAATCCAGCAATAAGGGCTTCATATTCTGCTTCGTTGTTGGTCGCTCGATAATCTAGCCGGACGGAGAGCTGCATCCGCTCTCCTTGAGGGGACAGCAGTACTATGCCCATTCCGCTTCCATGTCTAGTGGACGATCCATCCACGAACACTTTCCACACAGCTTCGGGTTCCGGGTTCTGCACTTCTATCACGAAATCGGCTAAGGCTTGTGCTTTGATAGCCGAGCGGGGTTGATATTGGATATCAAATTCGCTTAGCTCGATTGTCCATTTGATGAGCCGTCCGGAAGCTTCTGGGTTCAAAAGCACTCGTCCCAACGGGCTATTGGTCTTGACGATAATTGTGTGCGCCAAGAAATAAGGACGAAGCCTCCGAGCGGCAAGAATCAAAGCAAAGGCCAACTTCTCGAGTCCGGTGTAGCGGGTTTCAACATCTTTCAAGATATGGCTAAGGAAATATACAGGTTGCTCCTCACCTCTCGACCGGACTAATGCCGATCCCACAGCATGCTCGGTTGAGGATAAATAAATGTGCAACGGCTCGCCGACAGTTGGCTTGGCTAGCACAGGTAGGGAACTTAAGTACGTCTTCAGTTCTTTAAAGGTCCGATCGCAGTCTTCATTCCATTGGAACTTTGTAGCTTTGCGGAGGATTTTGAAGAACGGAAGGCTCCGATCGGCAGTCTTAGAGATGAAGCGTGATAGCGCTGTAATCCGACCGGTCAGCCTCTGTACTTCCCTCATATTTTTGGGCGGTGGCATGTCCTGAAGAGCCTTCACTTTGCTAGGATTAGCTTCAATACCCCGCTCGGTCACAATATAGCCCAAGAAGCGTCCTCCTTTGGCGCCGAACAAACACTTATGAGGATTGAGCTTTACCCCATATTTTCTGAGTGTATGGAAGGTTTCTTCCATATCTTTGCATAAAGTGGCCGCTCGGAAAGATTTGATGAGGATGTCATCTACATATACCTCCAGGTTATGTCTGATTTGCTCGCGGAAGACCCTATTCATCAATCTTTGATATGTTACTCCGGCATTCTTCAGCCCAAACGGCATCACCGTATAGCAATACGTCCCGTCCGGTGTAACGAAGCTAACTTTTTCCTGATCTTCCGGGGCGAGCGGCACTTGATGATAGCCTTGATAGGCGTCCAACATACATATAAGCTCGCATCCGACTGTAGAATCTACGAGCTGATCGATTCGGGGCAGAGGGTAGAAATCCTTCGGGCAGGCTTTGTTCAGATCTCTGAAGTCGATGCACACCCTCCATTTGTTGCCCGGCTTGGAGACGAGCACCACATTTGCTAACCAGCTTGGGAATTGAACCTCCCGTATGTGGCCGGCCTCTAAGAGTTTTTCTACCTCTGCTCGAATGATAATATTCTGCTCGGCGCTGAAATCTCTTCTTCTTTGTTTTACTGGCCGAGCGTCCGGTCGGACGTGAAGCTTATGTTGGGCTATGCTGGGGGAGACACCGGGCAGCTCATGCGTCGACCAGGCGAAGACGTCATGATTCCTCTGGAGGCATTTGACCACCTCTTCTTTCTGTTCGTCCTCCAGGTCGGCGGCAATAAAGGTTGTGGCCTCCGGTCGGCTCGGATGAATCTGCACTTCCTCCTTTTCATCATAAATTAAGGCAGGAGGCTTCTCGGTTATGGCGTGCACCTCGATCCGTGGAGACTTTCGAGCGGCGCTGGATTCAGCTCGGACTGTTTCCACATAGCATTTCCGAGCGGCTAATTGATCTCCTCGTACTTCGCCGAATTTGATCTTCTGGTAGAATGTCGACACAGCAGCTCGAAATTCGCTTAACGCCGGTCGCCCCAATATCACGTTGTAGGATGAAGGGGAGTCGACCACCACAAAGTTTGTTGTCCTCGTTCTCCGGAGCGGTTCTTCCCCTAAGGAGATAGCCAGTCTTACCTGTCCGACCGGAAGAACCTCATTGCCCGTAAACCCGTAGAGGGGGGTTGTCATGGGCAGCAGCTCGGCTTGATCGATTTGTAGTTGATCAAAGGCCTTTCTGAAGATGATGTTGACCGAGCTGCCAGTGTCAATGAAGATACGGTGGATGGTGTAGTTGGCTATTACCGCTTTGATGATAAGGGCATCATCATGCGGCACTTCAACTCCCTCAAGATCCTTGGGCCCGAAACTGATCTCGGGTCCGCTCGCCCTTTCTTGGCTGCAACCCACCTCATGGATTCTGAGCTGCCGAGCGCTTGCTTTTCTTGCCCTATGTGAATCTCCTCCGGTCGGCCCACCCACAATGATATTGATTTCTCCCCGGGAGATGTTGTTTCTATTCTCCTCTTCCCGAGCGGACTGCCAAGGTCGCTCATTGGACCTTCGAGAACGATCTTCATGCCTTGGAGGGAAACGCCGTTCGGGAGATCTCCTATATGTTCGCCGACTAGACTCTTGCTGACGCTGCCGGCGGTCGGGCGAAGGTGATCGACGAGGGCCACCCCGTCGCACAGGGTGGGTGATTGAAGGCAAGCCTCGACAATCGCGGGTGTTGTGAGAGTCAGTATTATGGAAAGAGCAAAACATTGGAGTCCATACCCTCTTTTTCTTCATCCTTGGCCGCTCGGCCGCTACCTCTTGGACCACCGGGGACTTCATATGATGCGCCCGGGATGCCTCAACTCTTGGCCCTCTTGGTGGCTGATGGGCAGCGGGCTGCTTCCGTTCGGCTTGGGCCGGACGTTCGGCATGAGTTCCCTTCCATCGGGCAGCCTCCGCCTCTTCCACATTTATATACTCATTCGCCCGGTGCAGCATGTGGTCGTAGTCTTTGGGCGGTTTGCGAACGAGCGCGCGGAAGAAGTCCCCTTCCACGAGGGCTTGCGTGAATGCGTTCACCATTGTCTCCGAAGCGGCTGTGGGGATGTCCATCGCTACTTGATTAAATCGCTGTATATACGCCCGGAGAGATTCTCTTAGTTCTTGTTTGACGGTGAACAGGCTGACGCTTGTCCTTTGATAACGTCGGCTGCTCGCAAAGTGATGAAGAAATGCCGTTCGGAACTCCTGGAAGCTAGTGATAGAGCCGTCCGGCAGTCTCCGAAACCACCTATGTGCAGATTCCGATAGAGTGGTGAGAAATACCCGGCACTTTACGCCATCGGAGTACTGATGCAAGGTGGCGATGCTGTCGAACTTCCCCAAATGATCGTCGGGGTCGCTCATTCCATTGTAAGGTCCGATCGGCGGTGGTATATAATATTTTGGTAGCGGATCCCGATGTATGGCTTCAGAGAATTGCCGGTGAACCTGCTCGGGTGGCGCGTCCGCTCGGGGAGCTTTGCCCTTTCTATGATCCCGAACGGGAGGCTCATCGGACGAAGATCCTTGCTCCCCGTGGGCGGGCATGGTTTCTGGGGGAGTACGGAAGAGAGCCCGAGGGAACCCTCCTGTTGAAACATATTCCGGGCGGTCTGCTTGCGCCGCCCGGCCTGCTGAAGCTGAGGTTGTCTGCTGTTGCGCTCGCTCAGCTTGTGCTTTCTCCTTTTGCTGCTCCACTATCTTGGCTGCCCTCGCCTCGACTATAGCGTCAAACTCTTCTTGTGAGAGTGCCATGGTGTGTAGTCTTCCAGCCTCGTCCATTGCCTCTGCTCGGATGCAGGTGCGTTCCCACAGACGGCGCCAAATTGATCCTGTCCGAATCAGGAGTCAACGGACGCTGGGGACGTGGTGCTCCCTGCTGGATCCTCGAGTGCTCCGGCGAACCTGCAACAAAACCGAGCCGGGAGGGGTGTCCCGGCGACGGCCCTCCGACACTCAAGTCAGGCGAGGAATGACAAAGGAAGTGGCTTCAGAGAGCTAGACGCGCGTACCTCCGGTGAAGAAATGGGGGCCTTATATAGACCTATTGAAGAAGCCTGAGCACGCCAATCGAAGCGATCACCTGCTTTCGATCATGCCCAGGTATGGGTCTGTCAGAAGGACATCCCTAAGGCCATACCGTTACCGTATCCACCTCTCCATGATGTGACGGCGAGATCCTCCATCGTACGATCTTGTGTACGGCCTAATCATCAGACATGCTTCTGCTAATATCCCATATCCCGAGCCGAGTGCATAGGCCGCTCGGCCACCTTTGTACCCTCGCCCTTATCTTGGCCGAACGGACCACCCGCTCGGCCCTTCGGTCCCAGCCGAGCGGACTCCCGCTCGGCCCTTCGATCCTCCTGCCTTGGCGTCGGAAACCCAAGCCCATGGATGGGTTATCTCTAGCTTCGCTCGGACCATTACCCGCTTGGCCAGCCCTCCATCCGTCCTTAGGCTGGGACCCTCAGAAGGTGGGCCCCCCATTCTTACCGCCGGATCAGTTAGGGTAAACCAACATAAAATAAAAGCAATAAAGTGCAAAAATTGAAAAAAGTTTTAAACTACCTCCCCCTAGACTTAATCTTCTCTTCTCCCCCCTTTGATCACATAAAAAAATGGGGTACATCAAAAGTCTAAGGATAACTTGTCAAGAATTTTATGTTGTTTAATAAACAAACTTCTGAATAAGGTTAAAATAACTTTAAAAAATTGATCAATCTTATACACAAGTCTAAGAGAAAATAAATCGAAATTGAAAGCCTTAAATAAATTTTAGAAATCTTGAAATATTTTCATAAAAATGTATAGAGCATGCATTTTGACAAAAGAAAATACATTTTCAAGATTTATAATTTTAAAAATTCTTTAAAAAATTATATTTAGATAAATAACTCAAAAACTTTTCAAAATTTTTTTCTTATTTAGTAGGGATAACTCTTGAAAATTTTGAATAACAAAATTCAACTATTGAGATTTTTCTAAGGATGAATATTGAATTTCTCTTTCTTAAAAAAAATGAGATTAAGTTAATTTCGAATAATAATTAAACTTAAAAAAAATTGTAGTTTAAAAAATTCAATTTGCAAAAAAAAAAACACAAGCATGATCTTGGAATCCAACATAGATTCCTTTCTACCGTATTAACAAGAATATTTTTAGGTTTTTGATAATTTTCTAATTTGTCCATTGTGATATTTAAATTTCCATTTTAGTCTATAATAATTTCTAAAATTTGAAGCAGAGAATTTTGAATATGTAGAAATTTTTAAAGTTTATATATGTTCCTTTAACATTTCATTTTCTGTTTTTAGTTTGTCGAAATCTTCTAATCGACAAGTTGTTGCTAGAGTTCTTTTTAACTCATTATTATCTGTTAATAATTTTTTATTTTCTATTTCTGATTTACAAGAATCTTTCGACAATATTTTTATCAAATTAAACAATTGGTCAGGAGGTAGAGACCATACCTAACTTATCTTGTAGACTTCTGATGCTCCCCTTGTAGAGCTATTTTCCTCCGACGTTGCTCCCCTTCATTGATGCTCTCAATACTCATTTCTGAAGAACTTTCTTTATCTTCAGGTAGGTACTCGGCCATAAGAGCAGTTTCGGCAATTTCCTCTTTTTCTACTTCTGATGACGACTCGGAATTCATCGAGGAGTTGGATTCGGCTACTTTTGATTCTTCATAGAGCTTTAAGAATTTTTCCCAAAGTTCTTTTGCACTCTTGTATTTTCCGAATCTGTCGAGGTCCTGGCAGGTAGAATGCTCAGAAGGCGGGACTCAGCCTTACCATTTGTCATAAAATCATTACGTTGTTCCTCAGTCCATTGATGCTCCTCAAGTTCTTCTCCTTCTTTGCTTTTGGGCATATCAAAACTATACTCAATTATTAGATAAATATTAAAATTGGTTTTAAAATAAACCTCCATTCGCCATCTCCCAAAAGCGAACTCCCTCTCGAATACTGGTGGGTAGATGCTAGCTCTGGCCATCATCTTTGCTTCAATCGGTGGTTAGTCCTCCTGAAGCGTCTTGGCTCTGATACCACTTGTTAGGACCATTGACGACCGGCTAGAGGGGGGGTGAATAGCTCCTGCACAAAAACAAAACAAAAAATCTTTCTCAAACTTATAACTTAATTAAAACACTTGCATAAACATTGAAATAATAATAAACTAAAAAGGCAAGGCTCAACAGATTTACTTGATTCCAACCGGGGAGGTTGTTAATCCAAGGTAGATGAAAAAGCGCACTAAAAATCTCCTCTGGGTGGAGAACCCTCTTACAACCTTCAAAGCTCACAAAATAAAGCTAAACTCAGACAAACTCAAGCACAAGTGTTGTTACTTTGTAATTCTTGTTGTTGTTAGCTTCTGGGAGCAGAGCTACTTATATAACCCTGCTCGGGGTGCCTGTAAGGGTTACAAGCGCTTGGAATGGGAAAGAATTCTATTCCCGATGCAATGTTCAAACGCCACTTCAAATTGGCTAAGAATTGGATTTCGGGCACCCCCAGTCCGGGCGCCCCGACTAGGTTTGGGCGCCCCGGGGCCAAAAATCAACTTTTGCTGATTTTTGGTCCCGGTCTCCTGCTCGCATCGGTCCAGGTCTTCCGCTCCGGATCCGCTCGCTTGGGTGGTTTCGGCCATCCGAAATATGGCTCACTCGAACCCAACTTCCGGCCTTCTCGAACAAACTTCCGCTCCTGCTTCTCGTCCCTCGGAATTGCTGCTTGCTTCCTTCTTATCCGCCAGCATACTCTTCCACAGCTTTTTGGCCCTCAGACAGCTGCGCCTTTTGCTCCTCAAGCAATTTTTCGCTCCGACTTCTCGTCCCTCGAAAACACCGCACGCTCCCTTCTCGTCCATCGGTGTACTCTTCCACAGGGCCTCGTCCCTCAGACGCACCGAGCCCTTCGGCTCTCTCCCGTGCCGTCCTTCTGGCTAGCTGCGTCTTTTACTTGACATCCTGTGCTGCTAAGTTTCTGTACATTTAGACATAAGGTTAAACACAACAGGACCTAACTTAACTTGTTTGATCATATCAAAACTACCTTGGGTTACCAATAGCATAGTGGCTGGTACCAAGGATAGGATGAAGCCAATAGTCAAAATGATGTGGCGATCAAGAGTCAAAAAGAGGTGGCGGTCAAGATCGTGGAATACGTGTCCTAACGGGTCGTTATCCCCTGAACGGGGCTCAATCCCTCACTTCTTATGGACATGACTCCCAATTTACTCCCAGTCAGCCCCAGAGCTGGTCGGACCCCTGAACGAGGCTCGATTCCACACTTCTCATGGGCACGGCTCCCAGTCTACTCTCAATCAACCCCAGAGCCAGTCAAACTCTCTGAACGGGACTCAGTTCCTCACTTCTCATGGACACGGCTCCCAGTCTACTCCCAATCGATATGATACAGTGTATATTGTCAGGCCCAGGGATAGGGTGAGGTCGACAATCAAGGTGATGTGGCAATTGATGTGTACAATCTGCAAATGAACGGTTGTCATCAAGTAATAAAAATATCGATCTCACAGAGATGGTTCATTAAACATTAGTTAACTTTACACGGTAAGTTATCTAGACAATCGAATGTTGGCTCATAAATGCTTAAAAGAGAAAGAGAAGGGAAGAGAGAGAGTAGAGAACGTAAGTGAGTGAAGACTGATAGATTCTAGGATTTTAGTTACATGATACTAGTTAATGTCCTTATGCATTATTCATCTACGTAACTCCATGCTTACATTCATGTAGGGCTTCTAACTAAAATCTGACACAACCCCGCGCGGGTTGTACTAGAGACTTTATCCAAGTTTTAACGACATTAAGTAAATAAATAACTCTAAAAAGTCCGGTTAAAGGGATAATGATAGATTAATGTAATTGAGTAGAAGAGGTAACCTACCAAGTCTGATTAAAGAGATACCTTTGTCACTAGGGCCCCCTATCATACAATCGCTAGGTTAAATAGATCACTTCCTAACATTATTTTGAGAACAACCCTCAAAACTCTAATTAACTTCCTTTGTAGGGAATTGTCTCCTGTTTCAAGGATGATACCTTAGAAAGTAAGGGGTGCCCTTTGTTACAGAGTCTCCAGTTAAACAAACTAGAGTATCTCTTCTACACGATGAACAAAACCCTACATCTACGTGAATTGACCTCACACACATTTTGTCAAACACATACAAGGCACAACACACATAGAACATGATATAAACATATCATTGCACAAGAAAATGTCCAAATACCTTGATACATTACATCACATCACAACTACTTCTTATATCATAGATCTAGAGATCTACTCCATTGCAAAAGATTTACAAACAAGAGACAAGAAATTAAACATCCTACAATCCAAAACACAAGATAGAGAGGAGAGGAATGCTTATCTATGGGTCATCAATCTTTTTGCTTGTAATCCTTACTCCGGAGGTAGACAGATTGGCGAAGATGAAACTTCTAAGGTTCCCCCAAGGGGGATAACCCTTCTCCAAGGAATGGGACGGAGCCCCAAACCAAAGATTTTTGAAAAATAGGAGAAAACCCCCTTTTATAGCAGGGGCACGACCCCCTTGTTTTCTTGGCCATGGTTGTACCTTTTGGCATAGCCTAGGCATGAATTGTCATGGCCGGAGAGACAGAGTCGTGCCAATTTTAAATCAGCACGACTAGGGTGTGAATCTGCTCTAAATGGGAGACATGGCCATGTGATTTCACACGACTTTCCCTGGAATATACTCTGGTGAAGGGATATGGTTGCGTGGTTTTACACAGTCACGCCTTGGATGCTTCCTGGTAAGACGCACGAACGTGTGATTTCACACAGCCATGTCTCATGGCCCTCGGAAAAAACTTGGCCATAGCATGACCCTAGCATGGATGTGTCTCATGAAAACGTCTTTTTGACCATATTTATGGGATTTTCTATGGTTGAAGTCTGAAGCAAAGTTGTAGACCTTAAAATTATCTACATTTTAATATTTGGAACAGCTCGTAACTCCAATCGAATAAAAAGTTATACTCATTTTACTTTTAGTCTGTAGTATAAAAAATTTCATACGATCGTGACTTTTTTTAGACATAGATGTGCCTAAGAAGCATGGTTAGGTCATGGGAAAAACTTGATTATCAAAGGTTGTGTCTCATAGGCACGACACGAATCTTTTGGAGGCTCTAGACTCCGTTTATGCCCGTTTTTGCTCCAAATCGTATCCTGTCAATCAAAATATACAAAAAGTAGATCTCCGAACAAAATAGGATGAAAGTATGACATAATAATGAAATAGGGTGCAATAAACATAGATTATATGTATAAAATATAAGTAGATGTGCGTCAAAAAATATATAAAAACATATATAATGTACGTACATCAGCGGTCAAGAGTCAAAAAGAGGTGGCGGTCAAGATTGAGGAATACGTGTCCTAATGGGTCGTTGTGCCCTGAACAGGGCTTGATCCCTTACTTCTAATGGGCACGACTCCAGTCTACTTCCAATCGGCTCCAGAGCCTGTCGAACCCCTTGATCGAGGCTCAATCACTCACTTTTCATGGACACGACTCTCAGTCTACTCTCGATCGGCATCAGCATCAGTTGAACCCCCGGGCTCAGTCCTTCACTTCTCGTGGACATGACTCCCAGTCAACTCTCAGTTGGACCCCCCACCCCCCCCCCCTCTCCCGCTAAGCCCCTCAATTTTCATGGGCACGACTCTCATTCTACTCCCAATCGACCTCCATGCCGATCAGACTATTGCTAGAGAACAATATTGTCAGGGAATCACAAACACCTGTCAGAGAATAACGGCTATTCGTCAGGGAATATTCTGATACTCTATTGCATGCATACCACGGAACTTTTCTCTACCTAATGAAAATCTATTGTACATCCTTCATCACCTCACATGCCTTGACACCCGATATTCTCTGATGTCTTATCATTGCAAATGTTATGAAAGATAATATAAAAAAGAGGTCCATTTTATTGATTAGGTACATACACACATACGTGTCTATTATAATATCATTGTTCATCTGCTTCTTGTACTTTTTGGCTCTATCTTGATTTTGATTTGGATGTTGAAGTATCTGTGCCAAAGACTCATTCCTTATTCTCATCCTAACACTCTAGTTCGACAGGTTTGTGATGTGTGCAAGTCCCTGGATACTAACTTCGACCGTCTCTCCCTTACTCCACTCGAAAGTCAAAAGTCTACGGCATATCTTAAGTCCCAGATCTCAATCCTCTCTCCATACATTCTCATCTTCATCATCGGCTCGTCCGATTCAGGCCCGGCTCAAGGCATAGGCCATTAAGGCCTATGCCTAGGGCCCCAATTTTATTGGGGTCCATTGATTAATTAATTAAAGATATTGAAAAAATTAAATTAACATTATTAATATTAATTAATTATAAATGTCTTGCTAATTCATTAATGACACCTTGTGAATTAATTCATTATCATCGATTCCACTTCCTATTTATACCTTGTACTTATCTTTTATTTCCTCATTAATTGTCTATCATAATTTTATATGAGATTTTATTCTACCTTAAATATAATTTATTTTTAAATTGACATATTTCTTTCTTTTTTTTATTATTATTCCGATTCCCATTTTATTTTGCAATTAGTAATATTATTCTTATAAAACCTAATGAATTCTTTTCTCCTCAATATTTCTTAAAATTTTATATGAGATTTTATTATGCTTTAAATATAATTCATTTTTAAATTGATATATTTATTTCTTTTTTTATTATTACTCCGATTCCATTTTATTTTACAATTAGTAATACTATTCTTATAAAACCTAATGAATTCTTTTCTCCTCAATATTTCTTAAAAATCTTAATAGAACTCATAAGTGCATTATGTCTTTTTCTTTTTTCATCAACGATTTTACATGTTTTTCCTTCCTTCTCCTTCCTCACCGATGATACTCGCAGAGAACGTCCTTCTCTTCCTTTGCCGATAATATTTCTTCCTCGCTCTTTCTTTTTATTTCTGGATAATAATATGAATTAGAAATTTTTTTATCATAAAATACAAAGTAAAATGTATTGGCAAAAATAAATTTTTTAAAATTAAAATTAATAAAGTCTATTTGACATTCTAACTAAAAAGATTAAATAATTGCCCCCGTAGCGCAGACGGTGGGCGCATGGTATCTCTAGCGTAATGGCCAGGGGTCGATTCTCAGGAACTGACGACCTGGGGTTTACCCCGCCATGCGTCTATGACCTGTGTACCTGCATGAACCTCCCTCCATATCCGTGGGGCCGGCACTAGGGGGGCCGCTAAGGTAACAGATCTACTTTTTTAAAAATATTAAATAATTTAATAATTTTATTAATAAAAAATAAAATTATTATCAAAATATCCGTCAGAAAACTAAATTTTATATCAAAAATTAATTTTTTTTAAAAAAAATAATATTTAATTCTTTTTAATAACTAATTTTAAAAATATTTTTTTTAAAATTATTATTTTTGATCTCAAATCTAAATGAAAAATATTAAAAAAAATTAAAAATATATTAAAAAATTTTGTTTTTAAAATTTTTTTTACCTAGGGTCTGCAATCTTGAGACGGCCCTGGTCCGATTCAACTGCATCATCAGTGTTTCCTATTTTATCGTTTCATATTTTATCAGCTTTGATGTTGACTAATACTCTCTTCCAAACAGAGAATGACATCGAGAAAGCAAGTATATTTAATTAGTCAGTTTCAGTGGCTGATCCTGATCAGATGGATCTGGAAATAGAACTTTATTTCAGCAAGTTCAATTATTTTTTTATGTATAATTTTGATTTTGCATGCAAATGAATAGTTGGGGATGAGAGAGAAGGATGTGTGATTCTTCATTCCTGACCTTTGGTAAGCCCTCTCCTTGAAGGCAGGCCTCCAAGAACTCCACTGAAACCAATGCACCAACAATGGCGCCGATCCCTGCACCTCGGAATATGCCTGTCTCTGTAGTTTGGCCCTTGAGAGCACCTGAAATCAACCCGACCATGGATCCGCCTGCCCGCAGACAATATGAAGCTCAAACTGGAGAGCCAACTAAGCTGAGAATAATTAAGGTGAGACAGGGAGAGAGAGGCCTACACAACGCGAAGGTGCAAGTAAGGCAGCCGAAGGCCACTTTCTCACAAGGTTGAGGCAGAGAGATCCCATCGTCACTGAGGTCCTACATGCTACAGTCTGCAAACGCGAGACCTTCAGGAACAAGATAAATAAAAAAGCAGCATTCACTAGCAGAGATCAGAGATGTATAGAGAAACAAGTCATTTAAGGCACATGAACACGTAAGCGAGAGTACAGATGTACATAAGCCAAAACATGTACAAGTGACCGACTGTGACTATCAGCCCAGATCCTCTGGACTATAGGCAAGCGTAGTCTGCATCCGGATTATTCATTTGTGACAGATGTTACCAAGTGGAGGGGGAAGTTGAATGCGACTGGCAGAGTTGCACGGGTAAGTGCTGCTGCAGGTATTGAAGGGGCGGATCTCTTAAGTCCATAAAATTTGATTAATTTACGATTTAAAATTCATATTGATGGGAGATAATGAGTTATGGAGGTCATTGTCTTCCATTAATTTCTTTATCTCGGTCTAAAAATGAATCAAGACAAGGGGATCAGAAATCCCGTCCCGTATTGAACAGACGCGAGTACCCAGAATGTATAAGATTTCATTAAATAATCAGATACGTCAGGTCTGTACTATGTACAGTTGTCTTGGATAGGGCAATTAAGAAATATGATATTTTCGGAAATCAGTATCTTTTTTATAATTATGAAAGTTATAAGGCTCCGTTGACTCCAGGTGTGGAAGGATGAAAAAGTGAAAAATTGAAAATAAAAAAAATTTAAATTCCAGAGGAAGAGAAAAATGTAGAAAAGCCTTCAATTTAAGAGGCGTTTGATTTAAAAAAATAAAAAAAAAAATAGGAATGAGAATTATTGATTATCATTATTAATGTTTAGATTATAGGAATAAAAATATAAATAAAAAAAATAAATTCTTGAAATTAGGTAATAACTCATTCTCATGTACCTCCCTTTCAATGAGTCACTATCCTATTTTCATCAATCAAAACATTCTCTTATTCCAAAAATATCCTTGACCTAAAACTAAAATTTTCTCCCATAATATCAAATATCAAAATTTATTTATTTATTTTTTCTTTCATATCACTTCTCTCTTATTGTTCTCTCTTATCATATTTTCTCTCTCATCATTTTATCATACACTTTCTCTCTCTTTAATCTCTCCTATCACACTCTCTTTCCTTTTTTTTCTCATTACACTTTCTCTCTTATAATACTTTCTCTCTCCTCATTCTCTTATATCGCACTCTCTTCCTTCTATTTTTTTCATCATACTTTCTCTCTCATCATACTTTATCTCTCCTCAATCTCTCCCATCACGCTCTCTTTTCTCTTTCGCTCTCATCACATTTTCTCTCTCCTCAATCTCTTTTGTCACACTCCCTCTTTTTTTTTCCTCATCATACTTTCTCTCTCCTCAATCTCTCTCTCATCACACTCTCTCTCCTCATTTTTTCTAATTATATTTTCTCTCTCTTCATCCTCTCCCATCATACTTTCTCTCACATCATATTTTCTCTCTCATCTTCTCTTATCATGCTCTCTCCTATCACACTCTTTTTTCTTATTTTCTCTCATCACACTTTATCTCTCTTCATTCTTTGTCATCACACTTTCTCTCTCATTATTCTCTTTCATCATATTTTTCTCTCATATTCATCTTTCTCTCACATCTATTTTTTTCTCTTATTTTCCTTTAAGGGTAAAAAAGAAAATTTTGATTTATTTCGATAGAAAATATGCAACTAATCAAACATTATTTTTAAGAGTGATATACATGCTCATACTCATTCTCATTCCACAATACAATGATTCCCATTTCGATTCCTGTTCCTAGGAATGAATCAAACGCCTCCTTACAAGAGTATGTCTAAAATTTAAATAATTTATTAAATTAAATAAATAAATTTATATATATATACTCAATTCATTAATATTTGTAAATAAATAAAAAATTATTAATATATTAAATAAATAAATAAATTTAAAATAAATAAATAAATTTAAATTATTAACTTCAATAACCAATCAAATAAATTTAAATTGAGAACGTGATAATATTTGAATGAATCAAACTTAAATTGTAAATTCGTATCTAAAACTAAGTTCAAATCAAGTTCGAGCTCAAGCTCAAACTCTCATTAAAAATAAAAAATTAAATTTAAATAATTATTTTAAAATTTTAATTTATTTTAAATCTATCTTGACTCTACTTGATTACTTTAGTAAATAGAATTAAATAGCTAATGACTCAGACACGACTTGGCTTATATACTGCTAAGATAGAAAAAGGCTATGCCACAATAAGATGTAGGGCTGCCGGGTGGCCTAATTACCTCCTGTCGTTGAAAAAAAATTTGACTTTATTATTAGGGATTTTAAGGCCATTTACATATCCTTTAATTTGAAAAACAATAAATTTAAAATGATAACTTATCAGAAACCCATTTAAATTTCTGAATAGATAAAAAACATTTTGAATTTTAAATTTTAAAAATATTTAAAAGGCACTTGTTTTTTTGTCATTTTATCTCTCCATCAAATCTATCATTTCTTCTTTTTACGACGTTATCTTTCTATCTTCTGTGTTTTTTCTCTTCCGTTTCCTCTGTCGTATAGATGCAACCTTTTATTCCTTCCCTTTCATCTCTTTCTTTTCTTTTCTTTTCTTTTCTTTTCTCTTTTAAAGATGATCTATCTAAAAAATAGAAAAAAATGATAAGCTGAGCATGTGGCTAAAAGGTTGACTTCAAATCTTAACTTATAGATGGAAATCTCTTTTATAGTATTACTATAATATTTGTGCACATATTTCAAGATGTATGCACGTTTTCTAAAATATCCTAGTAAAAGATAAGTCAAAAAATATCTTTGGCACTTTTCAGTAACTAGGCATGCAAATCTTTGATTGACAGGCTAGAAGTTTCTAATTTAAAGTACGATTTGTATGCTGGCATGTTCTGCTGCCAATGACATAAATATCCAAAAAAGTATGAGGAGATATGTAGGTGGACCCCATTATTTATCGATCGGACCCCACTTGGATTGGTTGTTCCCGTTCGGTAGTGCCACTCCGAGCTGCTAGCTTGTCTTCTTCTCCACTTCTCGACTGTCAGTGGTTACCTTCATCCGACCGATCGTAAAGCCCGATCGGCGAGGACTTGAAGCTCATTGCTTATCGTTTACCTCTTAACTCCAATTGTTGCTACTAGAGGGTGACCGTTTGGCACCCTTGCCTGGCTGATCGAGGCTCCTCTCGTCTAGTCCGGTCGGCCGCCCAAGGCCTTTTACTACTTTTGACCTTGACCTATACGTTAGCAAGTCTTTCCCCTTCTTACTCTTTTTTAGTGGGGCCCATTATGAAGTTCATATCGGACCTATGATGTCCTCTATTGCTTATTTTAATTTTTCTGAAGGTGTTAAAATGTTATTAGAAGAATTAACTATCGTTGAGCCTGATATGTAGTGCATATTAGGCCCGTGTTTGGCCTGATATGATTTATATCAAGCCTTCATTGGGACTGATATATTCATATCAGACCCAACGCTAGTTGATTTTTCCAATAATATTTTAACACTTTTGAAGAAATCGAAATAAGCAATTGAGGGCATCATTAGATTCCATGTGGCCTAAAAAATCCATGTGATCTAAAACTGATCCAATTGGACCTATAATGGGTCTAATCGAACCTATATAGATCCATCAGTAGATTTTGACTTAAACTCACTGATGGACCTAGACATGTACAATTAGATATATTCCTAGTCCTATTAATTTTTGAGGTTGCAAGAAGTCCAACGGTACCCTCAATTACTTATTTCAGCTTTTTTTGAATGTGTTAAAATATTATTAGAAGAATCAACTAGCGTTGAGCTTGATATGCACGTTGGGCCTATTATGTTCATATTAGGCCCAACGCTAGTTGATTCTTTCAATAACATTTTAACACTTCCAGAGAAGTAAGTAATTGAGGGCACCGCTGAACTCCTTATGACCTTAAAAATTCACAAAACTATAAAATAGATCCAATCAGTTGACTAGCCTCATAATCCATCAGGCCTTCATACCAGTTGTCAAGTCCACAGACCCAACTGGACTTCTGCCGGTTGTCAGGTCTCGTAGACCCAACCGGACTTCCCACCAGATATCAGGTTAGCCCGTTGACCTATCTGGACTTCGCACCAGCTATCCGGTCTCGCGTACCTAGCTAGATTTCAGCCTAGAGTCAGGTCTTTTAGACTCATCAACTCTTGCACACTTGTTAAAGTACCTAGATCACAAAGACAACTAACTTAACTCACTTGTCATTTATCAAAACTTGAGTTAGACCGTTAGTACAAACTATACCAACACTATCTATACCCACTAGCAAATTTTGACTAAAATATACTTTTGGACCTGGACAGGTCCAATTAGACTTATTATAGGTCATATAGATTTATGAGGCCATAATGAGTTCAATAATACCATCCATTACTTATTTCAATTTTTCTAGAAATGTTAAAATATTATTAAAAGAATAAGTTAGAATGTGATCTAGTCTCTAAAAAATCATATTCGTAGTGCTAATTCAGATTCTTAGTAGAAAAAGGTAATGCAAATAAGTTATGATGCTGATTTTTAAAAATAAGCACAACAAAAGTCATGCATGCATATAAACGAGAGACAAGAGAAAATAAAGGAGAAGAAAGGTGGCATGCATATGAGAGAAAAGAAAAGTCAAACTTAACAAAGGGGTAAAATAGAAAAAAAAAAATATGGCTTTTAGCCATTTCAAAGTTTGAGACGCCATTTAGTTAATTTTGAACATTGAGTACGTCTTTTTGTAAATTGTCAAATTTAAAATAATAATATTTTATTAAAGAAGGCCTTTAAAATTTCGTAATTACTAAATTTGAGATCTTATGGAGCTTTTTCAAAAGAATACTGATAACTGATAGGTGATAAAATGATCCCAATCAATTGTAAAATTATGGCTAACAGTTACTAACTAAAATTATGGCCAATGACCACTTTAGGACAGTAAATCATGCTTATGCGACCTCATTTCATGACATTGACTATTCTAAAGCCAAATATTTTAACTCTCTAATCAGGATTCAATCTCGTGAGTTCTCTATTCAAATCAAATTTAATTTGTTCTTATTTTTAATAATTTTTTCAAATTTTTTATTTAAATTTGATTTTTATCCTAGAAATAAAGATCATAAAAATTTTAAGTTACCAATGATCATATAATTTAGGTGATTCTATTGAATAAAAAATGAGTATTTTAGGATATTGTCATAAGAAATAGGGATATTTTGAAGGAGTAATGTTATGCAACCTAACTCCCATGCCCGATTGAGTGGACGGGGCATCTGAAGTGAAACAGGCATCCAAATGTATGTGAGCGGTTTTGTAAACTGCTCTTAGAAGTTAGATCAATAGAAATAGTTAGTAGCAACGTTTGACACAGAATCACTATCAAAAGTATCCAAAATTAGCAGTTGCAATATTGTTTCTAATAGTTGTATCAATAATAACGGTATATATTAGCGGTTTATGCAAATTGACACTAAAACTATGCAATAGATGTAGTTTAAAAACCAATTATAAATCATTAGAGCAATAAAGTGGCTTATAATAGCACTTTACACACGCCTCTGTTCTAAGAAACCAATATGAGTGGTTTGAAGATTGCTCCTAAAAGTTAGAGCAATAGAAATAATTAGTAGCAGCATTTGACTCACAACCGCTACTAAAAGTAGTTAATATCAGCAATTTTAAGATTGCTTCTATTAGTTGTATCATTAAGAGCGGTTTACAGTGTTAGTGCGGTTAGCACTAACGGTCTAACTCAGATTTTGATGAATGACAAATAGGGTTAAGTTAGGTTTGTCGTGATCTAATACTCTGACCGAGTGTGCAGACGAAGTCCAGACAGATCGACGGGCTGACCAGACGCTTGGCGAGAAGTCCAGCTAGGTCGACGGGCTGACCGGATAGCTGGCGAGAAGTCCAAGCGGGTCGACGTGCTGACCGGACGCTTGGCGAGAAGTCCAGCTAGGTTGACGGGCTGACCGGATAGCTGGCGAGAAGTCCAGACTGTTGGATCGAGAAGCGCTAGAGGGGGGGGGTGAATAGCGCTCGTGACTATTTCATTCGATTATCGGAAAACTATCGGAGTTAAAACGTGCAGCGGAATAAGCGGAAATAAAATAAAGAGACAACACAAAGAGACAGGTCGATTTTACTTCGTTCGGAGCCTAAGTCGACTCCTACTCGAAGGCCCGCGATCCTTGATCGCTTCCGGTGGGCAACAACTATAAGCTCGTTAAAAGATTACAATTATGAGTACAAATAAAAGCTATCAAAAATTATACCGACAACAAGAAATGCTAATTCTGAAGCTTCGGGTCGTCGGGTACTTGTAGTAGCACTTCGGAGCGTCTTTTGGAGCAGCGTGTTGATGAAAGATCACTTAGAATTCGTTATGCTTTGAAGCTGCACCTCAACCCTCCTTTTATATGCGGTTCCGGGCGCCTGGATCCCTTCCGGGCGCTTGGAGTGTGACGTGGCCAACCAACCAGGATGCTCCACGTGGCGAAGTCGCGCAGGGGATAGAATTTGGTCCCGGGCGCCCGGACAGCCTTTTTCCAACAGGTTCCTCACCTGCAAACAAAGGTTAGTCCGAGCAAAATACCCTGCAAGACAGTGTTAGAATCTGATAAAATGCACTAAGTAATAATTGACAGTCTTCGGACTGTCCGAGTCTGACTTTGGATTTCCATCCGGAAACCCTAGGTCGACCCGACGCCTACTGTTCCCTCTGCGGGGAACGCGTCCTCACCTACTCCACTCAGGAGATTTACCTGTTGCCAGTCGATCCTCCAGATCGACTGGACTTTTGCTTAGCACTCGATGCTTCCGGACTTTCTGCTGGACATCCGCTTCCCCGGCTAGTCCAGTCTTTCACCTGGTTCACGACACCAGGACTTTTCACCTAGTGTTACCACCCCCTAGGACTTTTGCCTGAAGCCATCGACCTGCCAAGACTTTCCGCATAGGGTTACCACCCCCTATGACCTAGGGTTACCGCCCCCTAGGGTTTTCCCTTTGCCTAACCGCAGCTAGGTGGTGTCGGCCTTTTTGCATGTCACAAGGCGCTCCAAATTAATAAAGATTGGAACCCATTTAAGCTAAAGAAAATGCGTGTAGTAAGGAGTCCCAAGTCGTATTTTTCCAAGGATAACTAATATGTGTGTGCATTCTAGAATTGGTTCCAATCAAAAATCTAATTTAACTTGAATACAACTAAACCCCAAAAGTATCATCCAATCCTCATTCACACTAAATTCAATCATTAAGCTCAAATTCTCAATCACAGATGCATTGAACAGATGACCACAACCAAAAATCTCGAGTTAAGCATTCACAAGTTTATCCTCATCACATCAACCATAGATTTTTGAACACAATGTTAGCTAACTAAATAACCAAAATTAAACAACTAATGTAAATCAGAACTCTAATTCGAAACCAAAACTAATTGCAAACTAATTTTGAAACTGAACATGGTTTTAAATTACAGAAATCTAACGGAATCAGATTGCAAGTAAGAAAACAGTAATTGAATTTCAATTGAGATTCAAACAAAATGAAATGGAAAGGAACAAAATCAGATCTGATGATCTGAGCAAATTCATGGACAATTCTAAGACAAAGTAAGGAAACTAAAACCCTAAACATTCCTCAACCAAATCCCGTAGCAAAGACTCCTCCAATCTGCTGTAAAACCAACAGAAATGCTCTCGGAACCCCTATAAGCATTCAACAACAATCAAACAAGCTTCCAGATATTTCCATAGGGCACTCACAGCTCACGGAAACCTCCGTTCAAGCTCCATCCATCTGGAAACCTCATCAGCCGAAGAAACAGAGCAAAGGTTCTATGATTTGCAAAGCTAAGTAAATTGATCAGATCTACTTAACCTCGCTGCGGAATGACGATCGGAAAAGGTCCAGTAGCTCTCAGGAGACCTCCCTCTAAGCTCTGGTGGATGCGAAGATCGCCGATTGGGAGACCTCCACAATCGGAATCGCGACAGTGAGCAGAACCTGAGTCGCGTCCGAGAAACCTCTCTCAACACTCTCTGATCACTGGAAGATGAACGCCGGCAGCTGGAAGTCGTTGTCGGTGAAGAAGAAGACGAACCGGATCTGATCTGAGGAATGGGAGCATCGGCGCCGCAAGGAAGAAGAAGATGGCACTGTAGCAAAATCGCGAACACGCCGAGCCCAGCTACTGTAGCTTCTCACGCAGGTTTTTAAACCTCCTCAGTTCAGATCCAACGGCTGAGATTCATTTGGGCTAGATCAACGGTGGAAAGTCATCCAAAATCCGATCTGAATGTACTGATGTTGATCTAGGGTCTGGATCTACTCTCCTGTAGGTCGGATCGATCAGATCATCACTGGATGGTCTAGATCAGCCCAGTCTTCAATGAACGGTCCAGATTAATCCGGCTGGATCAATGGCTGGATGAACTCAGATCTGGATCAAAACTTCTGGATCTTCATAAATGGCTCAGATCTGCTCCCCTTTAAGTTGGATCGGCCAGATCTTCAACGGATGGCTCAGATCTACTCAATCTTGGATGAACGGCCTATAATGCTCCGAGGCTTGATCTTCTTGTTTAGCCCTTGATTTGAGCCCAAATGCAGCCTGATCTGATCGGGTCCATGACCCTTTTGATGCCTACAAAATAATAAGCAAATATTAGCATCAAATACCATGAAAATAGACTAATTTGTAATTAGGTCCAAAATTGATACAAAGTATAAAAATGTAGTGTAAATGTGGATTCTATATATGAAAACTACATCAAACCATGATTGTGTGAATGAGAATAGTATAGTAAAATCATGGTTATCACTAGGACTTTCCTGAAATCCTCAAGTAGACTTGTTAGACTAAAAAACATCTTAACTTTGAATTCTTTGCCGTTATCAAAACACGAGTTCGATCGTCGGATGCTTCCCGCACCAACACAGACAGGTCGAAGGGCTGACCGGACGTCTGGCAGGTAAATAAAGGTAAGTCATTGGAAAGGAGTGACTGTGAGGACGCGTTCCCGGGAAGAGAACATTAGGCGTCGATCCGGCTTAGATCCATTTCGGATCTCTAAGTCGAGATCGTGACTAGATTCCGGTCTTGGAAAGACGGAATCTAAGTCATACATTTTATGTCAAATTTATAAACTGTGCTAACACTCTGTTTTGTAGGATATACATTATTTATTTGCCTCAGACTAACATTGTCTTGTAGGAAGCTGGTTTCTAGAGAAAGGTGGTCCGGGCGCCCGGAGGGGATCCGGGCTCCCGGAAGGGGTCCGGGGACCCGGAGGGGATCCGGGCGCCCGGGAGGCGATTTTTATCCAGATCGCGCGTCGCCACGTGGAGCTCGGTGGTTGGACCTTCCACGTCTCACCAGGGCGCCCGGAAGGGATCCGGGGCACCCCGAGCCTCATATAAAAGGAGGGTCAGGGGGAAGCTTCAAACACAACTGAAAAAGAGAGATCTTCTACTGCTTGCTCTGTTACTCTGCGCTCCTGCGACGCTAACAAAGCTCCGACAACGCGCTCTTTCTTCTTTGGTTAATTTTCTTGTCGGTATCGCTTTAATTTTCATTAGCATTTCAGCACTTAGTTTGTAATAGTTTTTCGAACTGCTAGTGATTGCCCACCGAAAACACCCTTGTGTGCGGGCCTTGGAGTAGGAGTCGACACAGGCTCCGAACCAAGTAAAACTGGTTTGTGTTAGCGTTGTTTTTCTATTTCCGTTGCGCGTAACTCTTTTCAAACGAATTTTTATAATCGATATTCACCCCCCCCCCCTATCGAAACTTTACGATCCAACAAATAGTATCAGAGCAGGTACTGCTCTGCTTTGGTGCAACCACCAATCAGACAAGGAGGGGGGGATTTTCTTTTGTTGTTTTTTTCTTTTCTACCTTTCGCTTTCAGTCTTACGTTTAATTCCAAACTGATACTATTATCCTTTTGGAAAGTTTTCTCGTTGCAATTAAATCTAAATTGGTGCAACACCAATTTAGTTCCTCTATTATCTTTTAATTCTTCCCGCACTGCTAATCCAAGACCAAGTCTTGGGAATTTGCCTGTCTATTTGTTTGATTGTGTGCAGGGATTAAACTGTCTCAGCTTGAAGGCTTCAGCACAGTACGACCTCCCCTTTTCAATGGGGATGATTTCCCGTACTAGAAAAAGAGAATGGAAGTGTATCTCAAGACGGACTTCGACCAGTGGATGAGTGCCACCAGACCCTACAAAATACCAGTAGACAGTTCGGGGAATCTACTGGATCCAGAAGATTGGACATCAGACCTAAAAAAGAAGGCATCAACAAAGAATAAGGCAATCAACACCCTACAATGCGGATTGACTAGAGAATAACTAAACCGGGTCGGACCACATAAGAACGCCAAAGAGCTGTGAGACAAACTGATCGAGCTGCACGAAGGAACCAGCGACGCTAAGGTAACAAAAAGGGATTTACTCTTAAATAAAATATTTAATATAAAAATGCAGGAAGGGGAAACTGCAAGTCAGCTACACGCGAGGATCAAGGACATCCTCAACGGGCTCCACACGATAGGTCACCAAATAGAGAACCAGGACCTAATAAGCTATGCACTGAATGCGTTTCCACGTAATAGTTTGTGGGCATCTATTGTGGATGCCTACAAAATTTCTAAAAATTTATCTAAACTTAAATTAGACGAGTTGTTTTGTGAATTAGAACTACACGAACAAACTAACGTCAGGGCCGAGAAGGGTGTAGCTTTGTTTGCAGGTTCCTCCAAGGAGAAGATAAAGAACAAGTCTGAACCTGAAGATGACTCTGATCAGAACTCTGAAGATGAAGAGCACCTGGTGAACTTGGTAAGGAAAATGTTCACCAGGAGGAAAAGGAGCTTCAGCAAAAAGGATCTTCAGAGGATCAATTCTCCAACCGACCTGAGGAGCGTGACATGCTTTGGATGCAATAAAAAGGGCCACTACAAGAACGAGTGTCCGAAATTGAAAAACGAGAAACTAAGGACGACCAAAAAGAAGGCTCTTAAAGCAACGTGGGACGACACTTCCTCGGATGAATCGGAAGCCGAAGAACAGAAGAACAAGAGTTACCTCGCGATGATGGCCCGTGAAGAAGAATCGGAGGAAGAATCGGAAGACGGGTCCGAACCCGAATCGAGCCACGAGTCCGTACTCGTTTCCGAAGGTTCCGAAGAGGTATACCAAAATTTAAATAAGAAATTTTTAAAAATTATTTCTTGCTTAAACAATAAATTAGTTAAAATAGAAAAAGAAAATGAGCTGCTTTTTGAAGAAAATCAAAATCTCAAGGAACAAATAAAAAATTCAAATCCAACTCAAGATCTAACACTTGAGGAGGAAAATTTATCACCAAAAAATAAAATTAATAATTTAAAAGAAATGTTAGAAAAATTCACAACAAGATCCAAAAACTTAGATTTAATATTAAATAATCAAAAAGAAATTTATAATAAAACTGGACTTGGCTATAAGTCAAGCTCAAGTAAAACATTCAAGTCATTAATAACCCAACACAAACCAACAAAACAAGCTTGGGTTCCGAAAGCGTGTTTAATCACGCAAGTAGGACTCAATCAATACTACATACCTAAAGAAAAAATATTTTATATAAACTCGAACAAATCAAGTCAAAGACCAAAATACAAACCTAAACCAAAAATTTTTAAATCTAAACATAGTAAAACTCAACAAAATGTAAACTATCACCAAGTAAAATATAATTACAAAAGAAATAGACATAAACCAAGAACAAAATTAAATTAAATGACCATTAATTCAGGGGAGGCTCCAGAATAGCTGGCACCTCCAAAACTAACCTACCCGACATGGTAACCCTAACCAACCTACCCGACAGGGTAATTAGGATTAGTTAAAAAGGGATTCAAGTTTAACTTGAAAAATGATACTGGTGAAATATTGGATGATAGTACGTTAGAGAAACTTAGTCTATGCATGTCTAGGAAGATATGACTTCGACCTGGTACAGTTGGCTAAGTGGAACTGACCGAAGCTACCCTTTATGAATCCTAACCAGTTAAACCAAGGTTTTGTACTAAGTCCAGTGGATAGGACTATTTGGAAAACCTCGAAGGCATTGTTACTTTAATGATGTCTGAGTGACTCATCATATCCCAGAAGTTTATCCAGAGAACGCCTATTTGTTGAACCCAAAGCTAAACCTGAATCTAACGCAAGTTAAAAACAAACCCTAAAACTGAATCTAATTCATCTCACAAAATTATAGAATTCCCTGATTGAAAACATAGATCGGGTGAGATGACTAAGGACATTTAAATTGAATTAAAATTAAAATTAAAATTAAAATTAAAATTAAATTAAATTAAAATTAAAAATAAAAATTAAATTTAAAATTTAAAATCAAAGTTAAAATTTTATTTTAAAAAATTAAAACTTAAATTTTTTTCTAACTTAAAAATTTATTTTAAAAATTAAAACTTAAATTTTTTTTACTTAAAAATTTATTTTAAAAATTAAAACTTAAATCTTTTTTAACTTAAAAATTTATTTTAAAAATTAAAACATAAATCTTTTTTAACTTAAAATTTTATTTTAAAAATTAAAACATAAATTTTTTTTAACTTAAAAATTTATTTTAAAAATTAAAACATAAATTTTTTTACTTAAAAATTTATTTTAAAAATTAAAAATTAATTTTTTCTTAAAAATTTATTTTAAAAATTAAAAATTAATTTTTTTTTATTTAAAAATTTATTTTAAAAATTAAAACTTAATTTTTTTTACTTAAAAATTTATTTTAAAAATTAAAACTTAATTTTTTTTAACTTAAAAATTATTTTAAAAATTAAAACTTAATTTTTTTTTAATTTAAAATTTATTTTAAAAATTAAAACTTAAATTTTTTAAAAATTAAAACTTAAATTTTTTTTAACTTAAAAATTTACTTTAAAAATTAAAACTTAAATTTTTTTTAACTTAAAAATCATTTTAAAAATTAAAACTTAAATTTTTTTTAACTTAAAAATTTACTTTAAAAATTAAAAATTAATTTTTTTTAACTTAAAAATTATTTTAAAAATTAAAACTTAATTTTTTTTTTAACTTAAAATTTTAATTTAAAAATTAAAACTTAATTTTTTTAACTTAAAAATTATTTTAAAAATTAAAACTTAATTTTTTTTTAACTTAAAATACTTTACAAATTAAAACTTAATTTTTTTAACTTAAAAATTATTTTAAAAATTAAAACTTAAATTTTTTTTAACTTAAAAATTTCTTTTAAAAATTAAAACTAATTTTTTTTTTTACTTAAAAATTTATTTTAAAAATTAAAACTTAAATTTTTTAACTTAAAAAATCATTTTAAAACTTAATGTAATTTTTTTTAAAAAAAAAGTCCAATAGTTAGACTAACCCCAATTCCTACCTATTGTAGGAAACTAAGTGGATTTTGGATAATGATTGCTCCAAACATATGACTGGAGATCACACAAAATTCACTCAACTCACCTACAAAAGTCTAGGAACAGTTATCTTTGGGAACAACGACAAACTCAAGGTAATTGGTATAGGTAACATCGAACTAAAAATTGACTTTATTATTACAAATGTTTTACTTGTTGAAAATTTCAAGTATAATCTTTTGAGTATCAGTCAACTGTGTGATACTAGGTATAAGGTTAGGTTTTTATCTACAGAATGCTTAATCAAACACCTAGACAATTCTAACATAAGCCTAAAAGGGTTTAGGAAAGACAACATCTATGCAATTAACTTAACCACTTCTTCAATTAAGTGTTATTTAATACAAAAAGAAGAAACATGGTTATAACATAGAAGAATGTCACATACAAACTTTAGAAATATAAGCAAACTAAATGGACTAGTTAGAGGACTACCAAAATTACCTAACCTTGACTCAACCATATGTAATGCTTGTCAACAAGGTAAGCAATCAAAATCTACCCACAAACCAACTAATGAATCACAAACCAACTCAATCTTAGAACTGTTACATTTAGACTTATTTGACTCCTATGGAGTTAAATCAATAAATGGAAGTCTATACTATCTAGTCATAATAGATGACTATTCTAGGTTCACTTGGGTAAAATTTTTAAAAAATAAGGATGAAACTTTTGAAACTTTTGTAAACAAGTTGAAAATGAAAAGGACCTTAAAATTAAAAGAATTAGAAGTGATAATGGGGGAGAATTTAAAAATCATAACTTTAACAAATTATGTCTTGAAAATGGCTACCATCACGAATTTTCGTGCCCTAAAACCCCCCAACAAAATGGGATTGTGGAAAGAAAAAATAGAACATTACTTGAGGCCTCTAGAACGATGTTAAATGAATACAACTTACCTAAATATTTTTGGGCAGAAGCTGTTAGTACAGCTTGCTATGTACAAAACAAAACAACACTAAACAAAACCCATAACAAAACATTTTTTGAAGTTTATTACAATAAACAACCTAATATAAAATACTTTAGAGTGTTTGGGTGCCCAGCGTTTATCTTAAACACAAGAGAACATTTAGGAAAATTCACCTCCAAGGTTGAAAATGAAATTTTCTTAGGATACTCCCTAAATAGTAAAGGCTACAGGGTGTACAATAAAGTTACCTTAAGAATTGAAGAAACCACTAACGTGAAATTTGAAGAATCCAAACAAAACCTAGAACAAACACAACATCAATCAAGTGAATTTGTTCAAGAAAATAATAACTCTGAAGGAACCAACCAAATCCTAAGTCATGAAGAAGAAGAACAACCTCAGGAGAGTCAACCCCCTAGAACAATAAAATCAATCCAAATCACCCAACTGATCAAATAATTGGTGACCTAGATCTTAGGGTTCAAACCAGATCCTCCTTTAGAAACCTAAGTCAAATATCTTTACTCTAAAAAATTGAACCGAAAACCATAGCCGAATCACTATTTGACCCAGACTGGGTCATAGCTATGCAAGAAGAATTAGCTCAATTTGAGCGTAATGAAGTTTGGGACTTGGTACCACCACCCACGAATAAGAAAATAATAGAAACAAAATGGGTATTTAGAAACAAACTAAGTGAAACTGGTGAAATTACTAGAAATAAGGCCAGGCTAGTTGCTAAGTGGTTTAGTCAAGTGGAAGGACTTGACTATGATAAAACATATGCCCCAGTAGCTAGACTAGAGTCCATTAGGATGTTACTAAGTTATGCAGCACACAAAGGATTTAGACTATACCAAATGGATGTTAAGTCAGCATTCCTAAATGGACTTATAAAAGAAGAAGTCTATGTAAGACAACCACCTGGGTTTGAGAGTCTAGAATACCCTGATTATGTCTATAAATTGAAGAAAGCCTTGTATGGACTTAAGCAAGCACCCAGGGCTTGGTATGAAAGACTAACGTCTTACCTAATCTCTAAAGGGTTTAACCAAGGTCAAATTGACCCAACCTTATTTGTCAAATTAATAAAAGAAGATATATTTATAGCACAAATTTACGTAGACGACATAATCTTTTGTTCAACAAATTCAGAATTCTTAGATGAATTTACAAGTTTAATGGAACATGAATTTGAAATGAGTCTGGTAGGAAAATTAACCTACTTTTTAGGATTACAAACCAAACAAACAAATGAAGGTAACTACATTTATCAACAAAAATATACTAAGGAATTACTTAAAAATTTAGAATGGAAAACACCAAAGAGATAAAAACACCTATGGCAGTAAACACAATCCTAGATGATGATCCCAATGAAAAACTAGTTGACCTAAAACATTATAGGAGTGCCATAGGTAGCCTACTAAACCTAACTGCAAGTCAACCGGATATCTTATTTGCAGTCAATATGTGTGCCAGATGCCAAACCTGTGCTAAAGAATCTCACTTGACTCAAGTCAAAAGAATCTTTAGATACCTTAAAGGAACAACAAATGCAGGTATTTGGTATCCTAGAACTAATAATTTTGAATTAATAGGGCATTTTGACTCAGATTATGCTGGATGCAAATTAGACCGCAAAAGTACAAGTGGCGGATGTCAATTATTAGGTCCATCACTTGTCAGCTGGTTTAGTAGAAAGCAACACTGTGTTGCCTTATCTACAACTGAGTCAGAGTATATAGCAATAGGAGAGTGTGTTGCACAATTATTATGGATGATGCACACCCTAAAAGATTTTAACTTGAACCTTTCAAATGTCAAAGTCTTAATCGATAACATTAGCTCAATTAACCTAACAAAAAATCTAGTGCATCATTCCAGAACTAAACATATTGAAATTAGGCATCACTTTATCAGGGATCATGTTACTAAAGGGGACATTGAACTCAAATACATTGAGTCCAAATCTAATTTAGCTGACATATTCACAAAACCACTCCCTGAGAGTAAATTTAGCAATCTGCGTAAAAAATTAGGAATGTGTTTAATAGACTAGGACTTTTCAAAAGTCAAAACTATTTTCAAAAATAATTATTTTAAAATTCTAGGTTAAATTTGTTTCATTTGTTTTAAAACCTTCCTATTTTTAGAATTTCAAAATAAATTTAGCCTTAGACTAGAAAAATCCCCTTAGAAATCATGTTCCCCCGGGACTAGTATTTGAACATCTCACCAACACCCTAACATTACTTTGCTTGTGATTGACAAACATAGAAAGGGGTGAGATGTATAGGTCAATTGCCTGGACTTAAGATGCTGAATTCAGTGCATCGACATAGGTCTGGGCGTTAAATACAAAACATACATTGATCAAGCTAAGTTACTCAGTTAAGTCAACCACTAACTGATTACAATGAACTTAACTTGACTAACTAAGTGAAAGCTGCTATTTTCTGATAGTCAATAAGTACCTAATTGGTTAGACAGCTATTTTAGATGTCAGGTTTAGGGGGAGGATTAAATCAACACTTAACACCAACATTATTTTCTCCACCTTAAACATAATATTTTTTCTAATATTTTTTCAGTATTCAAATTGGTCTTTGGTTTCAAATTTTAAAAAAAAATTTACAAACTTAATAAGTCTTGAAAAGAAAGGTTTTTCAAACTTAGTTTTTGAAATCTTATTTTTCAAATAATTTCTTAAAACTAGTTTTTATTAAATTCTTCAATTAGATTTTATATACTCAGATTTTTTTCAAACTTAGTCTCAATCAGTTTTGAAAAGTAAATATCTTTTAAACTCAGTTTTGAATTTTTTTTTTTAAATGTTGTTTGGAAAATCTAACTTTGAAAACTTAGCCTTACAAATTTTGATTATCAAAACTTATGTTTGAAAAATACTTCAAAATTGAAACAGATTTTGAAAATTCACTCTGATTCTAAAATTTGAAACTTATACTTATATTAGAAAATTGACTTTTCAAATTTCTTATTTGAAAATTCTCTATGAATTTGCAAAGTCATTTTTTTTACAAAAATAATTCTTTATATTTAGCCACTCTTTCAAAACCTAGCCATTTTCCAAAAGACTATTTTACATGCTTTAGCTACCTTAAAAACTTAGTCTTAAAAATTAATTTAACATTTTAAACAAATCTTCGAAAGTTCAAACTCCCCCAAGTTAACTTGACATCGTTTCCTACATATTTTTTACTTTTGAATGTTTAAAATATATCCTTGTTTTATGAATGTCAAAGGGGGAGAGGGATAGGTGGTTAAGTTAGAAAAACAAAATTAAATACTAACTTAAACCTCATGCTAGAAAAAAATGCTTAATTTGTTTTTTTTGCATATTTTTACTAACTTAACCAGGTTGTCATTCCATCAAAAAGGGGGAGATTGTTGGTGCGGTTAGCACTAACGGTCTAGCTCAGGTTTTAATGAATGACAAATCGGGTTAAGTTAGGTTTGTCGTGATCTAACACTCTGACCGAGTGTGCAGACGAAGTCCAGACAGGTCGACGGGCTGACCGGATGTCTGGCACGAAGTCTAAGAGGGTCGATGTCACGCTCCGCAAGTGTACGGAAATGTCGCAAGTAATATAAAAGATTATCGTATCCACAGGGACTGGAATAAGCACTAGAAATGTCTCAATGCGAATTAGCTAAACAACTATCCAATCGTTTCAAATGCAAAGTGAAGGTAAACAAATCTAATATTATAGATCAACAAACAAGTGTTTAGTGTTTTGGGTTATGATAAGGGAGATTCTAGGAGTTTCGGTTTCTTTGTAAGATTTCTTGAATGTAAATGGTTCACCAATTCTCATCCCTCAATTGCCAAACACTTGTAGAAAGTTGTCGGTTCTCTCTTGCAATAGATAACCGGCTAAGGACTGAGAAATGTATCTAAATATGATCAATTAGACGTGAACCTACGTTGTCCTTATACAGAAGCGCACCTATTAGTATGCCTTCCTCGGATATCAACATAGAAGCCCACAACTTATTAATCTATCAAGATACAAGAAACTAATCACAAAATCCATCCTACTCTCTTGAATATTCATATTTCCTCTTCAAGATTATCTCTCAAACGTCCTTACACGGGCTTGCACCTGTCACGTGGATCCCTCGGATGATCGAGTGAGAGTTTATCTTTACAAAGTCCACAAGAAATCCAAACAATCAATCAAGAATGAGAATTAAGCACAAATCACCATTAATCATTCAAGATCTAATTGATACAAGCAAGACAATGTCATTGAAACAAGAAAATGGCAAATCCATAAGAGATTACATCAATCCATCATACAAATACTCTCTTAATCCTAGAATACAAGATCTACTCCATGAATCGAGGAAGAATATCCGAAGAAATGAAGATTACAAGCATTTCTTAAATCCCCAATCCAAGAAACCAAGAAAAGGGGGAAAGAGAAAACTTATCTACGAAGAAGCCTCGTCTTCGGATCCAATCCTCGCTCCGGAGTCGAAATCGTCAAGAACTCCCCTCGAATCGCCCAGAAATCCTCCCAAGAATGGGAGGAAACCACCAAATCTTGCCTTCTCCCAAAGGGGGAGAGATCCCTTTTCAATTCATGAAGGAGGGTTTAAATAGAGGAGGGAATCGGGCGCCACACGGCCCCGTGACACGGCCGTGTGAGATTCACACGGCCATGTCCAGTTCCTTCTCTGCCAAAGCTGCACGGCCGTGTGACTCACACGGCCAGGACCCTTCTGCTCTCTGGAAATGCTACACGGCCGTGTGGTGCACACGGCCACAGCCTGCTTGGTCTCTGGAAATCTCACACGGCCGTGTAGGGCATGTAAGGCTTCTGCTCTGGTTGGCTTCAAATCTTGACACGGCCATGTCATCTTCCTCTTCTGTTGGTGCCAAACTCCACACGGCCCGAGCTCCATACCAGTGCAGGGTCGTGTGAGGTACACGGCCTGGTGCTTTCTCCCTTTGTTTCCTCCAAGGCTTGCCCAAAGATGTAGATTCTTCACCAAATCGACTCCTGTGTACAAAAAATGCACAAAAAGCAGATCTCCGAACCAAAAGAGTAAATATGCTAAAAGGAAAGCTGGAAGTATAAAAATGCATAGATCAAGCATGCTCAAAGTATGTAAATGTGCGTAAAAACATGCATAAAAGAGTATATAATCCACGCACATCAGTCGACGGGCTGACCGGACGCTTGGCGAGAAGTCCAGCTAGATCGACGGGCTGATCGGATAGCTGGAGAGAAGTCCAAGCGGGCCGACGGGCTGACCGGACGCTTGGCGAGAAGTCCTGCTAGGTCGACGGGCTGACTAGATAGCTGGCGAGAAGTCCAGACGGGTCGAAGGGCTGACCGGACGTCTGACAGGTAAGTAAAGGTAAGTCACTAGAAGGGAGTGATTGTGAGGACGCGTTCCCGGGAAGGGAACATTAGGCGTCGATCCGGCTTAGATCCATTTCGGATCTCTAAGTTGAGATCGTGACTAGATTCTGGTCTTGGAAAGACGGAATCTAAGTCATACTTTTTATGCCAAACTTATAAACTGTGCTAACACTCTGTTTTGCAGGATATACATTATTTATTTACCTCGGACTAACCTTGTCTTGCAGGAAAACTGGTTTTTGGAGAAAGGTGGTCCGGGCGCCCGGGAGGCGATTTTTATCCAGATCGCGCGTTGCCACGTGGAGCTCGCTGGTTGGACCTGCCACGTCTCACCAGGGCGCCCGGAAGGGATCCGGGGCGTCCCGAGCCTCATATAAAAGGAGGGTCAAGGGGGAGCTTCAAACACAACTGAAAAAGAGAGATCTTCTACTGCTTGCTCTGTTGCTCTGCGCTCCTGCGACGCTAACAAAGCTCCGACAACGCGCTCTTTCTTCTTTGGTTAATTTTCTTGTCGGTATCGCGTTAATTTTCATTAGCATTTCAGCACTTAGTTTGTAATAGTTTTTCAAACTGCTAGTGATTGCCCACCGAAAGTACCCTTGTGTGTGGGCCTTGGAGTAGGAGTCAACATAGGCTCCGAACCAAGTAAAACTGGTTTGTGTTAGCGTTGTTTTTCTATTTCCACTGCGCGTAACTCTTTTCAAACGAATTTTTATAATCGATATTCACCCCCCCTCCCCCCCTCTATAGAAACTTCACGATCCAACATACAGTAGTGATTTTTTCGAATCAATGCTAAAGCTATGCAACAAGAATGGTTTCATAATTGTTTTTAAAAGGTCAGGTAATAGAAACAGTTTAGTTCAAATTGATTCAGTTGGTCATTTTTCAAGAACGATATTAAAACCACTCCTAACAACCACTCTTATACGGGTGTTTTTTTTAGTGTCATTCAGACAGATTTGTATCATCACCTATGACAAGAGATATACAAGTAAATCATGATATATAGCAGCTTCCTAGGTGGGACAACATAACCCAGGGCGATAAATTAAATCTTAAAAATCAATCTGTGCATAATTCGACAAGTCAGTTACCTAAGTATCAACTGCACTGCTCTCGTGGAAGCAAAAAAACCTTGTCAAAGAGAAGAATAGAGACACTATAAATCTATATGATCACACCTTCTAGACTAACTTAAAAATTAAAATATTTTGAATGAACAAAAATAATACTAATAGAGAAAAATGGAAGCAACACATGATTTTGTTTTTCGTTTTTTTGCTTGACTTAGTTTTCACTGGTTGAGGAATATTGATCATACTCTCTATTATTTTTTTTCCATCTAGGATGAGCTATAGCCTAGGACAGTCATAGAGTGGTTCTATCCATGATCTTATTACATCTATCTTTTTTTTCCATCTGGGATGGACTATAGTTTAGAGCAGTCATAGAGTGGCTTCATCCATGATCTCATATGTGTGTATATATATATATATATATATATATATATATATAACTTATTTGTTTAGTTTAATTAATTACTTAAGTTTATTTTTCATGATAATATTTATAAATAATATTTATGAACTTATTAATATGTTAAATAAATAAATAATCTTTTAAAATGAACAAATATATTTAAATTATTAAATTTAATAAGTAATTAAATAAGTAAAAATTTTAAATAAGTTTAAATTAAAAGTTCAATAATATTTAAATGAATCCGATTCAGTTCAAATTTAAATTAAACTTAAATTTATAAAAAAATAAATCCATATACAGTTGAATAATTATTTTAATAGTTTAATTTATTGTATACTCGTGATTTAACTTGACTTTATTGGGAAAAAAAAAATCTTAAAATTTACCACGTTATGTGACTTTTTTACTGCTCTACTCACGAGTCATGCAGCTCCCCGTGACTAAATGCTGGTGAACAGTGGTTGATCGCATTCTTATCGTTTGCTGTATAAATAGTAGAATTTTAATATCTTAAAAATGGCTCGGACAAGAACCATTTTCAACGTATACAAAGAACAAAATAACAATGAAGTAGGCCCTCAGGGGCTGGATCAGTTGGTTAGTTGCTGGGATGCTTGTATCATGACGTGATGGTTCGAGTGTCGTCAGTTGCAATGCGGAATAATATCCCCGTCTGCTGGTTTAAATGCCTCGAACACCCAACAACTGTCAACCCAGCATTCACCCTGATTAACTATCCTCCTACATCACTATGGGGCAGGCGTAGGGAGTTGTCGGGGCGACGGATTTCGCCTTTTTTACATCAAAATAACAATGAAGGAGAGTGATTAGATTGGATAAACGCTGTTGAAGGAGACAGTTCACTGTATGTAATAACTAGATATAGCAGCTGTTTATTCATCTACGTCTTTTCCTGTACTTCCTGAGCTGCAACAATTCCTCCTGCAGTGCTGCAGGAATTATAAGCCTGCTGCCTGCCTTGCTTCTTTGACCCAAAAGAATGGTTGGTTTGTCACATGGCCAGTGAAACAGATGGCGAATTTAAGGCCTCTCTAATATTAAATTTATGATAGGTTTATAAAATTTTAAAAATTAAATAAAAAATTTTGAATCATTATAGAAGATTTATAGTTTAAGAGCATAATGGAAATATAAACTTATTTTTTTTATCTCTAATTTGATACAATATACATGAAGTCATATAATTCAGGCTATGAATAGGATCATAAAAAAAATTCATGTAAAATTTTGACCATTAGAAATATTTTAATAAATTTTTATATTATTAATATGATATATTGAAATCATAAAAATAATTTATTTAAAATTTTAACCATTGAAGATAATCCTAACATTGAATCATTCTCTCAAACCGCATTTATCCATATCCATCCACAGATTAACCTTTACAAGGTTGAGCTACCAACTAGTCGGTGCTTCGCATTTGGTTGTGTACCAGGTATCCCCTTGTGACGTTGATCATTGGTAAATTATTCTAAATTTTCTACACATAAATTCAACTGTGTATTCAATTTTTACATTCGAAAAAAAAATATTTTCATTTTCTACTGATGATTTTTTTTACCTTAATTCACTTTAAATTTTTTAATAATTTATTTAATTATCCTTGTTTTTATATAAAAATCTAACATAAAATATAATTATTTTAAATTTAACACATTTAAATTAGAATCTAATATATTTTCTATCAAATTAAATATTTTATTTTTTTATTTACCAATTGATTGATATAATCGATTCTAGTTAAATAGTGCTAAATTTAAATAAAAATAATATTATAATTTCTCAAAATTAAGCATCATTTAACTAAGATCAATTGATTAGTCAAGCGGAAAAATATTTAAAGAAAATTATATTTAATTTTAAGTTTTTTTTTAATAAAAAATATAATAATTAGATAAATTGATATGTATTAAGGAGTTGAAAGAATTTACATAAAAAATAAAAACAAATTTTTATAGGAACTGAACACAAATTTAATTTTACTATTAAGAATTTTAAGATAATTTACAAATCCTTTAATTTGGAATATAATAAATTTAAAATGATAATTTATCATAGACACATTTAAACTTCAGAATGGATCAAAAGACGTTTTAAATTTAAAAAATACCTAAAAGGCACTTTTGTTTTTTTTTTTGTTTTTTTGTTTTTGTGTTTTATCCCTCTACCAAATCTTACTCTTTTTTATGTTTTCTTTCTCTTTTTTATTTTTATATAAATGCAACCTTTTACCCTTTCCCTCTCATCTTTCATCTTTTTGACATGCATGCATCGCTAATATTGTAATAATTTTAAAAAATTAACCCCATAGTTTAATTATATTTTTTTTCTCTATGAAAGATCTGAATCAGTAGTACTACGAGCCTAATTTTCCAGAGACTAAATTATGTTTTAGATAATTCTTTCAATAATATTTTAATATATTTAGAGAAATCGAAATAAATAATAGAGGACATTGTTAGACTCCTTACGATCTCATAAATCCACACGGCCTAAAATGAGTCTCATCAAATCTATCTAGACCTATCAGTAGGTTTCAATTAAAATCCATTAATGAATCTACACAATTCCGATTAAATCCATTTTAGATCATGTGAATTTCTAAGACTACAAGGAGTCTAACAATACCCTCTATTGCTTATTTTAGCTCCACTAGATATATTAAAATGTTATTAGAATAATCAACTAGCATTGGGTCCGTTTTTAAGTTCATATCAGGCCTACGATATCCTCCATTGCTTATTTTAATTTCTCTGAAGGTATTAAAATATTATTGGAAGAATCAACTAGCGTTGAACATGATATACAGTGCATATCAGACTCGCATTTGGCCTGATATGATTTATATCAAGCCTACGTTAGGACTGATATGTTCATATCAAACTTAACGCTAGTTGATTTTTTCAATAACATTTTAATACCTCTGAAGAAGCTGAAATAAGCAATTGAGGGTATCATTGGACTCCTTACGGTCTCAAAAATCCAAGTAACCTAAAATGGATCCAATTGGACCTGTAAGAGATATAATCAGACTTTTCCAAGTTCATCAATGGATTTTGATCGAAACTCACTGATGAATATAGACAGGAACAATTGAATTTATTCCAGGTCTTGTTGATTTTTGAGATTGCAAGAAGTCCAATGGTGTCTTCAATTGCTTATTTCAACTTTTTTTAATGTGATAAAATGCTATTAGAAGAATCAACTAGTGTTGACCCTGATATGCATGTTGGTCCTAATATGAACGTCTAATATGCTCATATTAAGCTCAATGTTAGTTGATTCTTTCAATAGCATTTTAACATCTTTGAAAAAGTTGAAATAAGTACTGTTAGGCTCCTTACGACCTCAGAAATCTACAGAATTTAAAATAGGTCTAATCGAATCTGTCTAGGTTCATCAATAAGTTTCAATCAAAACCTACTGATGGACCTATCTATGCCTATAATGGATTTTGACTTAACCCACTGATGGACCTGAACAAGTTCAATTAGAATCATTTCAGATCATATAGATTTCTGAGGCCACAATGAGTCCAACAGTACCCTTTATTGCTTATTTTTGTTTATCCGGAAGTGTTAAAATATTATTAAGAAAAATCAGCTAGAATGTGATCTTGGTCTTTGAAAAATCAAATTCGTAGTGCTTATTTAGATCATGAGGAGAAAAAGATAATGCAATTAAGATGTGGTGTTGATTTTTAAAAATAAGCATCACAATAGTTATGCATGCATGCAAAAGGAGGACAGATCCTCTGGTCCGTAATTTGCGGACCAGGGGATGGTCCACTATTGTAGACCCTTGATTTAGATGGACCCTATGAACTTAAAGGTGGATTCCATCTAAATCAATGGTCCTCGTACAATGGACCATCCCCTAGTCCGTAAATTGCGGACCAGAAGATCCTGCCCCATGCAAAAGAGAGAGAAGAGAGAAAAGAGAAGAGAAAAAGAGGAGGCCAGATCCTCTGGTCCAAAATTTTCTGGACCAGAAGGAGCCTTATTCATTCATTGGATGGGTGGATTAGATCCCACTTATTAAACAGGTGGGATCCAACCCATTCACCCAATGAATGATCAAGGAACTAGAACTGATCCAGAGATCCGGTATCAGAGGATCCCTTCTTAAAAAAGAGGTCCATGCATAAGAAAAAGAGGGGAAAAAGGGTCAAATTTAACATAGGAAGATGCCCCTTTTGGCTATTTTCAAAGGTTAGGATGTCTTTTCATCAATTCCTAACTTTAGGTACGTCTTTTTTTTTTTTGTAAATTGTCGAATTTAAAATAATAATATTTTATTAAATAAGGCCTTTAAAATTTCGTAATTACTAAATTTGAGATCTTATTAAGCTTTATCAAAAGAATACTGATAACTGACAGGTGATAAAGTGATCGCAATGAATTGTAAAATTATGGCTAACAGATGCTAATTAAAATTATGGCCAATGACCACTTAAGGACAGTAAATCATGTTTATGCGACCTCATTTCATGACATTGACTATTCTAAAGGCAAAGAGTTCAACTCTCTGATCAGAATTAAATCTCGTGAGTTCTCTATTCAGCTCAGACTTGTAAGTTCTCTATTCAGCTCGTCCTCTTGAGCTCTCTCTCCGGTTCGATGTAACTTTTTATTTTATTTAGTACCGATCCTAGGTCGACATAGTCAATGATTTGGATAGTGGTCCTCACAATCGCTAGTGACAACCAAGCCATTGATGTCACCCTTATTAATGATAATCAAATCAGAATTAATAATTAAAAATAGTAGGAATAACTCTAATTTTCTTGAAGATTATAATGAGATATCTAATAATTGAATCCTAATTTTAGTAAATTAACAGATAAATTTTTCTTAATAGATAGTTAATCTTATGGATACTTTTCTATTTATTTTGATGATCAATAAAATTTTTTATATATACCATCAAATTGATCATCTTTAGAATTAACACTCTAAATATATAGTACCAACTAAAATAAAAATAAACATCAACTTCAAATCTCTTGGTTTGCACATTTTTTATTTTTATTTTTTTTAAAAATACGTATTTCTGAAAAATGGTATTTTATTTATATTTTTCATATCTATTTTAAAAAAAAAGATAATATTTTCTGAAAAATATAAAATATTTAAAAATTATTTTCTATTTTCTAGAAAATATATGTTTGTCAAAAAATAAAGTGCAAATTAAACGCATATATTTTTTACTTTTTGTTGTTTACTTCCACTGATAACTTAGATAACTCGAGAGCATTGAAGAGACTTCATTGGAAATAACACCTACATCCTCTAACGCGTACTCTTATCTACAAGTCGGATCTAATTTCTACCTCATCAAATGACTCACTGATAGACCTCTTTGTCCAGTCAACTATCAACATCTACATAGTATTTGCTTCAGTATCCACCTCGATGAACAATTTTCATAGCATCGTGATTCGTGAGAGATAGGTATGAATAAATATTAAGTGCAAACCAACCAGTCAGGTTGGGCCCATAAGAAAAGAGAAGGTTGGGTTCAATATGTGGGTTTAGGAAATAGCTAAGTCCAAAAAATTTAACATGATTAGCAGTCATATCCGAAGTCAGAGGATGCTCTGAAATCATATTTAGAATTCGAAGGTGCAAGCTCCGGAGTTGAATTTAGAATTTGAAGATACTCAGGAGTCGGAGATAGAATCATGAGATATTTGGGAAATATGTTTAGACCCATGAGGTGCTCAAGAAACATGAGAGAGGTTCCGGAGGAGGACACAGAGCCCAATAGTATTTGGTAAAGGGGGGAGCATAGGTTTGATTTGGTTCAGAAGCAATAAAAAGTATCACTAATAATAATTATCACACTAATAATAATTATCACGGACGGAAGTTTTTAGATGGTCATTACTAAATAAAAAGACTAATAATGATTGGTTATATCATAAAAGGCACTGTTATATAGTAATAGGTATAAAAGAAAAATCATAACTCAAGAGAAAGGATGTCTATATAAATTTTAAAAGATTGTTTGGTTGATGAATATGAGAATGAAATAATAGTAAAAGATATTATTTAGGTTATGAATTTGAGAATGATAATTAAAAAATAATTTATAAATTTATTAGAATTAATCAAATTCATATAATTAGATAGATTTTATTTCTATTCCATCTTACTATTAAACTCATATTAAATTTCTTTCCTCCTTTACATTTTTTATTTTATTTTTTAATCAGTATCCAGGAGTCATGACCACTTAGATATCGGATATATATATATATATATATATATATATATATATATATAAACTTGTGATGTTATTGGTGTATTTCATATCGTTGTTGGGCTTAGTCCGTACGTTCTTGGTTGGCTTTCTGATGGCATCTCTAATGGGCTCGTTAAAACGCATCGGGAGATTCGGTGACCTTCGCACGTACTTTTTACCGTGAGATATTCGGATCTCCAATCATAGATTTCTCCTTCTATATAACACAACCTCTTATCGCTTCCCCTCTCCTCTTCCCTTTCTGCATCTTCCCTCCCGCTTCTAGGGTTTGGATTCCTTTTTTTCCCCGATTGCTGGGCTTCGATTGCGTCCTTATTCTCCCCAGAGATGATGCAGCCGGCGGGAGGGATGGGCCAGGCTCCGATCGGCGACCAGCAACCCCAGGGGCAGCAGTGGACCGCGATGTCGCTGCCTCAGGCGCCGTCGCAGGCACAGTATTACCAGATGCAGGCGCCGCTGATGTGGAACAACCAGCCCTCGCAGGTGCCCCCGCCTGTGCCGTACCAGGCTCCTCCGTCGGTGCCTATGATGGCCCAGCCGGCGTCTGCAGATGAGATCCGGACGCTGTGGATGGGCGACCTGCAGTACTGGATGGATGAGGGTTATCTCTATGGTTGCTTTGCCCATACTGGAGAGGTGATACTAACTTGTCCTTATTGGTTGAGTGTTTGAGAATTTTGAGGGATAGGTTCTTTGCCACCGTACTTGCAGATTAAACTAGGTTTGCTTCCCTGATATGCCAAAAGCTAATCCCTCCCCTTCTTTGGCTTCCACGTTCTGATTTTCTCTTTCTTCACAATCTGAATTATTTTGATGTATAGTTAATTTGTTATGTCTTACTTTTTATCTGGGACTATTTGACAATTTTAAGAGATTGGCTTGATTCTCTCAAGTACTCGCTTTTTTGCATTTTATTATAAATTACCAATGGTTTAAAAAGCTAACTGACTGGTTTACTTCATCCTGGCTTGTGATGCTAAAACTGGACAAGACCTGCTTATGGATACACAACCAACACGTTATACGTACTTTTGTATTGTATAGTCATGTTTGCTTTCATGAACTAGCCAATTGATGAAAAAAAATTTATGCCATGTCCGGTCATAAGTGAGTCAAACTGTTTGATCTGTTTATGCCATCTTTATCGAATGGTTTTTTTTTTGTTCTTACGTATATTATGAGTTGTCTTGGAAAACTCACTTTATGTATGCTGGAGTTTGAAGCCAAGATTTTCTTTTCCTCCACCAGGGAATTCATTTTCATCCATAATTCAATAAAAATATTTTAATGCACACAAGATATTGTTTTCTTCATATAACAAAAAAGGGGATAGACCAAACATGACTTGGTTAGCAACAATAAAATAAGATAAAGTTTATTTAAATATAGATGATGATATAGTATGGGATAAGACTTTGTTGTTGTATTGTTTTCTTCATATAACACTAGCAAATCAATCATTGTGTCATGATTTATCTCTTGGTAAAGGACTATTTTCTGGTACAGATGGCAGAACATGTTTACGATTCTCAATTTTATATCTAGATGGTGATATATCCATCTAGCTGTGCTATTTTTTGACTGACTTTTAAGAATGTTTGTTTAAGAGTTAGGGAACTTGATTGCTATGAAATGCGTACAAGCTTGTATTGTTCTAGGATTTTCATTTTTTTCCCTTTTGCCTCTTTCTTTTGTTATGATTTATTACCTATTTACCTTTTCCTTTGGAAAGGATTTAGTTTGTATATTGTTCCACTGTGTGATTGCTTTAAGCTGCTTGTCTTTTGCTATCTTTTTTTTTAAACTAAAATTGTTTTGTCAAAAATATTAATTGAAATCACTCTATACTTGATTCAGGTTGTTTCTGTAAAAGTTATTCGGAATAAGCAGACTGGGCAATCTGAGAGTTATGGTTTTATTGAGTTTATAACCCGTGCAGCAGCTGAACGAGTTCTTCAAACTTACAATGGTCAAATGATGCCGAATGTTGAGCAAACTTTCCGGCTTAATTGGGCATCATGTGGAGCAGGTGAGAGACGTGGAGATGATGGATCTGACTACACAATTTTTGTTGGGGATTTGGCGGCAGATGTTACAGATTACCTGCTACAAGAGACGTTCAAGAATCGATATCCATCAGTTAAGGGTGCAAAAATTGTGACTGATAAGCTTACAGGGCACTCTAAAGGCTATGGTTTTGTTAGATTTGGGGACCCAAATGAACAATCAAGTGCCATGTCTGACATGAATGGAGTTTATTGTTCAACAAGGCCCATGCGGATTGGTCCAGCTGCCAACAAAAAGACATTGAGTTCTCAACAATATTCTTCTGATGGTAAGTAAAAGTGAAGCGATTGCTTGCAACTTTTTTCTGCATTTTCTTCTATCCAAATGCCTATTTGTCCTATATTTTCCTATGCCTAAATGACTTATTCATGTTGTTTAGTTGATGGTTCCAATCTTGTTTACACTTAATTCTCTTAAAAGTGCCTAGTTTGGAAAGGGAATTTCTGAGCTTTGCTCTTTGATTTTCCCGTGTCTGCTATTCACTTGAAGATAGTGGAATTGATATTCCTTCCACCATGCACTTTTGTGAAATTTAGGCTCCTTTACGCATAGTTCTAGACAAGACTTATATAAAGACTCATGTTGTCTCAAAGCAGGACGCCATGTGCCTTCATATAGGGCTTGGAATTGACTTCAGCTGAGATCCATATCTCCCCAGTTAGGTCAGTGTTCTTGATTATGTAACAGCTTGGTCCTTTTATGTTTGTGGCATTTTTCGCTACGTTCCCTTCGAGTTAGAGTGTTATTTTCCAACAGTTATCTACACTCTCAATTTACTTCAGATTTCTTATTCTGTGGCATCTTGTGCTACATTTTCTTTTAATTCTAGTGGTTTGTTCAAAACATTCTTCAAATTCTGCACGTAAATGACTTGGATATAAAAATGGGTACAATATCAGTTTCCACATCTTAATATGAATGAAAAAGGAATGGGGATTTAATTTCCATTCCACTTTGCACTTTGCAATAAAGTTTGTGTAACTATATCCATTCTCACCCAAATATATTGGAACAGTAGAATTCTATTGATGCATTTTAAGAAATTAATTTTAGATTTAATTTTATGAATGCACAATCTTCCTTCCATCCCCATTTGCAGCTTAAAGTTTTTAATCCCATACCTGCCCTGCTTGTGTAGTATTGCAACTTTAATTGAGGCATAAGACATGGTTGCCTAAGTATTATAATTTATGCAGTCATAACTGCATGATTTTACATGTTTAAAATAAAGTAAGTTTTGTTGAATAAAATTTAAGCAATGTGTCATTATAAGATTAAATAATTACTAATATGTATTGTCGCTGCTATTTTAAACCATCACAGATAAAGGGTAGATTAGCAACCTTGAGGAGCTTTGTAGTATATTTATTGAAAACGATATAGGTTAGTTAGATTTCTGAACTTCTATTTTTATGTTGAGTCCGTGTAAATATTAATTAATATGATTTATCATCCTTGTCTGAATTTGCATATTATCTGTCTTTTGTTGAAGTAGAAACAAAATATTAATGTGTACTTAGTAATCTGGGAAGATTATCATATGAATCTAACACCATGTTTGGTTTTCTCCATATCAGACTTCCTTCAAAGTTCAAACACATAATGTGTGCCCAAATCATTTAGGTATTATTCCTATTAATTCATGTGTTCTTGCTTGCAGGTTCTCATCAGAATCTTCAAGGAATTGAATCTGACAATGATCCAAATAATACTACTGTAGGTGCTTTTGTTTTTGTTAATTATCATTATTTGCAAATAATAGTAAGGTAATGTGCAACTAATCTTGATTATTACTACCTTGGCTTTCAGATATTTGTTGGTGGATTGGATCCAAATGTCACAGATGACATTCTGCGGCAAGCATTTGGCCTATATGGGGAGTTGGTATATGTTAAGATACCTGTAGGCAAGCGTTGTGGATTTGTTCAGTTTGCCAACAGGTTTTGCTTTCAAAATGAACATTATCATTCTACCATATCATTTTTGTACCTCTGGTATTCATGTTTATGTGTTACTTGATTTCTTGTTTTAGGGCCAATGCAGAAGAGGCTTTGAGACAACTAAATGGAACACCAGTGGGTGGTCAAAGTGTCCGGCTTTCTTGGGGTCGTAGTCCCGCAAATAAGCAGGTTTATTAGTTGTTGGCTCAGTTAAAATTGTTTGGAATATTCTTGACCATAGAAACATCAAAATTTGATTGCTTCTGACAGCAGCCACAACAAGATCCCAACCAATGGAATGGAAACTACTACGGATACACTCAAAGCTATGAGACATATGGATATGCCCCTACGCTTCAAGATCCTAATACATATGGATATGCTGCCTATCCTGGGTACAATTATCAGCAACAACAGCCACAGCAGCCACAGGTAGCCGTAGCATTACTTGTTTTATAGTTGATGCTGTCTTATCTTAACATAAATAACAATCATAGTGGCTCTTAAACATTTTTCCTTATAGTATTCGTGGTAGGTGGAAAATTCATATGCCTGCTCCTAATTGCATCTCTCAGATCCTCAAATAAGGTTTGTGCACATGCACAACATAAATAGATACTATAATGAGATTGTCTAAGGGTCTCCTAGTCACCATGTGCTTAATTTGACTTAAAACTCATCATTTTGGGGCTTGATTTCTTCTTTTGGCGTGACCAATTCAAATTTTAATAATTTTTATGCCTTTTCATATCATAATAAACTGAGCATTCTTGTTTTCCTTGTTTATACAAAGAGTTGCTTTCTTTGGAATTCCTTTGAACAAGTCCTACATTTTAGCTAGAAAGTTCATGTAATAATTTGACAATTTATCTTGCTGGGCCTTCCATCTCAAAGTTCATCTTGGAGGAACTAACTTTTGTCTTGCCCTGCAGTGATTGATTTTGCCTATTAAATGCGCTCAAAAAACCATGTGGTGTCCGGGACCGAATACTAGCTGATAAATCTAGCGGCCGGATCTGTCAACTAATTCTTTCATAATCTAGACGCAGTCTAGGTGCTGCCCGGTTTATGATGCTTAGCTAAGAGCTTTCTTTCAGACGTTTGAACACTAGATGTTTATTGACAATGTAGTAATAATTAATGGGATCGGAGCCAAGTTGATTGATAAGGGATTACTGAATCGTACAATATTTGTAATTTCTGTATCCAGCTTTCGATGAGTCATTGTCCACGAAAAGATTTATGAATTGCTTAAATTCATGGTTTATTTAAGTATTTCCACCTTGTGGTCGTATTGTCGCTGCTAAAGGCATTGTTTTTCCCCCCCTTAAAATGCTATTTTTTTTTAATTCTGTTTTCCATTGAATACTTCCTGCTTGAGTCAGGACTTGTGATGGTTTCTTAATTTTACAAGACGAATTCAGGAAAGTGTCAATCTTTCGGCCAGTAAAGACTGTATCTTATTAATTTATTTTGATGAGATATATAGACATGTTAAAACACAATTCCTCCAATATATTTGTTTTCCATATTCGAGTGTAAATTTAATACCCAATGCACCTGAAGAAACTAACGGTGTGAGGACCGTTTTTACTGCCATTTACAAGACGAATCGATTAGCCAAATTAAACCGAAAAGATCCGTTATCCTGATTGGATGGGGTTGGTCAGTTGATCCAATAAGCTGGGCAAGCAGAGAGTGTGGTCGAGACAGTCCGTTAACAGGTCAAATTGCTACTCTTTTATCTATAATGGGAGATCTATAACATAGAATTTATACTATAAATTTTTCAATATAACCCCTCTCTTATTCTATAAGTGGAGTTTATAATCTTTTTTAGGGTTAATAACTTTAAACCCCTTTGTATTTTATAACAGGTTGCATTTTGTCCCCCTCTATTTAAAAAACTACACTTAACCCTCCTTTGACATAAGTAAAAATGAGAAAAAAAAAAAATAAATGGCTAAAATAACCCTAATCTAAATCAGACTTGTAGAAGAAAATGAAAAATAAAAATAAAAATAAAAATAATCACGTAAAATCGTTGAAAGCTTAACATTAACCCAACCTGATTTATATATAGACACAAAATCTCACTTGTTCCTAGAAAAAATATCTTCACAAAATTCACACATGCACCGGCATAAATAATAGAAAATTAGTAACTCTGAAAAGGATAATTAGTCAAAAATTCATTCCACCAAATAAAAAAGAATCAGAATTCTAAATTGATGAATAAAAATTAAATAAAAGATAGAATAAAGTTTATCATTAAAAATTAAAATAAAGACCCTTTGATGATTTATAAAAAAAAAATCACCCTTTTAATTTTTGTCCAAAAGTAAGTTTTCATTTCAAAGTAAGAGCTTTTTGAAATGAAAAATATTTTTAGTTACTTTGAAATGAAAATTTACTTTTGGACAAAAATTAAAAGGTTGATTTTTTTATAAATTATCAAAGGGTCTTTATTTTGATTTTTAATGATAAACTTTATTTTATCTTTATTTAATTTTGATTCATCAATTTATAATTCTGGTTTTTTTTGGGTTGGTGGAATGAGTTTTTGGTTGATTATCCCTTTCAGAGTTATTATTTTTCTATTATTTATGCTAGTGCATGTGTGAATTTAGGATATTTTTTCTAGGAACAAGTGAGATTTTGGGCCTATATATAAATTAGGTTGGGTTAAGGTTAAGTTTTCAACGATCTTACGGAATTATTTTTATTTTTATTTTTCATTTTTTTTAAAGTCTGATTTAGGTTAAGGTTATTTTGGTCATTTGTTTTCTTCTCTCTTTTTTTACTTATGTCCAAAGGGGTTAAGTGTAATTTTTTAAATAGAAGGGGGTAAAATGTAACCTGTAATAAAATAAAGGGGGTTTAAAGTTATTAACCTTTTTTTTTTATAAATCTGTATTAAAATTTTGGGTCAGGTTTATAAAGGAAATAATGGAGAGAGGATTTTCAAAGAGGAGGTTTTTAAAAAGAGTAGGCAGTGATGTAGGTTTACGATTACGGATGTTCATGAACATCGCACATCGCCGCCGCCTCTTCCAGCCGTTTCCCTCCCTTCCTAGGCGATGGCCATCCGAGTCGTCTTATCTCGCGTAAAAATTGCATCTTTTCCCTCATGCTCTTCCCCCTTCAGACTTGCGCAGATCATCTTTCCAGCGAGTGCCTTGCAGAGACAGATATGCCTTCTTCCTCGTCTTTCGTTAATCGATTCGCCGGTGGCATTATCTGCAGAAGGCACGGGAGATCTGGGTTTAAGGCGCCACTACCACGACGGGAGACCGAGAGGTCCCCTTTGGAGGGGTAAGAAGATGATAGGCAAGGAGGCGCTGTTCGCCATCCTGGGGCTCAAGAGGTTCAAGGATGATGACGAGAAACTAGAAAAGTTCATCAAAACACATGTCCTTCGGCTACTTAAGATGGACAAGATCGCCGTCCTTACCGAGCTCGAGCGCCAGGGGGAGGTTGATTTGGCGGTCAAGGTACGCCATTCTAACTTCCATCGTGTAGATAGCTTTGAGGGGATTAGGGTTTTGCGCGATTCGGTGCAGTAAAAAGCTTTTGAGGGATTCTGTCCGAATCGAGACTGTTGGATTTTTCTTTTAAAAAAAATCTTCAATTTATGAAAAAATGATTAGTTTTTCAGTAGTAGGTTGCATTTGGAATCATGTATAAAGTAGTAGCCTTCAGTAGTTTCGAGCACTCTTTCCAAGTTTACTACACTCGTTTACATGGTTTTTATCTCTGTTGCTCTGTGGAATCATGCGAGAGATTAACATACTAAATTTCACTGAATTCAGTTGTGCTTGCCAGAAACTCAAATTTAACGTTCATTAAGATCATATATTTTTCTGAATTTAGTTGGTTGTACGAAAAATCCCTTTAGATCATAGCAATATGATTCTGCACCTTTCTTGACGCTGTGATTGAAATTCTGATACATGAGTAAATATGTCTAAAGATTTCATTTGATATTTGATAGGGGATAAGGCTTCTATAGTTTTATCATATGTGTGAAGTAAATAGTTATTTGTGTTAGGACAGAGATTTATTCTCACATCAAGTATTTAGTCATTAGGTATGGTGGAGTCCTATTTATATGGGTGTAATTGTTCTCTTTTCACTATGATAATATAATGTATCTCTTGACTTGGTATCTTAATGAGCAAATATAGGATTTTCTATAGAATTTTCGATTGAGAGAGAGGTCATGAATATGATTTAGCAGCCTGGGCCTGGTTTTCCCTCCTCCCTCTTTGCTCACTTCCTCAAAAAGGAGACAACACCACTAAGAATGAGGTAGTTTTCAGAAAAGAAAGTACAATAACGAAAAAAAGAACGGTTAGATTTGAGGAACAACATAATGGAGGTGTCAAGGCGGTGATAGTAAAAAGGCTATGATATTTTTCGAGCATTTATTCTTCGTCATGAACATCTCAAATCTTCTTTTCCCTTCTTTCTTTGTCCTATATTGACATTCTGCTTGGTCCTTTGTTTCACCGTCAAATTTTCTCTTCTATTCATTTGTTAAAAATATTAGATATGCTTTAAGATTAGATCTGTCATAGTTTATATCATCCAAGATATCATGCTTTAAGATTAGGCATGTTACCCTGTATCTTAGAAAATATGGACTCTTGGTACCTTTGAGCTCCTTGTGCCTTATTTGTGTCATTAAGTTTTGTCTGGTACTCTGGTTTATTTAAAGAGCATCTATGTCCATGGTGTGGGGTAAAAGTAACAACGAGGAAACATCTGCAACATTCTCAGTAACGGATTCATATCCCTTCTCTTCATTTCAGAGTTTATTGGCATTCCTGTTTTCTCATTCAATACTGGAGATTAGATTTCACTTTATATGATCTGCAGATTGGGTTTTATTTTGCATTTCTCACAAGTCCTTTTACTCTTAAAAATACTTTACGAAAGCACTCCCAAACCCAGCAGGAAACACTTTGACTAAATTTAATGTATTAAATAAAAGGGCTTAGAGTTGTGAATTGTTTTGCATTTTCAAAGGAATTAGGTTTCAAGACTGTGAAATACTGTTTAGTGCTTTTAGATAGTCATGGACAATCTTTCTTCTTATAAGGCAAATAAACTTGTTTATAATTCTGATATTTTTTCTTTTCTTTTTGAATTTAGAGTTTAAAATGTTTTGTAATTACAATAACGATCGTTTGCATTTTATGTTACAGATGTTTCATGTTATAAGGAAGGAGGATTGGTACAAACCAGATGTGTATATGTACAAGGATTTGATTGTTTCTCTGGCAAAATGTAAGAAAATGGAGGCAACCATGGAAATGTGGGAGAGTATGCGGAAGGAGAAACTTTTTCCTGATTTCCGAACATATGCTGAGGTAATAAGAGGATTTTTGAGATATGGATCACCTGCAGATGCGATGAACATTTATGAAGACATGAAGAAATCTCCAGACCCACCAGAAGAATTGCCTTTCAGAATACTGCTGAAAGGGCTTCTACCACATCCCTTGCTTCGGAATCGAGTAAAACAAGATTTTGAGGAGCTATTTCCAGAGAAAAATATCTATGATCCACCAGAAGAGATATTTGGCATGAAATGATAGTGAAAAAGATCATTAGTTTTATCCTCCTCTACATGATTGCTAAGCAACGCTGTTGTCATGTTTGTTTTTGCACGACTGATTTACACATTGTAACTTAAAAGAATGTCTATTTTTATGAGGAAATGCAATTCTCTCTCCCTAGTTCATCAGAAAATATATCTTTTTTTACATTGTTTTCAAGAACCAAATGAGAATGCATAAACACGTAATGAGTAATGACGCACATTTAGACAGAACAATCGATCACACATGAGGAAATGCATTTCTCTCCCTAGTTCATCATGACCTAAAATTTTGAAGAATATGACCACAGAATCCATACACATAAAGAGAAAGAACAATAAATTAGTTTAAATAGTTATTTACATTTTTTAGATGCTGCTCCATCCCTCCCAAGCCTGGTCAAGCTTTATCTCCCATCCATGGCGTTGAAAACATGCATTTTAGTCACCTCTTCACTTCTTGTCCTACGACAGCATGAACGAGATGTATAAATTTACTATTCGGCAAAGTTTCTCTAAAGAACCGATTATTGCTAGCACTCAAGAACAGCAGCTACCTGGGAATAAAGAAAGGCCACAAGAATGGCAATGGCGGCACCGAGAGCATTAATGGGTTGGATGGATGTGTGTAAGATAATGATGGATGAGACGATAACAGATATCCGTTTCATGGTGTTTCCAATGTTAAATGTCAAAGCAAAGCTTTCTTCCAAAGCCATGTAAGAAACCTGGTTCCACAAATGATAGAAGACACTTTGTGCTGCCACCCACCTGAAAGAAAGCAAATCCTATTTCAAATAGTTTAACACGATTGATAAGATACTCCCAAGCAGATCATCTATTTTATGATAATCTACAAAGAACTTTGTGGATTTGTTGCTGAAATAAGGTGATGAAGTTTAAACTGTTTCAATCAGAAAGAAAGCAAAGAAAACTGTCGAGCAAACCAAATCATTTATGATACGGTTGGTAACGGAGGGGCCCAAGAGAAAAGTCAAGGTCGTGTAGCGGTCAAAAGTCACGAGGAGGTGGCGGTCAATAGTCATGGCTAACTGGCGCTCAAAAAGGTAGGTTAACAGGGCAGTCAGGGCTCAGCATCGGCAGAACCAGGCGGAGGCATGTCAGGATCAGCAGAGCTGAGCAGAAGCAGCCAGGAAGTACAAAGTGCAGGATGCAAGTCGGTATCGGCAGAGCTAAGCAGAGGCCAAGAACTGGAAGTATAGGCCAATGGGTCAGGGTTGGCAGAGCTGAGCAGAAGCAGTCCGAGCTACAGACCTGCAGTAGAGGGCCAGGAAGTACAAAGTGCAGGATGCAAGTCGGTATCGACAGAGCTAAGCAGAGGCCAAGAACTGGAAGTATAGGCCAATGGGTCAGGGTTGGCAGAGCTGAGCAGAAGCAGCCCGAGCTACAGGCCTGCAGTAGAGGGTCAGGAAGTACAAAGTGCAGGATGCAAGTCGGTATCGGCAGAGCTAAGCAGAAGCCAAGAGCTGGAAGTATAGGCCAATGAGTCAGGGTTGGCAGAGCTGAGCAGAAGCAGCCCGAGCTACAGACCTGCGGTTGAGGGCCAGGAAGTACAAAGCGCAGGATGCAGGTTGAAGATCAGCGTAGCTATGTCTAGACAGTTAGGGCTACAGGTCTGCGAGTTGGAGGCCTGGAAATGCGAACCACAGGCGCAGGCTGGTGCGGGGACACCATAAATCGGAGGAGCTAAGTAATACGGGAGCGGAGAATCTCAACGGTCCGCCAGGGGTAATCATTACATACCAACGATGCGGGCGAAGGCGAAGGTTCCTGAAATGAAAAGATGCCCTCATAGCCAGTAATAGCCTGCCAACTGTCTCTCACTACAGGACAAAACCCAAGTTCGAAGGCGGAGGTTCCTAAACAGAAAGATTCTCTCACAGCAAATAGCAGCGCGACAAGTGTCCAGGACTAGCGGACAAAGCGGGGCGTCTAACGTTTTCTGACAGGAGGGCAGGTTCTAGCAGGAGGACGCATAAAAGGGGAGAAATCCCTCGTACGCAGGTACGCGCACACACTCTCTCGTCACTTTTTTCCACAACTGTTTTTCCCTTCTGCTTCTCTCTGTTCTTTCTGGGGAAAAAGGACCTGACTTGAGCGTCGGAGGGCCTGATCCGGGGACTTTTTCCCTGGGTTTCGGTCTCTAACGTGAAGGAGGAGATCGTCTGATTGTGCGCAGGGTCCTGTAGCGGCGTCAGCCACGCGTGGGGAGCCAGCATCGCCCGCAACTTCCCATCAACGCCCAGTCCACCGCGACCGGCCTCTGTCCGACTCAGCCTCCGGACGGGATCAAATTTGGCGCCGTCTGTGGGAACACAGGAACCTGTTCCGGAGTGTGAAGATGGAGGACTCCGGTCGAAGCTCTAGCCGGAGGATCAACGTGACTATGACTGCGGGGGAATACGAGCTTTTCAAGGAGGTTAGGAAGCAAGCCGCCTCCGAAAGACAAGGCACAGTTTCACGACCCCGCCTAGCCCCTGAGGCATCCAAAGAACTAGCTCCCACTTCCGACAGGAGCTCAAAAAGGAAGCAGCCGGAAGAACTTCCACGTGCTTCATTCCGAGAGCCCCGTCGCGATTATCACCGGGCTGGGCCTCGCGGGCGCAGTCCAAAGAAGGAGGAGCCGCCAGCCTCAGTGGCGGAAAGCTCTCTACACCCGCCTCGGGATTCAGGAAAGGGGAAGGCCGTGATCCTGGCTGAAGATCTGCCCGAAGATCCTGACGATAAGGTACCTTTCTCTGCCCAGATCTTAAAAGAAAGCCTGCCGAGGGGTTACCGAGCCCCAAACATTGGAGAATATGATGGGAGCAAGGACCCAGAAGAGCATCTGAGAAAGTTCAAAAACGCGGCTATATTGTATCAATATAGTGATGCCGTCAAATGCCGAGTCTTCCTGCACACTCTGTCTGGATCGGCGCAAAAGTGGTTCGATGGATTGCCCCCAGAATCCATCAGTCGCTTCAGGGACTTCAAACTGGCCTTCCTACGCCGTTTCGCCAGCAGTCGTAAGTACCAGAAAACCGACCATTGTCTTTTTGCTCTCAAGCAGGAGTCAACTGAGCCCCTGCGAAGCTACATCAATCGATTCAGTCAGGTAGCCAACGACGTCCCCTCTGCCACCTCTGAGATACTGATGAGCGCCTTCTCCCACGGATTGCGAGAAGGGGAATTCTTCAGAGATCTCATCAAAAACCCCGCCCGGAGTTTTGACGACATGGTGGAGAAAGCTTCGTGCTACATCAAAGTGGAGGAAGCGCAGGCCGCCAGGCGGAAAGCCGAGAAGACGATGGCATCAGGCAACCGACCTGAAAGAAGAGCACCCCAGCCACCCCAGCCACCCCAGCCCTTCCAGCGCATTCAGCCAAGGCCTGCCCCCCAGCCCGCGCAGGGAGCCAAACCAGCTCCGCGAGTCGCCGCCATACAAGCGCCCAGGCCTGGACCAAGGGGCGCACCATTTTGCACATATCATCGGTCCAGGACGCACGATCTTAGCAACTGCTTCCAATTCGCCCGGGATTCCAGGCGAGCTGCGGAGCAAGGGTTGCCTCCCCCGGCGCTGGCGCCTCAAATACAGAGAATGGAGGAAGAACGGGCTGCAGCTGGACGTGCTCGGCAGGCCCGGCCCAACCTAGCTGGCCCATCTAGCCAAGCTGGCCCCGGTGAAGACCGAAGAGAAGCCGGAGAACTTGATAATCGGGGCAACGTGGCTGTGTGAGAGATCGGTATGATCTCAGGAGGGCCCACTGACGGGGACTCAGGCCGGGCTCGTAAAGCACATAGCCGGCGACTATATGTGGGGGCCGTGGGATGCAGCTACGAGCAGGCATCTGGTCCTGTCCTCAGCTTCGGGCCCCAAGACTTGGAGGGGTTAGAGCTGCCCCACAATGACGCCCTCATAATCAGGGCCATTATTGCTAATAGCCAAGTGGCTCGAGTCTTTGTGGATACCGGGAGCTCGGTCAACATTTTATTCAGGGCTGCGTTTGAGGAGATGCAGATCGACGCCGCTGAGCTCCAGCCTGTAACCACTTCCTTGTACGGATTCACGGGTAATGAAGTCAAACCCATGGGTCAGATCAAGCTGGCCATTTCCATGGGCACTGAGCCATTGGTGCGCACGCGGAGGAGCACTTTCATTGTGGTGGATTCGCCTTCCTCCTACAACGTTATCCTGGGAAGGCCAGCCCTGCATGAGTTCCGGGCTGCCGTTTCCACGTTTCACCAGAAGATCAAGTTCCCGGTCGACGAGCAGGTCGGGGAGGTCAAGGGGGAGCAGAAAGCGTCTCGTAGCTGCTACATAGACATGGTCCGAGTAGAGGCGCGCAAAAGCCGGAGGACGCAAGATGGGGGAGTACACGCTATCCAAGAGGAACCGCTACCTATCACTGAAGAACCGATTTCTTGGGAGGAGGTTCAGATACACCCCGACAGATCGGAGAGCATCACTCGCATCGCCAGTGACTTACCTCCGGAGCTTAAAGCGGAGCTAATACAGTGTCTGCGTCGCAACCGAGACGTCTTTGCTTGGTCGCCAGAGGAGTTGTCCGGGGTCAGACCAGAAGTAGCCGAGCACAAATTGCATATCATGCCCGAGGCTAAGCCAGTCAAGCAGAAGAAGAGAAACTTCCCTGCTGAGCAGAATAAAATTATCCGAGCTGAAGTAGAGCAGCTCCTGAAGGCTGGACACGTCCGAGAGGTGCAGTTCCCATCTTGGCTCTCTAACGTCGTGTTGGTGAAGAAGCCAAACAACAAGTGGAGGGTGTGCATAGACTTTCGCGACCTCAACAAAGCCACTCCAAAAGACTGTTATCCGCTCCCGCGTATCGATCAGGTAGTGGACTCAACAGCTGGTTGTGAAAGGATATGCATGATGGACGCTTATCAGGGATATCATCAAATACCCTTAGCCCAGGAAGACCAGGAGAAGGTCAGCTTCATAACGGCTGACGGTACTTTCTGCTATACCGTCATGCCATTCGGACTCCGGAACGCTGGGGCTACCTACCAAAGGATGATGGACAAAGTCTTTCGGGCTCAGATCGGGCGGAACGTAGAGGTTTATGTTGATGACATCCTGATCAAGTCCCCTCTGGCGTCCAGTCTGATAAAGGATGTAGAAGAAACCTGTGGGACTCTGAGGCAATATGGGGTGAAGCTGAATCCCTTGAAATGTCTGTTCGGGGCCAAAGGAGGGAAGTTTCTGGGCTATCTGGTGACCGAACGAGGGATAGAGGCCAACCCTGAGAAAGTGCAAGCCCTTCGGAGCATGCAGATCCCTCAAAATCTGAAGGAGACGCAGAAGCTGGTCGGCAGGATAACAGCCCTGTCCCGATTTATCTCTAAATCCGCAGATAGAGCGGCGCCCTTTTTCAAAGTGCTCAGGAAAGCGGCCAAGTTTCAGTGGACGGAAGAATGCACACAGGCCTTTGAAGAGCTGAAGCAGTACCTGGAGTCTTTGCCATCGCTGTTTAAGCCTGTTGTGGGAGAGCCTCTTTGGGTCTACTTGTCAGCTACCCCTGAGGCCGTGGGGGCTGTGCTGGTTAAAGAGCAGGACAATGTACAACGGCCAGTGTATTTTTTCAGTCATCTATTGAAGGGGGCTGAGTCTCGGTATACGGCCCTGGAAAAGTTGGTCTATGGACTTGTTCTCATGGCTCGGCGTCTCCGACCGTATTTCTTGGCGCACCCCATTACCGTCTTGACGAACAGTACAATGGGCCGAGCCCTCACCAAGGTGGAAGTGGCAGGCCGGCTTATCAAGTGGGCAACTGAGCTAGGGGAGTATGACATACAATATCAGCCTCGAACCGCAATCAAAGCACAGACTCTGGCAGATTTCCTGACAGAGGTATACCCAGCGGACTCAGAAGAGGTCTGGAAAATCTACGTGGACGGGTCGGCTACCCATCGTGGGAGTGGTGTAGGAGCACTACTCATATCCCCACAGAGAGATATCATGCAGTTGGTCGTGCGGTTAAATTTCAGAGCTACCAACAATGAGGCAGAATATGAAGCTCTACTAACAGGCCTACAAGCAGCTCGGCATGTGGGGGCGAGTCGAGTCATCATACATTCCGATTCCCAGCTGGTAACTCAGCAGACAACCGGGCAATTTGGGGTGAATAGCGAGAGGATGCAAGTTTATAAGGAGGCTTATGAAAAGATGAAGGGAGAATTCAAGGAGATCACAGTCACGAAGATTCCTAGAACTGAAAATGAAAGAGCGGATGAGTTGGCTAAAATGGCTAGTTCCCTGAGTACATGGACGCTCGACCGATCTATAGCGCAGACCTTCCTTGTAGCCCAGATAGATTTACAGAATAACGCGGGAGAAGTAATTGATTGGAGAGCGCCCATAATGAGATTTCTTCAGCAAGGAGCCATACCCACCAGCCCTGAGGAAGCGCGTATGATCAGAAGGCAAGCCCACTCTTATGCAATGATTGGGGATCAGCTGTACAAGAGGTCTTTCTCCAGGCCTCTACTCAAGTGCCTGAAATATGGAGGAAGCGGACCAGGCCTTGCGAGAGATACATTCGGGGTGCTGTGGTAATCATGCTGGCTCGGAAGGTACTGCTGGCTGGTTATTTCTGGCCTACCTTGCAGAAGGACGCACAGAGGTTGGTGAATACTTGTCTATCATGCCAGAAGTACCATAACCTGACGCACAGACCTACAGAGCTGCTGAGAACTTCTACAGTATCCTGCCCTTTCGACCAATGGGGTATGGATATCGTGGGGCCTTTCCCGATGGCTACCGGGCAGAGGCGCTTCTTGTTGGTAGCAGTAGACTACTTCTCTAAGTGGGTAGAAGCGGAAGCTTTAGCCAGAATCACTGAAGATGCGGTGATCCAGTTCCTATGGAAAAATATCTTTTGCAGATTTGACTTACCCCACAAGTTAGTGTCGGATAATGACCGACAATTCCAGGGACACAGGATACAGAATTGGTGCAAGGGGTTCGGCATAACTCAGGCCTTCACCTCAGTGGCTCATCCTCAAAGTAATGGTCAGACCGAGGTGGTCAATCGGGAGATAGTACGCGAGCTCAAAGTCAAGCTGGATCACATGGGAGGCAGCTGGGTAGATGAGCTCCCAGGCATTTTGTGGGTCTACCGTATGACGCCCCGAGAGAGTACAGGTCTGACACCCTTCCATCTGGTCTACGGTAATGAAGCGGTGGTTCCTCTGGAGGTCGGGATACCTTCTGTAAGAAGGATGATGTACGACGGAGAAAACACCGAGCGGCGGCTGGCTGAACTAGATTTCATCAGCGAAATTCGTGAGCAAGCAGCTGCCAGGTTGGAAGCGTACAGACAGAGGATGAGACAGAACTATAATAGGAAGGTGATCCCTCGGTTCTTCGGAGAAGGTGATCTGGTCTGGAAGCAGATAAAGCCCTTAGGGGAAGTAACGAAGTTGGCTCCTCAATGGGATGGACCATACAAGGTTATCAGGAAATTGGCATCAGGAGCCTATTATTTACAAGATGCTCAAGGAAGGAAGTTGGATCGACCTTGGAGTGCTAATTACCTGCGGCCCTATCAAGTTTGAAGGGGCTGGCTTTGTGGACGTAGGCTGGATCAAACGAGGGGCGTAGAAGCATTAAGATAGTCAAGTGAAAACTCGAAAAGACATATGTACATGTAACGAGTTCCCATTTTAAGTGGCTAGTACAGATCATTTGAAAGGAGCAAAAATCTCATCCGGAAGGCCTTGAATAATTAGGTTATGATTCAAGAAATCTGCCGCGGGGATGGAGCTCAAGAAGCCCTGCGCGTTCAGTTGCCTGATAACTCCCGCCGCCGTGTATGGCACGGTCATGGCAAAGCGTGCCCCAGCCTGGGATAGAAATTCGGGGGAAGTCAGATACGACGTTCGACTTCGCAGGCAACGGGCTTCTTCTCCCTCTTGATAGGTTGACAAAGCGGTAGACACTCCCGCCAGAGTCGCCCGAGACTGGGACAGTTCCTCCCTTAGGGCCTACAGCTCTGCTTCCTGGGCTGCCAACTTAGCTGCCTGAGCCTCCAGCTTATTGTCCTTCTCCCGAAGCAGGGTATCTCTGGACTGAATCTCCCCAACCTGGTGGGCGAGCTGTTGCTGATATCCCGCCTCTTGTGCAGCTTTTTCTCCACACGCAGCTCGGAGTTCATCTCTGACCTGCATCAAAGCCCCTTTTTGCCGCTCAGTCTGGTTGGTTAGAGCTCGAATCTTGGCACATAGGGCGTGGCTGGCTTGATCAGGATCATTCAGTTGTAGCTCTAGTTCAGAGACTTTGTCCCGGAGGTCTTTGCTCTCATGATGGAGGGTGTGGAAGGATTGGTTCAACACCAGGGACTCTGCGTGAGTCTGGACCACGAATAATGACCCTCAGTTAAAACAAACTCGCGTTCAGGAAAAGGAACAAGGTACTTACTTTAGCCCAAGATTTCGAGAACCTATCCATTTGAGCTAAGGGCGACAAACTACCCATTTGATTCATGCTCTCTGCCCACAAGCTGCCAAGGCAGCCTTTCATCGCCAAGACGCTAGTAGAGACATCATGTCGTCGAGCCTGAGCTGCTTCAGAGGGGATAGTGGTCCTATAACAATGGCGGGCAGGTTGAGGGGGACCGGCGGGTTGAGAAGGGCCTGCGTCCGAGCCGGGAGGAGCAGGAGGCGACTCGGGAGTGGGCTCGCCTGGTGCCGGGCTACGTCGCTCACCGGGGCTATCCTCCTCCTGAGGAATGGGGGTGGAACGAGATGCAGAGGGTCTTCCCCTGTAGGGGTTGGGGGAGGCTGCCATGGAAATAACGCAACAATAACATGAGGAAGTGATGTTAGAACCAGCCATGATGACGGCAGGGAGCGCCGCAGTGATAAGGGAACAGCATCGAGTCTGCGAGAAGTCAGACCTGGTCTTCGGCGCCGTCTTTGAAGTTGGGGCTGACCGTCAGAGCCGGAGTCGTCAGAACGCGGTAAGCCCTGAGGGGGGGTTGTGGCATTGTCACCCGCAACGCCTCGACCGGACAAGTTTCGACCCGCGCGACGAAGAGCTGCGCGACCCCGTCGAGATGCCCGGGGGGCTCCTCGGAAGACCCGCCTAGCTCGATGGCTAGTCTGAGCGTGATCCCGATCCCCGCTCGGAGCGACAGGTGGAGGAGGAGTTTCTTGCGCAGTGGGGGCGGAAACGGGTCGGACTGCTGCCCCGGGAAAAACGGGGCCGGGGTTGGGGAGTAGCCTCCTCTCCAAGATTACTCGGCCACGCCGCATTATCTCCAGGTCGTCTAGGGGCAGGGGCAGAATCTCGGAGGCACGATACAGGGCCTCCGCTGTAGGCGTCGACACGGAAGGTTATCTTTGCAGATAAAACAAGCGTAAACAGGAGAGAAGAGCCAAGCGCGGATTTACCTAATGAGCGCGGCGCCCCAGAGAAGGAGGGATTCAGACGGAAAAAAGAAAGCATATCTCCAGACAGCAGTCTCGTCAGATCCAGGCGCCAAAGCTCCATTCTTGTCGCCGCTGCGGCATAGGAGAGGTCCATATGATACTCTTCCAACGCCGGGGGCGGAGGAAGTCCAGGTTGCCAACACATAGGCCAGCCTGTCTCTTCAGGAAACCGGAGAAAAAAGAATTTTTTCCTCCAGTTGGCGCGAGGAGGGGGAAGACGGGAGAAAAAGGTAGTTTGACTGCGAGCTTGAAATTCAAAAAGGCCATCGGCGCGCCGAGCGAGGGCGAAGAAGCAGAGAAAGAGGGGAGCAGACCAGGAAACTTCGCAAACCTCACAGAGTATCACGAAGCCACATAGAATCTTTATGGAGTCGGGAGTTAACTGACCTAAGGGGATGTTGAAGTAGCGGCACACTCCAGATAGGAAAGGATGTGGAGGTAGACGAAGGCCAGACACAAATTGCTCAGTGAAGAAAGTACACGAACCCGGCGGAGGATCGAAGTAAAAATTTGCAACAGTGGGGATGATAGGGCGGAAGCTTACAGGGATTTCATAAGTGTACCGTAGGTCATCCCAATCTAACTCGGCAAAGTTTGAAACACCTGGGAAATGCTCAGCCAACAGAGAGGCCTAGGAAGAAGAGGCCATGGAAGAAGATAACACCTTAGAGAGTGGAGAAGTCAATCGCAAAGGAAAGCCAAAGGAGAAGGGACGAATCACAGCAAAGTCTCGGAGGAAATTAGTCGGCGGCGGCGGCGTTTGAGTGCTCTACTGTGATGGTGAAAGAAAGAGTCAGATGATACTTATAGGTATGGTGGGTGCGGGACATTTTCGTAAGTCAGCAACAGACGGTAGATGCAGGGTTTGGAGTAGACGAGGAACGCTCGGCGATGAGCTTCGAGAAGATAGCCAGGGGGCATTAAGGGAAAGGCAAGGGCTCGATATACGAAGCGCCTCCCTAGGAAATTGTTTCAAACAGGACAAAAGTGTACGGAAGGGTCCCCAGAAGGCGGATAAGTCAAATCAGCGAATGGCACGGACACGGGAGGTGGCCTTTAGCCCAGACCGGTGCAGTAGAAGGGCAGCGATGGGGGGAGAAGCTACGTAGCGAAGCGAAGTAGACAAGGGGAGTCTGATCAGCGGAGCACGGTCGAAACCAACAATTAATTGGCCACAGAAAACAAGCTACAAGTACGCGAAGGGGGCGCGGCACAGTTGTCGAATTGCAGGGGAAATCAGAGATAAACAAGCCGAGGTCTGTACGATTACACAAATACCACCAAGGAAGGGCCGGTAGCAACGCATCAAAAAGCAAGCGGCATAACATAGTTATAGTTACACTACATTCGGAGAGGGAGGAGACAGGTTGTCAGGAACCGACTGGAGAGAAGCCGGGTCGGCTGGTTCATCAGGAGAAAGGGCAAGGGCTTCAGAAGCTTCGGGGATGGCGGCAGGAAGATCCCGGGGAGACACCTCTACGGGAATCGGAGCGGCAGCAGGAGGAGGAGCAGCCTGGAAGAAGAGTCCATCATCCGCCTCGAAGGAGGGGAAGGTGTCCTGTGGCAATTCCCGGGCCAGGCGAGCAGTATCCAAGAAAGTGGCGGGGGGCGCTGCGCGCAAATAACCTTGTTCGAAAGCTTGTCTCACCCCGCCAGCAGCTCCGTAACTCAGCAGCAGGACCATCCAGCGCCCCAACTTCTGAAGGAAAAAGGAAGAACGAACATAGGCCAATCGGTAGGCCTTCAGCCGCCCGAGCTCTCCCGCCAGGTACTCCGCCAGGGCATCCTTGTCCTGGGTAGCCTCCGCGCGAGCTGTAGCCAGGTCACTCTGGCCCTGAGACACTGCCTCCTGGGCCCGTGAAAGCTCCGCCTGCAAAGATTGAAGCTGGGCTTGGCAGGTTTCCCACTGAGCTCGCAGGGTGGTTTCCCGACCCACAGCAGCACTGGACGCGGTTTGGGCCTCAGCCAGTCCCATCTGTAGGAGCTCCCGACCTTGCTTCAGCAGAGCCAGTTCCCTGGACTGGGCAAGCAGCTCTGCCTCTCGGTCTTTCAGTTCAGAGGTCGCCGCCTGACGGCGTTCCACTTCAGAAGCCAAAGAGGACTCACTCGCCTTTAAGGCCGCCTCCAATGCCCGCAGTTTGTTTAAGGCGGCGTCAGAAAGGGCCCGGGCGGAGGCCGCTGATGCCCCGGCGGCAGGCAGACAGGAGTCCAGGCCTTCCAGGGAGGGCTCAGAAGGAGCTGTGGAAGATAAAGGGGGTTCCAGTTCCCGAAGACGAGCCTTGAGTGCCGCATTCTCCCGTTCTAGCTCGGCCGCTCGTTGGACTACGCTCAGACTCGCCGAGCAGGTCTGCGAGTGCCCATAGGAGGGGAAAGGAGGTTATGGAAACACACACGCACGCCCAGAAAAAGGAAAGGAGGGAAAAAGGGGCTCACCGCGACCAGAGAGCAAGCAACTTGATCGAGCTCTTCCAGAGGGTATTCGCTTTCCCAGAACTGTCGATGAGCCGATTGCCAGGAGTTGGCCAAGGCCCCGTGGAAGTCGACCCTGCCAAAAAAAGGGGATGAGGTGGCAGCCGGCACGTTCGCCGGGTCAGTCGCCGATGTAAGCTTCCAGAGGGCCCTAAAGGCCCAGTCCGGGGAGTGCGATTCAGAAATGGGCACGGCCAAGCTCGTTGGCATCAGAGGAGAGGAGGCTGGAGGAGTCAGCGAATCCAGGGGTTGGCCACCAGAAGGTGAAAGCGGGGTAGGTAGCACGCTCTGGAGTGGCGCCGCAGTAAGTCGGTCTGATGGCGGGCCTACCACCTCTAAGTCATAGGCCTGTTCCAGGCCCAAACTTGGCTCCTGAGCCGAGCTCGTGCCCGAAGACTTGGAGGGGGAAGAAAGAACCACCACGCGTTGGCGCTGTGAAGGTGGAGGAGAAGTGGCGGGGACCGGGGCCGTCCGTTTGCTATTGCGCGTCACACGCAGCCGCAGAGTAGGACGGAGAGGAGGAGCCTGTCTAGTGGGCGAGGAAGCAGTCGCCGGTTGATCGGAGGTGTGGGACAATGCTGGGTCTGCAGCGCTGGGGGAAGGTAGCACTGAGAGCGGCGGGACAATCACAACATCAGAGGTCGGGGGTGCTGGAAGCTGGGGACCGAGGGCAGCAGCTGGATCAGAAGGTAGGCCTGGTGTCAGCTCCTGATGCAGGGCTTCAAGGACAGCAACTGCGGGCGTCTCTTGGCAGGCGAAAGAACGGAGGATAGCGGCAGCTACAAGGATAAAAAAGAAAAGGCACCTCAGTTAGCGAAGAGCGGCGTGCAAGAATAGACAACTTACCAAAGGGAGCGCCGATTCCTGCAGGGACGGGACTAAGACCGAAGGTGTATAAGATGCCTTCCAGCATCAACACAGACAAGCGAACCAGAACACCGGTCAACTTGTCCGCAGCTGCAAAGCAGGCAGATTCGTGAACATGTGGGGGAAAAGCCGGGAGGGGGCGCCACTGAGAAGGCCCGGCTAAGGGGGAAGGCGGTTTAAGAAAGAAAAAGCGGGACCTCCAGCCCTTATTGGAAGAAGGTAGGTCGTCAAAGAACTTAAAGCCTGGCTTGGCCTGAACGTTGAATATCCCCGCCTCGGCTCGTCGGAAAGAATAGAAGTGCTGGAATAGGTGAGGCGTCAAGGGAATCCGATAGATACGGCATAAGATGACGGTTCCACAGATAGCTCGAAATACATTGGGGGCAAATTGGGAGACGCCGATGCCACAATACTGGCATAAGTCTGAAATAAAGGGATGCAAAGGAAAGCGAAAACCGCCCATAATCTGATCTTTAAAGACAGTGATACAGCCTTCAGGAGGGGACGAAGGATGTTCATTAGGTGATGGGAGTCGAAGCTCATAGGAGGAATCCAATCACAGAAGGGATTGTAATACCGACAGGTCATGGTGGTCTAAATCCGAAAGATAACATGAATACCAGGGGAGGTCCTTACCATCCATCGTCGCGGGGAAGAAGCAAGCCAGAAGGGTGGAGGCGAGAAGGATCACAGGCCAAGAACGATCAGAAGGGCAAAGGGGTCGCGAGCTCAGGCCGGAAGATGGCAAGTTGTACTAACAAGGACGAGCACGGAGGAGGAGAGGGGGAGACCGAAGCGTTGGAAAGGAAGCGGCAGATGACCTCTAGGGTTTATAAAGCCCATCCAGGCCTAGGAAGCATCGAGAATCGGGCCGAGTATCTTTTTGGGTAACCCGCCCCGCGCCGTCTAAGGGGGAGTAAGCACGGAGGCGTACGAAAAAGGTATGGAAACTGACGTCAGGAAGCATGGACCATAAATGCAACGGACAGGTGTCAGCATAAGAATAAACCTATTAAAGATAAGCGCGGCGGGGTAATCATGACAAGGTGTGGCTCTAAAAAAGAGGCATCCCTCGGTAGGGTCAAGCGGGATATTTTACAGAGCTGCAAAAGCCAGGTAATCCAGTAGAGGTCGCGCAGGGAACAGGGCTGATCAGCGAAAGTTAGGAAGGCAGGGGTTGGCGATCAGGAGAGCTGCTCACTCGAAGTAGCTAGGCAAGCATCTCGGTGGAGACAGCCCCCGGGCCGGTTCATTAACCATACCAGCATGCAAAGGCACGCGAAGCTCCCATAAGCTAGAAGAGCGTTGCGTACCCAGGGTCGAATAAGGTTCATGTTCCCTCTCTCCCGCCCACATCCTATACTATGCATGATGTGCTTGCAGGAAGACGAAGGACACGGCAGAGCGAATGCAAAACTGGCGAATAACGCCCGGCCCGGTAGAAGCAATTAAGGCGGTTCGGGTGGGGCAGATGGAGGATGAAGAGAGCATCACATATGTGTTACTGGCGAGGAGGGTCCAGCGGGTCTCGGACCAGCACAATCGCCACCGGTCTCGGACCGGAGTATCATTACTGGTCTCGGACCAGCGCAATCGCCACCGGTCTCGGACCGGAGTGTCATTACTGGTCTCGGACCAGCGCCATCGCCACCAGTCTCGGACCGGAGTACCCAGACTCTCGCCCCAGTGCGAGTTATAAGTGAGCTCTGCTCTCACGCCCAACGACCTTTTTAGGTCGGCTCCCATGCGAGAATTAAAAGTGAGCCCTGTGCTCACGCCCAACGACCTTTTAGGTCGGTGATCCCAGACTCTCGCCCCAGTGCGAGTTATAAGTGAGCTCTGCTCTCACGCCCAACGACCTTTCTAGGTCGGTAGTCCTGACTCTCGCCCAAACGAGTTATAAGTGAGCTCTGCTCTCACGCCCAACGACCTTTTTAGGTCGGCTCCCATGCGAGAATTAAAAGTGAGCTCTGCGCTCACGCCCAACGACCTTTTAGGTCGGTAGTTCCAGACTCTCGCCCCAGTGCGAGTTATAAGTGAGCTCTGCTCTCACGTCCAATGACCTTTTTAGGTCGGCTCCCATGCGAGAATTAAAAGTGAGCCCTGTGCTCACGCCCAACGACCTTTTAGGTCGGTAGTCCCAGACTCTCGCCCCAGTGCGAGTTATAAGTGAGCTCTGTTCTCACGCCCAACGACCTTTTTAGGTCGGCTCCTATGCGAGAATTAAAAGTGAGCCTTGTGCTCACGCCCAACGACCTTTCAGGTCGGCCCCATGCGGGAACCAAAAACCAGCCCCTCTGCGAAAATCGTAAGCGAACTCGGTGCATACCCCTAACTACCTTTCCGAGAAATGTGCCTCACCTTGAGCAGAGCGTTTTCCATAATCATGCCAGCTATATCTGGATTTATTTTATGCAAATTACAAATATGCAGCAAATACAAAGGGCAAGGGGCGTGAAAGGCCATCTACCCTACTCCTACAGCGCCAATATTGACTACGAAATCAGGTTTTACACGGTCATCACAGTTGTAATTTTCAAGCACTACATTTACTTTATCATCCAAAATACATGCATGAAAAGAAAACATGAAGCGACTCTAGGTTCCTACACAAGGGCCAATTTCTAAGAACGTGTTTGCTAGATGAAAATTAAGCAGGAGAAACTGGGCCAAAAGGGGACGGATCGACGAGAGGGCCAAAAGGGGACGGATCAACGAGCGCAGCAACGCCGTTCGGCAAGGGAGGGATACAGTCTAGGCCACAAGCAGAAGCGCCGTTTGGCAAAGGAGCCACTGAGACAACTATTCCCCAGGCCAGCTTTTACTCGTGGAAAGAATTGGCCCGGGGGAATGAGCACTTCCGCGCGAGGACCTGTCAGGAGATTCAGGCGCGCCCACGGCCCGGGCCAGCTCCGCGTAAAGGGAGTCGATGACAGTTTGCTGCCGGGCGAGCGTGTCTTGCTTGTCCTCAAGAACCGCACGGAGGAGAGATAACTCTGTCTCATGCTCTTGTTGCAAACGGTCTTGGCGGCTAATTTGGTGCTGCAGATCAAACTGCCAGCAGACGAGCTCGACCCCTGGACAAGCGCTCCAGTTCGCGTTCTTTCTTGGCAAGTTGCGAGGTGAGCTGATCTATCCGTATTTGGGAAGGTAGTTGATCGACTTCGTCAGAGGAAGGAGAATGCATTTCGGAGGGAAGAAGCAGGTAAAGCGCGGGTAAGCAGGAGATAGTAGGGAAGCAGGAACGAAGCAGGATAGATCGAAGAAGTGACCATGAGGCTCTTTATAAAGAAGGCGGGTGGCCAAGTCAAAGCAAAGGCATTGACGCAACACTCCAAGCGACTGGCGACGTAATGAAGAAGGCAGGGTATCCCAGGCGACGCGACACAAAAGTAGGTGCGTGGCGCAGGAAGCAGGAGAGCGCAGAGATATGTTGAGGTCATAGAGATACGCTGAGGTAAATACACAGAGATCTGCTGAGATCACAAAGGTATGTCGAAGTCACAGAAATGCGCGGAGGTCTAGTCAGTCAGACTGTCGTCTTCCTTCGACTAGACTTGTGAGGGAGGCTTGTGATACGGTTGGTAACGGAGGGGCCCAAGAGAAAAGTCAAGGCTGTGTGGCGGTCAAAAGTCACGAGGAGGTGGCGGTCAATAGTCATGGCTAACTGGCGTTCAAAAAGGCAGGTTAACAGGGCAGTCAGAGCTCAGCATCGGCAGAACCAGGCGGAGGCATGTCAGGATCAGCAGAGCTGAGCAGAAGCAGCCCGAGCTACAGACCTGCAGTAGAGGGCCAGGAAGTACAAAGTGCAGGATGCAAGTCGGTATCGGCAGAGCTAAGCAGAGGCCAAGAACTGGAAGTATAGGCCAATGGGTCAGGGTTGGCAGAGCTGAGCAGAAGCAGCCCGAGCTACAGACCTGCAGTAGAGGGCTAGGAAGTACAAAGTGCAGGATGCAAGTCGGTATCGGCAGAGCTAAGCAGAAGCCAAGAGCTGGAAGTATAGGCCAATGAGTCAGGGTTGGCAGAGCTGAGCGGAGTCAGACCTGCAGTAGAGGGCCAGGAAGTACAAAGTGCAGGATGCAAGTCGGTATCGGCAGAGCTAAGCAGAAGCCAAGAGCTGGAAGTATAGGCCAATGAGTCAGGGTTGGCAGAGCTGAGCAGAAGCAGCCCGAGCTACAGACCTGCGGTTGAGGGTCAGGAAGTACAAAGCGCAGGATGCAGGTTGAAGATCAGCGTAGCTATGTCTAGACAGTTAGGGCTACAGGTCTGCGAGTTGGAGGCCTGGAAATACGAACCACAGGCGCAGGCTGGTGCGGGGACACCATAAATCGGAGGAGCTAAGTAATACGGGAGCGGAGAATCTCAACGGTCCGTCAGGGGTAATCATTACATACCAACGATGCGGGCGAAGGCGAAGGTTCCTGAAACGAAAAGATGCCCTCATAGCCAGTAATAGCCTGCCAACTGTCTCTCACTACAGGACAAAACCCAAGTGCGAAGGCGGAGGTTCCTAAACAGAAAGATGCTCTCACAGCAAATAGCAGCACGACAGGTGTCCAGGACTAGCGGACAAAGCGGGGCGTCTAACGTTTTCTGACAGGAGGGCAGGTTCTAGCAGGAGGACGCATAAAAGGGGAGAAATCCCTCGTACGCAGATACGCGCACACACTCTCTCGTCACTTTTTTCCACAACTGTTTTTCCCTTCTGCTTCTCTCTGTTCTTTCTGGGAAAAAGGACCTGACTTGAGCGTCGGAGGGCTTGATCCGGGGACTTTTTCCCTGGGTTTCGGTCTCTAACGTGAAGGAGGAGATCGTCTGATTGTGCGCAGGGTCCTGTAGCGGCGTCAGCCACCCGTGGGGAGCCAGCATCGCCCGCAACTTTCCGTCAACGCCCAGTCCACCACGACCGGCCTCTGTCCGACTCAGCCTCCGGACGGGATCAATTTCCCTAAGTTTTAGTTCCGACAGAAGCCAAATTTTAACGAAGGAACACAAACAGTGCTAGATTTACCAAACAAAATGAGGACCGATCTGTGAGATGGCCTTCTGCCAACCTTCTGCCCATACCTGCGGACCTTCCACGGCAATTGCAAACGGTGTGCGTATTAACAGGGACAACATAGACAGGCAAGCGTAGTAGTTCATCCAACTAACAGACTTCCCACTCATTCCTCTTTTGGAGAAGATGCTACTGAATACAAACGCAAGATTCGATATCATTGCACCCATAAATCCTGCAATCAAAGCAAGAAAGCACGAACATTCTCAGGATTTTCAAACAGTTCTTTTTCTCTGTAGCATAGAAAAAAGATCAAACTTTCCGAGTGCGAGTATATAAATATCGGTTATTATACTGATGCAGATTGCAATGCAAAACATTGAGCATTCGTTAAAACCATACCTGTCGTGTTAAAATTGAGCTCTGTTAGAGCAGACAAGGGACAGCCGCCAATGATGGGCAGCAGGGAGAGATACACCGACACAAAGAAAGCCTGTCCGAGCAGAAACCTTGAAACCAGCACTGAGAAAGAAGGATCCCCGCTCTTTAATTATGTGGGTGAACGACGCTGCTTCCTTCGACATGCTCACTGTAGCCGCCACACGCCCGATGGTGTGTGCCAATGCCACCTATACTCAATTAGAAATCTCCATCGTCAGAATCCAGGAACCAAGCCGAAACCTTTTGTAGAGCCCTATTTTACTCATCGGAGTCGGGGATTCCCAGAAGCCCAAGTCGGCACTGGGAGGTTCGGCAATCTTAGCAGCTCAAAAGGCGAGCATTATGAGGGAACCGGCTGCGAGGGAGAGAGTGGAGGTGAGCCAAGGGTAGGGGAAGGCGTAGAGAAGCTTCTTATTGTAGATGTCGAAGACCACGTTCGACGCCCACCACGTCGCGAAGTAAAACCCGACCTTGAGCGTCCGCGCCCAAGTTGACTGTTTCTCATCCTCGTCCGGGAGCGAGATGGCGTCGTGCCTGTCCGCCTCGCTTCCTGGCTGGGACTCCAAAGAGAAAGGGGTTGGATAAATTAGGAGTTTACGAGACGAAAAGGAACTCGGAACCTCGTGCGAGAAGGGAATTCGAGGGCGAGCAGAAGATATCGCCATCGAAGATTTGGAAGCCGCCGGAGCAGCGATTATGGCCGGGGAAGAAGAAGAAGAAGCGATGACGGCGCAGATCATCCTCGCAATGGGGGATCAAAAACCGATCTTTATCGCCTTCGGAGCGATGGATGCAGGAGGATTGGGCGCTTCCTGCTTCCTCTCTGCTCCCGAAATCCTAGAAATTCTCAGGAAAACGCAGTCAAATTGAAGAATTAGGGGAAGGGGAAAAGGGATCTCGAGGAGAGACGGATGCTTATTCGTCGGGAGCGAAGTGTTCAAATTGTTAATCGTGCGGTTATTTTATTTTATTATTTTTTTATAGGATCTTTTTATGAAGTATTTTTTTCACATTTCATAAGACTTTTTAAACGGAATGAAATTATAAAAATTAATTTGTAGGTTAAAGAATTTTGATATTCAAACCAAATTTCATTTAATAAAAAATAAATGTCTAAAATTTTACTCTATAAAATGAACACATTTTAGTCAGGTTTTCACCATGGGGATCAAACGATGTTACAAGGCACCAAAAAAAAGGACGAAAAAAAAAATGCTGAAGTAGAACTTCCAAATCCAGCGACGTTAGGCCGACGAACCGGGGGGCAGGGTGACGGCGACAGGAACCGGGGGGCTGAGGAGCGGCGGCGCCGAGGCGGTGGCTGGAGCCTGCTGTGGGAGAGCGGGTTGGCAGCCACGGCCGCCGTCGTCGCAGCCCCTTTGCCCCTGACTGCTGCTGCTGGTGCTGGTGGACCTGTGGCGAACGATTCCGAAGCCCAGGACGAGGCCCACCACCAGAAGCACAGCCACTACCAAGAAGAAGATCTTGGTGGCCTTCCCCACGTAGCACCACATCTCTTCCCTTCCTCTAAAGGTTTATTAGTACAAACCTTTCGAGCAGAAAGAGCCTCAAGATGGCTTTGGACTTGTCTGGTTCTGCTTCTCTACTCTGACCAGAGAAGAGGCAGAGGCTTCGCTTTGAATGGCATTGAATGGAGAATTGGGGCGTGAGGCTGTCAGATGCCGGTGTCTGCCACTTGTTGTTCATTGTCATGTCTGTTTAATTTTTTGAGGCAGAGGTACAAGAGTGGAAACATGAACAGGGAAACCTGATCGTTAATTAATGTCCGCTTACAATCAGTTCGGATCCTCTGTCCCGAAGGTGCCTCTGTCCCGGTGTCCCGAACAGAAAACGACAAAAAAAACGTGCCGACCACGTGCCGTTGCTCCTTCTCTCTCTGTCCCGTGTAAACACTCGCCGAAGCTCTCAGAAACGAACGCAACTCCAAAGCTTTGCCCTAACCCAAACTCCAGCCAACCCCGCTGCTTCCGCCGGCGCCGTCAACACCTTCTCCGTGCTTTGCTCTCCCAAAACCCGCGACGCCCCATAAGATTACTGTGATTTGCCCTAAAATCTTTCCTCCCCAGCAACTCCAACCTCTTTCTTTACTGTGCTTTGCCCTAAAACCTTTCCTCCCCAAACCTTCGGCGACTCCAGCAACCCGCGACGCCCCTTACATCTCCGCCATCTCGGCGACTCCAACAGCCATCTCGGCGACTCCAACAGCCCGCAACACCCCTTACATCTGCGCCATCTCGGCGACTCCAGCAACCATCTCGGCGACTCCAGTAGCTCCGGCTTCCCCTCCCTTCGTCGACTCCAGCAGGTTTGTATCTCCCTTCGTTGACAATTTTTAACCTTTTACAACCTTTTATTAGCTATCTCTACCTCTTCACAAATCATAATTCTACATGATTCAATTCCAATAATAGTTAGTCTAATCAAATCCTTACCTTTTGTTAATTTCTTTAGCATCAAAATGATCATGGCTCTTGCACGAGTTAATCCGAGCAAAACAATTTCTTATGCTTCTGCAACAATATTAATCTATAGAAGATACCGCCTAAAACACTTAATATTAGAGGAATGCAATAGCATTTAAAGATAAAGGAGTGCAGTAGCAACTCTGTGCCTTAATTGCAGGCACAGAGTAAGATGCAGATGAAGCTGGTGATTATACTTATACATTATGACAACCAATTTTCTACCTACATTATCCACAATCCTACTTTACATAAGCAGCATAATATAGAAGTTGATTGTCATTCCATTTCAGATGCTAACACATCCTACAAGATTAGCACCTAGCAAATCTCCAAGGTGTTGATTGACACATTCATAGGTGAATCGCAATAAGGACTAAAATCACATAGGCTACCTTGACAAAATTCTCTATATACTATTGTAATGTATGGTTGGTACAAATAGATCTTATTGTAATCATAAGAAATCTTGCAGTAACATGTTTGATAATGAAACATTAAAAAAAAATAATTTACCAGAATAGTTTTTCCCTCTTTACCAAAAATTTACCTTGACAAAATCACATGTTGGGAGACAGTTTGGTGTCAATTATCATTTTGTTCGCTTTACTAAAAATGTATGATTGTTGCTATTTTCAGGGAAGTTTATCAAATTTTTCATAAAAATGTGTGATTTTTTATTACATATCTAAATTGTTATTGTTTAATTTAATTTTATCGAATCTAACTTTTTTGAATATTAGGTTGCTATTGAATGGCATCATCAAGTAACAGCAGCATCAACCATACCAAATTTGAAAATGTACGATGCAGGGACTGTGGACTAAATGCATTGGTGCTAGTCTCTAGATCAATCAAGAACCCAGGAAGATTATATTATGGATGTAAGCAGCATGGATGGTTAAAGTGGGTGAGATCTGATGCTGGACTAAATGAAGACACCAGTGATATACATTTTAGGATGTTGTCAAGAGCGGAGTCAAGGATAGGAAGGGAACACATTACTTATTTTGGACAAAATATGGGAAATTGGAATGTACCGCATATGGTCTGGACATTAGTAATAGTAAACTTAACTCTTTTGGCTGTATACTTGTTTTGTTTATTAGTTGGTCTTATTAAGTAGTGCAAGTGATGTAATGTATAATTATGAATGATGTTATATTTTGTTTGCAACTCTGTAGTCCTTCCATTTGATGTTATATTTTGTGCAATTCTCGGTTTGTCTACTTTTTGTGTGCTCGCTTCCCTCTTTGGAAGTTGTATTTATCTCTTTAACTTTAAGCCATGAAATTTTCAGGTTTAAAATTTATGTCTTCATATGAGTGAACTGGTGTAAAGGTGATACTTTGGCTTGATTATCATATTGAAATCAAACTCACTGATTTAAGCCATTGATTTATCGATAAACTAACTCGCAACATCTGGATCTCATTAATTGAGAAATTTTCCAACAATATTATTCATGAAAAAATGATTGAGTTTATGAAATTCTAGTACAAGTATGATAAAAGGCATTAATGTTTTAGTATTGCATAGATGCATCACTTTGTTCTCTGAGATGCACTAGTTTAACACCTTAGTTCACAACAATAGAGAGCCTCTACTCTTTTAGCTCAGGGTCAAAATTTCCGAGATCCATAAAAACAAAGCAATATATCAGATGCCCGATCTTGTATAGCAACACAACTATATATATCACCACAACCCATAACAATGCAAATTGGGTTCATAACATTTCCAAGCTCTAACGGAGCATAATGGCATCGCAAGCAAAGTTGTTAAAAGTATAAACCAAGTACTACCTGTTGATACAGTCTAACCTGGCTGTTGTTTTGATATTGACACTGATTTAAGTTTGTATCAGATATTAATTAAACTCAGAATGACTACTGATCGAGGTTGATCAGTTGGGAGGGAAAGTCCTGGTGAGTGAAGCCAGGCAAGGGAAATCCAGATGGATCAAGATTGACCAGACATCTGGTGAAAAGTCCAAGCAGGGAGCTTGGCACGGGAAAAGTCCAAGTATGGAGACTTGGCACGGAGTGGTCAGAGAGGGCTCGGTAGCTCGTTCTCTGGACCGGACGAAGTCGAAGAGGGCTCGGTAGCTCGTTCTCCGGACTAGGTCAGAGAGGGCTCGGTAGCTCGTTCTCTGGACCGGACGAAGTCGGAGAGGGCTCGGTAGCTCGTTCTCCGGACTAGGTCAGAGAGGGCTCGGTAGCTCGTTCTCCGGACTAGGTCAAAGAGGGCTCGGTAGCTCGTTCTCTGGACCGGACGAAGTCAGAGAGGGCTCGGTAGCTCGTTCTCAGGCCCAATCCTAGTATCACATAGGCGTTGGATCGGTCAACAGACCGATCCAGTGAGATTTTGATTTCCTGATCGGTGCACAGACCGATCTGGTGAAACTATGTTTGCTGATCGGTCTGGTGACCGATCAGGAAACACTCAGTAGCACCGATCAGGAAACACTCAGTAGCCTACTGAGTGTAATCTGATCGGTCTGTAGACCGATCAGGAGATGATGTCGCGAGAAGGAAAAAGGCAGGGGATCGGTCTGTGAACCGATCCATATGAACCCTGATCGGTCTGTAGGACCGATCAGGCCATATCCTGATCGGTCTTGAGACCGATCAGGTGACGATCTTAGGAGTGCGAGGAACCGCACTCATTAAGCCCTGATCGGTCTGCAGACCGATCAGGCCATACCTTGATCGGTCTCTGCGACCGATCAGACATCAATTCAAAGGTGTGGATCGGTCCGCTGACCGATCCACCGCACTGTCTGCACACACTATAGTTACAAAAATTGACAGAGAAAGATGTCATTAAAATATACGTGATAATCAAGTAATATCAGTGAGAGATCAAAATTACATGATCAAAATATACATGACCACATAAGCTATTTGTTCACAATTCGATTGATTACCATTACATTATCAGAATACAACACAAAAGCTATTTGTTCACAAAAATATGGTAACCACAAAAGTTCCACAAAATATGCAGCACAAAATATTTGTTTGCATTCCATTGTAACTTGATGCCGACGATGCCTATATTGACATCAATCACTATTTGTGGTGTTCTTTAGTTGATGTGCATTCCATTGTAGTAACGTCCACACCATTGAAGCACCTGGAGAGAAAAAGTCATGTAAGTCTACTAAAAATGGAAGATGCTACTAAAAATCTGACCAAATAACATATATATAATAAGAAAATATCAAATATCAAATATCATATATCAAATTTGGTATGGTCTCTTACAACTGTAACATTTCTTGAGCAATTTTGGTGATGTTTAACTGGATGGATTGTCATAAATTGGTTCCCACATACTGGTCACTAAGGATCAATTTGTGCAATGTTCTTGACTATTCAAGACCAATATTCCAAGGTTCGGGGCAGAGAATTTGGAAAAGAACAGAACTTTGTATGATCGAGTAGAGAATCTGACCAAAAGACATCAATGTTCCACTGCTCAACTAGCTCTAGCTTGGGTTATGCATCAAGGAGATGATGTGGTTCCTATCCCAGGTACACAATTGTTCGGAAATCATGATACAATGAAAAGTTATCTGAAGTTTATATCATATAATGAGATGAAGATCAATTATTAGTAAAACACAAGCTTAATAAAACCAAGTGTCACGGTTAATTCATGTTGAAGTTTATATTTCTGGATAATTCATGTCAAAACACATTATGTTACACACAATCATTATGCTTTCCTATTTATTCACCTCCATGCTTGTATCAACCTTGAAAGACTTGGTGACAGTACAGAATCTCAGTTTGAACATACATTTAGCATACTGATACAACAAATTTAATCTTTTGAAAAATGGTTAAAAAAACAACAACAAAGGTGTAAACATGGTTGATTTCTTACCATCCTTCCCGATTACTTGCCTGAAAATAATCATTATCAGAGTGAACTTGAGACAGTTGTGTTGACAAAAGTGGTGGAAATTGAGTTTCGGCCATACTCAAACCTTCAACACAGCTATAATTTGTAGGCTAAAACAATAAAATATAGTTTTAGATAGTGATAACATAATTATTTTAGTTAACATAATAAAGTAATCCTTAACTTGATTGATCATCCGTTGACATTCTACACTTGGCATGCTCGATATACTTTCATAATGCTCTTCTACATCCTGTTATACAAAAAAAATAGAATGATTTCATTCTATATACTTTCTCAAATATAACGACAAAAAATAAGCAACACTTTAGTAAGAATGAGAATGAAACCTTAACAACTGTTGAAGTTTGGTTGGTTCTTCTTGCTGCTTTCCTTTTCTTTGAAATCTTATCTAAGCCACCTTTCAACCTCTTACCTGAAACTGTTTTCTTCTTTGTTTTAATTCCTTTGACTCCAAGAGAATTTCCTTCACCAATTTCGAACTCTTTTTCAATTGAGTCTTGAGCAGTTGGTTCATTAACTTGTAACCTCTCATCCACCATCTTAAACATACTCAACAAACCATCTTTAACAACCTTGTAAGTGTCTTCCCTCTCCGCTGCCTTGGTTACCAATTGAACATACAACCCACTTAATTCTTTATATAGCAAATTGGTGCAAGCTTTTGGATCTAAACTACTTTTGTTTGCAATTAAATCAATAACTCCAATGTATCCATCTTTTGCTTTTCGTGTCCACCTTTTCAATATATACTCACTTGGGATCTTCATGATATTTTTCATTGCAAATATTTTCAAAATATGAGAACAAAGAATTCCAGCAAAATCATATTTTCTACAGCTACACTCAATTTTTTGACCCGATGAATCAAGTGTAACTATATGATGGTAACTCTTTTTGTAAGAAGTAACTTTATATTTTGTATGTGACCCAACATCTTCACAAATTTCTACACTAGAATCATGAGATTTGTACCACTCTTGTTCAAAAAACTTGTATACCTCAGGAGTATAAATATAACTTGCATGCTTTAAAATTTGAATTGGAAACAATAAACATGGAACACTTGTATTTGATTTAAAATCAGCTTTTAACTCCTCATATCGACGATCATCAAGCAGTCTTTGGAAGTGATTGAAAAAGTCTAAAAACTTGTGTTGATAAGTGACATATCTTTTCACAATACTATTCATGCTCTCACTTCTTTGGGTTGTAGTCATATCCGCACAAAACATTTGTCGCCCATAAACTAAAGCCCATTTTTCCTTTATGCGAAATAGACGTTTCAACCAATCATTGTCTTCAAGTGAATACTTGGTCAACATTATGTTCCAAGCTGAAATAAAATCTTCCTCTTCATCAAAATCATAAATACATGAGGCAAAATCTTTAGTAAACTCTTTGAACTGAGAAAAAACTCTACTCAAATGTATTGCAGCATTTTGATAAATGTGCCAAATACACAAACGATGATGTGTTTTAGGCCATCTGGAAGCTAAAGCCTTTGCCATTGCTGCATCTTGATCTGTAAGAATAGTTATTGGTTTTTTCTCATACATAGCCTTGGTAAATGTATCAAACAACCATTCGAACGTCAAAGATGTTTCATCATATAATAAAGCTGCACCAAAAATTATGGATTGCTTATGATGATTAACACCTACGAACAATGCAATTGGGCGACCTTCATTATTCTTCCTGTAGGTTGTATCAAAGCAAACAACATCTCCAAAATTTCCATAATCAGCTCTCATCTTAGCATCACACCAAAAAATGTTAGTTATCAAATCATCTTCATCAACTTGAATAGCATAAAAAAAATTGGGATCATCAAACTGCATTTTCTGCAAAAACTCCAATACACCTCCTGTATCACCAACTCTCATAATTCTTGTTCTTTTAGATCGCAAGTAGTTTTTGTAATCTTCAGGAATAAAACCTAAATTCTCTCTCCCACCTACTTGTCTCACCATAAGATCATGAGATGCTTTTGGAGGGATTCCCACATCACTCGCCATCTCAATCTGTATCGCCGCAGAAGAAGATATATTCCTATGACATCTGTAGAGATGAGTTTTATTTGGACTTGAAAGATAATGATTATGCTCTTTAACAAATTGCTCCACAGTCAAGTTGCCATTATTTCGACAACTAATTTTCATTTTAGCCTCACAACCAAATCTTGTTTCAGGACGACTTGATTTCACATAAACATCTCGTTTGTCTTTTCCCCTTTTACCTTGTGCACTACAACAAAAAATTCTGTCAACTAATTTACCCGATTTATCATTGTGGCTTTTGCTCCTTCTTACGCCAAATCCAACTTGTTTAGCATATTTCAAATAAAATTCATAAGCTTCCTCTTCTGTCTTAAATTCCATACCTATTTTTGGTATCAATTCTTCTGTGATAGATTGGTCAGAACTCATCAATAACATGGTAGAGTCCATATCCTCATTAATAACATCAAACTCATCATCCTGACCGTCTTTGTTTACATCAAAACTCAACCTACGACAACTTGTAGATTCAACTAATGACAAGTCCATGATAATTACAAATAGGCCTGAAAAAAACAACCAAGAAATGTATATTCATAATATTAGGTGCAAAAAGAACTAATATAGTACCATGTTTAATCAATTTAACGAGCTCTAAACCTCTAAAGCGCTTAGGTAGCATTTAAAGATAAAGGAATGCAGTAGCAACGCAAGAGCAGCATATTAAAATTTTCCACAAATATATAGATCAAAATGGAATGCACAAGTATGATAAACCATACCACAAATATATATATCAAAATTTGAGGACTGCAGGTTCCAATTTCTTATTTTTTATTGTCACCCAAATCAAACTACAGAAACAGAGATATTTGCTGGAGAAGGGGAGGAAGAAAAATATACCAAGTTGGATGAAGATGAAGCTGCCGGCGACCGTCAAGTTCGGGAGGAGAAGTTGGATGAAGCTGCTGGCTACCGTCAAGTATACCAAGCTGGATGAAAATGAAGCTGTCGGCGACTGTCAAGTATACCAAGAAGGATGAAGATGAAGCTGCCGTCGAGTTCGGGAGATCAAGCTGGAGTTGCTGGACCCTCAAAGGGAGGGGAAGCCGGAGCTGCTGGAGTGCCCGAGATGACTGCTGGAGTCGCCGAGATGGCTGCTGGAGTCAACGACGCCGCTGCTGGAGTCGACGACGCCAAAGGTTTGGGGAGGAAAGATTTTAGGGCAAAGCACAGTAATCTTATGGGGCGTCGCGGGTTTTGGGAGAGCAAAGCACGGAGAAGGTGTCGACGGCGCCGGCGCCAAAGCTTTGGAGTTGCGTTCGTTTCTGAGAGCTTCGGCGAGTGTTTACACGGGACAGAGAGAGAAGGAGCAACGGCACGTGGTCGGCACGTTTTTTTTGTCGTTTTCTGTTCGGGACACCGGGACAGAGGCACCTTCGGGACAGAGGATCCGAACTGGGGCGTGAGGCTGTCAGATGCCGGTGTCTGCCACTTGTTGTTCATTGTCATGTCTGTTTAATTTTTTGAGGCAGAGGTACAAGAGTGGAAACATGAACAGGGAAACCTGATCGTTAATTAATGTCCGCTTACAATACCAAGTTTTTAATTGTATTTGTTAAATATTAAAGTTTATTATAAAGTGAAAAATGGTGATTCATCATGCGTGAAAATAAGAGAGATACCTAGCTGGATAGGTGGTTGACTGATAAAAGAATTTGCGAGGAAGAGAAGATAATGAATTGGAATAGGAAAAAGCATCGAGTACTTTTTTTTTTTTCCCTTTTTTTTTTATTATGATAAAAGATGAATTTATTCGTTCTTAGCATTTCTGTCCATCTATCCCAAGCCAAATCTTTTTATCCTACTATGCACATATTTAAGAGAGCAATAAAATATCAATGAAAAAATAAGGAAAGGGATATGTGGTAAAAGGGATATGTGGTATATATCCTATGACACTCAAGTTAATACACTGTTCGAGCAGGTAAAACTGAGAGAAAATAATAGAATAGGTGTGTGTGACATGACCACTATTCAAATATGCATATCTGTATCTTACTAACAGAGAGGAGCTCTTTATGCTATCTATTATAACTTTCATAATCATAAGCTGGTAGAAAATGTTAGAGGTTATTAAGTAAGGAAAAGTATACAACTTGAGCGATGTACAATAATCGTCTAAGAAATTTTTTTGTTATCCATATGTGTATCTTTTTTTTTATCTTTTGAAACTTACGATATTAATGAGACGGTTGAAAAAATATGCTGTCATAAGTTATTGACTGATGGAAAATGCAATCACCTTCGAAGAAGGTTCTAGTGAATGATCATTATAATAGAGGAATATTTTCTGACAAACGGTTGTTATTCTGATAGATTATTATGATTTTCTGACCATTTTATTTGCTGAATGTATCTCGACCGAGTTTTTGAACCAACTGACTCTATATCCATTCTTCTCTTAAGTTGATCGGTTATGTATTGGATGGTGCTGGAGATTTGTTCTTAAAGTAATATGAAGCTAGGTTCCTTAGTTCCCATTGGTTCTTTAATCGACCGACCATATACGAAGATACTTGTCTTAAAGGAATGGGGAACTGAGTCGTTAGAGATTCAATCAGTACTTTAAGTCGATCGTCCATATGATAGAAAACTCGTCTTTGAAGTGAGAACCTTAGATTTGAAAATCTAGCCAAGTTTATAAGGGGAATTACTTTTCTATATGCGTAAGAGACGGACATGCTGAACTGTATAAATCTGACTAGAGTTATTATCGACTGACTATATAAAGGACTCATAGGGTCTGATACGGTGCATAATAGTGGGGTCGGACAGCGGACGTGGTCAGAAGTCAAGCCCACGGGGCGGTCAGAAGTCAAGCCCACGGGGCGGTCAGAAGTCAAGCCCACGAGGCAGTCAAAAGTCAAGCTCACGTGACAGTCAGAAGTCAAGCCTACGTGGTGGTCAAAAGTCCGACTTACGTGGAGGTCAAAAGTCCGACCTACGTGGGGTTCAAAGGGCCAGGTTACAGGATGGTCTTGGTCGGGCACAAGTGGCATTCCGGAGTTAGGCCTACATGTCAAGTAGGAACTCGGAAGGTAGGACCTACAGATCAGGACTTAAAGACTTGCGGCACAGGATATACGGACCAAAGCGTACAGGTCAGGATATGCAAACCAAGGATTACAGGTCAGGACTTATAGACTTGCGACATAGGATACACGGACCAAAGCGTACAGGTCGGGATATGCAAAACAAGAATTACAGGTCAGGACTTATAGACTTGCGGCACAGGATACACGGACCAAAGCGTACAGGTCAGGATATGCAAACCAAAGATTACAGGTTAGGACTTATAGACTTGCAACACAGGATACACGGATCAAAGCGTACAGGTCGGGATATGCAAACCAAGGATTACAGGTCAAGATTTATAGACTTACGACACATGATACACGGACTAAGCCGTACATGTCGGGATATGCAAACGAAGGATTACAGGTCAGGACTTATAGACTTGCGGCACAGGATACACGGACCAAAGCGTACAGGTCGGGATATGCAAACCAAGGATTACAGGTCAGGACTTATAGACTTGCGTCACAGGATACACGGACTAAGGCGTACAGGTTGGGCTTGGATTACAGGTTAGGATTTATAGACTTGCGTCACAGGATACACGGACTAAGGCGTACAGGTTGGGATATGCAAACCAAGGATTACAGGTCAGGACTTATAGACTTGAGGCACAGGATACACAGACCAAAGCGGACAGATCGGGATATGCAAACCAAGGATTACAGGTCAGGACTTATATACTTGTGGCACAAGATACACGGACTAAGGCGTACAGGTTGGGATATACAAACCAAGGATTACAGGTCAGGACTTTTAGGCTTGCGGAACAAGATACAAGGATCAAGGCGTACAAGTCGGGATATGCAAACCAAGGATTACAGGTCAGGACTTATAGATTTGTGGAATAGGATATGCGGACCAAAGATATACAGGTCGAGATATATAGATGAAGGCTTACAGATCAGGGTAAGATACGGAACAGGATCGGGTGTACGGGAACGATAGGCGAAGGCATCGATTGGCAGGGCGATAGGCACAGGTCTGGATCTACCGAGATAGACCGAATGACAAATGCAAGGCGGGACGTACAGATCTGGATTTGCGGGACAACAAACAGGCTAGGGAATGCGCCAAGAAATGTAGGTCTGGCCATACAGGTCAGTATTTGCAGGTACGAGGACCCAGTCGAAGGTTAGCAGGCCGGGGTAAGCCTACACTATACGACAATCAAGCCAGGGAATTGTAACAACCTGTCAGAGAATAATCACTGCATGTCAGGAAATATGCTAACGGTGTAGGGCTCATTGCCCACCGATGTCTTCTTAAACCTATAGGAAGATGTCATGTGTCATTCACCGCCAGACAAATCCTGACACCCGACATTCCCTGACATTCGTCAGACTCCAGAAGTACTCACTGGCGTATAAAAAGGGAGGTTTTGTCTCTATGCAGGTACGCTTACTCATCTTTTTGCACTCGTCTTTTACTTTTCGTCCTTTCACTGTGCTTCTGGGGAAAAAAGTACCTAACTTGAGCGTCGGAGGGTCTGACCCGGAGACTTTTTTCCTGGTTCTTGGTCTCTAACATAGAGGCGGCTTATCTGAGTGTGCGCAGAGCCCTTGCGTCGTCGTCCCCGTCATCACCCCCCGTCACCCGCTCGTGAGAACCCTTCTGGTAGGTGTCAGATCAACCAGACGCTTCCACGACTTTCCGTCAGCACCAAGGACAGCGCAACTAGCCTCTGTCAGACTCAACTTCTAGATAGGATCAAGGTCGACCAATTATATGTTGAAAAAGCTCGTACTGAGTAAAAAATTGGGACATCTTATTCTGGTCGGACTTATCATCGGCTGAATCTATGGTAAATTAGATGTCCTTTGAACTCGGTTAGACATAGAATGATATTTGTCTGTATACAGAATCTGATGGTTCTCTAATTCGACGACAAAGATGAAAGTGAAGGCTCGTAAAATCCCTCATCCACTTAGATTTAGCAAGCGGCGACTGCCTAGCTGGCAGTATCTTATTCTCGTTCACAGGAACGCACAAAAGCTACAGCGATAATTAGGAGAACTGGATTCTCTCAGGATCGATTATTGAGCCACTTGCTTGATACAAGCCAAGTCTCTATCCCTTTTTGCTGATATTTCATCAACTTATTCGGAGCATTTAATCGTTCATAAGTACTGTTACAGCACTGAGAAAATATTTACAGCAATCTCATTACATTCTATTTGTTCATCATATTAATCGATAATAAGCTGGTTTAACTAGCAGAGTAAGAACAAGACGTGTAGCTAAATTGAAGCTTATATCGGTGGCAATGGAGTTACTTCTCGCCGGACTTGGGCTTCTCGACGCCGTTGACGTCGTTGTCTGCAATGAACCTGCCCCAGAACCAGTGCTTCCTCCACACGAGCACCATCTCCTCGATGGGCACGTTCTTGGTCTCCGGCAAGAAGAAGAAGACGAAGAGGCTCATGATGAAGACCCAGCCGCCGAAGAAGTAGAAGAGGCCGAACTTCATGTGGCAGAGCATGGTGAGGAAGGCCTGCGCGATGACGAAGGTGAACAGCATGTTCACCGACACGTTGATGCTCTGCCCCGCCGACCGGATCTCCAACGGAAAGATCTCGCTCGGCACCAGCCACCCCAGCGGCCCCCACGACCACGCGAACCCCGCCACGTACGCGCAGATGAACAGCACCACGATCGCCGCGTACCCCTTCGGAAAATGGCCTTCGCCGCTCGTCCCGAATTTGATCTCGATCAATGTCCCGACTACGATCTGAGTAGTGTTTTAATTAATTAGATGAGGAAACGTGCGTCGAGATTTCCCAATTATGGAATGTGGATCTTAATTTAGTTGCAGTACCTGACACACGATCATTTGAGCGCCGCCCTCGAGGAAGAGTTTGCGGCGGCCGAGGCGGTCGACGGTGAAGATGGAGACTAAGGTGGCGAAGACGTTGACGAGGCCGGTGATCACGGCGGACATGAGCGAGGCGTTGCTGCCGAATCCAAGGGTGCGGAACAGGACGGGGGCGTAGAACATGATGACGTTTATGCCGGTGAGCTGCTGGAAGAAGGGGATGAGCAGGGCCATGATGATCTGGGGGCGGTACCGGCGCTGGAGGATGTTGGCCCACGGATTCTCCACCAACTTGGATTCCTCGCTGGCGGCCACCAGGTCGGCGTACTCCGCGCCGACGTCGTGGGTGCCGCGGATGCGGCGGAGCATGCGCTGGGCGCGATCAGGGAACCCGCGCTCCAGGAGGGAGTTGGGGGTGTCGGGGAGGAACAGTGAGCCGACGGTAATGATGCCCGCCGGAACGGCGGCGAGCGCGAGGCTGACGCGCCACCCCCACCCGCCCTTTATCTTGTTGGTTCCGTAGTTGATCAGGTTTGCGGCGAGGATGCCGATCGTGATCATGAGCTGGAAGCCGATGTTGAGCATGCCGCGGAGCCGCGCCGGCGCCATCTCCGACAAATACACCGGCACCGACTGCGTTACTAACGCTACTTAATTTTCTCATTACAGTAACAAATTACCGGAAAAAAAAACTTACGAAAATGGAAAGAAAATAATGAAACAGATTGAGACATTCCTTTTGTCTCTTGTATTAAATCGAAGAGCCTTCACGAAGAAGGCTCCGATTACAGACAAATTGAGATTAAATTAACTCTAGATTCAGTCACTAACAGTCATCAGATTCTAAATGAAAATCCCTTTCACTTCGTTACCTTTTTATTATTATTATATATGTTGTTAGACTTCATTGGCCATTGCGTAGGATGACTTCCATCGATAAGACCACAAAAAGGACAAGGTCATTCATAAATTTATCTTTCTTCAATCTAATATTCGACTTTAAGAACAAGGAAACGAATCTTGTAAAAATATGCAATTGTGATGGATGATGTATTCCATACAAAACATGCAGTGGCCTACCCAACAGCGACTTCTTTAACGAAATTGAAATACAGTTACATTGAAAAAAAATGCAAAATTTGAAACAGAGATGAAAATATTACATTGACTTTAGGAACAATAGAAATCTATTAGTTAAACCCAAAACTAAGGAAAACAATATTCTTTTATATATATATATATATATATATATATATTATTTTTCGAGAACCACCACCCTCGTTTTCATTTGAATTTTTCAATAGCAAGTATAGTCAACTAAGTGAAGGATACGATATCATGTGACAGCTACCAAATCCTTTATTTTTTTAAATAAATTTCTGTTTCATATGCTCTGTTCTTTGCTGAATATTATAGTTATAATGGTTGTATAGATACAGCTCAACCAATTACAGTAGCAGGAGTTGACTAAAAGTCACCGGTAATCTAGTGGCTCAATTTGTTCTTTAAATTTTTCAAGGGAAAAAAATCAACAAAATGATTTGGATTTTTTTTTCTTCTTCTTCTACAGCAGAGAATTCGGTACCTGGTTGGCGAAGCCGACGCCGATGCCGAGGAGGATGCGGCCGATGATGAGCATGGCGACGTCCTTGGCGGCGCCGTTGAGGGCGGCGCCGACGAGGAAGGTGACGCCGCCTCCGAACATGGACCACTTGCGGCCGAAGGCCCTGGTCACGCCGGAGGCGAAGAAGGAGGCGACTAGGGCCGCGAGGTAGAGCGACGACGTGAAGGTCTGAAGCAGCTGGCTGTCGAACTGGCAGTACTGGTTCGTGCTCCGGTTTGCCTGCTGCTTCCGGTGAACTTCCGGGAAGAACTTCTCCAGGAACGAGTCCATCGACGTCACCCCGCCTTAATTAACCAATTCTTAACTATTTATTTAATGATTAATTAATAATATATCTATGACGATCTAAGGTTAGTACGTACCTGAGATGCCGATGTCATAGCCGAAGATGAGGCCGCCGGTGGCGGCGACGACGCAGGTGACGAGGACGTAGAGGGTGAGTTTGCCGGGGTATTCCTTGCCTGAACCGGAGTTGACGAGAGCGCCGCCGGCCATGTCTCAGTTATCGAGAGAAGATAAAGAAGGAAAGAGTTGGAGAAGAAGAAAGTGGCGGACGGGGATTTTATAGAATGCGATGCAATGGAGGATAAATAAATAAATAAATAAATAATAATTTGAATTTAGAGGACAATTAATAAATCATGTTAGGTTTTTAATTATTATTATTATATTTTATTTGTTAATTATTTTTATTATGAACAGACTGTCCGTCAGATTCGGGATGCGAGATCTGAGGCCGCGATGTGCGCCAGCAACTTGCCGTCCTGGCGTTGTTAGCCAATGAAGCAATGAGGACTTCTTATAACAATGAAATTGTTGGTTTGTGTCGTGTTTTCACATGATTGACAGCCGCTTTACAATATCGCACGGCGATCTTAGGAAGAGATATGAATTTTTATTGAAATTATAATTAGATGAACAACTGGGTCGTCAATTAAATAATCTTTCAGAGTACGGAGAAAGTGAAGCCGAGTCAACCCCGGCTTGCAAAAATGCTCCCGAAGTCGAACGGACGCGGAAGCCCTTTTTTTTTTCATTAGGTCAAAACTAAAAAAGACGTTTTTTAAATTAAACTTGTAAAAAAAATACACTTCTCCTTCCTTTTATCATCATTTTAACTATTTTTTTTCTCATAGCTACTATGTTATTATAACTATTACAAGATCATCAATATTACCTAATTATAATGATATGAGATGTTAAGAATATATGAGAGATGAAGTTGTAGTTAAAGTTAAGATGGAGTGACGATTAAAATTAAAGAAAAGTGACAATTAGTTAGTGTGTCATTCTCAATAAGATTTTGCTTCTCGCTTAGCACTAAGGTCTTCGATACAGGAACGATCGGTCTAAAAGTCGGTCAAATCTAAGGGACTAGTGCTCTATTTATGTACTAAGATACCTATTATATGTCTAATTAGTCAATAGCTGATTGGGTTCAAGGGATAGCAGGTATACCACAAGGCCGGTCAATCATACAACAAGCCGAATCCAAGGAACCCAACTTCTCACTTTCAGTACAAGTTTCTTAGAGCACAACTTTTAACATACGATCGATCGGCCCTAAAGTTGGTCGGACTACAAGGACTTGTAGCTCCATTCATTACCAAGGTATATAGGAAAAATCCGACCGATCTTAATGCGTCGATCGAGTATATGAGATACAGATCCCCATTATTCAGAGACAACTATCTCAGCATACAACCGGTCGGGAATATCCCTGGCCGAGCCTATGGGACTTGGCTCATTATTGCTTCAATAAATGATCCCTAACATCACATAATGTACAGCCAAGCGGTCCAGAGCCCGAGCGATCTTATGTGACTCAACACCTCACCTATGTACTAATTGCCAGTATGATATAGAGCCGATCGATTAAAGGTTCGACCGAGATATGTGCAGGGTACAATACTATTAGAGAATCACAATAACCTGTCAGAATATAACAACCATTTTATCACAGAATATTCCTCTATTACAACATATACATTCAATGGGACATTTTTCGAATGTGATTATACACTTTCCATTAGTCGACATATTATGACAACAAATTCCTTCAACCGCCACTTTAATGGCGTAGTTATAAAAGCAGTGTCCATGCGGGTAACGAAAGATTCCTCGGACGGAGACAGTGCATCTCCCAGGCCGTACATCTTCCTCTGCTCGACAACTTCTAACACCCAATATTTGTTGCCACCTCATAATTGCAGAAGTTATGAGATGTGGTATATAAAGGGGGTTTCTCCGTTGATAAGGTACACGCTTTTATAACAATCTCACTTACACACACGCATTTTACTACATTCTTCTCCATTGTCCCGCTCAATCAATATACTAACTTGAGCGTCGGAGGGCCTGCGCTAGGGAACTCTTCCCTTATTCTTGCTCTAACGTTCCCTTTGCTTTCTCTTTGGTGTGCGCAGAGAGAAACGAGTCTCTCCTCGGTGCAGAAGTCTTCTCCCATTCAATATCAAAGCCACCTGTCCAGTGCACCATCTCCATCAGTTTCAGACATGATCATATAATATCTACAATCCCGCTACTATAAGTATACTATACAGTTGTAACCGTTAAAATTTATATAACTACTAAAATAATATTAATTAGTATTGATGAGAGATAAATTATCCTGCTATAATAATTATAATCCGTAACTACTATAACATGATATTTGTTAGATTATATAGTTTTATTAGAATTATTTATTTATGACCTTTAGGACAATTTAATCTTTTATCATTTCAATTTAGGGTTTAGGTTTTTCTTGTAACTAACTATATAAGGTTTTTTTGTACTCTTTATTTCTAAATCAATCATGCATAGAGAATTTATGCAATCCAAGAATACAATCATAACAATAAATCATCAAACTTGACAATCAAATTTAACTAACTTTTATAATTTCTAAGATAATAAAAAAATACATAGAGAATTTATTATAAAAACTGATAAGACAAACTAAAAATAAACAACCAAACAAAAGCAAATAACGCAAACAAAGCAAAGAAAGTAAAGACATATATACAAACAGAAAGAAAAAAGAAAAAGTAGGATGGAACAGACTCCCCTAAAATTCTGGCGATCGGAGTCGATTTAGCTTCAACAACCAATCTGGAAGTGGTAAGAGATGGTTCATTTGAAATATCCACTCCATAAGCTTGATTATTGCATAGAATGTTAGGGCTTTCATCAAGTGATAGAATGCATCCTTGTGTGAATGACTGCAAATGAAATGTCTGAAGAAATCCTATATACTAAAAAGAGGATGCAATTCTTGCACGCATACTATGTAAGATAGACTATAAATAATAACAAAATCAACAAAGCATGAATCAAAAGATGTGTCACATTTAATACAATTAAAATGAATTACCTCCATGAAATTTCCTAAAGATTCAGAAGAAATATCAACCTTACCATCTTGAAAGGTATCTAGAGGTTCTAAATCAGTGAATGCAATATTTTCTTGGTTAGATAAAAGATCAAGCTCTGGATCAGGAACAATCAACGAGAGTGATTCTTGAGTTTCTCCTACACTTCCATCGTCATTAAGTAGAATAGTAGACTCAACTAGCTTAAATGATAAAATAGTCATTGGAAGTGATTCTTAGGTTTCCCCTACACTTCCATCATCATCTCCTATACCTGCAACATCAAGACTATCTGGAATAGCAATATCATCAACAAAAATAATATCAAAATAAACTACAACATCACGATATAAAAAACTAGAAGAGTCATGTAAAGTAATAGAATTAAAGTCAGGAATATCACAAACTCTACAATCCATCTTCTCAGGAATTGATGCAGTAGGTTGATCTGATAGCAACTATAACTATGCCGATGAATGTGTTCTTTCCTTGAATTGTGTGTCTTGTTGTTGCCAAAATAGTTGTGATTGCTCCCTAAGATCCTGCTCAGGCTGATGGTGCTGAAAGTAAAGCTAGTAAGACTAGGGCCACTTAGAAGTCCCTTGTTGTGTATTCCCATACTCGAATCCTGCAAATGAATTATACTTATCCTGCTAATGAGTCTGATAATACTGAGGATCAGGCTGCTGATACTGGATCCTGGTCGAGAATACATTGGCAAAGGAATGAACATCTTTAGCAATCATCGGTCTAGTCTCATACTGCTGATAATTTGAAGTCATAATCTCGATAAGTTCTCTAGCTTGAGTAGGTGTCTTGTTAACTAGAGTCCCTCCATTAGCTGCTTCAACCATACTCCTGTCCATGAAAAGCAATCCCTCATAGAAGTATATAATCAGTAGCTCATCGCTTATCTGGTGCTGAGGGCAACTAGCAACAAGTCTTCTAAATCTTTCCCAATATTCTTGAAACGGTTCTCCTGTAAATTGTTGAATTCCACAAATACTCCTCCGAATAGCTGCGATCCTAGAAGCAGGAAAGAACCTCGTCAGAAATAATTTCTTCATCTCGATCCAGCTGGTGATAGAGTTGGGTGGGAGATAATACAACCAATCTTTTGTTGAATTTGCTACTGAAAATGGAAATGCTTTAAATCTAACCTCCTGATATGCCAAGTGGGTTCCATGAAGAGCACACCATATCCAATTCTTGTAGATGTCTGTTAGGATCTTCATCAAAAAGTCCATGAAACTTCGGTAATAGTTGAACAATATGTCATAACTCGAAGTCTGCCTCTAAATCAGAATATCTGATGCAAAATGAATCAACTGATAAATCTGATGCCCAAAGCTCTCTGAGTCTTTTCAGTGTCGTTCTCCATAGTACTCATCAAATCTGAGATCCTGATCACACTAAAACTCTGGAACTACTGATAACGCACAAGAGATTTCCTAGTCTTGCCTGAAATACTCATGCAAATACCATCAAAAGACACATGAAAATATACAAGATAGCACACATGCATACAAGAGATGAAATAATTAAGGCCCTAATAATCTTTTTGAATTTTTGCAACCACAAAAAATAGAAACAAGAAAAGAGAGAAAATAGAAAATAATCCTAAAATTACCAAACACCGCTACTCATCTCTGGCAACGATGCCAATTTGATTATGACCTAATTTTGTCGTGAAATGGGCATCAAACAATGAAGTACCAAACCCCTCCTATGCTAATGTAGCATAGAAATGACTCGGGTCGTCTGCCAACGAATGTAACAGTAAGTGATAAACTTAGAATCGTATGTTATTCCTATTTTTGAGATTTTTAATATAGAAATGGGGGTTTTGGATTTTAATTCTAAACCTAACAAATGAAAAGCAAAGCAAGTACGAAACTAATATAATGCTGTAATGAAATCTAACTAAATGCCAACAATTAATCCACAACGCATTGTCACTCTACGTTATGGTTCAACCATCAACACAATTAAACTAAGGAAGAAAATAGTAAAGCATTAAATGAAAGCTAATCTAATAAATGAAAGACAATGCAAGTAATAAAGCTAAACCTAACATAACTACAATTGTAGAAAATAAAAGACAACATGAAGTAAAGCATAAAACGAAACATAAAGCATGAAATGAAACCTAAGCTAATCTATCCTAATTGCATTCAAATAAAGAACTAGAACTTAAAGAAATTGGAAGAACAAGACAAGCAAGAATTAACCAAACTAAAATGCATCAAAATAAACCTAACTATTGGTTGAAGCAATTCATCGAACACATTACATGCATGAAATAAATGAAACAAGAACAATGTAATTCAAACATAGGAAATTAAGCTCAATATAAGCATTCAATCAAAATTCAACACAAATATCAACAATGAGCAGAACTAAATTACCACACCACAATCCACACTCCAATTTCCAATACCAAAGATTACCCTCGTCGTCACATGAGGATCCGATGATCAAATCCCGAACTCTAGTGAACAGTAGCTCACTGCTGGAATGCTACACACTTCGACAACGATAATGTGATGAACGAATCTTCCACCGAAGAACCCTCTCACTGGAAGTTGACTGGAAATGGAGATGTCGTGAAATGGAATGAACCACCGCCGCTGCCTCCTTGCCTTGCCGCCTGAACCCCAAATGGTGGAGCTGCCAGAAGGAATCAAACGATGGAGATCACACCAGAGAACCCCTCTGGCGAAGTGAAGTTGGACGGAGCTCGTTGCCACCACCGAACCTTGAAGACCTAGCTTTTGCAACCCGCTGCGGCCGACTTCTAGGGTTCGAGGGAAGAAGGTAAACACCGGAGAAGCCCTCTCCGGCGAGTTGAGCTTGATCGGAGTCGTCACCGAAGCTTGCTGCCCCCTGCCGAGTTTGCCTCTGTCGTCGCCGCTGGAATCGAGAAGAATAAGAGTAGATTGTGGATGGTCGGGCGGCGACAGTGAAGAGAAGAAGAGGGGTCGTCGGCCGGAGAGAAGGAAGGGGGTGCCGCGGGGGGGGGAGGGATGTTGTCGCGTGCCCTAGCCCGCGAGGAAGAAACGCGAAACAGAGAAGAGAAGATGTGTTCTGTTCGTCCGCGTGAGAGAAAAGGTAAGGATTCTTAATGGGTTTCGAGTTTGGGTCCATTAGAGCTTAGATCCGGTTCATTAAGGGTAGGGTTCAAATTGGATGAGTTGGGCTTTTGAAGTTAGACTTTTATGATTACATTGAATTGGAGCTCCACTTATTGATGAACCCTTGGATTATTTGGTCTTGATCAACGACCTAGATGCTTCCCTACAAAACAAGATGCACCTTTTAGATAAAATCCTAGAAAAAATCGAAAAAATTATATCAAAACTCTAAATAGATATCAACTTGCAAAATATGATATAAATACAGAATTAAACATACGAGAGGGTAAAAATGCTAAGTATAAGAGCCAAAATAGTACATCAAAATGCTAGTTATCACATACTCATCTAGGTCATGTTTCAGCATCTCGTTTACAATTTTTAGTTTCGTCTGAAGTATTAGAAACTTTAAAAAGTTATGATATTTCAGAATATATGATTGTAAAATGGCAAAATTTTCTGTGTTACCTTTTAATAAAAGTCTATCTTTTTCTCCTAATCCTTTTGATCTTGTTCATTGTGATGTATGGAGGTCTTCTCCTATTACTACAAAAGGAGAATCAAAATATTATGTTTCTTTTATTAATGATTATGTTGGATCATAGAGATGCTAGAGAGGGTGAATAGCGTTCATCGAAAATCGCGAGTTAAAATGAGTTACGCAGCGAAAAAAAAAGAAAACAAAAAAAAATAATGCTAACAAAATCAAGTTTTACTTGGTTCGAAGCTTGTGACGACTTCTACTCTAAGGCCCGCGATCGTCGATCTATTTCGTTGGACAATCACTATCAGTTCAAATAATGTGTTACAGGTATTTGAGTATAAGAACTAAAATAATTGTTACCGACAATAGAAAAGAAATTGAAATCTTTCATTCTTCGAACTTCGTAGCAGCCTTTTAGTGTTGTCAGAGACTTTTTAGAGCAGCATGCAAGAATGAAACTTATAGTAGATGTTATTCTGAAGCTGCTAGTCGAAGGCCTTTATATAGGCTCATTTCGGGCGCTTGGAGTCCCTCTTGAGCACCCGGACCATGCTGACATGGCGAGCTCTCGTCGCAACTTGATCCGTCAAGTTTATCCACTTTCGAGCGCTCGGACCCCCTTCGAGCGCTTGGACCGTTGATGTGGGTTCGATCAATCGTCACACTCCAACTCAGCTTCTGGATAACTTTTGTGGTTCAGACGCTTGGACCAACTTCGGGCACTCGGACTGCCTGGGTGCTTGGCGAGGCACCCGCATGCTAAGCTAGATTGGGGGCCCGAACCAACTCCGGGCTCTCGCACCCTGAGCGCCCGAATCCTCTTTTTCAGCCTTCTTTTCCCTGCAAAAAAGAGTTAGTTCAGACATAAAAATTACCCTGCAAAACATAGTTAGCACATTAAAAATATGATAATAGTAGTAATTAGATCATGTCTCACCGAGACCAGGATCTAGTCAAGATCTCAAGTTAGATTTTCAAAATGGACTTAAGTTAGACCGATACTTTTAGTTCCCTCAATAGGGAATGCGCCCTCACTAGATCTCTCTTCCAAATGCTTACCTCCACTTACTAACTGTAGTTACTTGACTTGTCTTTGACCCACCAGGTCTTCCCGCCAGTTATCAGGTCTCACGGACCCAACTAGACTTCAGCTGGTTGTTAGGTCCCGCAGATACAACCGGACTTCCCGTCAGATATCACGTCCCGCGGACCTATCTGGACTTCATACCAGCTATCGGGTCCCTTAGACCTAGCTAAATTTTAGCCTGGTGTCAGGTCTTTCAAACCCGTCAACTCTTGCACACTTGGTAAAGAAATTAGACCACAAAATATTCTAACTTTAAACCACTTGTCATTCATCAAAATCTGAGTTAGATCATTAATAAAAATTATACCAATAATCTCCTCTTTTTTGATGCAATGACAATTTGGGTTAAAGTTATAACACATAATATTGAAAAATACTATGCAAAATACAAACAAATGATGAAAGTTAGTTTTAAATTTGTTTACTTGATCAAATTTGTTTATTATATTTCTACATTAATACTCTTATCCTACTCCTTTTACATTCATAAAAAAAACTAAAATAAAAGAAAGACAAGCATAAGATATAAAGTAAGTCATTAATGCATAAATATAACAAAAAGTAACCACTTTATATCTTAGATTGAGAAAGAGGTTTGACATAATTTGTAAATATTTTTAAGAGCATTTTCTAAGATATTTGGCAAAGTTGTTTTTTAAAAAAAACATCAAGAAAATTTCTTCAAAATTTCTATGTAAACTTTTTCAAAAAGTTGTTGAATAAACTTTTTCAAATATTTCTGAGAAAACTTTTTCAAAAAGTTCTAAGTAAATTTTTTGTAAAAAAAATCTAAGTAAATATTTTCCAAAAAGTTTTTTAAAATATTTATCATAGTAAAAAAATCTCTCAAACTAAGTTTGTCAAAAATAATTTTAAAAAAAAATATGAGTAAAAGTAATTTTAAAGAATTTTTTTAAAAAAATTCTAATAAAGATTTTCAAAATAATAAATATTTTCTAAATAATTTTAAAGAGAATTTTCTAATCAAAAAATTTAAAGTAATGTTTAAAGAAAGAAGATCAAAATTTTAAAATTTTTGATAAATGATCATGTCCTCTCCTTGAATCTGATATCATTATTTGACACAAGAAACACATAATAACTAAAATGGAAGATAAAAAATATCAAGCATAATGTGATATATAAAATAAAACAGCTAGTAACTAAAGTGCAAACCAAATAACAACAAGTTAGAAGAACATAGTATAAACTGAATTATTGAGAAGACGAAGAGGGATCTGAACCCCAAGATCGTAACATGTCCATCAACTCAGTATGACGAGTTTGCCCCTCCTCTCAAAGATTGGAAACATCCTGTTAATGACCAGAGACCTCCTGTCGAAGACTCGTCATGGACGCTTCAAGTCCAGTAATTCTATCGTCTAAAGTATAAGGGACTGGAGGTGGGGGTAGTCCAAAAAGATTAGCCATGAGATCATGTATCTCTGCCTCCTCTCTTGGAGCTGGGTCGGGTTGAGGCTGGGCTACGGGGTCAGGTTGAGGCTGGGCTACGAGGTCAGGCAGCGGTTGGGTGTGAGGTTAGGCTGATGTTGGGCCTCTCTTCTCCAAGATATGATACTCTGATCATCTATATGGACACCAGCTAAAGACAGATTCCTAGCTCCTACTATGTTGAACTCATTTAGGACTCTGACACCAATGGTTACATCAATATCTAATGACGCTAAGTAGGAGATCAAGATATGACAATTAAGGGATATGGACCCGCCTGCTAGTGGTAATACCTGCTGAATAAATGATAGTATGAAAGATATACAAACTGATATCTATATCTAACCTCTGACATAATGCATAAAGAAGAAATGAATCAAATGGATGCATTATGGCTACATCGCGGGTAATCAGAGGCAGAATGCACATGACTAAGGCCCTATAAAGGATAGTCCTGGATCCTAAGGGTGACAGATCTAAATTGGGTCACATTTGGCATGCGTTGTCCCCCCCAAAAAATATGAGTATATCGTATCAAAGATAATATGTGAATAAGGATCACCAAATGACAGATCCCTTAGGGGGTAACACAAAAAAGGACATGCAGAGGGTCATAATCCTAAAAAGTCTCTAATGATAGTAGGTGATAACGTAATGTTCGTACCGGCGACTTAGTGGTGTAGGTAACATCATTAACTTTAACTAAGTTGTTATACAGGTCAACACATAGACCTATGTTTACGGAAGTAGAACAATATACTAAACTTAGCAACTTATAATAGTCAATGACCTCTATATAGGAAATATCTGATCGCATGAAGAAATGTCTATCTAGATATTTAGAAAGCAACGGAACATATGTAATGGAAGAAAATCTAATCATATGTTCGTCTGTTGAAAACTTAGGGTCCGTAATAGGAGTTGAAGGACCAGCACCAGTATTTAACCTTTATCTAATTAATAAAAAAATTAAAAATAAAATTCTAAATTAAATAACAAAAATAAACTTTAATTTTAAAATATTACCGACGCGTCTTGAGTATTTATAAAAAAGTGACGACCTCAGTTGATCCACAGCAACGCGGCTTGAATACCAGAGGAGAAAAAGTTTAGCATGTGTGACAAATACTTGGAAAAATTCTTTTTCCAATTTTTCGTGCTATAAAGAATTCTTTGCACAAAAGAATTGGTGTGGGCGAGTGTAAGAGGCGCTCTGGGGGTGCTTTTAAAGGCTCATCCAAGTGTCTAGACTGTGTCCGAGTGCCTGGACAGTGAGACGGGACGGGGCGCTTGGAACCCTATACCAAGGGCGCTCGCCGCTGGTTTTTGTCGTGGTGATGAGAATTTCTTTTTAAATTGTTTAAAAAGTTAGGTTAAAAATTAATTAAGTTGTTAAAAGTTTTTATTAAATTTTAAAGTTGTGTAAAAAGTTAAGTTATTCAAAAACAATGATTTTCAGTTAGTTTAAAATTTTATTTAAGTTAAGAAATTACTTTAAGCTAAAAATTAGTTAAGTTGTTTAAAAGTTAATTTATGTTGTTAAAATTAATTTAAGTTAAAAATTAATTTAAATTAAAAATTAAATTGTTTAAAAATTTATTTAAGTTAAGAAATTAATATAAGTTAAAAATTAATTAAGTTGCTTAAAAGTTAATTTAAGTTTTTTAAAATTAATTTAAGTTAAAAATTAATTTAAATTAAAAATTAAATTTTTTAAACATAAATAAAAAACTTAGTTTAAAAATACACATCTAAAATTGGTCCTTAAATGTCTAACTTTTAGTTACTAACTAGTTATACAGAAGATGACAGTTTTCATTTGGTTGATTAAGTTAAGTAATATTGTCCAGTTAGATATTTTTTAAAAAAATGACTACTTAATTTGATCAATATACTATTGTATTTTTTGCTCAAACTTATATTGATGCATTGATATACGCATTTGAAGTTCAGGTACAAGGCCTACACATCTCACACCATTCTATGTTTTTAAAAACACAATCAAGGTAAACCTAGTGTATTTGTGAGATGCTCAATTCCTAAATCTATAAGATCAAGCTTTCTATGATTTCAACCTTGGCTAAGGCCAAAATAATTTGGAAATGCTAAGAAAAAGAGAATTTTTAGATAAAGTAAATAGTTTTCCTAAAATTTAAAAATTAACCGAATAAATATCCTCTCCTTAAGATAAGGTCTTAGTTTTCAAGTACAAATAATATACTTATAATTATTTGCAAATAAATTTAAAGGAATTAATTATTAAATTTTAGATTAATTAATTAGAATTAATCATAATTTAATTTATTTGATTTAATTTAACCTTATTCATTTCACCAGTCTAAGTTTTCAAACAAAGAGATCCTATGATTTTATGAGATGAGTTAAGTTGAATTTCAAACTTTGGTTTAACTTGTATTAGATTCAGATTTAGCTTTGGGTTCAACAAACAGATATTCTTTGGATAAACTTCTAAGTTGTGGTGAGTCACCTGGATATTATTAGAGTAACCATGCCTTCAAAATTTTTTAAATAGTTCATTCCATTAAACTTAGTACAAAACTTTGGTCTAACCAGCTAGGATTAGTAAGGGGTAGCTTCAGTTAGTTCCACTAAGCCAAATATACAAGGTCAAAGTCATATCTTCCTAGACATGCATAGACAGAGTTTCCGTAACCTATTATCATCCAAAATTTCTCCAGTGTTGTTTGTCAAGTTAAACTTTTGTCCCTATTTAAGCTAGTTCTAATTACCCAGCCGGATAAACAATTATTTTTGGAGGTGTCAACTAATTTGGTGCCTCTCCTGGATTATTGAATTTGGATTTAAGATTTAGGTTTATGTCGATTATTTTTATAGTTATAATAAACTTGATTGTAATTTAAATTTAAATTAACTTTATAGTTATTTGATTTAAATTTAGTTTTTTTTATTTAAATTTAATTTGTTTGATTTCTTTTTTATATTTTAGGTTTGTATTAGTTGGTTTAGTTTGATTTGTTTTTAGACGATGAATTCATTTTTAAGCGCATAAAATTGATTGAGTACTATTTACGTGGTTAGACACTCTTTCGGAACCCAGATTTTGGTTTGATTCATAGTTTAAGTGATTAGAGATATGAAGATTTTGTTAGTCAAGCTGGACTTGTATTTGAGCCCAGATTTATTATATATAGCTTGTTGAGATTCAAGTATCATGTCTAGATATTTGGATCTAGTTGTAAATTTTTCTAATAATTCTCTTAGATTGGTTATTTCAATTATCAGTTTAGCATTTTCTTCCTAAGTCTTTCAACTTGAGTTAGGTTAGAGGTTTTGGCAATTAAATTATTCCTTAAGAAGTGTGTTATTTTATTTTTCAGATTTTACTAATTTTTTATTCAGACATGCAATTATTTTAAAAAAATTAGCAGTTAGGATAGAAGATACCTCATTCGAACCTTCAAAAACGAGTGCAGATTCGTGGCTTGATTTGTCTTCAGACTCATCGTTTTATTTCGACTCGCTTTCTGATTCCGGTCATGATGCTAGCAACGCAAGGTAGTTGTGATGCTTCTGATCTTCGACGCCCAATTCTTTCAAAGACGATTCGTCCCATGTCACCTTGAGTGTCTCCTTTCTTCTAGTTGTCTTGGGTTTGTCCTCTTTTATTTTTGGGCACTCGCGCTTGTAGTGTCCTTTCTTGTTACACCAGTAGCATGTGATCTTCACCTTCATGTCATTTGATTTGATCACCGTTTGTAGGCCCTTTTCGTAAAGTTTTTCTTTCTTCTAGTGAACATTTTTTTTGACCATGTTCACTATTTGTACTTCGTCGGCTTCTGAGTCAAATTCAGATTCTGGCTCCGATTTGTTCTTGTTCTTGGCTTCTTTTGAGGAACCTACAAAAAGTGCAATACCTTTCTCAATCGGCTTTGAGTTAGTCTGTTCATGGAGTTTAAGTTCACAAAATAACTCATCTAGTTTTAATTTATTTAAGTTTCTCGAAACTTTATAGTATATAGATGCCCACAGTGCATTTTGAGGAAAAGAGTTCAAGGCATACATAATTACATCCCTGTTCTTTAGTTGGTGACTGATTAGGTGGAGTCCATTCAGAATGTCTTTGATTCTTTCATATAGCTGAGTAGCCCTTTCTCCATCCTGCATTTTAATATTAAACAAATTATTTAATAATAAGTCACGCTTCATTACCTTTGCATCGTTTGTGCCTTCGTGTAGTTCGATCAGTTTGTCCTAGAGCTCCTTAGCGTTCTGGAATGGGTCGACACGGTTTAATTCTTCCTTAATAAGTCCGCACTGGATTGTGTTTGTTGCCTTTGAGTAGATCTGAGCCTTTTTCTTGTCTTCCAGATTCTATCTTTTTTGGGTCGGCCGATACTTTTATTGCTTCATCTATCGGCGCCTTGTATCCTCCTCAAATGGTGAACCACTGATTGATGTCGATCTTCAAGTATACCTCCATCCGCTTCTTCTAATATGGAAAGTTGTTCTCGTTGAAGAGTGAGGGACGAACGGTATTGTATCCTTCATTTTGGGTCATTTAAAGAACCTTGTATACAAAAAAGAAGAATAAAAAAATCCCAAGACTATGTCTTGGATTAGTAGTGTAAGAAATAATAAAAGTATAAAAACTCGATTGATGTTACACCAATTCAAAGTAGTTTGCAACTGAAAAATTTATCCAAAGAGATAATTGTACTAATTTAGATTATATCGAAAAAGCTCAACATTGAAAAAGAAATATTAAAAGAAATTTTGAAAATCACTTCCTTGCTTGATTAGTGGTTGCACCAATTCAGAGCAGTACCCACTCTGATATCACTTGTTGGATCGTAGAGACTCTGGAGGAGGTGAACAGCATTCGTCAAAAATCATGAGTTAAAACGAGTTATGCAGCGAGGAAAAAATTTTAAAAACAACACTAACAAAGATAAATTTTACTTGGTTCGGAGCATGTGATGACTCCTACTCCAAGGTCCAGGCACCTGGACCATGCTAACGTGGCGAGCTGTCATCAAAACTTGATCCGTCAAGTTCATCCACTTCTGGGCGCCCGGACCCCCTCCAAGAGTCTGGACCGTTGATGTGAGTTCAGCCAGTCATCGCGCTCCAACTCAGCTTCTGGATAACTTTTGTGGTCTGAGTGTCTGGACCAAATCCGGGCGCTTGGACGACCCAGGCACCCGCAGGCTAAGCTGGACCAAGTGCCCGGACCAACTCTGGGCGCCTAGACCCCGAGCACCCGGGCCCTCTTTTTCAACCTTCTTTTCCCTGCAAAAAAGAGTTAGTCCAAGCATAAAAATTACCCAGCAAAACATAGTTAGCACATTAAAAATGTGATAGTAGTAGTAATTAGATCTTGTTTCCTCGAGAGCAGGATCTAGTTAAGATCTCAACTTAGAGTTCTAAAATAGACTTAAGTTGGACAGGTGCCTATAGTTCCCGTTGACCGACGCTTATAGTTCCCTCGACAAGGAATGCATCCTCACTAGATCTCTCCTCCAGATGCTTACCTCCACTTACCAATTGTAATTACTTGACTTGTCTTTGACCCACCAGGTCTTCTCGTTGGTTGTCAGGTCTCATAGACCTAACTGGACTTCGGCTTGTTGTCAGGTTCCGTGGACCCAACTGAACTTCCCGCCAGATATCGAGTCCTGCGGACCTATCTTGACTTCACACCAGTTATCAAGTCCCGCGGACCTAGCTGAATTTCAGCCTGGTGTCAGGTTCTTCAAACTCGTCAACTCCTGCACACTTGTAAAAGCAATTAGACCATAAAATACTCTTACTTTAAACCACTTATCATTCATCAAAATCTGAATTACATCATTAATGCAAATTGCACCAACAGATTACACTCGCTATACTTGGATTTATCTTATGAAATATAGATCTAATTATCTTATCATCTTCAATAACTTTAAAGCTCTTGTCAAAACTCAACGTTTGGCAGTTATCAAGTGTTTTCGTTGTGATTTAGGTGGCGAATACACTTCCAATATTTTTTCTCATTTACTTGTATCAGAATGTACTATACATCAAACCTCGTGTCAAAAAACACCTGAACAGAATGGGGTTGTAAAGAGAAAGCATATATATCTTGTTGAGAATAGCCTGTTCATTCTTATTGTCTGAAGATATTCCTACTATTTTTTAGGGAGAAACAGTTCTTACTGCTACTCAATTCTAGCTTCTCACAATTCAGGTTTGTCTCCTTTTCAGAAATTGTATGGTCAAGCTCCTGATTATTCCTCTTTACGTGTTTTTAGTTTTACCTGTTGTGTTCTCCGACCACATGTCGAGTGTGATAAGTTGTCCTCTAAGTCTACTTTGTGTGTCTTCCTTAGTTATAATGTTCGTCAAAAGGGATATCATTGTTTTGATCCAATTAGTAAAAAATTATATGTCTCTCGTCATGTTGTGTTTCTTTAGCATATTCTTTTCTTCTCCATACCTCTTCTACCACATGACATGACTCATACAGATCTTATTCGCATGCCGACACCGACGAAGCCTCCCCCATGGCTACTCTTCCATATGACGGCTTCACTGAATCTGGTATTCTCAAGACATCTCCTCCACCTCCCCCTCCCCCTCCCCCTCCTGCGACTATTCTATCACCTCTAGAGATTGCGAACAATCCTATTCATCGGTTTACACGTCCTCATAAGTCTACTAAACTACCTGATTTTGCTTATTCTTGTTATTCTACTTCCTTTGATTCTTTTGTTGCCTCTGTTTATCATCTTTCTGAGTCTTTATTCTATAAAGAAGTTGTTGGTAATCCTCTTTAGCAGAATGCTATTGACGAGGAATTAACTGCTCTGCATCATACTCAAACTTGGGATTTGGTACCTCTGCCACTAGGGAAATGCGTCATTGGTTCTCGTTGGATCTATAAGATCAAAACTAAATCTGATGGTTCTGTCGAACGGAACGGTACAAAACTCGTCTTGTTACTAAAGGTTACTCTCAGAAGTATGACATGGATTATGAGGAATCTTTTGACCCTTTGCTAAAATGACCACTGTTCATATGTTAATTGTCGTTGCCTCTGTTCGTCAATGGAAAATATCTTAGATGGATGTCAAGAATATTTTCTTAAATGGTGATCTTCAAGAAGAAGTGTATATAGTGCCTCCTCCTAGAATTGCTCACTGATCTGGTGAAGTTTGCAAGCTTCGCAAAGCTCTCTATGGACTCAAACAAGCACCACGTGCTTGGTTTACGAAGTTCTCCATGGTGATTACCTCGCTTGGCTTTCGTCCCAGTAATCATGATTCAGCTTTATTTGTCAAGTGTACGCATGCAGGTCGTATACTTTTATATTTATATGTGGATGACATGATAATTACTGGTGATGATTTTGATGGAATTGAGTCTTTGAAGTTTGAATTAGCTCATTGTTTTGTTATGAAAGACTTGGGTTTACTACGCTATTTTCTTGGGATCGAGATCGCCTCTTCACCTAAAGGTTATCTCTTGTCTCAGTCAAAGTACATAGCTGATCTATTTGAGCGTGCATATCTCACTAACAACAGGGTAGTTGATACTCCCCTTGAGACTAATGCTATGTACTCTCCATCAGATGGTTCTCCTTTGCCAGATCCTAACCTCTACTGTATACTTGTGGGAAGCTTGGTTTATCTCACTATGACTCGTCCTGATATTGCATATGTTATACATGTGGTTAGTCAGTTTGTCACTGCACCGACGACAGTTCATTGGACTGCTATTCTTTGCATTCTTTGGTATCTTTGGGGAACTCAGTTTCAGAGTCTCTTATTCCCTTCTACTTCCTCGTTAGAGCTATGTGCATACTCTGATACTGATTGGGTGGGCGACCTTACAGATCGTAAGTCGACCACCGACTTCTATATTTTTCTTGGAAATTTTCTTATCTCATGGAAGAGTAAGAAGCAAGATGTTATTTCCATATCCTCAACTGAAGCTAAGTATCGTGACATGACTATCACCACTTGTGAGATTATTTGGCTACGTTGATTGCTTGCAGATATAGGAATTTTTCTTCAGAAACCTACAACTATTCATTGTGATAATCAAAGTGTCATTCAGATTGCGCGTAATATAGTTTTTCATAAGAGAACAAAGTATATTGAGATAGATTATCATTTTACTCGTCATCATCTATAGTTGGCATTATCACGCTACCATTTGTCTCTTCCTCACTGCAGATAACTGATATAGTTACCAATACTCATTCCACTTCGCGCTTCTAATTTTTGTCTGTATTAACATATGTTAACCACTATTGATACACTCATGTCAGTATTATTAGTTTTGATTAGCATTGAAATGCTACTATAATATAATATTGACATGAAATGTCCATATTATAATAGACTCAATCACAGTTCAAAATCGACGATTCGATAATTTAAAATCGTCGATTTGATATTTTCTGACATGTTAACCCTTAATTTTAACCGTTCAATATGACTATGATTTATGATTCGAAACTACTAATTCATGTTTGATTCACAATTCACCCATCATCATAATTAAATAATATTATATTAAAAAAATTAAAATTACAAATTTATAAAATCATTTACGCACTGCTATACCATGATTATTATAAATAATCATATAGTAAAATAAAACTCCCAATTAGTTATTAAATAATTAATAAACAATATACAAGTATTTATCGACAACCCATTATAAATTAACTAACAAATAAATGTCTCTTACTCTTTTGCCATTATTAAAATAAATAATATAACAAACAAATTATTGATTAATTATTAAAAAAATTAACTAAAACAAAAATATTAATAATTGTACTTAGTCCACAATGGGAATATTTAGATAAAATATTTCTTTCAATATCCTTCCATCTCAAATATGAAATTAATATTGAAAATCATCGACATAGATCTCTCTTTATTTTTTTTAAACAAAAAAAATAAAATATATATTTAATGATGAAATTTGAGATATTTGAGAGCGAGATATTTAATATATGGGCCTTATAAATAGTTGATTTATAGGATAATTAATTGTGGAATTTAGAATATTTAAAAAGTAAGATATTTAATTGATGATATGGACGCAAGAACCATAAATATTTAAGAGAAATATTTGACCTTATTATGAATACTCTAAGTGCTCATCTAGGAGATCCGAGTTTAAGTCTTGGCCTGGCAAGGTGCCAATTTGATTATGATTCAGGCTCGTAATATGAGTTAATAAGTAACCGACCAGTTTACCCAATTATGGACCCGAACTGGGTATGTGGGTAGCTCTATATTGTAGGAACTCTATTACAATATAATTTATTTGCAATGAACAATGTTGACTTGACTGTTGAAACATGACTTATTACTGTGATCGAAATGTCTATGTTATCTTACTATTTTATTAAGAATCTATCCCCTTTGCTAATTTTAGTGAAGCCTAAAATGAATTTACGTAAATGTCCTTTTTTCTATTCAAATTGAAAATAATTCTAAGGTTTATTAGTAATTTCCACAAACATTTCAATCAGAGATCTAGAATTTGAGACTAAATTACAACGTATTATTGGAAATTTTTTTCATTAATTAATCAGAGATCTAGAGTTCGAGACTCAACTGCAGCGTATTATTGAGAATTTTTTTCATTAATCAATTAGAAATCTAGAGTTTTCTTTAGTCTCACATCTTAAAATTGATAACACTGCGAGCAGAGAAACTTCTATAAATACCTTGAGTCGTTAATGTCAAAAAGCATACTTTTCTTAACTTTTTGGATAAAATCAAGTATAATATTAAAATAATTTTTTATAAGGGAGAGTATGTTACAATAGCTTGCTGTTGGAATTCTCAAGCATTACCCTTGCATTGCACTATTGTATGAGTTTGACGCATCATTACCCAATTTATGAGCGACCTTTTGGCTAAGATTAAATATAATCGCACCATTATTCAATTTACGGGTGACCTTTTGGCTAAAATTAAATGTAATATTTGTTCTTATTAGTTTAATAAATGATATAAAGAATTAAATTAATTTTTTACGAATGAGAGTCTGTTACCCGCATGCGTTCATGTATTATACTACACATGCAATCAGGAGGCGGAGCCATGTATAGCTTTGGTGGGGCAGTTGTCCCACTTCAGTTTTTTATAAGTACCCCTAGAGGTGTATAAAATTATAAAAATATTAAAGTTTTTCCCTACTAAAAAAATAAAAATAAGGACAATCTTCAAAAATTAAAATCATTTTTATATACCAATTCATCTTCCATCAAATCTTTCCCTGTATTGTCCCTCCTAGTACGCAATACGTAGACACGATCACTAGTAATAATTATGAACTATAAGTATTACAACAATGCTAATAATAATAATAATTTTAAAAATAAAAATGATACAGTCAGATATGATGTCGATGGGCAAAGGTTTCTATAACTCTCTAATTCATTTACCAAAGTATCTGGAATCCCATCTGTTGACCCCCCCAAAAAAAGTTTTACAACTGCTAAAAAAATGTCATTCCATGTGCTAAGCCCCTACTATTGATCACACATCACGCTTCAATAACTGAAGAACAAATAGCAAAGATATAAAATATAGTTCTCACACATGATCTCGAAGCCTGTTCGATCAAATTGCTGCTCTCATAGCACTGCGTGCTGCCTCCCGCTTCATCTCTGCAGCTTTACCAGTCCCTCGGAAGTACCTGTACACTTTCTGCAAAAAATATGTCCCAAAAGGCTATAATGAGGGGGGAAAGTGTTTTTTTCTTCTTCTAGAATCTCTGAATATTCAACATGTTAATCCGAGAATTGGAAACTATACTACTTCTGTTAGATAAATAGAGAAACTCAGATAGAACAGTGTCAGTATCAGATCTAAAAGAGTAAATCAAGGTGAGGTTTTTCATTTAGAAACATAAGGCACTCATTTCATTGGCACTTTGGCAACCATGTCTTTGCAAATTCACCACATAGTATAGATTCTGTTGAAACAGAGAACAAAATTTTTTCTGCTAACAAATATGATGAAGGTTGAGGATTACCTGAAGGACCCAGATGCTGACTAACGATTCTAGGCAAAACATTCCAAAACCAATGAAGTAGAAGATCTACAAGAAGATGGAAGAGCTTTGGGTTATATATATATATAGAAGTCATGTTTTGGAGATGGACAGAATTTGTTTTGATGATCCTGGATTCTCAGTTTGTGTTTTTTGACTATCACGTAAAAAGCAACACACAGAATCTACGCAAATATAAAGACCAGCTCAACATAGATATGGGCAGACTAAAATTGAGTATTAGTCAATTCTATGGTATAACAACCCTAAGCGAATAGTAGCTTGGTGTAGGACTGTTTTTTTTTTTCAAACTGCTTAGCATTTGAATTCTGAAACAATATCCTTCGAAGGTAAATGAATACTACGAGAGGATCTTCAGAATAGCTTAGAACTAACCCCAACTATCAGATGATCACCGACTATATCCACAGCAGCAAGGATTCCTCTGCAACAGACACGAAAGAGAATTTGTTAGCAGCAAAATGTTAATACTGGTATTAGCATTCAACTGGCCAGTACATAATATACAACCCAACCAACCAAATTCCTGGTCAAAATAGAAAATTAGCTCCGCCAGGTGCTATTTTGATGTTTACAACAATTGTAAAAACCTGAATTATGTGATTGCTCCTATTTATCCATCCAAGTAACAAGCAAATACACACTCTAGAATCAAAATTGGAATTGTGAATCACTGTGGTGAATTTTTGCATCTTGAATTGTAAGGTTCAGTAGAGACATTGGATTGATTTAAAAGGTTTAGAATTTAAAAATTCTAACCTTGGAATAAAATTTTCATCCTTAAAATATAAATAAGATAGTACAGTATCCTCAGGTACAACAAGGAGAATCCAAGTGTGACTTGGCAATGAATGAAGTCCCGGAGGTGCGACCTCTTGGCAAAGGAAGACCCGACAACAATGGCAAGGCCAATGGAAGCTCTAAAAGACAAGGCGTGAAGGATGGGGAGGCATCCGCAGGACACGAGACTGATGGAGAAGGCTAGAAGGCTAGGTCTAGGTTGTGCGGGTAAGGACAAGTGCATGAGAGATTGTACTCAGGATAAAATCCTAGGTTTAGGGTTACTGTAGCAGTCACTATAGCAATTACTGTAGCCGTCACCTAGCAGTTGGCTGGTGTTTTCATCAGTCGACTGGTAGCGAACAGAATACCTCTGTTCGCTCAACCTATATGAAGCAGTCGATTGGTATTTTTATCAGTCGACTAGTATCAAGTCGTTGGCCTGTAACGGTCGAATTTCACTTAGAACTGGTCGATTGATGTTTTTACCAGTCGACCGGTGGCGGGAAAACAACTTGATGTTTTCCTATCAAGCTCTATTTAATAGAACTCGGGGTGCTTGGGTATGGTTGATGAAATAGAGGTGGTTAACCCCTATTAGTAGTCTTCCAAGCTCCTGTGTGTGATCCGTGTGTACGTGATCAAGATTGTGGTGAGGTTTCTCCACCCACAAGCAGATTGAGCTAGCTAGAGGTTTTCCGGGGAGTCATCCACAGACGGATTGGGATCGTCCATCTTACGAACAGCCGTAGAGTAGGAGCCCTAATCTCCGAACCACGTAAATGCCTTGTGTTACGATTTGTTTTGGTTTATTATCTTTCCTTATTATTTATAGGGTTTAGCTTTCTTCTTGTTAGTTTGTATTTTGTTTTCCGCTGCATACTAACAAGTGTAGGAAGTGACGATTTGGGTGAGACGCCCCCGGCATCAAGGTCCCAACAAATATGATTGATTCTGACCATATGTTTTATAATAAAAAGTGATGATTCATACCTCATCATGACTAAAAACTACAAAACGTTGTCAAATTCATTTAAAAATAATTGAAATGAAATTGACAATAAGAGATTATATGATCTATTGCTTAACACAGAATCTTGTGTCCGCATTGATGCCAAGTGAAAAGTGGAAGATTAAGATAGCATTGATATGGCACAGCTTCTTTTTCACAAATCACAACCACTTCTATGTTATTTTTCAATGACAACTATGTCAATTCTGAGGCTCACACATTCCCGACCTCTGCAGTTTGACATATGATTGAATATTCAAGTTCTTGTTATAATGGATTAGGTTTAATTTCTGATTGACTGAATTCAACATTAATGGGCCAGATTTAATTCTGATGAGTTATGCATCAACATCGTTCAACTTTAACAACAAGCTCTTAGTTCATTTCAATTTTATCTATCTTAAAGTTAAAATTTGAGATAGTGATTACAACAATCAATACAAGAGTCAAAGGGTAGCCTTTAAAGTGAATTCAATATTAAGATCAGAGGATGCAAATTATTAAGGATATATATACACAATGATTCATCTGATTTATCCAGCTGCAGGCTACAAGATTGAAATCTAGGATCAGAATGGTATCAATTTAAATCAAGTTGACTTATGTGCCAATCACACTTAATAGATGTGAAGCAACATGGAACAGCCACATGGCTTCTTGCAAATCTAATGCTGTGTATTACATGTCCAACCCTTTGGTATCCAACTATAGTTATATCACTGTTCACTGAGTTAATATTTGTTTCCATGATGTGTAATTCATTGTGAGAAACTAAGTGTAACATAAAGCATCTAAGATAGCATTAGTCCATTACGAGAATATGAACAAGCCTCTTAAGTAATACATCTGCAAGGCTTCTATGCTAATCAGTACATAGAGAAGAACAAAAACTAACAAAGGAAGCATGAAAAGAAGCTTACGCCAAAGATTTTCCCTTAAATATAATTGGCGGAGCCACAGCCGCATAAATCACAAATGCTATATGTAGCTGCAGCAGAGATAATAGTTAGTAGATGCCCTTACAACACCATAGCAATCAATATGCAGACAGTGAGAAGGTGCCTACCAGATAAAACAAGAAAAACCATCCAAACCTCAGAGCACTTTCAGTCCTACAAAATACATTGCAAAGTCCATGTAAGTGAGTTTAAATTTTAGGTTTAATGGACTCCTATTCTGTATTACATGTACAGAATGTTTTGGTTGGGTAATTTGTAATGCCTGAATTAAAAATAGCAGGCGAATGAAAATAATGCAGATGGTGTTAGTCACTATGTTGTTAGGTTGCTTGCTAATGAATTGTTAGTTGCAATAGTAGTTATATAAATGACAACAAATATAAATCCTTTATAATAGTTTTAGATACATCTAAAGCAGGATATTTGACACAATTTTATTTTATATTTATCATCAGTTATTTAATTAAAAGCATGATAGAAAATCATTTTCTTGAAGATAAAGTATACAAAAAAATATTATTAATAATTTATATCAAAACATTTATTTTATAACATCATAAAATGGAAAAGCAAAAGAAGTTTTCATATTTCCATTAGTGGTTAATGGTATCAACTCTATAAAACTTACAAATACAACAACAACAACAGTAATCAAGTCTTTTCCGACTAGGTGGGGTCGGTTGTATGAATCTTTTTACGCCATTGAGCTCTATCTCCTATAATATCATCATCTATATTTAAATAAATTTTATCTTGTTTTATTGTTGCTAACCAAATCTTTTTTGGTCTTCCTCTTCCTCGTTTGATATGCATGTTTATCACAACTTTACATCGCCTAACTGGAGCATTTATTGATCGTCTAGTACATATCCGTACCATCTTAAACGTATCTCTTGGAGTTTTTCCTCAATAGATGCAACTCCGACTTTCTCTCTAATGCTCTCATTTCTTATTTTGTCCATCCTTTTATGTCCACACATCCACCTTAACATCCTCATCTCTATAACTCTCATCTTCTACTCATGAGTCATAGCCCAACATTCAGCTCCATATAACATAGCAGGTCTAACTGCGGTTTTATAGAACTTACCTTTAAGTTTAAGAGGTACTTTACAGTCACATAAAACACTCGACGCTCCCCTCCATTTCACCCATCCTGCTTGTATTCTATGTAAGACATCTCTCTCAATCCCTCCATCGTTTTGCAAAAATGATCTTAAATATTTAAATCTCTCGGTTACTGGCAACTCGTCCTCTCCTATCTTAACAATTGTTTCATTACTTCTAATATTGCTAAACTTAAATTCCATATATTTTGTTTTTAACCTACTAAGCTTAAAACCTTTCTCTTCTAGTGTTTCCCTCCAAGATTCTAGTTTAGCATTTACTCCTTCACGTGTTTCATCTACCAAAATAATATCATCTGCAAACAACATGCACCACGGTACTGTGTCTTGAATGTGCTCAGTGAGTTCGTCCATAATTAGTGTAAAAAGATATGGACTTAGAGTTGATCCTTAATGTAACCCTATCTTTATTGGAAATGCTTCAGTTACTCCGCTTGAAGTCTTTACCCTGGTCGTTACATCCTCATACATATCCTTAATTAGTTCAATATATGTTACGCTAACACCTCTCTTTTCTAAAATTCTCCATATAATTTCTCGTGTGACTCTATCATAAGCTTTTTCTAAATCAATGAATACCATGTGTAGATCTTGTTTTTGCTCCCGATATTTTTCAATTAATTGTCTAAGAAAATGTATAGCTTCTATTATCGACCTTCCAGGCATGAACCCAAATTGATTTTTTATTACTGTGGTCTCCTTCATTAATTTTTTTTCTATTACTTTTTCCTAAAGTTTCATAGTATGACTCATTAGTTTAATACCCCTATAGTTTGCACAATTTTGTACATCTCCCTTGTTCTTATATAAGGGAACTAGAGTACTTATCTTCCATTGGTCAGGCATTTTTTTCGTTTTCAATATCATGTTAAATAATTTTATAAGGCATTCAATACCTTGTTTCCCTAAGCACTTCCCTACCTCTATCGGAATATCATCTGGTCCAACGGCTTTTCCATTATGCATCTCATTTAAAGTTTGTTTTACTTCTGAAGTTTGAATTCTACGATAAAAATTAAAATTTCTATGCTCATTTGACCTACTTAAATTACCTAAGTTAAGTTGGTCACCTAAACTTTCATTAAAAAGTTGATGAAAATACCTCTTCCGCCGCTCTTTTATTTCTTCATCGTTTACTAATACCCTATTACATTCATCTTTAATACATTTTATTTGGCTAAGATCTCTTGTTTTCCTTTCTCTCACTTTAGCTATTCTATAAATGTCTCTTTCCCCTTCTTTTGTACCCAATTTTTGATATAATAGTTCAAAAGTTTCATTTTTTGCTTCACTCACTACTTTCTTAGCTATTTGAATTTAAACTTACAAATAAGAAATTTAAATTTTCTTCACAATCTATATATTTAATATTAGTTTTCATGCCATTTGAAGACTACAAATGTGATTAGCGAGAGTTGTAGGCAACCAAATAGTCCCTAGTGTTGTGCCTGAATTATTCAATCTGGCAAAAGCACAAAACAACTTGAGATAGGTTGGTGTGGAGGATTAATCAGTTTACAGTCCACAAATTACTCAAGATAGGAAGAGATGAGAATAACATGTATCATTTTATATTTGTGTAATTCTGGATGTATAATTGATGTTCAAATAATAAGACACAAGAGGCAATATATGAGAAGAAAAAGTACCTCATTGCACGATAAAGAGGTCTATACCATAAGAAATAAGCTCCAGGGACACCTGAAATAAAGTAGATGATGGCAAGGAACCAAATCCTCACACCTAGCCACAAAGCAACCAAAATCAACTTCGTCATGGTTTAATAAAATCAACATTGTCTGACAAGATAGAATTAAATATACAACAACGTTCAATACCCTTAGCACCTTCACCCCCAATCCAAGCTGCTGTAACTGCTATAAAATTCCACAAGAGACATGCAACCAACCCTGCAAAATTCCGAAATGGAAAGGTTAATACTTAAACAACCAAATCCAAGTAGTTATTAACAGTTACACAAAATAATTGGGGTTCCTTTCAAAAAGAAGAAAAAACAAACAAAAGGAAGTAACAATGTGACTTGATTGCATAGGTGAATCCATAAATGTCATTTAATGCAGACGTAAAAAACTGAATGAAGTCACCAGACCAATCATCTCATATCACTAAGAAGAGTTGGTTATCTGGCTGACTACGTTAATAAGTCTTGAATGCCCGCTAAGAAATTATCTGCTTTATTTATTCTTTACAAGACATACCTAGTAATGATGCAAATGCAACATACTGCAATCGCTGCACGTGGATAGGTATCTCGCTAGCAATATCATGATGTATAATAGGAAAAAATGGTGGCCAATTCTTTTCCTCTATCATAATACCAGCTGCAAATATGAAAAGGTGCATAGCTTTAATCACTATAATAAGGTTATTAGATAAATGAGAAGGCAGCGACATCAGTGTGTCAAAAAAATAGAAAACCAGGATCCACAAAGACCATACCACGTGCTGCTGCCTCTTCTCTACGTTTAAGTTCCTATAAAACAAAACTGAATTAAACAAATATATCGATGTAGCAAAAATGTTGTTATCAAAGAAAACAACAGTTGTGAACACTGACTCAATGGGTCCTCTCTATAATAGTCATGAAACATGATGAGTTTTATAGTTCATTAAAATAGGGAAAAATAAAAACAGATGACAGAATTGTCACAGAGCAGAAATGACAACAAGATGCAACAAAGGCAGATGATCAATTGACTTGAGTTTTCTGCCTATCAATGAGTCTCTCATGTTGGCATTTAGATCATAAACATACCTTTTCCCTCTTATTTAGTTGTTCTTCCTTGATTTTCAGTTCCTTCTCCTTTTTCTTCATATCCTATTTGGAAACACAGAACTATGAAAGCATTGCAGAAAAATACTCTTAACAGGAACTGCAAAGATACATCAGACAAGTACTGATTATGACATCAAGAAGATGCAATCTTTATAACAAATGTTTCTGCAACTCTACATATCAATGACAAACGACTTTTTCATGCATCAATTATATATTTGAAAAGCACAAAAGCACATTCGGACTCCTAATAACTTTATGTCCTCCTCAAATGGGCATTCAGTTTACTGATTCATATGTTGGCTTTCATTAACAGTATAATACCCTGAAATTTGCACTTACATTTGATGTATCAAGTGGAATATCAACTGTTGTTCCATAATCATTGTAGAAACCAGCAGGTTCTGAAGGAAGTGGTGAAAGCCTAGAATTTGATGCGGGAGGAATACTTGATGGATTCTGCAGTCATAATGGATATTGGAAAAACAAAATAATTAGTAAGACTGATTCTGGTAAAATTCTTCTGAGTTGAATAGATGTCTTGCATCTCAGTTAACCACAAATTGAGCATATTATCACATACAAAACATAATATTTTCAGACAGAAGGTGCTTATATTTATTACTCTTTGGTTTGAGCAATTCTTTCAAGATGTCAGTTGCAGTATCTTGAATCATCTAAATTGCAGCACATATGTTATGGCACTAGACAATTAATAGTATAAGTTAAATACCAGATTTACTGAGTAAGTAATCTAAATAGTGGCACGTATTCAAGCTTTGATTGCTGATTTGTTTTAGTGGGGCATATCAACTAGAAAGACAAATAAAACATCATTATCGCTCCTAGCTACAGAGCTTATAACTCTACTTGATCATTGTTTAATTTCAGATATAAAAGAAACCATTGCCTTCAAGAACAAACACCACAACTAGATTGCTAAGTTAAGAGGGGAAGAATCACCTGTGTAAATGTTCAATAGGCACTAAAGTACTTCTTATGCGATTCAACGTTTATTCTATCTCTAAATAAGCTTGAATTTCTACTACAAACGGAAGTTGTTAACTATCGATAGATAGACCGCTTTTAGAAACCCAATAATATTCCGGATCAAACAATCTCCCAGGATTTTATTTTTCTTCGTTATGCTATTTCACTTACAAAAGGAAGGTCCGACTGTATATCCCTGGTTCTAGGGCATACCATATCCGGCTCCAACTGAATTGATGAGCAAGGAATAAAGCATCTCAAGGCATACCATAACAACTACAAATTCATATCATACAGAAAAAGACCGACAAAAAAAAGAAGGTAAAAAACGTATCTTTTTAACCGTGCATAAACATGACTCTACCCATAAGGAGCCTAACACCGAGTATACAAAAATTCTCAAACTAAGATGTCAAGGGTTTCGCCCAAAAAAAAACAACGGCAAAAACCAATCAGACATCACAGCAATTCTAGTCAGTAACGATCAGATGGACACCCAGTGGGGAAAAAAAAACAAATTGGAAAGGGGGGAGATGTATATGGAAAATTGCGCACTGCGAAGGGATTGACGTCCTCTTCCTCCTCGAAAGGGTTGCTATCGTAGCGCCTCGCCATGAGCACGTTCGATGTGCTATCGAGAAAGAGAGGAAAAGTAAAAATTCAAAGGGAGGATCAAAAGCTTGAAAGAAAAATAAGAGAGGAAGAAGGAAAGGGCAGAAGTCGCTGAAGACTTTTCTTTGACTTTTCGCTCCATTTGGCTGCTTCTCTAGTTGCCGTGTGGACTAGGCAGTGATACAAAAATATTTAATGAAATTAATATATATATATATATATATATATATAATTGATTTTGATTTGTATTCTCAGTGAACTACTTTAAAAAAATAGAGAAATTTACAAAAAAAAAAAAAACTTATTTAAGGAATTTTTTTAAAAAAAATTACGGTTCCCAAGAGTTTAAACATGCAAAAAAAATATAATTATAAATTTTTAAATTTTCAAATGGGACTTAAGGTCTTTAAATAAGTAGAAAAATTAAGATATACAAAATATAATTAATAATTATAAAAATAGTGAAATAATAAAGATACTTTTAAAGAGAATTTTAAATATTTTAGATTTATTATTTAATAAAATAGATTTTAGAAAGATAAAAAAAATTATTAAAATAGAAAAAAAAAATCAGAGTATCTTGCATGCTCTTCTATCCTTTATGAAATTAAATGTTAGATTGTTAAAAGTAACGTAATAAATCAAATTTAGCAATAAAAATTGATAATATGAAGCTCCTATGAAAGTGTTGTGAATACTGATACAACACTCAAACAAGTAACAAGAGATTCCAAGTTTGAATCTTAAATATGACTAATATTCTAAAGATCGATTTCTGCATAAAATGTTCCGAATTTATCTAATAGGTTAATCATGAAAAGAATAAAGCAAAGCTCACGCCTATATTATCAAAAAACAAAAAAAATCCGGAGCCCAAAGTTGAATCGATCTGTTAAACTTAAAACTACATTTCATATGGACTAGATTTTAATGGAATAACATAAAATACTCCAATCAAAAGTTCCCATTTGGAAAACAAAAGTTCTAGTTTGGAGATCGCAACGCAAAAACCAATGCAAATAGATAAGACAACATAGCAGATACAAGAGAAGGAACGATTTACATAGTTTCACTAAGCCTAGTACTAGAGCAATGGAATTTTGACATCCCTGCTTCAAACAAAACACAAAAAGGTTTAGTGAGCCCCTTTGTCTTTTTTCTTCTTTTCTTTTTTCTTATGTGCAGTATCGTCCGGTGCCTGCTCATCCTTAACTTGCTTTCGCTTCTTTTCCTTTTTACTGGGTTCCTCTTTAGGCAGTGGATGGGGGGTCAGCAACTCATCTTCCTGCTTTGCATCCTTCTTTTTCTTCTTCTTTTTACCCTGCTCTTCAGAAGCAATTTGCAAGCTAATGTCATCTGCCTCAACCATCTTTTTTTTCTTCTTCTTTCTCTTCTCCCCCTCGTCCTTGGCCTGGTCTGCAGGTGTCTCATTTGATAACTTCTCAGTGGAGGTTGGTTCTATTTCCTCATGCTTCCTCTTCTTTAGAAGTGCTCCTTCCTGTTCATTAGCAGGTTTCTTCGTAGTTGGATCAGTTGCTTGTCCAAGCACAAGATCAGCTGATGTATTATACGTCTACATAGAGAAGCACAGGATTTGCAGGATCAGTTTCGAGACCCACATTTCACACAATGTGTATATATATGGCCTATCTATACAGCTAGATAAAATGCAAAGATCACATGTAGTATGACAAAGAAACATTGACAGAAGTGAAGGCAGCAAGGCCATTCATACCTTTGCTGGAGTAATCAGGGCCCCTGCACCCTTCTTTCGATCTTTATCATAAAATTCGATCTTAGGCTTTCCTTTGGTTGAACCAGCAGAATGCCCCAACTCTCTGCCCTCCAGTACTCGGAGACGGGCTTCAAGCTATTCAATAATTTTAACAATGATATTTCAATTTAAGCTTCATATGTATCTAAAAGATATGAGAACCGCTATAATTTTTACCTTAACTCGATTTTCCAGTCCCATACTGTTGTCTTGACCATCACCAAGAGCATCATACCTAATAGCCAAAGCAGTCTTGGCAGCGAGAGAACGAGATATTTTCCCTTTGATTTTTGGAGCTGCCTGACCAACTAATGATGCATGGAAAATAAGCCCATACTTTGGTGTAGCATGTTTGGTCTTTAAAGCTCTAAACAAAGCCTGCGTGTGACCAAAAGAACCATTACTAACCAGATATACGGAAAAAGGAAAATTGGAAAAAAGTAGAAATGACCAATTTAAAGTTATATGCAAAAACAGATCCTGTTTGTCCCTTCAATAATGACAGTGGAGACAGCCATGCACTTAACGGTCCTTGCACAATTAAATGGAAATGATAGTTGTAACAATCTAATGCAGATGACCAAAATGATCATTAGCTTAAAACTTTTGATTCTATTTTGGTCCTCTGATACTATCCCTCTGTTGCACGTACAAAGTGTGAAGAAAGCATATACCACTTAACTCCTCTCCTAAGTTTGAAAAACAAAAACGACACAAGACAACCAATTGACGAAGTCCATAAAAATAATAATTTCATAAAATATGCATTTAGCATGTCTGTCTGGGAAGATGATTCAATCATAACAATATTAAGTTGGTCATGAGTTGATATTTAGCATGTGTCATGAGTTGGTATTTAACAAGTGTATGATAGTTTAACCTACATTGTCTTTATGCATCTGTGTTAACATAATGTGATCCTTGACTTGATTTGGTAGAATAAGCGTGTGATAGTTTAATCTACATTGCCCTCATGGATCCGAGTTAACATGATGTGATCCCTCACTGCATAAACCTCTATGACATATGTGATTTATGCATCGGTTTTTATAAAACAACAAATCTAAGAGAAATAAATTAGCAAAAATATATGGCCTTGCAGGGTACCCAAGAATGAAACACAAATAATTTAAATGCTATAAAATTAGGTTCATTTCTAGCTCATGTACAATAGAAAACTCAGAACATATGGTCCATTCAGATGTAGGCAAGACTGGTGGGAGGGATATGTACAATATACTCACCCCAAAGGAGTAAAATTAGTTCCCTACCTTATTTACCAGACCTCCAAGTCTAGGAAGAGAAACTACATTAAAAGTTCTTCTATGTTTGAAGAAACAAAGGATTCATAGGACTTCTTAACTTGCAACTAAGAATAATCTTAACCAATTCATTGTTATGGTAAGCAATTAAACTACATATGGAATTAAACCAGCAATAAAGGATAAATATTACAAATAAAGAATTGGGAGATATACCAAAAAATAACAATGCATCTCCTACCAAATAATATCAAATTCCAACAATACAGCATAAGACAAGATTATTACCACCAAAAAATTATTCTCAAAGCAACCATTGTGAAGTCCCAAAGAGAAACATAAATGAGAGAAGTATTCTATTGAAACCTGGAACATTTGAAACTATATTTTTCCTAAACAGGCATTTAACAAAATTATCTATCAACAATAGCACAATGCCACCAAACCCATACTAATCATCATTGCTTTCTCTTACATCTGTGGTGACAAAGGAAAGCACTTTTGGAGGCAAGGACAAAAAAAAAGAAGATATACCTTTTCAGCACCAAGAATCTGAACTGTGCTCCCAGGTTGCTTTGCTAGATTCAGTAAACTACCGCCATGAGCAATAAGACGTGCTCCAACAAGCTCCCCAACAAGAGCAGTCAAATTAGGTGCAATTGTGTTCATTCTACTTTTCAGGTAATCATAAAGTTGAGCTCTATACTCTGAAAGAGCTAGAACCTGATCACAGAGTTCCTTAATGTTTAACAAGTCTAGATCACTAACTTCAGTTCCCATCGATATCACTGCTGCTTCTTTCAGCTCTGCCTCAGTCTCTTCAGACAGTATCTGTTAGCATGGACATCAATTATTTGCAGTGGAAACAACACAATTTCCTCCAATAATTGTGCTAGAGAACTCATGTTTTACCTCAGAAAAATCAAGGGAAACAGCATTTGTATGGTCGCCCATCAGCTTAACTACTTTTGCGTACTGAATATTGTCTTGCACAATTTTAGCAAGCTCTGGAAAATGCCATCCATACCATTCACGAACTCTCATGGCATAGGTATTGAGCTCTTTGTCTAAATCATCCAATAATCCGATGGCTTGAATGATCATTGTATCAACCTAAAACAATCAAAAAGAAAATCTTTTATAATCAAAAGAGCAGTTCAGTTTATAAGAGGTGAAATTTTATATGCACGAATTACCAAAACCCCTTCTTTATAAATTAGGTCTTAGTGGATCTAGACTCACCAAGAGAAGCAAGAATGTCATTTTCTAAAAGGGGGATCAAATTATATGTGTACAAAAACTGATTTTTTTTGTTTCCCATATGGTGTTAGTATATTCAACATCGAAATATTTGTTAGGAATTGATACAGACAGGCAATTGCGAGCATACCCAAACCACTTTGAATCAAAACTACAAACTAGGAGTAACCTTATCAGGGCTGAACTTTAGCTTGTATCTGGATAAACTGTGGGACAATCCTAAACTCATTGGAGCTAAATCTTGTACAGCTAACCCAGCTATGAGTTCTGTCAACTGATTCCTAAGCCCCCTCATCAGCTCCATCACGGCATTGTTGTGGAGACAATCAATTTTCTGTAGATCATAGAATGCAAAACTCAGATCATATAACCATGCCAGATAATGATAAAGCACATTAACTAGCTAACCAGCTTATCCTTTATTGCATTGCCAAGTTTTGAATCAGCCACGGCCAATGTTTCACCATCACAGTGAGCACGTAAAAACTTCCTCAGGCCTTTGCTGGGCTTGCTATCAATCAATAACGTTGTAGCAGATAATGCATCTGAAGTGTTCTCAAATTTATTGAAAGCTTGCAGCTTCACAATCTGACAAAGAGAGGGGGGAATGTTTTTAAAAAAAAAACATGTTGGCAACAGAAAAAGGAACTGAATAACAAGTATCATCTAGCAGCTTGTACTGCTCTGAAGTTTCCAAATAAAAAAATTAGGTGAAATGTAGAATCATTTGTTTTATAATAGTCATTTCAAACAAAGTCAGATACAACCTAATCAGTAGTGAACATTTACAATCAGGAGGGAAAACGGAAGAAATAAGAACTTGTCAAGTAACCTTTCTAGCAGACTCCACACTTGTAAATTCCTTCCATAAATCCTGAAATAGCAGATGGAAAACGAATAAAGTAAACAAAACTAATAACTTGAGATAAAGCATGACATATCAACATTATCCCAGATCAAATCTACAACGAGATAGGAACGCCAAACACGTATATCCATACCTCGACTTTGTCCAGCTTCCCTTCATCCAAAACCTTGAACAGGGCAAAACCCGCAGGGGTTTCAAACAACACCAACATCGCAGCAGCACCAACCTACAACACGAAAGCAAAAAAGCAATTACCAAACAAGAAAGTAAAACAATAAAATAACGAATACAAAGGGATCCCATAAGATCTTAGCGAAACAGAACATGTTGAAGAAAGACTCAGATTCCAGAACCACAGGGGAAAAAAATGATTAGGGCATAGCAAAAACAAGCGATGAGTAGAAGGGTTGTCAAAAAAAAACCGAAACGGCAACGCATCTCGATCGAGCAGAGATCGGAACATGGGATAAGGAAAAAATTCCAGGCCTGGGAGGATGAAAGAGGATGGCTTTCGTACCTTCTCCGACCCTTGCTTGCTGTGGACGCGCCGCCAACCCTGGCAATGGAGACAAAGATGGGGAGGCGGCGAGGAGAGCAACAGAAAGCCGCAGAAGCGGTTTTGAAGGGTTCTTAAAGAAACCAGCAGGGATGCGTTGCGGCGGGGAGAAGGAATCCGACCGTTGGTAGATGTGCTAGAGGAATCTTGATCGTCGATGAGCAGAGGGTGGGCAATTCGGATGCTATTTGGTTCAACGCATCAAATCGGATCCACATTATCTAAGATCCTTTAGAATATAGGTCCCCATGGCTATGCTGTCTCGGTAGGACATTTAGATTGTCATCTAGATATTTATAATTTAAACTTTAATTATGATATATTTATAGGAATTTTCTTTTCAAATGAGAGGCGCTACCAAAGGATGTTGGTCGCCACGTGCGTTTTCTAATTTATCCTAGTGGTCGGTGGAAAACTTTCACGAGGTCAAGCCGGTCACACCAGAGATAGTCAATAAAGCTAACTGAAATTATCATTATTTTTAGAAAATATATCCTCATAAAATGTCATTTGGTTAGAAGATCACAAACTTAATATAATAAAAAAAAAGGATTATTTTATGATGAACATATATTTTGAGAACCACTTTTAGTTATTAACGATAAGCTATAAATTAACTCTATAATTTATTTCTTTTTTCATAATCTGAAGATGAATTATGAGAGACACTTGAGTCAACATAATCAATTTTAAAATATATATTACTCCCAGGGTATAGCCAAGCTAATCACGGATATATTTACAAAATTAAGGATGGAATCCTGATCAAGTCACGATATGATTTTAACCCTTAAGAAAATTATTATAAAAGTAGTTAGAAAAGATAATAGAATTATAATTCTTAAAATAATAATAGCGAAAGAAACTATAAATATAATTAACGTATATGCACCGCAAGTAAGATTGGATGAAGTTACCAAATTAAAATTTTGGGATGATTTATATGAAATATTACAAAATATTTCGTCAAATGAAATAATTTTAATATTAGTGATCTAAATAGGTATGTCAGAATGAAAAATAAGGAATATGAAAGAGTACGGGGGTTATAGGTTTGGAATGAGAAATGAAGAAGAAAAAATTATATTTGATTTTGTAATACCATATAACATTATATTAGCTAATACATTTTAAAAAAAAAAAAAGAGAATAAAAGTTAGTCGCGTTCAAAAGCGAGAATAATAATCATAAATTAACTTTCTTATGGTTAAAAAAGAGTATTGAAAGATTTGTAAAGATTACAAGGTCATCCTTAGAGAAAGTTTAACTACCCAACATAGGTTAGCAGTGTTGGATATACGTTTCAAACATATTATCAATAGAAATAAAATATATACGACTTCTAAAATTAAGTGGTGGAAGTTAAATAATGAGAAGTAAAATATATTTAAAGAGAATGTAGAAGTACAAACATTAGGTTAAATATATGGTAATTCTAATACGACGTGGGATTAGATGATATCAAATTTAAAAGTAGTAGCTAGAGTATACTCGGTGAGTTAAAGGGATATGTACTACTAAATAAGGAATTTTAGTGGTGGAATGAGAATTTGAAGGAAAAACGAATAGCTTATAAGTAATTATATATTTGTAAAAACGAGGAAAACTTTAAAAAATATGCAATGGCTAAAAAAGAGACTAAAAGAGTAATGAATGAAGCAAAAAACTGAAACTTTTCAATAATGATATCAAAAATTAGATATAAAAGAAGGGGAAAGAGATATTTACAGAATAGCTAAAGTGAGAGAAAGAAAGACAAGATATCTTATCCAAATAAAATGTACTAAAGATTAATGTAATAAGGTACTAATAAACGATTGAGAAATAAAAAGAGTGGTGAAAGAGGTATTTTTACCAACTTTTTAATGAAAGTTTAAATGACCAACTTAACTTAAGTAATTTAAGTAAGTCAAATATGCATTGAAATTTAAATTTTTATTGTAAACTTCAAACTTCATAAGTAGAACAAGTTTTAAATAGGATGCAAAGTGGAACAGTCGTTGGACCAGATAATATTTCGATAGAGGTATAGAAGTGCTTAAAGAAACAATATATTGGATGACTTACCAAATTATTTAACATGATATTAAAAATGAAAAAAAAAACGATCAATGGTGGATAAATATCCTAATTCTCTTATATAAGAACAAAGGAGACGTACAAAATTGTACAAACTATAAGAGTATTAAACTAATGAGTTATACTATGAAATTTAGGAAAAAGTAATAAAAAAATTAAGGAAGGAGACCACAGTGACCAAAAATTAATTTGGATTCATGCTTGGAAGCTCGACAATAGAAGCTATGCATTTTCTTAGACAATTAAATTGAAAAATATCAGGAGCAAAATCTACACATGGTATTCATTGACTTAAAAAAATCTTATACTAGAGTTTCAAGAGAAATTATATGGAGAATTCTAGAAAAGAGAGATATTAACGTAACATATATTGAACTAATTAAGGATATGTACGAGAATGTAACGACTAGAGTAAGACTTTAGGTAGAGTAGCTAAAGCATTTCCAATAAAGATATGGTTACATCAAGATCAGCTTTAAGTCCTTATTTTTTTACACTAATTATGGGCGAACTCACTGTCCATATTCAAGACACAGTACTGTGGTGCATGTTGTTTGCAGATGATATTATTTTAGTGGATGAAACACATGAAGAAGTAAATGTTAAACTAAAATCTTGGCAGGAATATATGCATAATAGAATAAAGATGGAATATATGAAATTTAAGTTTAACAATATTAGACATAATGAGATAATATTGTTAAGATACGAGATGACGAGTTGCTTGAAACTAAGAGTTTTAGATATTTAGATCATTTTTGCAAAATGATGAAGGGATTGAAAAAAGTGTCTTACATAGAATAAAAACATGATGGTTGAAATTGAAAAGAGTGTCGGATGTTTTATATGACTATAAAGTACCTCTAAAATTTAAAAGAAAATTTTATAAAACTGTAGTTAGACCTGCTATTTTATATAGAGCTGAATGTTAGACTATAACTCGAGCATATGAGCAGAAGATGAGAGTTGCAGAGATGATATGTTAAGGTGGATGTGTGAACATACGAGAATGGACAGAATAAGAAATAAGTGCATTAAAGAGAAAGTCGGAATTACATCTATTAAGGGAAAAATCCGAGAAACACGTTTAAAATGGTACGGGTATATACTTAGATGACCAATAAATACTCCAGTTAGGCGATGTGAAACTATGACAAACACACATATCAAACGAGAAAGAGGAATACCAAAAAACACTTAATTAGTAACAATAAAACAAGATAAAATTAATTAAATATAGATGATGATATACTAGGAGATAGAGCTCAATGGTGTAAAATGATTTATATAGTCAACCCTACCTAGTGAGATAAGACTTGATTATTATTATTGTTGTTAAATTATAACGGGTCTTTAACCTAGTCAACATGGAGACCGGGTCGCTTGTACAAGGAGAACTTGGTCAACATAAGGAATATGACCCCTTAACAAGGGAGGCTTTAGAATTTTCTTCTCATAGCCCTTTAACGGCCAATTATTGATCCTTAATGGGGGGCTCTAAGTTTTTCTTCTCATAATCCGTTAATGGTCCACCCCTTAAGGGGGACTCTTTTCTGTCTATAAAAGTAAGGGGAAAAGAAAGTAGTAGGGGATTGTCAAATTATTCTTTTCTCTATTCTTCTATCTTATTTTGGCTATTTTCAAACCTCTTAGGCATCAAAGTGATTTCGCTGGGACAATCTGATGGGCCCTTTAATGTTTGCTATTTTAAATTGTGGTACTATAGAAAATCTTGACATCATCATTCTTTATGCTAAAATAGATTTTTACCGTCACATCATCGTGGTAAAATTTTCAAACCGGATCATTTACTATTATCCATAAAATATTTAACATGTTTTTATATCAAGTATCCAAATCGTACGATTCGATTAATTTTGGAATAGATGGTCTAATCCTACATTTCACCCATAAGTAAATCAGGAAGCACGGTGGCTTCTGATGTGACGCTCTAACTTGACTAGAAGTTTAATCGTCATAAATGTGCTCTGCATGGGAATTGAACTCTGATTGTTTATGAAATACCTAGGGGTATCAAAAATCGACCCAACTCACCTTACTCGAATCGACTCGAAAAATATCAGATTCAGGTTGGGGGTCTTTTGATTGGGGTCAGGGTCGGCTTATCTGAGTTCGAATTCAGATTAAAAAAATGATGCCACGGTGGGACATCTAGTTTGACACTTAGGCAGTGATTACCAGCTATGACGTATTTGTAGAAATTTTTCCACCAAATATGAAACGTAACCAAAGTATGTTGGGCTTCTAGGTTAACCATTGTATGTACTTTTCAATTTACTCTGATGACTAATGAAAAATTTTTATAGATCAGATTAGTCATCGTAAGGATAATTAATGAAGCTAAATAGAATTATTATTTTTTTATTAATTCAGATTAGGGTATTTGGATTGTTATCGGATTTTGATTTCGATAGGATTGAATTTTTTTTAAAAAATTCTTAAACGCCATTAAAAATAAGCTATAAATATTTAGCATTGAAATATCTAAATGTGTTAAAATTAAAATGTGTTAAAAAATTAAAAATGGAATAAAATGGATAAATAATAAATAATGAGTGTATTTTTTAAAAATAATATTATTTATTTTTTAAAACGATAATGATTTAAATTTTTACCTATGTTTTCTCCAATAGTTTGGACTTGTATTTTATATTATTTTATTTATTTATAATTTATTTTTTATTTAATTAGAATTAAATTTAAAAAATAAAAAATATATAACAGCTAATTAACGGCTATTATTAAAACTAATAAGAATAATTTTAATATTTTAAAATATATTTATTTAATATAATATAATTTTAAGATAATTAAATAGACGATAAGATTCATAAATAATAAATATTAATATTAAAATAAATATGAGTAATATTAACATAAATATAAGTAAAAAAATATATTGTTATAATAAAAATATGACAACTTCATATTTTATAATGAATTTCATATTTTATGATAAAGTGATAGATGTTATAATGGGAATGAATTATGGAGGCTCTTAATCAAATTTAATTATCAAACTTATTCTCCACATAATTAACTTTTCTCATGAGAATTCTTGGGTGTTTTTTCTAAGTTTTTTTTTTAACCCTTGAAGGGCTAATGACAAACCTAAAATATTGAGCCAGACTATCCGTCACGAGTGCTACAAGATTAGTTTCTTTGGATCAGTCTAGTGACTAGCGCATGAGATGTTACCATTATGAGATATGGAATTCGAATCTCGACAAAGCCGAAATAAATACCTCACTTATGTGCTAGTCACTATTCCAAACGCTAGAAGTTACCAATAATTTACCTCCTCCGTATTGACCCTGGGACAGATTGACGAAAACACTGGAGGCGAACGTATTCACCTTTTACCACCACAAGTACTACAAGATCAACCGAAACTTTTGTAAAACCAATCATGTCATATCCCAGATTAATTAATATGAAGAACGGGATACCTAATGCTAGTTAAAATAATAAATAAATAAAATGTAATACATCTAAACAATCAACAACCTTGACATATACAATCGACCATCACATTTCTTGTACTATCAAATAAGTTTTACGATATATTTGCAATTAATATCTGTTATTGTAAATGAAGGGCATCATTCGGCTTCCCAAATGCTCAGTCTCAAATACCATCAGTTTCTTGTTATGATTCTAATTATCCTTCTTTTTTTGACATTTTCTTTTTTAAACAGATGTGTTCTACCACACTCAATTACAAAATAAAATAGAATTCTTGCCCCAGCAGTGATAGAATGAAAGTAGCAAAATACAAATAACATAATTTTTTTTCAAAGGGATAATATGGTTTAAGGTGGCAAAATGTTCACATCTATATCATGCTCCAAAATAAGATTTGTACCCTCTCATCGCCGCCGCCTCCCCTTAACAACATCAAATGGCAAAAATAATTGTTAGTAAGATATTACTTGTTTGCTAACAATCATAGGCAGCAATTTGTATAGATTTGGGGCCTACCGAACCCATGTAGTCGTCCATGGATGATTGTTTTCTCTTTTTAAAGGAAGTCAAGGCAGGAGTCTCGTTAGCCTGTCCCTTTGATAACCGCTTTGTTGGTGTCTGGAAAAAGCATTGAAATAAAAGCAATTATTATACCAAAGCAACTGCATGATCCACGAAGTTAAGACACAGAAGTATAAGATGAGTTGTACCCTAGAATGTTTTTTGTCCTTCCGTGCCTGTCTTTCCCTCTCGTCGTATTCTTGGTTTTCTTTCTCCACGAGCCGGATAAGGGTATCACAGCGTCTAGCAAGTTCCTGAGTTGTCCGGGACTTGACAAACCAATCAAATCGAAACAAAGGTGAGGTGCGAAATGCTGCCTTGAGCTCATCCCAGTTGCCATAACCAAGTTTGTGCACCATGCACAACTGAAACAATAACAGAGTTAAAATGGGAACATGGAAGGTAGGTTCAATCAAAAAGTGAAGAGAGCTTAATACCATGAAACGATCACATTCTTCATTATACAATTTTCCTTTATTCTGACCATATTGAATCTTTAGTTCCAACCATGGGTTCTTATAGCGGTCCAACTTCTTGCCGATTGCTCTCATTATCTCTTCTTTTCGTGAGATTCTGGCCTCACCCCTCTCTATGTTCTTGATGATACGGTCATAGTCTGAACATTCAATAAAATTAGAGGGGCTCAAACCTATTGTCACAAGCCAAAGAGAACCCACTAAATGTGCATTAAAAACAAAGTACCATTTAATTCTTTGTATCTCTGTCTGAAGACGGTGACATATCTTTCTACCTCTTCTTCTGTTTTCCCCTCCACCTCTGACGCTATATTCCTAATGTCATTGCGCCCATACTTCTCACACGCTCGAGTGAAAGTATTGAAGTCTTTCCGTGTCCACGTTGAAAACCCCTACAATAAGAACATAAGACGGGCACTATCTGCATAAATATTGGCGAATGAACTCACCTCTTCAAGAAGTTGCTCCTTCTCTGCTTGTTCCCCTGCAGTCAATGGATCTTCCAAATCTGTTTCACCACATGACATGACCAATTTTAGCTGATCAATCCATTAAGATACATACATGCACAAATTAATTATAATACCTTCAGCTTCCTCCTCTTCACCTATAGTATCTTTTAGCTGATTTTTTTGATGAGATTGCTGAAATTAGATGGAAACGACAGCAAAAAAGCATAAATAACCTTGTTATAAACACATATACACAAAAAATGTATATTTATAAAAAAAACACATGCAAGAAAGAAATGACTCTATCACATTTCTGATACCAAAAGGAAGGGCGCTAACCTTTAAACTTATTGGCAACTATAACTATGATTTGGCATAGAGAAAAAAAACAAGAGAGCAACATACCATGAGATATCGTACTTCTTTCTCATACAACTCACTTAACCTCTGAGTGTTGAAAAACTGAAAATCATGTCTGAAATGTTACAAAAAAAAGTTAGATAACATCCATATACATAAAGGATCACTTAAGATCAGATAATCACTTACAATTGAGGCATACGAGGAATCCGTGGCTCTTTAGATTTTGCAGAAGCACCTTGTCGCATTGTTTGCTTGAAATAATCAGCATCAGAATAACTGAACACCAATATAGTGTATTAGCACAATGAGTTCCTACCACTATGCATAATTGCAACCGATATTTCATCTTACTTGCGTTTTCTTTCCCTCCTGGGTGGTTCAACCCAGTTATCAGCAACTATTTTTTTAAAGTCAACCTTGTTATCGTCCTTCAAAATCAAAGAAAAGGAAATGAAACTTGATTAAAGGGAAATGAAATGTATTGTATACCATTAATAAGTCAATGAACATTGGTTCAATAAAAATGAAGCTAGGTACTATGTAATAAGAATATGCCTGACAAAAAAAAAATACTTCATAGTTCACATATACCTTCTCATCGCCAAAATCATACAAGTCAGCAGCTGTGAAGAAAAAAAATTATGTAAGCCATGGAAGGAAAGTATCTAAGAATTGCTATCAGGAAGGAATAAACATACTGTCATCCATCTTAAACTTTATGGCATCCTCTGTAAACTTTTTCATTTTTACATCAAGTTCTGCAGTCATCTCTTCTCCTTTAGCTATGATACGATCAATGTCCTCATCAGTAATTGTGCTGTCCTTGGAGCTAAAGACCATTTCAGCACCAAATCTAACCATTTGTAGAAGCTCATCTTTGTTAACAGCTGCTTCAAGGAAGCTTATAGATTAGAAACAAAAGAAATGGATACTGGACGGATTGCTTGAACAGCAGGCAGTAAGCTCCTCGAAGGAAACTTACTTTTCTGTTCTGCTAATCTTCCTTGTTGAATAACTAAGGCATCAAGTGCAAGCTTTTTGTATGCCCTTTCTATCACTTTCTCCTCAATAGCATACTGCATTATAGACATGTCAAATAATTCTGAAATAATTAGATTAAATTGAAACATCTAAGCACAAGCATTATTGTACCTCGGTACAGAAACGGAACACTTGAACTTCTTTCTTTTGGCCAATTCTATGAGCACGATCCTGTGCTTGTAAATCAACTTGTGGATTCCTAGTAATGGCATATCCATAATAATTTAGCATTTGAGGGAGCACAAATATAGCAAACAATATATGCATAGAGGAATACCAGTCACTGTCATAGAGAATGACAACGTCTGCAGTAGCTAGATTAATTCCCAGTCCACCAGCTCTTGTAGAAAGCAAGAAAATAAATTTTTGGCTTCCAGGTTGATTAAAGGCTTCAATTGATGCATCCCGCTCATCTCCCCCAGTATTCCCATCAATCCGGCAATATTGGTACCCACGGTATAGCAAATAATCTTCCAATATGTCCAATAGTCTAGTCATCTAAATTACAACACATACAGGTATTAGATTAATAAAACACTAATATTTTATTTTTGACTGTAAGCAGTACAGGGCAGCAATGTGAAACAAGTTGGGACAAACACAGCTAAATTATGATGAACAGGATATGAAAACAATAAAGATTAGAAATATCAAGTTTCTACATCGAGTTTCTAGTAGGTTAAAAGTGAGAATAGCAGACTTCGCATGTAGTAGCAATATCAAAGACACCTCACAGAAGTTGACGGACTAAAAACAATATAGACCTGTGAAAATATTAGAACCCTGGAGTCCCGCTCCTTTAGTTTAGGCAACAGCTTATCTAACAGAACCATTTTTCCTGCAAAAGCAAGTATATGTTCAGAAAGCAAAAAATTTTGCAGTAGTATCTCACAGGATTTGGATTTTGGACTTACCTGCATTTGTGATAAGATGTTCTCCAGTTGTATAAGGTGGTCCAGGCTCTGCACCTTGGAACAGATATGGATGATTGCAGCATTTGCGCAGTTGCATAGCAATGTTCAGAAGACGCTTGCGCTCCCCTCCAGCATTAATGACCTCCAAGTCTTTTTGAAGCAGAGCACGGTAATAATGCTTTTGCATCTGGGACATTCCTACCTTGAGTATAGTTTCCTTTTTTGGAGGCAAACCTTTTTCAACATCAGATTTAAGTCTTCTCAAAAGAAACGGGCGAAGAACCTACAAATGAAGACAAAATTTGAATCTTCACTGATACATGTATCAGGAGTTACATATCTGAGTTTGTCATTGATGAGAAATGAAAGCACACCTTATGAAGCTGTTGGACAACCTCCTGCTGATCGTTTTCCCCAGATATTTGGAACCATTCATCAAAAGTTTCAGAAGAACTAAATATCTCAGGAAGCAGAAAATTAAGAAGAGCCCAAAGCTCATGCAGGTTGTTCTGCACAAAGTAATGATTGTTAGCATCAATGTAGTCAATCCCAAATAGTTGGGATAAATATGGATCAATCATGATATTAATAATGACGACTAACAAGCCTTAAGGAATCACACTCACTATACAAGCAAAAAATGAATCGGTTACCTGAAGTGGTGTTCCAGTGATAAGAAGGCGGTAATTAGTATTGTAGAGTCTCATTGTTTTAGAAAGAAGAGAATTTTCATTCTTTATCCGATGAGCTTCATCAATGATCACATAGCGCCAGCTAAACCGTCTTAAAGCATTCTTTTCTTTGATAGCCATTTCAAAACTAGTTACGCAGACATCAAACTTCCCAGCCACCAACAGATTCTCACGAATATGTTTCTGTCGAATACCACAAACAAATTAGAAACTACACCCACACAATTTCTTGCAGCTAGAAATAAAAACATATTTGAAGAAAACAGAGAACAATGCTCAAGCAATTGACTGACTCTTTCTTCAGGATCCCCAAGAAATTTTATAGGGTGCAGAATTGGACAGAAGCGGCGAATTTCCCTCATCCAGTTGCCGAGAGTAGATTTTGGTGCTACCACCATGTGAGGACCAGTAATTCCTCTAAATTCATGCAAATAGCCAAGTAGAGAGATAGTTTGCAATGTCTTTCCAAGACCCTAAATAAGAGGAATATATAAGTGGATATAAACTGAGATTAAAATTTACTAAACATAATAAAATCTTTCCTTTTGCAGTACCATTTCGTCAGCTAGAATCCCATTAATTCCATTCTCATACAATCTTATTAGCCAATTCAATCCAGCTAACTGATAATCTCTCATTTTTCCCTGTATACCTGAAGTAGTCAATGGGTAGACATAAAAAACCAAAATTTGCATTAGACGCTAATCAGTAAAATAACGAATTCAATAAACTATCTACCATATCAGAAATGGGCGTTCTTCAAATGCCATTATTGAGTTTAAGTCCGCCGCAACTAAGCTAATATTAGATCGAATATCAATACAGCCAATAACTGATTTGTTTTACTATCCATACCAATCCATATAAGGATATAGATTTTGTCAACCATAAACATAGACTTAGCACTCGCATCAAAAGTCTGGCATCAACCATAGTGAATGCATTTGCTCTATATCATTCCTTGCCTGGGATTCCTATATAGGATTAAAATTATTAAAAATAAATCAATAAAAAATGAAAATAAGGATATAATTATATATGTATAAGTATGTATGATCATGTGATTTCATATTATTGGTATTATTGCATTAACAATATCATATTAATGTCGTTACTATTAAATAACACTGTTTTAGAAATATCAAATATTTGATTTAAATAAATGTATATCTTTTAGATAACGTTAAATCATATTTTAATAAATAGCATTACCTTTACTAATATAAAGTAATTAAAAAATTAATATATATTATTTTCTAATATAGATTATATTTACAGTGGTAGATCACATGCAAAAAAAAGAGGTTATTTTGTTGATCTTACTACAAATCTTGTATGGTGAGAAAGTGAAGAATTTATGCTCGAGCCAAAGAACCATCTCTCTCTCTCCCTTCAATGCTACCACTAGTATTCGAGCTAAGATTAGTAATGTCCTAATTTCAATTAATATTTTTCCATTTAGATAAGAATTTAATTATCCTGCCTAATCTTTTAGTATAAATTCTCATATGCCAAAGCCACCTACCATTTGTATCACTTGACCTAATCAGTTACTGCGATGTATAGTTATTATTGTCATATGTATCAACTATAACTCATCTTCCATTCCCTTGCATATTTTATTTTGCTTACATCCCACCCAATCGTCCAAGTTTATGTTTGTTGTCGATGAATGTGGAACTGTGCATACAAAGTTGGTGTTCTCGCCACTAAGACAGAGACATAGCAAAGGTGAGGAGGAAGAACTAAAGAAGAAAATGAGGTTGAGTTATATACTTCAATATTTCATTGAGGAATCCTTAGTATCTCTTTGACTTATTTTTATAATTATTTCATTCTTTAAACAGTCAAATGCCTAGAAAATTGGAGTACAATTACAGGTTCTCACATAAACAGGACACGATTAAGTAAAACATTATTTCTCTTTCCATTGTTTTTCACTTCACACCCATTTAAAGAGGAAATCCTGTTATCATTATAGTTGTCAAAATCAATATCTGAGTCAGTGATATGATAGTCAAAGGTACAGATTCCATCAGATAGGTAGCATCAATGAAATTGAAAACCATGTGACAAATAAAAAATGGAAAAGGTATAGGATTCTTAGTGGAGAGTTGAAGGAAAAGGAGCACTAGAATCATTGTTGATTGAGAGAAAGTATTGTACTCTCACTCAAACCACAATATCCTCTCTCGATCCATGATAAAGTTATTTGATAAGTAGTAAGCGAGAGAAAGATAGAAAAAGACATCAAGCCTAAAGAATGACGACAAGTTTCAATGATTTCCAAACTTGTGAATCTTAGTGGTATGTCAATTTCTGAGAAATAATTGCATTGGCCATTATTGGTACTAATCCAACTTGGATGATCCTTGTCAATATTAGATTGATTTTACCAACTATGGTAATCATCAAATTTCTCGAAACAGTAGTTTTTATTTCACTAAATTATTTGAGATAAAAAAAGTGGAAGCAACCATTAGTTAAAAAGTAGAGGCTCATTTAACTAATTATTATATGTTAAGTTTCGTTGCCTGGCCAGAATAAAATAATTTTGCCAGCACGAATTGACAGGCTAAAGCATGACAAAATGATGCAAGGTTGGTTTCACTACATTTATACCCTTTCACTTGACATGCTCAATTCCAAAAATTTGAATATCACAATTCAATAATCATATACATAAAATTTCAGCACAATTTTATCTTATAATATCAAATTATATATGTATATGCATATTAATTTAAAATATAAATCATTTTAATTTTAATATCTCAACATAAGTAACTTATAAAAAAAATAAAGTATGATAACCCACAAAGCATAATTATTAAAGACGCTCACCTTGCTGCACCTAGGCACAAGACACAACCGAGCGAGCCTCTTGCGTAAGTGCACCTAAGCGTGCGCCTTGTTGAAAAGGAGGAAGAAATAGGCCCTAAGGAAACCAATATGATTGAGAAAGATAAAGAAGATTTTGATGATTTAGTTATTTGAAGTTTTTTTTTTTTAATTTGAATTATGTGAATAACGTAGTTATTTGCTAGTGAATTTTATATTTATATTATTGTTTAATATTTTATGATCTATAATTTTGTTAGTAAAATATTTTGCCAAAAATTCTCTATATATGTTTGAATAGTAAAAATGTATACCAAAGTGCCTTACTTCGGTAAGGCATGCGCCTAACCTTGCATCATGCACCACAACACTCATGGCACCTATGTGCTTTTGGGCATCTTACACCTTAATAACTATGCCACAAAGTTAATTAATATTAATATATTATAATAATTTAATATATTAATTAGTAACCTGTACAATTCATTTACAACTTATAAGGTTATATATAGTATTCATAAATTGTTATTTTATAATAGTAAAATATTTATATTAAATTATATATTACAAACTAGTAAAAGTTAAACAATATTAATCAAACAAGTTTAATAATATAGCTTAAAAACAACCTGTAATTGCTTGTGCAAATCTACCCCTCCCCCTTGCTAATAGATCTTGCTTTTCTCCAACTTTAGCCATCACTTCCTGCTCATCTCCTCCACGTGTCTATATTTTCTTCTCATCTAGATCTACACCTGATTTTTCCTAATTTTGTTGGCCGAGACAAGACAAATTCTGTAGATACTAGGTCTTACTATGTCGACGCAACACTACTACAAAAGGCTTGTCAATATTGTACTAATTAATCTGCTAGTGGAACAAAAGTTTTACCAGCACCAACCTAAATGATGTCTGGCATATTGGTTTCCCGTCAACCAAGAACATGGTTCCTCTTAAATGCTGGTCCTTTTGAATGATCAAATTGAGCACTCCACCCCTCAGTCAATAATAGTAACCATCTACGGGCTTGAAAAGCAAAGAAAGAAAAATAAGGGGTAAAGCAAAGAAAGAAAAATAGCGACCCAGGTTTTGAAAAAAAAAGGTTATGTTTCCTGTCAAATAAAAGTTATTTTTGTAGCCTCGAAGAATAACAAGAATGAAAGAACAAGGCCTTAATAAGAAAAGGATCTCCCAGCAGAACTAAAATCTCACAAGATGGCTGTGTGACCAAACGGGTCCCTCCAGCACCAGCAAGAGCATCTTCTTCCTCCTTAAGATATTCTTCATCTTCTTCTTCCTCAGTTATTTTAGATGCATGGCGCCCCCTGAAAGATAGAAAATCAAATTACAAATTTTTACTGGAATTATGAAGGTTGGAGATGTTCTTAGAAGAAAGTTTAAGGTTTTAGATAATCCAATGTCAATAGCAAAATGGAATAACAAGTTAAACTAGCATCGGATTGAATTGGAGTTCCACAAGTAAAACTTAATACATTTTCAAGGGCCGAATCAGCAGCTTTATACAAATGTCATGCACTGTCTATATTGTTCATCACAAATACACATTATGGCATGCATCTAGTTTAGGTAATGCATTTTGATTTCAGGGTTGCCATCTTTCAAAATAGTTATGTTTTCATTTTATCTAGTTTCTGCATTATGAATCACAGAAGTATAAAATCAGTGTGATCTTTTTGGATTAAATAATCATCAGATAAGTTGGATAGTCCATTTGGGAAGTAGGTCTGCCGGTGATTGCTCAGGCCAGTAAATAACAAAACATCAGCTCTTATGTAACAAGATTTGAGACAATGATGATAAGTCTAGCAAGACTGAGAAATTTCATGGAAATACTACATTAGGAATAACCATGAGCACTCTAAAGCTGCATAAGCACAGCCATATAAAAATTATTTATTGGCATCCAAAGCTTTAAAAAAACTAGATATAGGACAACTAAAATTTTGGAAAAAGAGAGAAAAAGACTGCCTGCATTATCACAAATTTACAAGGCACTGTTTGTGCAAGTTCATAATTTTTTACCCACCAATATTAGGGGAAATAAACAAGAAGTTCAGTTAAGATTATTATGAGAGAAGTTACAATCAAAAGCTGTTTGTGAAAGTTTCAAACAATAGTTAAAAACTAAGAAACTAATTGATAGGAAAATTTACCTGCTCTTAGTCCTAGTAAACAAGATGTACAAAAAAAAGATTGTGCATTTATAAACACGAAGGCAAAAAATGCCTAATATAAACAAAAACCATCTGACAAAAATGCCAAATGGTTCAGTCCATATAAAGACTGAAATGATAAATATTCTTGTGGTATAGATATATATCGTGAGAACTACAATTAAAAGTTACAAGAAAACTTGAATAAACAAATGTACGGATCTCAATAAAGATTTGATTGTTGCTGAAGTTTGATAATATATTTTAAAATGTATGGTTAGAATTAAGTTCAATATAAGAAATCCTTAGCAAATAGAATAACAAGCAACAGCTATTAACTTGTAATCTATGCAAAATGATCAATTTCAAGAATATTTAGCACAAAGTGTAACCCACTATTTCACTAATCAACAAACTGGAAGAATCAAGAACAAACTTATAAGAAAGTAAACAGTACCTAAACAAGAGAAAGTAGCCAACTTGAAATTGCTTGGGTCTAAATCAACAATTTAACAAGAAAATAATGCAATAAAACTAATATGAACCACATTGGAGCTATGGAATCAACCAAATCAGCAATCCAAGGAAAACAAGGTAGGAAGAAAAAACTAGATGCAAGTACTGATACAAATAAAAAAAAATCAAAATTATATTGTAGTGTGAATAGCAAGTAATTGAAGATGATACAAATCCCATCAATGTAATATAGCAAAAGGAAGAGAACCCAATTGGTTAACAAAGAAAGAATGTGTTCCTTCAACTTCACTTCCACAACCTTGTCATTAAGAATTTCAAAACTTCATAATATTTTGGTTCAGCACATAAATAAAAACCATGGACAATAACAGTAGCAACCTACCTTCCTCTTGGCTTCTTTTCTGATGTAGATTGAGCACCCTTTGCAAAGTGAGCAAAAATCTCAGTCTGTTGCAGCAAGTACTTCAAACGCCCTTGTCCCTTGTTGTTCTGGATAATATCTCCAAGTTCTTAGTTACCATAAAAGACAATGTAAAACGATGCTTTGATACATTGCAGTATGGAAATAGATAAGGTTCTTTTGCATGTTTGGATGATGTTCCATGTGGCCAAGTTGCTTCCGTTGATTTTGAAAAAGATAGAATCAGCAGCAGTAAGTCAAATTTATTTCCATACATATGAATAAAAAGGGGAAAAACACTATCATGGAAACTATGAATGGTAATAATCCAGAAATGATGCAGTCAACTTTTGGCAATTAAGCATGTAATAGAGACATTCAAATTAAATTGCAAGATTGTGTTTATGAAAATAATAGCATCTTATTTTCCAAAAAAAAAGGGAAAAACCACTATCATGGAAACCATGAATGGTAATAATCCAGAAATGATGCAGTCAACTTTTGGCAATTAAGCATGTAACGGAGACATTCAAATTAAATTGCAAGATTGTGTTTATGAAAATAATAGCATCTTATTTTCAAAAAAAAAAAAAAAAAAAGCAACATCAACAGCAACTTATTTTTCTAACTCAACATGGTATCCTGCCTACAATCACTTTGAAAGACAATGTCATTTTCCAATTTTTTCACAGAGACATTATAACATAATTGCAAGATAGAAACTATGAAAAACAATGGCAATCACATTTACAATATATATATATATATATATATATATCACCAGCAACTGATTTTTTTCAATCCATAACTTGGTACCTGAACTACAATCACCTTGAAAATCATAGCACATTTCAAATTTCTTCATTGGTTTCTACACATGGTTATATTCCAAATAGAGTTTTGGTAAACCTTTTAAATTGATATCAGCATTTCTACATTCATTCATTTCATTCATGGTACAATGTCAGGCTTACAATTCAGGAAACACTCATTCACACTTCATCAAGTGTGATACTATATCTACTACATGGAATGTGAAAGAGAATAATGCCATGGAGTTGGTCAAAAGTCAAGCAATGCTATATTAAGATGTAGTAGAGATCAATGAATAGCTAGCATGCATTAACTATATTAGTTATTTAAGAACAATTACCATGACAGCATTAATATTAGCATTCTGTTCATCAAGTATCTCTTGAATCTTCTGTTTTTTTATCCGCTGCATCTCTCTTAATCTTTCTCTTTCGCGCTTCCCAATTTCAAATTTTTCCTGAAAAAATGTCGAGTAAACACTCCATGTGATCCAAAAAAAAAAAACTTCATCATCCTTGAGATAAAACAAGATCGCTTATGTCAACATAAATGAGGTGCGATTATGCTCTAATGAAGCAAGATAAGTCGTGAAAGGATAGAAAGAAAAAAAACGTTATCTACACAAAACAAGTTCTGTATAAATGCAAGAGCCAAAAGACACCTAGATATACGATTACACCAGTCAAAAACCTAGTCAAACTAATCTTTCAGATTCCAAGTGTTAGAATGCAGTCCAGGCTCGTCAGATCATAAATATATGAACTGGATCTTTTTCTAGAAGCTTGAAGTTTAGGAACAATGGTACACTCTCCCAAATCTTAAGAAAGTTATCAGAGAAGAAATTTCATTTCGTAAAACAACAATGTAAGAGCAAGGCTGTCGCAACCCTATCTCATTAATTGTAAACTGCAGAAGAGCGCATTAACCCAGGAAAGAAACGAAATATTCTGATTTCGCGATAAAACGTACTTAAACGCAGAAAATAGAAACCCGACCGAACAACGACGGTGGTATCGATCAGATTTCAACGGCACTAGCGATCGGAACTTACTTCCTCGCCATACTCATCGCCATCGTCGTCCTTGGCGTCTTCAGCGCCGCTGTCATCCTTAGCCTCATCTTCGTCGGGGCTAGCGGTTCTGGCGACAGCCTCGAGTTCTTCCTCGTCGATCTCCTCGTCGAGATTGGCCTCCTCTCCATTCCTGCCCTCATCCTCCGAGGCGATCGAGACGTTCGAGGCGGTTCCCTCCGAGGAAGTCCCCGAATCGTAGGGTTTCGCCATCTGCTGTAGGGGAACGAAGTGTTTCGCCTATCGAAGAAGTCGATGTGCGGGTCAGGAAAGCGGCTTCCTGTTACTGTTGTGAATCGGTATGAGCTTAAAACGTCCGGGACTCGTGCGCTTCCTCGGCGCGTGAATGAATTACGTTACGCTGTTCGGGTTCCCTCCAAACCTAGCTTTTTTGGTTTTTTATATTTTTTAAAATCCTTTTTCTTTAATTTTTTTAAGGCAACAATTAAAATGACCTTCTTTATCTCATTATTAGTAAAAGAACAAATTGCTGTGAAAAAAAAAATATTATACGAACTTCTTATTCTATTTTTATTTTAAAAATAATTTTAATTCAATATTATAGAACTTTTTAAATCTATTACATAATAAAGTAAAACGAGTTCAGCAATATTTTGAACAATTTTAATAAAAATATTACAGCAGTTTACTGAATCGTATATTCGTATGATTTTCATAATCTCAAAAAACACATATCGTATTCCTGTTATATCCTTTCTTTTTTTTTGTACGTTTAAATTTGTGTTCTATCCATTTAAAAATTAATTATTCTTAATTTACATTATCAAATTTAAATGTAAGATTTAAAATTGACTGAGGGTGTTTGGTTGATGGATTTGGGAATGAGGGAATGGAATGATAGTAAAAAGATAATATTTGGATTGTGAATTTGAAAATGACATTTTGGGAATGATTACTAAATTTATGGAAATTAATCAAATCCATATAATTTGATGGGTTTCATTTTCATTCCTATTCTCATTTCATCCTACTATCAAACTCATACTCATAGTCATTCCCATCATTTAACCAAATGTTCCTTGATATATCTTAAAAAAACTCTAAATCTAAATTACTTCAAACTAAAATTAATTAATATACTCTCGGACTGCTATTTGATGCATCTATATTCTCATATTTAAATTTGACAAGGTAAATTAAAAAAAAAAAATTAACTGATTTAACAAAATCTATCACAAATTCATTATAAGGTTTAGTACCATGATACTTGCAAACCAATGACACTAATGAGTTACTATAGCTCTCCTAGTTCAAAAAAATATCACTTTCTTAAATTTTCAAATGGTGTAGATATAGCAATTTCATCCGAAACAAATTGATGGGCATGAGAACTTCAAATCACTCTAAATAAAAACCAATGCATTGTATCCATAAATCTCAATTCGATAGTATAAATTAAGAATAGTAAATTTTTGAAGGGGTTAAAAAAAATTGAACACGAAACAAAAATCAAAGGTGAAAAAAAAAAGAAAGAGTATAACAGGAATATGATTTATGTTTTTGAATTATAAAAGTTGTACTTAAAATGGATAATATTGAAACTTCCTCGTGAGTAAGATGTCGAAAATATTATTAGTAATTTTAGTTAAAATGGTAAAAGTTTTAGTTATAATTAAAGTATTTTTTTTTGGTATGATACACCTTTTTTAATAATGGTTAAAGGTAACTAATTTATGATAGATCTAATCCCGATTTAGAATTGATAATTTGATGGTTTGGAATTGACAGTTTGACTCTTCTTCGAAGGTTGACTCTTAATCTCAACAATCTAAGACGGTTATAGTGCACAATTTATACATGATTTACCACAGTTCACGATTTGATTATAGTTTGTTATGGTTCAAAATTATTATATTAAAAAAAATAAAAAAATTATAAATTCATAAAAAAAACTTCACTTATTTATGTTGTCTGTGTATCCCCTTTGGATATAAGGGAATCAAAATTCACATAATGTTTTGCCTTTTTACCCTTTTTATCTTATGAATTGGCGTTGTGACTCACTTTTATTTCCTGTTCCTGTAACATTTGTTCCTTCCGTATCAAATTTTTTAACTGTGTCATTTGAAAGTTGCATTTCTTATATTTTTTTTCGACTCTGGTCCAATCTTCGAGCAATACTTAGGCTTCTAATGGATCGGGAGACAAAGTCGATTATTGTTTATCCAATATATTACTGTTGGCACTAAACATTTCTTCCACAACAATGGTTGACACTGAATAAGCAAAAAATTTTTTTGCAATCATGGAGAAAACCGGAAAACTTTGAGTCTTCTATGACTACCACTTAGGCCATCAAAATTTATTTCATTATTTGCTTTATTAAAATCAAAAGAAGTTGTGAAATAATTCTCAAGTTCTTATATGAAACTTGAGGATTCTCGTGAATGTTTATTCATTATTTTAATAAAATTTGTGTTTTTGAAAGAGTTAAATTGCTATTATTAGTATTTTGTATCTTAGAAATATTAGGTTGTATTACATATTTTATACTATATTCTCTATAAATATCATATAAATAATTTCTAATATTATATACAATATTATTAGAATTAGGAGAATAAAAAAATCTAAATTGAATTAAAGCGACAATCTAATAAAAATTCATTAGTATTAATTTTATTTAAAACTAATATCATATTACAAAAAGTTACTAAAACTAAATGTGACTTAGATAATAAATAATTAGAAGGTCCTTCAATTACATCATTAAATACTTTTAAAATTTTATAAATACTATTACAAATATTACATTGTTGTGAAAATAAATGTATATTAACATTATTAATATTGTATCCAAAAATTAAATATACTAATTTTTTATATTGAAAATAATCTTATAATAATTTATATATTGAATTTTGGTAAATCATGTAAAAATCTTTTAGGTCTCATTTTATTATTTTTATAAATTTTACCTCATTGTTTTATTATAAATCGATATGACCATAAATAAGAAATAATATTTTATAATTGGTTGAATATGATTTGTTAAAATTATTTCTCTTCAACGACAAAAAAGTAATGAATATTAAAAGATAAACCACCTTTACATATAAATTTAAGTTTTTAATAGTTTTAAAATTAGCATTATCAAATAATATTTTATGAATTAATTCATATTCTTCTAAATTGTGGCATGATGTGAAAATTATATGATTTATCAAAAACTCTATAAGTTAACAATCTTTTTTAGATATTATAAGGGTTATAGATCCAATAACAAGTCAAACTCATATATAAATGTGTTTACCAATTATCACTTCAAATATCGAAACATTAAAAACTTTATTAATTAATTATCAAATTCTTTAATTAATTTTTTCTTATTTTACTAATTTTAAAATTATACGAGTAAATATAGTTTTAGGACACATTTAGCAGATGAATTAAAAGATTATTTTAAAAAATCTTCAAAAGTACATTTAAATCTAAAATTAAATTAAAGATGTTTTATATAAATAAACGCAACTAATGATTTTCTTAATTTATTATCATAATATAAAAATAAACTATAATCACTATTTCTAAAATCTAGTTATTATGCCTGAGGAAGGTCAATTCCAAATTATGTTGGGTGTTTCACTTTTATATGTCAGTTCAACGACGAATAGCCACCGTCGGCTTAAAATTTATAGAAAACATTGCAGTGTCTATATTTTGTACACAATTCTCCCTATGGAAGAGTAACTTTATCAACATGTTTAATAAAAATATAAGATTTTAAATGAGGAACTTTCGAAACCTTAAGTAATTGTATTGGTACTTTCTTATGTTTCGGATGTCGCAGTCAGATTGGGAAGTTGCTTGATCTTATCGTCAGTAGATTAAATATTTAGATTTGCTATTTCCTTATCCCTCCAAGATTAAGATGATGATGAACGTCCTTGTCATCCTTCTTATCCTCGACCTCCTTCCATTATAGTCAGAACTCGGAAGAAGAGTCCCCTCGGATGGGTCTAGTGGTTAGAGCATGAGGTGTTGCCACCAAGAGGTCTGAGGTTCGAATCTCGGCAAAGGCGAGGTAAATACTTCTCTTATGTGCTAGTCACTATTCTAAAGGCTAGTAGGCGCCCGTGATTTACCTCCTCCGTGTTAGCCCTGGGACGGGTTGGCGGAGGCGCTGGAGGCGAACGTATTCGTCTTTTGCCACCAGAACTCGGAAGAAGAAGCTAAAAATATGTAGAATTGAAGTTGAAACGTGTCGAGATTACCGAATTGAGAATGAGATTATGAGAGTAAAAAGGATGTAAGTAAAAATCATGAAACGAGCTCTCTATTTATAGAATTTGAAAAGTAACGGAAACTAAAGTATAGCCTTTGATAAAAAATGATCAAATGATTTCAACTGTTGAAAAAAATATATAAACAAAATCTTTTTTTTTTCATCCCAATGCTAGAAACCAGCGATTCCAACGATTCATGCCAAAAAGAAAACAACTGAACCATTTACCTTTGAGGGTGAATTAAGAATCGTAAGACGAATACCCAACCCATTGACCCGGTTCAAAGTCCGGGCCAAGTCTGGTTCAAACCCGGCAGGGGGTCATGCCTAATTTATGGATCACAAGTGGCTCAGGTGTGATCTAAGAGCATTTACATAAGTTTCTCTATAATATCTCTAAAGTTTAGGGTAAAACACTCACTTTATTAGATGTACACAATCATTTTTCACTACATAATATATAAGCTATCCTACAATTTCTATTATCTTTAATTTTTTTATTGTTTTCTTCTCTCCCTTTTTTTTATTATTTTTTCTCTTTCTATGCAATATTTATTTCCATTTAATTTTGTTCTCTCCCAAATTAAATAATATTTTAATGTTTAGATAATAACTTTAATTTCCGAAATTTAGAGAAGTATTATTAAAATTTAAATTTAGGGAATGAATATGGTAAATTATACAAAGGTTTTTTTTTAAAATTTAAGTAAAATGTAAATTTTAAGATAAATTATGTTTTAGGAAAGTTTATATGAATGTTTTAATAATGCTATTTTTTAAAAATATATATTTTTAAAATAAAAAAAAATCAAATAAATATATACATTTATCTCTTTTGTTTAATACATTTAAATTAAAAAAAACAATTACCAAAAGTCTTAAAATTCTCATTTTGCAGGCAGATGATTTACTAAATAAAAACTAGAGATTCACCGGCCAACCAAGATTTGGATGTGGTGGAATATATACACAACTTACAGAAAAAGAAAAAGGAAAAGCGGAATTCCTTGTGTTTCCCTCTTCAAGCTTACGGTTTAGTCAGGGAATAATGTGGGCAAATTAAATAGTTTTAAATCCGTAATAAGCCATTCCAGAATATTGTTTTTTATTTTCCTTTCACAGCTGTAGTGAATATTCTTGCTTCGTTTAATATCTTCAAAATACACAGCTCAGAAAATTAATTTTTTTAACTTCGTATAAATCAATTAATCAATATGTTCAGATGTGGGAAAGAGATTAGAGAACCAATGCCATGAACGACACTAATGTACAAATCTACGACTAACTAGAAGTGAAGACACACAGAGCAAGATGGTAGAGCATTATTCGTTTGAGTAGTATTTCGTTGCAAATGCAGTAATTGAGCGGTACATCGATCGATAATGTACACTTCGAGCGGTGTCTTAAAGGCCAAAAACAAGAACTGAGAGATCCTTATCGCCATGTTAACTAGCGTATTAATACTGTAATCTATCGGCAGCGTCAAAATTCAAAACTCGGGCCTTAATTATTTTCGTTTTGGTCGTTCGCCGGGCGCCGTCAGAGCCAGAGCGCGCCGGCGTCGCGCAGTAGCGGCACGAGTTTGCCTCCGAGGTGGAGGGACATGACCTTGTCCGTGGGCCCGACGAGGTTGCCGCCGATGAAGACGGCCGGCACCGGCGGGGTGCGGCCGAGCATCTTGGCGAGCGCGCGCTCCATGTCCCTGCCCTTGGGGTCCTGGTCCAGCTCGTGGACCGCCGCGTCCACCCCCAGCTCCATGAACAGCCGCTTCACCGTGTGGCACATGCAGCAGGAGCTGACGCTGAAGATCACCACCGCCTTCTGCGATGACAGTCGCAGCACTCTGTCCATCGCCAAGCCGACGATCGAAGAAGATCGATCGAAAATGGTAATTAATTATTAGTTTCGACTCGAGTGTTTGCTGGTGGTTTGAGCTCTGCAAAAGTGAGGTGCTTATATAGCTGCTGGGAAGAGACAGTACTGGCGGATTAATGCAATTGCTATGGAATATGGATGATGATAAGATCAGGAAAGGAATGTTCATGATATTTTTTTTTGTTTTTGTTTAATGTATTTTTTTTTTGTCGAATGACCAAAATGCTTTGTTCCCCTCATTATTGCTATGAAATAGACCGTACGTAGAACAGTTTGTTTTGCTATATGCATGAAAATTCGCTTGAGAGTTAAAAAAAACTAGAAATAGAAAGTCAATTACATAGGATTTTAAATTATTGAATTAGAATGCTTTATATAATTAAATTATGTGTAAATTCACTTTTAAGACTGATCCTGTCCTACAATGAGAAGGTTGCTCATTGGAAAAGTAACTCTGATATTAACTGAATTAATGAAATTTTCTCGTTACATGACATAAAATGTCAAAAAGAAATGTGAATTCGTTAAGTTGATGCTTAGTTGGACCGAGTCCCCTTTATAGTACGATCGGATTGTTGCTTGGAAAAGCGGTCAAGTCGGATTTGAGAGATGTTGTCGGGGATTTGTTTATTTCTCAACCTCTCCGTTTGGCTTTTGAGTTCGGTCGAACCAAGTGCCTAGTTTACCCGATCGGACCGCGGGTCCTATCGGCTAGTTTATTCAACCGAAATAGTTTAACCGTACTAATCCCGAGTGATGAAGAAGAATTGACTCTATTCTAGATGGTACCGACCCAACTTAGAGTTTCATCAGTGCCAGAGGGGCTCGGGTTCGATCGGCCCTATGGTCCGGTTGAATGACCTCTCAATCGGGACAATCTTTTATGATGGTCCGGTCGAGTATTGATTCCTCCTTAACTTTGATTGTCATGTCAACCAATCTCTTTGACTTTGATCCGACTCGGAGACCCTATCTTATTCGCCATATCAAAGGCAAATGTGTTGGATATTCTTTAGGTAATTGGTGGGCTAATGCGTATTTTATAACACGTGGATTCATTTGGTTAAGTAACAAACTCTGATCTAATTAATTGTAATTACGAGATTGTATTAATTATTAGATGTGAATTTTACATGTAAAAAACTCGATAATTAACTCTTTTCGTTCATTGTCATATATAGGTCATGGTTATCGTAGGATTAAGTAATTCAAAATGCTTTCTGTTAGTGAAGAGATCGAGAGAATATGGTGTCTAAATCCCTACGAAAGATCAAGGGCCCACCGGACTAAAAAACCGATGACAATTCCGCTGTAGCCTGCAGGTAGATTCATTAACTTTAATATATGCCATTTGCTTTCCGTAATGTTTCCGGTTTATTGAGTCCATAAGGTTATAATTCATGATTTACAAAAACATCCATCAAAATGTGGATAATGAGAGTTTACATTGGGGGTGTCGCCCCAATCCACCTTTATATATATGCAAAGATTCTGATGGCAGCTGGATTAAGCTGATGCTTTCTGTCCGTGATAAGTTTTGAATCAAGCTTTTGCTGAGTGGCTGATGGCAACGATATATATACACACACACTATGCATTGATACATGGGGCGTCAGTACCGTGCGTGCCCAGCGTATCATCAAAAATTTTAATTTATTTTTATTTTTTTAACTTTCGATTAAATCAATTAATTTTGTTTATAGAATTTAGAGATTGAATTATAGTATTAAGTAGATAAAAAAATCAAAATGTATACAATTTTTAAGGTACTCAGTGTGCAACTTGCATTTCTTACCCTACACATTTTATGAGCATCTAATTTTTTTTTTCAATTTAAAATTAAAGTTAATATTATAATTTAATTTTTAAATTCTAAAAATAAATTTTATTGACGTCACTCACCTACTGCTGCCCCTATATATATATATATATATATATATATATATATACATATAATAATGTTGCTTGATGCCTTCAGCAAAATCTTCTTTAAGTGACTTCCAGTGGGAGAACAAATCGCGCACGATAATGATAGTGAATGAACACTAGATATTCTGAACGCATGCACGCTTAATTAATTATTTTGCGCTCCACGGTGTTTTAGTTTATGATTAATTGATTAATATAATTGGGGATGTCTAATCTCCTGGATTTGCTAGGTAAAATATCTTTGTATTTTGCCATAGAATTAATGATACTAGATATATAATTGGGGTTGAACCTCCTTAAATTTTTAATATCAAGGTGCATGGGTCGGTATAAAATGACTATGCTCATCTCCGTAATTTCGGCTAATCCATCTCAGAATAATAGAAGAGGTAAATCATAAATAATTATTAACTCTAGAATAGTAATTAGTCCTTGAAATATAAAAAGTGCATGAGATATAATAATAGAAGTGAAAGAGAGATGATGGAAAGGTAATGACATGAACACTTCCTAATTGAAATTCCTGGCTGTGTCTTTTATTTTAAGTTTCAATAAATATTTAAAAATTTTAAAAATATTTTAAATAATTTTCTATTAGTTGACTTCTGATGAGTTGACGTCCGATTGACCCTGACCACTTACATGGATGTTTGTGCTAGATTCAATGTTCTCTTCTGACTAAAATAAAAATGAAATGAAATTAAAGAAAAGATGCACCTTTAATCGAAAGAATTGATGTATACGATGATTGATGGACATTTCAATTTATTCCCTTTGGGCATGAAGAAAGAATTCTAGATCATCTCTGTTGATATTTCATTTCGCGTGTATATATATATATATATATATATATATATATATATATATATATTGGTTATTTTTAATAATCAAATTGCATTAAAAATTTGCAATGCTAATAAACTAAACTTAATTTGGCAATTAATAAAACCCAAAACCATGAGCCGATTAACTAAACTACTCCCTAAACCCGTGGGCAAACAACAACAGCGCGTGGAGATTATAAGAAGTCTCCAAAAAGAAAGGGTCATTTTTTTTTAAAGGACACATTATATTTTAGATTTTATGAAAGGGTGCATCTAATTCTTAGAATATCTTTTTCATTTATTTCAATCTTAAATTAAAATAAAAAGTTAATTTTTTTATTTGAATCAAATCAAATGCAATCGGACCGAATTAGATAAAAAAATAATAATTTAATAATTTTGTTAAGAAGTTTCATATAGAAATCGTTAATGACATTAAAAAATTTATAACATTAAACTTGACCATTTAAATTTATTTTTATTTGAAAATTTTAATAAATTAAAAGTAATAATAATAATAATTAATAAACTCATAATCATCTTCTAATTTTATTTCAGTTTTACTTATTTTTTAATTAGATATTAAATAATAATAATAAATCATAAAAAATATCATTATTTTTTAAATGTATTAAAACTTAAAAATAAAAAATAAAAAATATGGATATATTTAAAGGTAGATCCGTTACCTTAGCGGCCCCCTAGTGTCGGCTCCATGAATATAGAGGGAGGTTCAAATATGGATATATTTAAGAGATTATTATGAATTGAATGACGTGTTTTTTTTAAAAAAAATACTTTTTAGTATCATTAATAACTTTTGTATGAAACTCTTTACTAAAATAATTTTTTATTTGATTCGAATTCATGTTTGGTTAGATTTAAATAAGAAAAATTACTATTTTAATTTTAATTTAAAATTGAAATAAATGGAAAATATATTAAAAAATATGATACCATTGTATTAAAAAAAGAAATCCAAAGAATTAAGTGCGCCCCCTTCTAGAAAATGCCCGACAAGAACGCCTAGCAAGCCCCGCAGGCATCTCTGCTCAATCGGCCTTTGGGACAGAATAAGTATAACCGAGCTAGAATGAATTCGTTAACTCGTATGACACTAAAGAATCTCTTTTCCTCAAATGGTAAACCAGAAAGAGAGAGAAATCCATGTCACTCCGTGTATGTATAAGATATATATGAATTATGGCGATAATGATAAGAAATTGAATGAAAAAAAAAGTTTGGCAAATTAGCTACCCTTTTCAATCAGGCTGTCCGCATATGATGTTTGTGCGTAGAATTTAAAATACACTGGAAGGCCAAATCAGTGCGTCAGTGATTAGGCATCGCTACTCGATCCTGCAATTCCAAAGGATGTCAGAGGCGGAACAAAAATCCTCATGGACTTTTAGGGCCCAACCAAATTTTCTCTGAAAACATTGCTTAGGGAATTCCAGAGCAGCAGCAAATGGAAACAAAAAGAGGGGGCCGGGTGCCAGCCATCTTGACTTGTTTGTTTACTGTCCGGTCCAGTTCCGTTTCGATGAAGTTATTGCGCCATGGCCCAAGCCACTGCTCCCCCTTTTGTTAATCAAAATTCTAGTTGGAGCTCAATCTAGAAGGAATTAAATTGTTAAAATGGTTATTTAAGTTTTATTTTTTATAAGCTTGAGTTTAGAGGTCGGCTTCTTGGTTAATCCTGAAATCGGGAAATTAGTCAACTTCTACGGGATCGTCCTTTGTTGACTTCGACTGCATCAGTTCGGCTCTTAGCGGATTGGCGTCGAGCAAACAAAATCATGATAGAGCAGCTTCTCTTTCCCGGTTAAAAAGACGAATAAAAGGTCAGGTCAAGACGTACTTTGGTATGGTCCTCGGATACTTAAATCAGACGTACCTTGCTAGCTGAAATGAAGGAAGAAAGAGTGTGTTTTGCTCCTAAAGTAGTTGCGTCCCTTCTCTTTCTTTATTCGGTGTCTTTATCTCAGTTGGCTACATAATTTAAGTTGTGTAGTTCTGAGGTAATGGTCAATTGATTCTCAGAAATATATCTATGGCTTATGTATCAGTATTAAGCGGCTGCTAAGATAGTAAATTTATTTATTTTATAATGTAGGTAGCGAATCTACTCCTACATCGAGGTTGTAGTGAGGAAGGATTCCTCGAGTGTTCCAATTCATGCCATGACAAATCCCACCAGGTTTTACTAGGCTTTCCAGGCTGTGCTGCAGACCATGCGGTATGGTAGATGGCTAGCTGGAAGGCGTTGTCATGCCCCACCGCTCTCCATTCCCGTCTCAGCTATGAGCTGGGTAGGCCACATAGAGCCAGGCGAGCGAGACGCATGCCACGCACACAGGCCCCGCAGAGGGTTGTCGTGTCATGGCCACCGGCAGACCTTCACGTCCAGTCATTTGAACAAGGAGTCCGAGTTTTGCCCACGACCAGGTTTCTCCGGGAGCAGGGCGGGGCCTCGCACCGTATGAGTGTCAATCACGAGCGGCTGCTCCATTTGGAACCTCGAGGGCCTCGTCCTCCAACAAGCCACCATGGGCCATGGCAGGGTGGAATCTTGGCGGTGGCGAAAAGAAATCCTGATGTCGGAAGACCTTGTACCCCTCTCCATCCCCTCGTGTCTGATAATCGCAGGTACCGCCTGCTGGTAAAACCCGCCTGGAGATCTCGTACATTTTTTGTAACGCTCATACCTGCCTCAAATCACCTCCCCTGGCCATGCATTTCCCTCCTTCCTCCTCGTAGACAAATACAATATGTACTTGCTCCTCTCGGATTGAGATGGATTCTGAAGTACTGCTTTAAACAATACTACAAACACATGGCGAACAGATCTGTGCTGCTCACCCAACTATCTTTGATTAAGACCCCATTCACCCATTCGTCATGTGGTTTATTAGCCTCCCTCCTCCTGCCTCTTGTTCGCCAATCCTTTGGTCGTATTCATCCTTTCTTCTTTTCGCTCTCTTGTGGATACTGCACGTCAGGTGAGTCTAATTTAGCCGTGCCAAATCAGTTCAATAGGAGTCCCATGGCATCTCGACAAAGTGTGGTTTATGTCGTCTTGAGTTTTTGTAGTTTGAGGTTTCATTTAGCTTGTACGTGATGTTGCTTTTAGGAAAAAGGTTGTAGTATGTTGCTGCAAATGGTAGGGTGAATCTAATGGCCACACTGCTGGTGTGCTGTGAGACGGTTGAAATTGGTTGTTTGGCTTTTGTAGCCTGTATTCTAATTCAATTTTTGTCAGCTACCTGTGTGGATTTTGAATGCCTTCCAGTTAGGGTTCATCGGTAGTAAATTGCTGCTATCGATCAATCGAGCCAATTTGGAAGCATGACTCAGCGACATTCGGTTGATTGCTGTCAAGCAAATTGTAACCCTGGTTGGACAGAGCTAAAGCAGCATGGCTATTGAATTTCTTTCCTTTTGGGTTTCATTGGGTCATGCATTGCTGTTAATTTGTTGTTTCCTCTGTCGTGTCGCTGTTCGTCTTCTAAGAATCGATGTTTGGGATAATTGGAGTGAAGTCTCTATCAGATGCCAGGTTCAGTTGCAGAAATAGTTGGAGCTGCTGCAGGTGGCTTTGCATTGTTGGTTATTGTTGTTGGGCTTTTGTTCTTCTACATATTTTACTGGGGGAGGACCGAGGCGAATAGAAGTTCTGAGACTGGTTCTTCAGACCCATCTAATCTTGGTAACTAAGGTTACTCTATATGATTGAAAGGGCTTTTGTCTTCACTATTTTGCCTGCTTTCCTTATTTTAATCTTTATATATATTTGGTTTTGGTATTTGTGTTTGTGCAGTGGAATGTAGGAGAGATAGGAGATCATTCGTCGATTACAGTCTTGCAAATGAGCATCATGTTGCTAGGCGATTCACACTAGAAGAGTTGGAAGAAGCTACTAAGAACTTTAGTCAAAGCAATCTTGTTGGCACTGGTAGCTTCGGTTTAGTATACAAGGGTCTGCTTCTTGATGGTACAATTGTAGCAATTAAGAGGCATGCACATGTTCCAAGGCTGGCATTTGTTGAAGAGGTAAATTGGTTTCCCTGGACTAACAAAGTATAAGAAGTTTTTTCTAATGCAATTCTCATTAGTCCTCCATATTTGCTAACATAAATGCAAAAAAGACTTGCTTACTATCTATGTGAATGTGTGATGGCCTCTAGGATGTTCAATATGAGTGCATGCATCATCATTGGATAGTTAATCAAAAACCATATTTATGTTTATCTAAAACACTAAGATTGTGCAATCCTTGTTCTAAATAAACACCATTTTTTGTGCTTGTTAAATGCTTAAAGATTAAGGTTGGTGGATGACATTATTTGAAGGTGGTTTCAATTGGCATTTTGCAAGATTCTTGTTTTGGTTTTTGATTATTCCTTATAAGATATTGGTAGATAGATTGGGTTTAGAGGTGCTAAAATGGGTCAATTAAGCTATAGGCCCAATAGGCTCGTTGAGTTCTTGCGTTGGGCTCGACTGCCATGGGCTATGTTGGGCATGACCTGTGATGTCACCGACAGTCACCCAACACAAGTTTGGGCTCCGTCCGGTTGGCTCAACATTTTTTTTAAAATAAAAAATGATTTTTAATTAATTTTTTAAAAATAGAAAATATTAAAATATTAAGGGATACCACAAGGTTTGACATGAATGGGCAATTGATTTGGCAACAATCTTGAAGTCTATGTTATTGAAAATTCAACTGCAATAAAAGATTTGCACTTTGTTAGGGATCGATACAATCAAAGTCCCACATTGAAAAGATATGGAAAAGATCATGGGTTTAAAAGGATGTAAGATATCTCCATTGACATAAAGTCTTTTGGATAGAGCCCAAAAATAAAGTCATGAGGGCTTAGGCCCAAAGTGGACAATATCATGCTATTATGAAGAAGAAGGCTATGGTTAAGCTATACTTGCTTCTATCATCTTGTAGCATGCTTCTGTCTTTGGTAGTCATAGATCTTTGACAAAGATGAGATCTTCTACTATGATGAAGTGATGTTCCACTCCAAAATCAGACAAGTTACTTGGTAAACAAAAGGGCATTGGTGATGGAGTCTCTTGGTTCAAAGACACCAAGGGACACTCTTGGTCACAACTGGAGTAGAAGATATCATGTGTTGGAACTAGAAAGCACATAGATCTTTGACAAAGATGAGATCTTCTACTATGATGAAGTGATGTTCCACTCCAAAATCAGACAAGCTACTTGGTAAACAAAAGGGCATTGGTGATGAGTCTTATGGTTCAAAGACACCAAGGGACACTCTTGGTCACAACTGGAGTAGAAGTTATCATGTGTTGGAACTAGAAAGCAAATCAAAATGTGAGATCAAAATGTCTGAAGAGACTTATAAAACATTGCAAAACCACTGTGGTAGAAAGTGTCTTTAATGTTGATGACAAGAAAAAATAATCTTTGATAGATTTTTCTCAATTGATCATGGACTAGTGATTCTCACATCATGTGACTTCTTTGAGTAGTGACTTCATGATCTATAAACTAAGTAGAAAACTTGTGTAGCTTGGAGAAGACGGGACATATCATGTAGTTGGGGTGGAAACTAAATGGGAAATCATGCTAACTTCTGTTGGGACCCAACATGTTCTGGATTGAGGGCATCCTTGGTATTTTTAGTCACACTTGATGTCAAGGATACTTATGTTATTCTTATAGAAGAGGTTTTGAGATTTGAAAAGAAGAAAAAATATTGATGATAGCTATGAGATCTCCATCTAATGTATTTGTTTTGGAGATTTTGATGTGTGTTGTACGTTCAAGATGTGTTGTGTAGACAGTAAGAAGGCACATGGCGCTATTTGATCTTCAACGAAGGAGAAGAAGATGATATTTATAGTGGTATAAGGGCTAAAGACCAAGAATCTGATGGTTGTGTCAACTTGGTTCGTCCAATCTGATCTAACATGTATAAATATTAAAGAAGGCATATTGTGCAATTTGATCTTCATCAATGGATAAAGAAGGTACATGATTCAATTCAATCTTTATCAACGGAGAGATATATGATATTTGTAGTGATAAAAGGGCTAAAGACCAAGACTCTATTGGTTGTGTCTATTCAGGTCATCTGATCAAATCTTACATGCAGGTGGCTGGATTAGGCCATGGAAGTGGAACAGATACCATGAGTTCGAGGATGAGATTATTGTGCTGTGGCCCTTATGCCACAAGTTCAACACATATGTATGCAACATCCTTAGCTAGAGATGCACAATCATTTTTTGGCCTAAACACAGACATTATCAAATCGTTGTTTGAATAAGTGCAACCATTATTTAGATATTCACATCCATTTTTGTGTTTGGCATGGATAAGCTCATATTAGTTGGTTGATAGCATTATTTCAAGGTGTTATTTCAGAATATATATCATTTAATTAGCTCAGATACAGATGCATAGATGCTTCTTGAGGATGTGCTATTTTCATTTATATGAATTATGCTCACAATTGTTTTCCTTCAAGGAATTTTGGTCGTGAACACCACTTGATTTTCCATGATTTTGTTATGCTCGTGTGGTGGCAAGGCATACTAAACTGTTTCTTATTTTTAAACAGGTTAAAAAATTATCAAAAATCAGACACCGCAATCTAGTTACTCTTATCGGTTATTGCCAGGAAGGTGGTTTGCAAATGTTAGTTTATGAGTATTTGCCAAATGGAAGCATCTCTCAGCACTTATATTGTAGGGTTACCTGATCTTAACACTGACTCATGGCTCTGATATTATTTTTCTGTTTTGCCTACTTAAACATAGTATACTTTTTTTGGCAGATAATGAACACCATTCACTAACAAATCTTGAATTTAAACAAAGGCTCACAGTGGCTATTGGAGCTGCCAAAGGTAAGCTCAATCCTTTATATCAACTGAATGAGGAAATAAGTTAATGAGTGATACATCATACAGTTTGAGCAGAAATTATCCTCTCCACAATCTGAAAATTAGATCTGTTTCATAACTTTGGATCACAGGATTAACCCATCTGCACAGTCTTGCACCTCCTTTGGTACATAAAAACTTCAAAACAAGCAACATCTTGGTCGACGAGAATTTCATTGCAAAGGTAGCTGATGCAGGCATTCTCAAATTACTACAAGGAAGTGAGGAAGTTCAACATCAGGGAAGTAAAAATGCCTTCCAAGATCCTGTGTATGTGAAAATTTCACAATTTGTGTTACTTGTGTTGTACCTGTTATTGGATATCATAATTGACTTATTTGGGTATTGTATTAAGGTAATGTGTTTTCCAGTGCTAGAGAGTTGGGAAGATTTTCTGAAGCCAGTGATGTTTATAGCTTTGGAGTATTCCTTCTAGAGCTCATAAGCGGAATTGACATCGAACACTGCATCTCTCCAGATTCATACAATATTTTAGCTCATTGGGTAATTCATCGTGTTCAAGTATATCCTTTAACTGATGATCTTTAGTTCAGCTAGACACTTACAAGTTCACTGCATTAGGTGGAAGCTCATGTTAGTTCAAATGATCTCATCGATCGTCGGCTCGGTAATGGTTTTACCTCCCAAGGTATGAAAGAGCTAATTGCACTAACTCTTCAGTGTTTGAATCCATCCGGTCAAAACCGCCCGTGGATGAGCTCAATTGTCACCGTGCTCGATAGGATTCTCGAGACTGAGATGACACTGACAACAATCATGGGCGATGGCACTGCCATTGTTACCCTCGGTAGCCAGTTATTTACTTGAGCTTGAAGAACAAACAATCAGTTATTTGATCAAGCTGCCGAGAATCAATCTCTTCAGCGAAATGCAATGCACAAAAGATCTCTGTCCCAAGCAGTAGTTCTTGCTGTCTGTGTATCCGAACTGTGTTTGTCTCTCTGACAGCCATGGCAACATTGATCTGTCTCAAAACTAAAAAATTCACCATTCTTGTATGGATTTATTTATTGTTCAAAAATATTATGATTCATTCATCTGTAAAATAATTCAGCCTCTTAACGTGCCTGCTATTGTAGAATTTTGACTTCCTTATGCAATTTTTTTGTTAGTTTATTATTATTATTTATTTATCGTTTAAAAACCATCTCTTGTAAAATGTAATATCAGAATCTATGATTTGATTTTATATTGGCAGGAGCTTCATACCATAATAATAATAATAATATTATTATTATTATTATTAATTTTTACTAGATTATTATTCTAAAATGATAATATCTAAGCTCCCGAGATTATGAGGTGATGGGAAACTATGTGACATACATTACAATTGAGGAGTTCAAATTACTAATTACTTGTGAGATTGTCGGTTAATAACAAATTTGGTTGGAACTAAGTTTGCCTTCAAAATTAGTCCGATAATAAAAAATGAATATTTAGATTATAAAAATAAATAAATAAAATGATAATATCTAAAAGTACATGTTAAAATGATAATAAAATAAAATAAAAGGAATATTTTGATAACCTTACTATTTTATTAAAATCTCCCCCTTTACTAACTAATTTTGATGAAGTCTAAAATGAATTACGTTATTGTCCTTTTTTCTATTCACTTTAAAAATAATTCTAAGGTTTATTAGTAATTTCACAAGCGAAACAATCATTAATCTAGAGTTCGAGACTCAGCATATTATTATGAAATTTTCTCATCATTAATTTTCTCTGATTGTTTTATATAAAAAAATATAGTTCTTTTTAGTCCCAACATCTTAGAATTGACAACACTAAAATCAAAGAAGTTTCTATAAATATTTTAGCCTAACGATGCTAAAAAATATATATTTTTTAGTTTTTTTACTAAGATAAGTATAATATTAAATTAAATTATTTTTTTTGCATAGGGAAGTCCGTTACAGTAGTTTGTTCTTGGGATTCCGTCACCCTAAATAATTTAGATTTTCAAAAGGCAGTTACTTTACCCTAATGACTCTACTTTAGTATTTTAATACTACAATACTTTAATTAATATAATTTCATTATAAAGAGTCAATGTGAATTCAATGTATGTGTATGTTGCATTTTCGAGAAGAGTTTCTGAACAAACTACAAAACTACCAAAATTCTGATAACAAGAAGATAGAAAAGTTAGTATTATGTTTTCCTTCAGTACATTAGATACAGAATGAACATTGGATTTTTTTTTTTTTAGTCTTAGAGTTTTTTAGTGTTTACACGCAACACGCGTGTGCACAATCACTAATATTTATAAAAAAATGTGATAGATAAGTGATAATTATAAAATCATAGAAAATCGAAGTTAAATAAAATTTACATTTTGACAGGAGCAAATAAGTCCAATCTGACGCGCGGTCGAACCTCTGCTCCGATCCCTAGCATTCGCATCTTCGATTACGCCCGCAGCCCCTTCTCGATCGGTTACAGCCATCGATCGCGCCTCTCCCTCCTCCTCCAGCAACTTCGTAGTCTCCGTTCCGTCGCAAGGTCATGACCTTCTACACCTTCGGCCTATCTACGATCGTCTCCTCGTAGTTCCGGCTCCAAGTTCATTGAGGTTTCTCCTATTCACGCTGACCTTGGATCGAAGGGGTATTCATATCTTTTGTTGGGTTGAAATCATAGTTTTAATGTAGAAGAGAGGCACATGTGTGGTAATTCTGGAGTTAACTGTTTTTGAGAATGGATTTTGATTTCGGACCAATTTACAGTAGTGTTCATCCCTTCTGTTATGAGAAGACTCTTAAAAATTGATTATTTCTGGTCTTTCCTTGAAAATGCACCTTGTGTAGCTTCTTTTGTTTTAGACAATTGATGAAAAGAGATTACTCATGCTTTCTTTGTCGCTGTGATGTTTATTTCTGCAGATCATTAATGACAGTGGATATTTGTAAATCAATGAGAGCATTTAATTGATTTAACTGTACAATATTAATTGATGTTTATTCTGTCGATCAACTTATATAGATCCACAATTAAACATTGTAAACATGTATGCTAAATTATTATCAAACCCGAGCAATAGAGGTTTGAAATAATATGACTCTGTTTTGTTGAATTAGTTTGCTGTCCTCCCTTCAGAGAATCTTGGTCGAGCCATTGGCTGTCAATCTCACTAGTATGTGTGTCATTCTATATTCCTCTCATTTGTAACCTTCAGGCTCCTTTTTTTCCCCCCATTTAGATCATAGCCCGTCTCCATCTCTCTTATGTTTGTCTATCTCATATTTGGTTCTAATGAGGATTTTTCCCTCCTAGAATCCATACACAACCAGAAAAAGAATATCAATAAAACAAGGCAACAGAGTTCTTGCTAGGACCATGAGCTCCATCTGTGATTTTAAGAAATCATTTGATTGTGTCTTGATCATGGAGGAATTGCATGACGTTTGCTCCCATTTTGTGGCCTCTAGGTTTTGGTGTGGTTACCTGATTCCTTGGAATTGGTTACTTTATTCATTTAAAAAATGTTTACCTACAAACAAAATTACGCACATTAGTATAACTTCCTAGTGTCTTAGGGAAGCACTATAAACCATATTATTGGGCATGATATTATTCAATATGTCATTTAATCTATTTGGACAAGAACTTTGTCAGACCAAAAAAGTACTCATTTCAGTTGGTGCAATTGTACATGTATATTACATAATGTTTGAATGTGACCTTGATGGGATGGAAACCATCTGAACAAAAATACCATCATTCCTTGAGGCGTTCTACATTCAATAACTATTGAACAACTGAAGTAGATGTCTAACTATTCTTTCTCTAGGCTTTCCACCATTGTGAAAGCTATTCTCGTGCCACCATTTCTTGTGGCAACACAAAAATTGTGTCACAAACCATTCTATGCTGTCATATAATTTCTGTTTGAAAGAGGCATAGAACAATCTCAATATTGCTCCAATGAGTTTGTACTCTGGCTATTATTGCCCCAGATGAGGGATATATCAACCCTTCATATCCCTTTGATGTGAAACTATCCAAGTTCTTACCTGTCATTCAATCTGCTGTTCTGATATTGCAACTGGACCCACATTGGTTTCTGGTATCTTGTTGCTAGTGTGCTTGAGTTGTTTTGAACTGATTCTTCATTGATCCTATTTCTACTATGATTGGTACAGTCTACACAGTCATTGTTTGAATTTTTTAGTTCAAGTATATGCCTTTATTAAGATATATGCACAGTAAAGACGAGATCCAGCATATCTGTTTTTCCTCTCTTTCTGCTTTGGTTGATCACTTGTGAGTTGCTACACTAATGTAAAGTTGCTGAAGCATCATACAAGATTGCAAAAGTTATTTTTTAAATCTAAATCATGGATTGTCATCATCATGCAGATGAATAAGAATTTGATGAAAAATGAGATGATTTTGCTTTCAACTATTTGTAGTGGGCATGAAATCTCTGATATTTAGTAGTCCTTCAGGATACAGGGAATGCTCTAATGTCGATTTCATTGTACCCTTAAAACAGGAGCTATGCCATCTAATTTTCTCCCTGCTTTTTTTGTTTATCTAAAACTTAGATTGAATTCTTCTGTAAAATTGGGGCCTGCTATATCCTTCTAGAACATCTAATGTATCCTAATATATTGGTCTAGTATTCCTTCTTCCTCTTGTCAGGTTACGTCTATGTTTTGGCATTTGATAGAAATTTGCATTTTCTTCCAGGTTTCCTTCTCGAGTGAAGATTACCAGGAAGAAGTACATGACTATGTCTTTTCTCAGGTCCTTTCCGGGCGTACAGTTACCGCAAGTTCTCAGGTATAGTTGATAGCTAAAGCATATACACTATTGATGCAATCAGTTTAAAAGCTTTGACTAGCTCTGGTTCTTGACTGTACTGGATCTATGTATTCATTTATTTATTGTTAAATTAGAATTATTATGTATGCTATACATGGAAGACTTGGACTATTTCAATTGAGTTGTGAAAGCATATACCCTTGCTGAATTTTGCATTTAAAACTGCATTCATATACCAAATATTGCTTGTTATTGCGAATTCAACTTTTCACAACTCAATTCCTGTGTTTATTCTCGTTTTATAACTCCGATGGCCCTATGGGCTGGACCTAATTTATGAGTTATGCCAATTCTCTTTTCTCGGTTCAAAGTTTAATCCAAAGGATACATTATATTACAGGCTATTGGAGCAAGATGTGGAGACTGTCCTCAACGTACTGCAGCCAGGACCTTTAGGGATCCTTGAGCACAAGTTCTCGGTGGCAGAGGTGCAAGAAGCGAAGGCCACTGTTAGAAGAGCAATTGAGAACTGGCAAAGGAATTCGTCCCTCGTAAAAGTTGCTTCTACTCAGCATAGCTCAGAAGGTACACCATCACACAGCGGATAAATCTCTTGCTCCTATGGTTGCAAGAATTCAACAACATCAAGTTCTGGGATCACAATTAGATGCGATTCACTATTCTCTTGGCATCATCAGCATGCTCCGATCACTCTCTCTAGTTTCCTTTCATCGTCTTATGGAACCATGTAAATCTTCTAAGAAAGCGAGAAATTGAAGCTAATAAGGACTTGATAGAATTTTTCTTCATCTGAATCGGAATTGTCATGACTATTTCTACTAAACAGTAGCCTAATATGTTCCTTTCATGAGTGGCCTAAAACCAAATTAGCACAATATATTTCATAGTTGCTGAGAAGAAATTTGGACTGACATGATCTTGTCACTTCCCTAATGACCCTCTGTATATTTTTGATCAGGAATTTGAGTGCCTGATGTCTCTGGTATCCCTCTTTAGTTGTAATACATTTTTGTTAATTTTGAATTTGAATAGAATAATAAAACATTATTATTATTATTATTATTCATTTATAATAAATTTTCTGTACCTGTTTGATTTTTTAATCAACTTTATGATTAAAAAAAACCAACGTAAGGATATTTTAAAAGGAAATGGCAAGATTTTGACAATAATAAAAGTTGAAGGTGCGCACATTGAATGGCATTTCAAAGATTTCCCTTGGTTTTAATCCTTGTGCTAAGCTTGACTACTTGACTTCCATGTAGCTGAGTTGTTGATTTGCCAAGTCGCATGGTGAGCTGCATCGCCCCGATCATGGTCCACCAATCATCCTCCAAGATCCCCATGCAGAAAATCCGCTCCACAGCTGCCCTCAGCTGGTCGTACGCCGCTGTAGAGCCGGAGGCCGAACCCAAATGGTGGAGGGGGCGGCGGCGGTAGCCACTACAAGGCGATGGGTGGCAGCTTAAATACTAATGTATAGGAAGAAGAGTGGATCTGGTATGGGATGAACTGAGACGCTGTATAAAACTTCAATGAGCTCTAGCTTTTGGAATTTGGAAGTATCAATAATAATCAACCTAGAGTTAAAGGACAGCCATCAGCCTCAAAACTTCTGTCAATACGGAAATTCTCTAAGCTTCTGTCAATACGGAAATTCAGAGAAGGATCGAATTACATTATATCTATTGTATATAATTTTATCCCGTATTACAAGAGATTATTTCTGCGACTTAAAAATCACACGGTAACAACTTTAATATTACACCAAGACTCCCCTTCACTTATAGAGCTTAAACAGATTAAAAAAAAGTATAGAGCACAGATTAAAAAAAAGGGGAATAAGATAATGAATATAATGCTGTTTGGCAATAACATTAATGGTTTTCCATTGTCTCATTCATGTGCTCAAGATATATATGTACGGTGACCATTAGCATTGCACAATTGGAATGGAAAATAATTTTCAAGAGCGAGATCAAAACTAGTTCCTCTCATCTACAGATCTCGGTGCGGCCAATGAATAGGGGCCAGACTAAACAATGAGGCCTATTGAATCAAGAAACAAATCAAGAGGAAAAGATAAACATCTGCATGTAAATAATTTCATTAGTCTTTTCTAAATGCTGTGGGCTAAACAACTTTTGGCAGAGTTAAATGATCCGATGGATGGCTTCGTTCGCTTGTGGCATTCTGAACAAGAACCTGAATACATCACTCAGCGAAATTATGCCTTCCACATGGTTAGTTGCATCTTCTACAATAATCACACGCCGCACCCCTAGATCAATTGACAGGAATATTTCAAGCACAGTTCATAGGTTAGAATGAAGAATTCAGATTTTAGTGATTAAATACCAGGATTTGCCAATTGCTCCATTACTTTCTGCAGGGAGTCTGAGCGGAGACACGTATGGAAATGCTGCCCAGTTAAAGATCCATGAGATGAACTTGCATTGTTTTTGAGCTGCAATGCCTGAAATTTGTGAAAAATGATTGTAAAATTTATTTGTCTAAGTGAGCTTAGTGACAGTTGAGAGCTAGACAATGATGTAACTTTACACTTGTTCAGTTGAGAGCTAGACAATGATGTAACTTTACACTTGTTCAACAACCTAGTCCACACTGGCTGTGCCATGTGACTATTAAGATTTATATATTCACCACCTTTTGTACCAAGAGGCAAACTTAGACTATCAAGAACAATATAATTTGATATTCACAGAAGAGCCAAGTAGATAATGCAGAAACAGAAGAATAAACGGGGTAACTTGAGGATATTGTTCCAATGATACTAGTTCAAAGTGGACCAGTAATGGCGACCATGAATAGACTTGAGCGATAGATTGAATTATAATATGCTTAAGGGTGCATCTTGGGGTCAAACAAGTGTTAAGGTAGAGTTCTTCAATTGAGGCAAGTATTCTTACATGGGGTCAAACAAGTGTTAAGGTAGAGTTCTTCAATTGAGGCAAGTATTCTTACATGTTTCTCTATGTCATTTACCTTGTTTATGATTTAAATTGAGCTTGTGAAATGACTTTTGAGATACATTGTGTAAGTTTTCAAAAGGGGAAACTTAAATGTCCTCAAATGATGAGTTTGGGGATACAAATAATGCTATTTGAGGCTATAGACGGGAATACAGTTGATTTCCTATTTTTGTTATATATAATCTTAAACTTGTAGATCCAATGTGGCTCAACCCTTCTTCAAGACCCCACATTAGCAGGAGTTTTGTGCACCCCTTTATAATCTTAAACTTATCATGCTCTGGGAGATTTATACATGTAGGTGAAACACAGACAGAGGGAGTTGTTTTCTCCATAACTCTTGTTTAGTGATAACTATTTTTAATTTACTTGTTCTATGTGATATTCTCATTCAATTGTCTCTTCAAAATTATGCCTTAGATAACTATTCCATGACAAACTAACCAACAATTGAAACTTTTAAAAGAGATAAAAACTTACGGTAGTCCCTCGAGAATATAAATCAGTCTAAGAAACACCTAGAATAAAATAATGTGTAATTACTTGTAGCAAAATAGAGAAAGCAAAATAAAGAAAGTGATAAGGCGTGAAATCTGGCTTGGACCCCATGCTCCCAAGGGATTATGGTACATTAGTGCAATATGGGCATATTGGAGCAAATATCCTGACACAGCTGAGTGCAAGGGCTTTAAACCCATGCGTTATGTGAATCTTTTGACTATTTTTGTTGTCTATCACAAATAGAGTACTGATCCTTTCAAGTGAGATTATTTATGTGAGAGATTTATAGAAGTGGGTATTATGTTTCACCAAAATCACAAGTTATAATAGCGAAACGGGAGAGCAAGTGATCAGATGCAAAATAATACAATGTGTTTTATTGTCATAGAGAATTTGGAGAATATAAATATCATGCATTTGTAAGTGGATGATAATGATGAATAAAGTGTTGTAGATAATGAGAATCTAAAAAGGAATATTTCTAAGTGCAAACACAATACCTCAACAGACATGCCTCCTGATTTGAAAAGATAAGCCAGTATGTGTATAACCAACAACAATCTTGACTTGAATACAAGATCCCTGGTATCAAGGATTGCTCTCGGCATAGCACTCTTAAGTTGGTTGTATCATATAAAGTACCAGCAATGTGCTACAGATTTCTCCATGTGGATAATATTATCATCATTGGTTCACAAATTCACCCGAGGTTTAACAAAGAAGTATTATACACAGCATACAAATCTAGTTTTATAATGTTGAGGACCCTAGATGATTATATTTGAAAAAAGAAGTCAAATACTACTATATGACCACAAGTTATAAATTCCATTGGGCGGGAAATCCATCAATGGCAATCCAAATGATGATATGGCTTCCCATGGTCAAAGGTGAATAAGTATTGTATTGCCAATAATGAGTGTCAAATCCCATAAAAGGATATTGTAATTTAAAATAATGCTATAAATACAGCTAAATGCAACGCTTGATACCCGTATCACATATGCAATTTTGATACCATTGATTCATATAGTAACTTGATGATCCCAGTATCAAACTACAGGTCCAGTGTCATATGCTTCTTACGTTAACTGAAAAAGTTTAAGATTATGATGCAACCAATCAAACTTTGTTAATAAAAAATGTTAGGTAATTAGAAACAATCATCATCAAAACCGTAAATGTATTAATTATTTGGGATCTAATATAGAAATTGCATTCCAACGTTGAGCTCCATGCAATCCTATATTAGTAATGATCAATTTTTTTAATAACAATGACTAATGTTCCATGCACCTTCTAATCTTCCACTCTATTATATTCTGATATCTCTATGTTTTTTTGTTTTACCTATCTAGCAACTTTACACATTTTAGCATTCTCCTCTACTACAATTAGGGATGTAAATGAACCAAACGGTTCGCGAGCTATTCGGAGCTCGATTCGGTAAAAAGCTCGTTCAAGTTCATTCATTTATCTTATCGAGCCGAGCTTGAGCTTAAAGATATTCGGCTCGTGAGCTCGCGAACATGTTCGTTTATAGGCTCGCGAGCCAAAAAAACGAGCCTTAAACCAAGCCAAAAAACGAGCGCTAAAACAAACCAAAAAAACGAGCCTTAAACCGAGAAAAAAATGAGCTCTAAAACGAGCCAAAAAAAACGAGCTCTAAGACGAGCCTTAAAATGAGCTTTAAAATGAGCAAAAAAAAAACGAGCTCTAAAATGAGCCAAAAACGAGCCCGAAAACGAGCCCGAGCTCGCTTAACGAGTTAGGCTCGTTAACTTTGATAATCGAGCTAATAACGAGCCGAGCTCGAACTGTTCGCGAGCTTGATAATTCTAAAACGAGCCGAGCTCGAGCCTTGTGATAAAAGCTCGATTCGAACTCGAGCCGAGCTCGAGCCCGAATATAACTTAAATGAGCCGAGCTCGAGCCTAATACTGTTCGGCTCATTTCGACTTGTTTACATCCCTAACTATAATAACTTTTTTATACATGTTGCTTCCTAATAGCGAATACTATAGTGGGTCATACTACAATCTTATAACCATTTAATCACTCATTCTTTACCCTATTAGCGAACAATGGTATCTTCATCAGCATCCCATTGTCGAATAAGATAGTTAATAACAATATGTACACAAATTGAATGTCGCAAAGACAAGAACTTCAACAAAAGATAAAATAGCAACATATTAATATTTATAACTAGCAATTTGTGTCATATCATGTTAATCATATCATTCATGTATAATAAACCTATATATATATATATATCATGTTAATTTACTAACAAGTTATGGGGCATCAAAAGCAGTGCATATTTTCCAAATTAATTCACTTAATAATTAGGTCAAGTTATTTGACTTGTTTACTTATTTGAGTTATCCTGTATAATTTTCGGTTCTCGATGGGAAAAAAAACATCTCCATGGAGAAAATTTCAAATAGCCAACCCTAAATAGTTGGGACTGACCTAGCTTGATGAGGATGACATTAGCAACCTATAGGGCAGTAAGGTGGTGAGTTACAAAATCATATACAAATTCAACTGCATGATGCCATTGGACAAAATAATCAACACAGAGTACAATGGTAGAATAGGATCAATTTTAGCCAACCTAAATAGTTAGAACTCATGACTGTAGTCACGAGTATAAACTAGTCTGATCAGAATTTAAACAATGCACCTAACAATATGAGAAAAGTTGAGTAAGTGTTCATAATTCAAAATAATAATAGGTGAACAGATGGCAAGCTTCATACAAACTATCCAGCAGCAGGCTGTTTAGAACTGTGATCAATGGAACCTTAAACCATAAGGATTAGAATTATATTATCACAACATAACCACATCTGTTCCAAAAATGAGATAAGACGTTCACTGTTCATGTGGGCAAATACAATAAGAAGATTATGAACAAAAAAGAGATCTGACTACAAACCCAAGTAATGATTTGCCAAGTTCCAAAGCAAGGAGTGAAAATTCACATTGCAAGAGAAGTCTGAATTCATCTCAGATTAATATAATAATTCAGGCATTCCAAGGATAGAAGGAATTAATATAAGAAAGTTTCCACTTTACCTGGTAAATACTTGTTTCATCCAGGCGAATTCGTGCATAAACCTTGTCTTTAGCCAAAGACATGATGTCGCTGAAGTTGCAATATAGGACAAAACTTTTAATAAAGAAATTGGAAGATTGAAGGTGTATGAGATGTAATAAACTTGTATGTTAAGTATAAATTTTGGAATAAATTGAAAGAGTACAGCCGTATTGAGTTTGAATAGAATACCTTCTAGAGTATGTGTCCAACAAGCAGTCATTGTCATCAACTATTGGAATTGAACTAACTTGAGCTGCATATTGATTGGTGATGTAATATAAGCTAACTTGGTGATAATGAAGTTGAGAGCGAACTATTCAAGTGAGATAAATAAAGTAAAAGAGAAGAATTTGTGGATAAATAAATACATAAATTTCCTGAAATAAATAGATTAAATATGAAAAAGAAGATGAATGAGATTTATTTGTGAATGAAGGCTTATAACAAAGCCTACTTATGATTTTTTTTTATGATATTCATAAATATGTGCCAATTATTTAACATTGGCAAAACAATCAAGTAAGATTTTAAAAAATAAACTAAAAATAACAAACCAATTGAAAGAATCGGACCATAAAAATTAAAAGGCAAACTTAAATGAAGTTGATGCATAGTTTTAATTCTTTAATATATAGTTGTTAGGAAATTTCAGCAAGGTCAACTGACACCATCTTAGCTACCGTCCCTGCATGGTGATGAGAGGATATGTGAATTAATTCAAAAGAGTCAAGAATTTAGACTTTACAAACATGGCAGGAATAAAAAGAGGAACAAGAAAAAGAACAGAATTTGAAATATATTATTTTATTTTTTCAATTTGATTGAAGAACTTCAGCGTACATCCTAGTCAATCCTTTTGACAAATTATATGATGTTAGACCAAATTAGGAACATGACAAAGCTGGAGTTTCAACGCAATAGCATAAAGAATATACAACAATAACAACCAAGTCTTATCTCACTAAGTGGAGTCGACTATATAGATCTTTTTACGACATTGGACTCTATCTCCTACTATATCATCATGTATACTTAAATAAATTTTATCTTGTTTTATTGTTACTAACCAAGTCTTTTGTGATCTTCCTTTTCCTTGTTAGATGTGTGTTTATCATAGTTTCACATCGCCTGAAGCATTTATTGGTCCTCTAAGTACAATACTCGTACCATCTTAAACGTCTCTCTCAGAGTTTTCCCTCAATAGATGCAACTCCGACTTTATCTCTAATGCTCTCATTTTTTATTCTGTCTATCCTCGTATGTCCACACATCCAGTTTAACATTCTCATCTCTGCAACTCTCATCTTCTGCTCATATGCTCGAGTCATAGCTCAATATTCAGCTCCATATAACATAGCAGGTCTAACTACAGTTTTATAAAACTTTCCTTTAAGTTTTAGATGTACTTTACGATCATATAAAATACCCAACACTCTTCTTCATTTCAACCATTCTGCTTGTATTTTATATAAGGCATTTCTCTTAATCTCTTAATCGTTTTGCAAAAATGATCCTAAATATTTAAAACTCTTAGTTTTAAGTAACTCGTCATCTCCTATCTTAACAATTGTCTAATTACATCTAATATTATTAAACTTAAATTTCATATATTTTGTTTTTATTCTACTAATCCTAAAACTTTTCTCTTATAGTGTTTTCCACCCAGATTCTAATTTAGCATTTACTCCTTCCCTTGTTTCATCTACCAAAACAATATTATCTACAAACAACATACACCATGATACCGTGTTTTGAATGTGTACAATGAGTTCATCCATAATTAGTGTAAAAAATAGGAACTTAAAGTGTATCCTTAATGTAACTTTAATTTTATTGGAAATAATTAAAAAAATTTATTTTTAGTCTGGTCGTTATATCCTAATACATATTTTTAATTAGTTCAATATATATTACACTAACACCTTTCTTTTCTAGAATTCTCCATATAATTTCTTCTAGGACTCTATCATAAGCTTTTTCTTAGTAATACCATATGAAGATCTTATTTTTATTGCCAATATTTTCCAATTAGTTGTTCAAAAAGATGTATAACTTGTCTGTTGGTGCAATCTGGATTTTAATGTTTGACAATGTACCTAAGTCTGGTCAGTTTGACTAAGGGTTGATCACTTGATATTTAGAAGAGATAACTCTAGTCAGGATGACTAGTAAGGGAATCTCCTAATTGGAGGTTAGGCAAGGCAAAGTCTAAGCAGGTTTGTAGGACCAGATGTTTGTAAGGGCAAATCTTAACAGGAGGTTAGGCAAGGCAAAGTTCAGACAGGTTTATAGGACCAGATGTCTAGCAAGGATAAGTCTTAACCAGAGGTTAGACGAGGCAAAGTCTAGGCAAGTTTGTAGAACCGGATATTTGGCAAGCATAAGTCCAAGCAGGTCAAAGGTGACCGGATGCTTGGCAAAGGAAAATCCTGGGGAGTGAACTCTGGGTGGTGAGATCCTAAGGAGTAAGCTTTAGGTGATAAAGCCTTGGATGTAGTCCAAGCATGAAGCCTAGTAGGTTGGGTAGACTTACAGGAGTGCGGCTTGATCCTAATGGATTAACCCTTAGGTGGTAGACTTGAAGGGACCTTCGAACAAAAGGTAAGCCTAGTAGATCAGGTAGACTTTCGGGAGTACAACTTGATCCTAATGGATCGACCCTTAGGTGGTAGACTTAGAGGAGGGACCTCTAAGCAAAAGGTAAGCCTAATATGTCGGTAGACTTACATATATACACTAGGTTGTTGTTTGTGTTTTGTAAGGTTGTTTTGTAGAAACTTGGAGCTCGAAGCAAAATAGAGAAAGGACAAATGCAAATGGATGAATTGGACTTGACTCAGGTTGAACTGGACTGAGGTCCAGTAGACCGAAATAGGGTTCGGTAGATCGATTGGGTTCGGTTCTAGATTGTTGAGTTATTTTAAATGTTGACATAGAAGTTGATGTGGAAAAAGATTAGGTTCAACTTAATGATTTGGATGAGGATAAGGATAAGTCAGATGATGTGGATAAAGATAAGACTTGATCCAAATATGACTTCATCCAGATAAGGACTTGCTCCAACTCTATAAAAGAAGACGAAGGCTCTACATTCATGAACATCAATTCTCTACTCTACGGTATTCGACTTTGCACTCAAAAGACGACAAGGCTATGCTCATGCGACCGAGGAAGCGCTAGGAAGAGTGCGGGACACTCAAGAATTCCGGACGGATCAACGACACTATTTATATTTTTCATTATAAGTTGTACTTTGTTTTATATCTCTTGTGCTTGTGCTTAAAGTATAAGACAAGTTTCTCTGCCTCCGGAAACTTCTGAAAAGGAGACCACTAGTGGACGAGTGTCTCTCGTGATTAGGCCTTGGACGTACTGACCGTGGGGGATTAGGAACTAAGTAAATTCGCGAGTCTTTTTTTCTGTTTTGTTTATTATTATTCCACTGCATACTAACTCTGATAGAAAGACGAACGAACGAAGAAACCGAAAAGAAAGACGGTTGATATTCACTGCCTTTAACGACATGCATCGATCCTATATTGTCGACCTTCCAAGCATAAACCCAAATTGATTTTCGGTGACCGTGGTCTCCTTAATTTTTTTATTAGACTTTTACAAAATTTCAAGGTATGACTCATTAGTTTAATATCCCTATAATTTGCACAATTTTATATATCTCCCTTGTTCTTATATAAGAGAACTAGAGTATTTACCCTCCATTGATCAGACATTTTTTTAGTTTTCAATATCATGTCAAATAATTTCGTAAATCATTCAATACCTTGTTTCCCTATGCACTTTCATACCTCTATCGGAATATCATCGACCCAATGACTTTTCCAATATGCATCCCATTTAAAGTTTGTTCTCCTTCTGAAGTTTGAATTCTACGATAAAAATTTTAATTTTTATACTCATTTGATATACTTTAATTACCTAAGTTAAATTGATCACGTAAACCTTCATTAAAAGTTGATAAAAATACCACTTCCATCGCTTTTTTATTTCTCTATCGTTTAGTATTATTCTAATGCATTCATCTTTAATACATCTTATTTGGATAAGATCTCTTGTCTTCCTTTCTCACTTTAGTTATTCTATAAATGTCTCTTTCCCCCTTTTTTATCCAATTTTTGATATAATCGTTCAAAAGTTTAATTCTTTTCTTCATTCACTACTTTCTTAGTCTCTTGCTTCGCCATTGTATATTTTCTTAAATTTTTCTCATTCTTACAAATATATATTTCTTTATAAGTTGTTTGTTTTCCATTCATTTTCTTTTATATTTTCTCATTCCACCACCAAAATTTCTTACGTAGTGGTGCATGTCCCTTTGACTCACCGAGTAAACTCTTAACTACTATTTTCAACTTTGATATCATCTTATCCCATGTCATATTAGAGTCACTATAATTCAGCTAATACTTCTACTCATACTTTCTCCTTAAATATATTTTGCTTCCCATCCTTTAATTTCCACCACTTAATTTTACGAGTCGTATATATTTTCTTTCTATTGATACTATGCCTGAGGCGTATATCCAATACTACTAACCTATGTTGGGTAATTAAGATTTCTCTTATAATCTCTACAAATTTTTCTATCCCTCTTCCTAACCATAAAAAAGTCAATTTGCGATTTATTATTCCCACTTTTGAACATGACCAAGTGTTCTCTTTTTTTTTAAAAAAAAAGTGTATTAACTAATATAAAGTTATATATTGTCGCAAAATCCAATATAATTTTCCCTTCTTCATTTCTCGTTCTAAACCCATAACCTCGATGTACCCTCTCATATTCCTTATTTTTTACTCCGGCAAGTTCATTTAGATCACCACCTATTAAAATCATTTTATTTGACGGAATGTTTTATAATATTTCATCTAGGTCGTCCCAAAACCTTTATTTGGTAGTTTCATTTAATTCTACTTGCATGCATATATACTAATTACATTCATAGTTTCTTTGACCACTATTATCTTAAGGACTATAATTCTATCTTCTTTTCTAACTACTCCTACAACTTAATCTTTTAATGAACCATTTACAACAATACTCACTCAATTTCTTATTTTACTCTTTTCTATGTACCATAACTTAAAATTCAAGTTCTCTATCATATTTGCCTTCTTGCCTACCCATTTTGTCTTTTGTACACACAAAATACTAACTCTTCTCCTGATCATCGCATCTACTACCTCACTTGATTTACCAGTAAGAATTTCTATATTCCATGTTCCAAATCTTAGACGATTAGTTTTCCTATTATATTTGTTCTTATCCAACCTTTGATATGAGAACTCTTGCCTATCTAACACTAGACTCGAGTTCTTATAGAAATGTAACGGTCCTTGTCGATACGTTATAGTTGGACCTTACAACACAAACTCTTGCATATTTAGCACTACATCCGAGTTCTGGAGATGTACCAGTCCTTGCCGAGACGTTATAGTCGGATCCTGCAACATGTTCCTTCCGGGGGAACAACCTATCATTAACATAATAGTTTAATGGATCCATTTATTAAACACTTGTATAGTTTAATGCCGATTGACAACTTAACGCAACCCTCCTTTATCTGGGCTTAGGACCGACGTTTGTCATGGGTTTACCCTTCCACAAATGACCACTAAAACTTCCAGTGGATACTATAGGCTAATGTAGTCAACCCTACATAGTATCAATTAATACAATTAAGACAGAGGTCAATTCTTGGTAGCGAAATGTTTGTCAGGTTCCTGCCCTCTCCCATGCAATGGTCACTATTTAAATAGATAAAAAAAATCACTCGTGATTTAACTTTCTACAAATGATTGTCACCCTAGTCGTGTGGGAAGCCTGAGGTTAGCATATGACTTTTTGCCATCAATCAGTACAATTAAGACCATTAAAACCTTTTATGACTATAGATAGGAATTATTCTGAATGGATTAACATAGTTTTGCTGATTAATACGATAACATTTATAATTTCACTTAGGCCAATTTGGAGTTCTCCTACACTAATACGGTACCATAATATACAAGCATTGAAATGATCAAACAAATTATTGATAATTTTCTAAAGGAAGCACCTAAAATTAGAAAATTTCAACAAGTGCACCTAATTTCAGAAATTCCGACAGACCACACCTTTCTCTTGCATTTTTTTTTTCTTTTAGATACCCATAATACCCTTCTTAAACCAATTATCCGCTCATTCATAAGAGTCATCAAGGTGATATGGTCAAATCACCTTGATGGCCCTAAAGATGTCAAAATGCAACTAACATCATATCTAGAATAAATATTGCCTAAAATATGCTTTCATTTTACTTTTGTATTTAATGCAAAGAAAGAATGTCAAATAATTTAGTCAAATCACCTTAATGAACCTAACCATGTCAAAATGTAGAAATAAAACTATATTTGAAATCAACATCATCCTAGAATCACACCCATGCTCAGGTTTTTGTATTTTGTGCATGAGAAGGCAATAAAGGTGATTAGCCAAATCAGGTTGATGATTTGAAACAACTCATAAAAAAATTTAAATATAACTCACTCTCACAAATCTAATGGTACCCTTATTTGTCCAGTGAAAACATTTAGATCCTCAAAAATATCTCAAAAGAAAAACATTAGCATTTACAACATCAATGTGATTTTGGGCATCTAAAAGGAAAAAAAAAACATATTGAAATAGAACATCATTTTGTATGTGTGGAGGCGGTGAGAAAGGAGATTAAGACTTTGTTGGTCCTCATGATCAATTACTATAATTACTTATTAAAGACTAAGAGGAATAACAAACTGGGAATATATGATATATATTCTTCAACTTGAGAGGGAGGATAAAATGGTACTTGTGTAGTATATAAAAGTTGAGATAGTTCTTTGGCTATCAACTTGACCTAACTTAATCCAACACTAAAAAATTTACCTTGCACCACTAACAAACTTAATCGAAGAATTGAGTTTACCTTGCACCAACAATGTTAAAGCACGACTTAGTGATTCATTCGGTTTCAACTTTGCCAGCTGATTCCCATTTGATTCACCAACTCTCGAAACCCATGTGCCCAAAGGAATAGTACATATTGCTTGTTGCAAAATGGGCACTGAATTAGAAAATTGCCTAAAATGCCTGCAGATACCTGAAATTTTAAGACAAATTTTGATGAGAAAGCATCAGTTACTTGTCATTAAGGTAAACTATCCTGGTAGTTAATAAATTTTAAAACTTACATCTTAATATTCCTGAAAGGGATGCAAGATGAAGCAAATGTGGGAAGGAATCCTCTTGCAACAATGAATGAACTATTGGAATTGTAGCGATGCGATTTTGCAATATTTTCAGTGCTACTTCTTTCAGTGAATCATAAGGCCCAGCCTAATACCAGAGAAGACATTCACTGATGGTGATCTCAAAATTTGAATGGTGAAAACCAGTTGTACTTACATTGATAACATATCTAAATTAATGATAAATACATTTATATATGGATTGAAACAAGCAAGACACAAAGAACAACTTGGAGGACTAAAATTCAGAGTAGAAAAAAGTCAAATGTGAAATGATAAAATGAACAACTCTGACAAGCAACCAAGACATCTAAATAGATTGGCCAAACAAAGATCAGGCATAATCATGAAAGGAAGGGTGATGCAAACAAGGAAAAGAAGCATTGGTTTGAATTTTGATTTGGTTGACAATTGTTTTATTTTAGATAACATATAGTTTGGTTTGTCTAAGTTTGGCTGGAGTATTTTTAAGTTGGTACTAGTTTAATGTGCATTCTTAGCTCAGTAGGAGTTTTTTTTTACTTGATAAGAATTTATTGGAACCATTATACTTCTCAATTAGTGGTGTCTCTTTCCTTATGTAATTGATATCGAGTGTATAAAAAACTATTATGTCTATATGTATTTTTTAATTTTTTTATGAATATGATTTCCTCTTCAACTTGGTATTTGAGATTTTTTCTTTGTGTGAGATAGTTATCCCATTCTTCATAAATTTCATCCCAATTCTCTGTCATTTGAGGATTTGATTTGGTGTGACATCAAATTAGTATCAGAACATTTTTGCACCATATCAATGAGTGACAGAAAATAAAGTCTAAAAAAAATTATGCCATAAACATGATTGTCATAAGTTTCCTAAAAACGAAGAAAAAACTACTGATGGGCAATATATCTTGTTTGCATATGGATGATGTTAGTGTGTTAGGTTTTGAATGAAAAAAATCAAAGCATATTCAGGTAGGCTAACTTGATGGAACATCTTTTACAAACATCAGATTCCTATAGAATAAATACTGATATAGTTTTTCACTTAACACAATGAGGCAAGAAACTGAAAAACAGAAAGCCAGAAAGAATAACAATGAGAATTTGACACTAGATTATAGCAGAGAATTACACAATCCTTCAACAAAAGTACACTATCGTATATATCTGATTAAATAATCAGAAAAAACAAATTCAAGGAACCTATTTCAGTTGTGCATACAATTAGCCAAGATGGATGCACATGAAATTTAAAATAAATAAAAGTTTTAAATATCTTAAACAAGGTTTAAAATATTAAACCATCTATCTTCAACCGTTCCAGATTTCGGTAACGTATCATGTCATGCCGACACGGTTTTGATACTTAGTTAATTAAATTATTAATAACATAATTAATTTTAAATTAATTTTTATTGCAATTAATTATTTAGTTAATAATTAATTAGATTGCTATATGTTTATTTTTGTTGATTAATTTGGTTACCTTAGTTTTTAAATTAAAAATGTTTGTAACCATTTAGTTTTAATTTTTATCTATAATTACTCAAATGCATACTTCTATTAATTTATACTTATAATCTATTCAACTTTTTACCAAAACACAGAAATGAGCAACACTTGTAAATTTAACATGGTTTACTTTCAAATTTTGTAACATTGAAGCAATTTTAGATTGGTCCGTCAATCTTCATTATTGATGTAATTTTGTTAGAAATGAATAAAATTATGTGAAATTATTTATGAGCATCTGATAAAAACTTTTGAGTATTAAATATCAAATTATTTTATATTTGGTATAATGAAACCCTAAATAAAAAACTATTGGTTGTGGTGAAATGATTTTAAATCCTATCATTTAATTTTAATTTGATTTTGTTTGTTGTACATAGTTATTATGATTGCTTTAGTTAAGCGATATGAAACTATAACAAATATGAACATAAAACGAGGAAGACCAAAAAAGACTTGATTAACAACTATAAATTAAATAAAATTTATTTAAATATAAATGATGATATAGCAGAGAATAGAGCCCAATGAAATAGGAGAATCCATGTAGCCAACCGCATCTAGTTGGATAAACTTGGTGATTGTTGAACATAGTTACAATTATTAGAGTGAACAAAAAATAACATTATTCAAAGTTTTTCAAATTTCAAGACCTAACATATTACGTCAAATTTAAACAAAAATTTTAATTTTGTAATTAAATTTAATAAATTTTATCATAATGATTTTTTAAAAAAAAAAACAATATATAAAACTTAATTTCTGAATTAAATTTAAAATTTTCAGATTTAATTTTTTTTGATAAAATCACATTTTAATTTGAAAATAGAGTTTTTTTTTCAAAAAATAACATGCAGGTCTACTGCAATCATAATGTAATATTCCAATAAAACATATTTTAAAAAATGAAATATATATATATATATTATTTATTTAAATAAATTTTTATTTATTTGAAACTATTGTTTTTTTTTTTGCTTGTTTAGTCTTTTCCACTTTACAAAAGTTAGTACATGAAAAATTCTTCACCCATGTTAAATACCAATTATTATCTTATTTAGATTTTTATATTTTAAATTATCTTTAAAATCTTTTAGATAACTAATTAAGCTAAATGAAATTAATATTTTGAAATCTGTATTAGAGTGTAACTTGATTTAAGGTTAAACAGAACTTATTAAACAGGAAGATTTATTTTGGTTTATTCAAAAAATAAACCAAGTTTATATATAGGATAATCTGATTCCATCATATTTAATTAGGCTAGTCATATTTTTATGAGGCTAGGAATTCTTTAATTATTAAATTAGCTGTATTTTTTTCTCCCGTTCCTACATATAGGCATCCCACCTGTAGCTGTTTGCTGCTCACGGCCACCCACAACTGCCTTCAGGTGGGCACCAAAGAAATAATAGAGTTGTGCCAAAAAAAAACAGATAAATAGAAGCAACATAGTGAGATTTTAGATAGGGAAGAACGGTAACAAATGAAATAAAAAGAGAATGATAAAAATAATCAAATTTCTCAAAGCATTCAGCGACCACAATCTCTCCTATTTCTGTTGCAATCTCAAACTGTATAGATCAGTGTTATATTTATGTTCATGAAAGCTCCCATGTGCTAAGGCCTAAGCACTAGCCATATAATGATTATGATTATATAAAATGTGATCTAATGGAACTTTTAAGAAATTGTAAAGATGTTAGGTTTTCAGCCTTCAGATATAAAAATTAAGTTAGAAACTAAAAGTACTTTCATCTTTTTCTCCACATAAGTTCATGAAAAGAAGATACTTATGAATAGGAACAAAATAATCTCACTGTGCCTGTAGAACAGTCAGAAACTTCATTTAAAAATTGAAAATAAAATGTCTCTCAGTAATGAACTAACTATTTCAGGTTAGTTTAAGAACACCTGTTGCAATCAGGAGAAGCTACATTTTAGAACTAAAAAAACAACTATCACACCAAGTCAGAAAGAACAAATAATAGAAAAACAGCAGCCAGAAAAGTTACATGGATTAGCTGTCTCTGAGTAGGTCCATGCAAAACCATTTGACTCGATAGCTGTTGCTTTGCCTCTTTCCAGGCAGAAATAGTATGTGTCTCGAGCTCTTCCTCTGTCAAATTTGAAGCATGACTACTTAACTGCGAAAAATTTTAAAAAAAATGAAGTAAAGAAACATCAAAATGCAAATGTTAATTGGTACACTTTAAAATTCTGAAGCTATTGTCTGTGAGGATTAAATTTGTGAGAATGCCACGTGGGATATGTACATTGGTTGCATGATGCAGAATCCTGTTTAAATATTAAATTTTTATCAAAAAAAATCTGCGACAATAATAATAATAAATAATAAATCGAATCAATAAAATACTAAATTTATTTTTTAATAAAACTTTTAAATAAACAAAATAAATCAAACCAAATTGTCAAAATAAGATTTGGGCATTGAGTTGAAGTCAAATTGGGTTTGGATTGTGGTTTGAAATCTTGTTCCATGCTGAGCGAAATTATCGAAACGTATCGTTCTGGTAAATCATCAAAACTCGATATCATTCGGCACCAAGGTTTAAAATTCAAGCCGTACAGTAATTTTGGTCTTTGATAGGAAAGATATTGTTCTAGTATCACGACGCTTTAATGCATGGTGTCGATGACAGATTGGAAGTTGAAGGAGATGAAACAAAGGAAGGATACATTATCTGTGTTGAGTAGTGTCGAGTTTCGGTAATTTACCATAATGATATGTTTCAACTGTTTCGCAATATAGTACACAGATTGCTTCCTATGTTTCATCTCCTTCTTCAACTTCAATTCATTACTGCCGACATGCATCAAAACATTGGCACGATACCGAAACAGTATCGTTCCAACCACAGATTGAAACTTCGACAAGGCTCAAGATTTTGAACCTTGGTTTGGATTGACCCGTTAGGTAGGCATGGAAATTAGGGTTACATGGATTTGAAGTAGGGGTTGATTTGGACTTGTTTTGGCCAATTTTTGGCTGAACCAAAAATTTTTAAGTGGAGGCTTAGAACAATTAGTAAATTTTTTTGAGGAGTTGGAGATAATTTTGCCTCTCCTCTCTTTCTATATGGTGATTTCTCTCCCACACATCTTCTTCCTCCTCCACACGCAACACGCTGGCCTTTCTCCTTGACACCTAACCCTCCTTCCTCCTCTTTCCCTCTTCTTCCAGCACCAGCAACCTGACCAGCCACTGCTCCCCTCCTCTATGCACCACGGGCAACATCCCTCTCTCTTCCTCTCCTCTCTCATTCTCATCCTCATCCTCACAGCCTCCGCTGCTGCTGCAACTGCTGTTGTTGTTTCCAACTATGAATCCATCCACCTTTGCAAGATTGTGTATTCTGCATCTCCACCCTCTACTTTTTCAATTTTATATTTGGAAATATTTTTCTTACTTATCACAGATCTAGTTTCCTGTTTCCAACTAAATATCCTCATTATACGACCATGTTCAAAATTCCTTTAAATGGCAAGATCCTACTTTTAGAGCCATTCATGATTGTCTATCTACCGTTAACAAAATTACTATAGCACAACTCTATGGTGCTCCATGGCAATACGAGCATCCCATATCCTAGCAGCTCAACTGGTGCACACGGTTATTATATCCCAAATAAATAAATATATAAAACAAATTCATTTCTTTGATAAAAAATGCATGCATTGGATGGATTTAGAATTGTCATGTCAAAGTTCTCCAATACTTGTCTTTCCTTCCCTTTTTTTTTTTTTTTTTTTGCGTCTAACATATTAATATAAAAAAAAATATTTATCAATGAGCTGGAAAATATATAAATTGAGAAACTAGCAACACAAGAAATTACCAATATAAGTTCAACCCACTCCATAAATTTTGGTCAATGCAAAATAAAAAGTAATGACTACTAAATGTGTTCGAGTCTTTGAGGTGAAAAAGACTCAAAAAGTAAAACAATGTCTTAAAGACGAAATGACGGATAAAATATTTTAAAAGAAGATACCCTATGGAATGCTAAGTCTATGAATCCATCCATCCCAAAAAGATGTTACTTCTACACATCTAATAGAGAATCGAAAAAAATCTCCCAGTGGAATCTAAGATTAAAATATAGATCCTATCCCACTGCAGGCCCTTAGCTCCTCTTCATCTTTTATTCACACACTGTTTCATCAGCATACTGATAGCTTGTATAGAAAAATGTGTGTCCTTAATTCATCATAATCCTGGGCAAGAGTTCTTCAGCATTGGATAACAGGAGTATCATTCAGGACTTCTGGTAACGACTACAACTTTTTAATTGTTGTTAAAACAAATAGAAAAATCACAAATGAAAGATATACAGAAAACATTGTTCCCCTTTTTTTCCTTCTTTTGGAGAAGACTATTTAGATGCCACATCTTTATATTTATTAAAATGCCTGACCTTTTTCCTTCTACTATTTTCATTATTGATTCAGAGAAGTGTGTATTGGTAGAAAAATGTACTGACTAATTACGCACTGATACAAAGTTGAATCACATCTTTATGGTGTATCAAAAATCAGTGCATGAGGAAGTAATAGTGTCAGAACAGAAGAAAAACTACATAGAAAGAGCATTTGAAAGAAAAAGGTGACAGATGATCTTATCATTCCAATATATATATATATATATATATATAAAACAAATCAATTATAAGATATTTGAACCTGAGGAACTCGGTTCTCAAGGAGCCAACAACAGATTACAAACTAGAATCTACATTTTGCCACAGCAATAGACAAATGTTCCATTAGTCAATCTAACAGCCAATACTAATCTACACAAAAATAGATAATCAGATAGACCAATTCAACCAGAGAGATTTAATCAATATTCCAAAATGAACTGATGTCATTTATGAACCCTAAACAAGTGAAAAAAGATGCAGCGAAGAAAAAAAATCCTACAAACCTTGTACTTAATTTCAACAAGAAGCAGCTCCACTTAGATAAGAGAAAAAATTAAAATCCTGATTTGTCAATATTCAACTCTACCTACCTCTTTTAGAATTAATATAAAATCCAACGGACTGAGTACTCCCACAAATTCTCTACTGCAATTATCCACTAAGGGAGCAACAGGAATACCCTGACAAACATACAGTTTGAAGGAAAAAATGCATCAGTAATTGAACATCCAATGAGTAATAAGCAAATCTATCACAGAAAAAATGTTCATAGTTCCACAAAAGAAGCTCTATACACATTGTGTCCATGATATAAAAGCAAATTCTAGTAATTTGAACTCCAAAGCGTGAAACCAAATGGTTGTCCCTGTTTTTCTGTTAAACTGATTAGTTATATACATGAATCCAGTTTACTTATCTTCTCAGTGAGGTGGAATATACACACTCCGATGAATTATATTTCTAAATTAAATTTCTCTCAAACCTTTGTGATGGATTCAGGTAACAATAAACCATTGACTTACTGGAGATAATGTTTCCTCATTAATTAACTGATTTCTCTATTAAAAAAAAAAAGGGCAGTCCGGTGCACGAAGCTCCCGCTATACGGGATCCCGGGAAAGGATCCATTGTACGCAGCCTTACCCTGCTTTTTTGCAAGAGACTGTTTCCAGGATTTGAACCCGTGACCTTTTTGGTCACAAGCAACTAACTGATTTCTCTATTATATGAATATAATCAAATGAAAAAGAAAAATATAGTCATGAATAAAACTCTAGCTTGAAAGTGTTTCCACATCTACAGAGGATACTACCTGCTCATAAAGGATATGGAATGCTTGCTTTACTGGCAAACTAACTTCAAGAGCTATAACCTGCAGAATATTATGGTTACTGAATCAAGGAGTGGATAGTGTACTAATTTTGTTCACCATAGAAGGGAATAGTATAATAGTATACCTTCCCTGAATCAGGAAGCAACTCATAAGCAGCACAAGTGGACAAGAATTCAGATATGCGATCACAAGATATTCCAATATCAGCCTCTGAAATCCTCAAATTTGACACCTGCAAGGAAGTATCTATGCATGAAATGGTTGGTCTAAGGAATGGGATTTGATCATAAAAAAAAAATAGATTTGCATAGAGTTAGGTACCTCTTTCACTAGACTCATATCTACTAAGGATATTTATTCTTCCTGATTAATGTAATTATACCTGTTTAAGCATATTTTGAATTTTTTTCCTAGCATGCACCTGTATTCTACATGTATCTCTTCTTTCTACTATAAAATACAAGGTTTTAAAAAAGAGAAGCAAGTGGTTTGCAATCAAGTTACCAAGTGGTGCATATGCATCTTAGGAGAAAATATAACCAGCATTGCACTTTCAAAATATAATTTAAATAATAATTAAGAGATTACTCAAATAGCATACAAGTTTCTGTTGTCTACATGCCCAAGAAAAAAAACTTTCACAAATAATCATTCCTTTGTATTAATTAGTTATTACATCCTTTCTTTTTAGTCAAAGAAGCTCTTTCTCATTCTATTGTTTTTTACCATGGTCATAAATAGGTATCAAGATAGAATGGTCAAAAAAATCTTTGTAGCATTGTATCAGATAGGTAGAATTGGAAACCAGAATTGGTAGGCAAGTAACAATACAGAAAAGGATAAAATTATTCCATAAATGAGATTACGAATGATATTAAAAAATCTTAAGAATTAGGCTTTTTTTTTTGTATCACTAAATGCGAAATTACTATAATTTCTAATGGAAAAAATAAAAATATAAACTAATAAATAATATAATTAATTAAATTTGATTAATAGAATAAATATATCAGCATAATATCAAGTATTTGAAATCACTGATAAAATTTTATTATTATTTGACAGAATCATTTAATAACTTGTTCTATCTATCACAATACGAATAATGAGTAATTAACCTTTATTATAAAGAATAACTAAATAAATCCATATTATTAATATGAGATAAATTCATTTTATTGTTTGCCTGCTTTTTCATTTTGCATCAATATGTCCCCATAGTTTAAAAATAGAAAGGAAATCCCTTGCCTTAACAATTTACTTCTCCCGTGGAAACAATGATTTCCTGAGCCCATGAGCTTGAAAACAAACTAAACAAATTGAAGTTTAAATGGATTAATTAATCGAATAGAATGAGATTAGGATTTTGCTCTATAGAAATGTGTTCCTTTTATTTGAAATGTTACTTATCACCTATAGCAAGGAAATGAGTTGTTTACAACTATGGTGTTCTTCTATTGGAGATCGTTAATGGACCATGCAATAAAAAAATGCCATGCAACCAATTGATATGGCAATAGGAAAAAAAGAAGCAAGAAAATAGGGCATCCCTTTCACACATACTGCGTGTGAGGAACCGAGTTGTTTTTAGATTCTAGCTCATTTGAGAAAAGATTATGATGAGTACTAAAGCAGGTTGAGAAGAAGAAAGTTGAAACTTGGAAAGGTTTAAGAAATACACACAAAAATTAAACAAGGAAATATAAACTGAAATCACAATTTTGCCTTTTCGAACTCTCACCTAGCCTTGTCGCATGTGTTGCACATAAATAAATAGGTCCTTTTCATTAGTATTGATGGAAGAGGAATATTTTATTTATATTTTGCAGACTACAGAAGTAAAATTTAATATTCTAAAATATAGGGAACAAAATGAAAAAAATAAATAAGTAAACTAGAAAGTGGGCAAAATGAAATTTTCACTAATAATATCTATATTTTTCAATGAAAATCTAATATTCTTTAATGTTCCATGTTATAGGATTTAGTTGGATCCTTATTACATTTGAATCAGGTTTTATTCACATAGAAATTTTTTAGCGATTTTGCTCGTGATCAGCGGTAACAAAGAGATGGGCAAAATGTCACGTAGTGAAATACAAGTAGTGGCCAGCAAGAATGAACAAGTGAACTTTGAACTAATTGTCAATATACAGATATGCCAAGGCTAAGAAATACGAGTGAGGAAGACCTCTCCTGCTCATGAAAATTTGTCAAATTCAGAGCTGTATAGATTTTCAAAATCATCCTAATTTGACAAGTTTCAACTAATATTGTCCATTTTTCACTCTTGATTTGACCAAACTTAATGGTTCCAACTCTTTTTTAGTGAAATCTAAATCATTTCTAGCTGATTTCTTTATAACTCTAGTACTTCTATACAATGTTAATCATTATAAGAAGCCTGATATATCAGAAAAAAATTGAATAGATCTTTGCCATCTATGTTAATCATTATAAGATGCTCGATAATTCAGGAAAAATTGAATAGATCTTCACCAATAACCAACTTAGGGCTATATCTGAGAACACAAAATATTTTGACAACAAAATATTTTGACAACCATGACATTTTATACTTGGATTAAACTAAACCTAAACTAGAACAACCATCTTCTTGTCAACTTTATTCCTGAAGATATTAAATTTCAATAAATTTCTTTTAGATATATATAGCTTGATGTATGTGAGTCATTGCATATGTATACGAGGACTTGTGCAACTACATAAAACACTTTTTAAAATAATGGTAAATTGTTATTCATTTAAGAAACTTCCGTCTATCACTTAGTAGCAACTTGTATTGCCTAAGTAATATATCAGACGTAAAAGGTTCGACTATGCAGTTAAAATCTTGTAAAGCAATATATCACTCTTAAACGGAGATGACAAAAGAATTGCAACTCTATCATCTGCATTATCCCCTTTCATCTATTTTACATGTTAGATACTATCCTCTGATCTTGTATCAACGATTATGTTATAATATAACTCCACTATTGTTACTTTTATTATTGATTCAGTACCTATTCAAAATTTGACTAGGAAACGCATGATAGTCATAGGATAGGAGACAGAAGGTAGTTAGCTCCACTAACTCATACATTATAACTTGCGTGAGGACTGTTAAAGTTGTCTATTTATATCGTTTGACAGGAGCGAGTTAGGTCCTAGAAAACATCAAGACTGGTATGTAGTTGGATAGTGCAAATTGTCAAGTGTTGCACTTGTTGTCTGATAGGAATAGGTGGAAGTTCGATACCAATCATACAAAGGTCACTGCAGGCAATAAAGACACTGATATAGATGGTATAGCTGTATAGGGCATGATAAAAATAACAGAATTTAATATGAATAATAGAAAGCCCAGTAATTATCATCTTTTTTCTACTCTCACATTCTCTTGAGGGGCTTATAGATCACCTCAAGATTTGTAGAACTTGCTTGAGGCATCAGTACTTCCATAAAATTTTCTCATGGCTTTTGTGATGCCAAGCTAAATATGCTTATTCTCTAAAATCTACTGGAATACAGAGACCTCAGGATGCATAAATTGATTCTTGATGTAATAGTCAGAGTACTAATCATGTGATAGTCGACTTACCACAATTGGGGAGTTCTCATGGTCCACATCCATGTTCATTCTATTACCAGAAACCTCTGGATGCAAAAGAGAACGTACAGGATTAGCTTCTTGATTAAGAATAAGAGTGTTAACTATTCCATAAGCACTCATCACATGAGGCTGTTGTTCATCATGCCGCCATACACCATCAACAAAGAACATATACTGCCCATAAAGGTAATAAAGATGTGAGTTAAATGCACAAATTGAAAGAGAATCTCATACACCTAAAGATTGGCATTTACATAGACTAAATCATGCACCGATAACCAAAGCAGCATAAAATTTATGTTGTGCGACACATTTAAACTAATCAACATCAAAGAATCAGTTACACATGGTAAACTATTTGTTTTTCTTATCAAGGCGCATGCAAATCATACATACCTGAGACCAGAAAAGAAACATTTACTCTTCAAAAGAAGAAATACATTACAAATCACTGAGTCATAAGAAGAATAAACTCATACTGACCTGATGAATGCCAGGTGATAAGCTGCACATGACCTGAAATACAGTAGAATCTCCCTCCACAGGGGCCATTTCTACCTGTTCAGTCCACCTGTGATGAAAATTAAAAATGATAATATAGAAAGTAATGCCTAAATTTTTATATATGATAAAGTTCTATACTTATCATTTTGTATTACAAAATTTTGCAACAAAAAATTGAAAACTATATATGCATGCAGATGTGCATCAATAAATGCATCAGTTTAGCGGTCCTGGTCATATAATTCTAGTTCATTATGATTAGTGGCAATATCACTTCACAATCCACACTCTTGAGAATTCATAGAATAAACAAAGGGGGTATTTTAACAGAAAGTAAATGGTTCATAGAAATCAAGATTAGTATGTTCAAAGAAAGAATTTGTTTACTGCTTAAGATAGAGATGTAGATCCCTACATGATCAAGCACATTGTTCAGAATCTTTTTAGCAAAATTTAAAAAACTGATCAATGGAATAACTTCTGATTTCTTATTTTCTACGATTTTCACAACACAAATAATCAGAAGAAAATATTAGAAGAAAAAAAAAAGTAGTGTTCAAGAGGAAAGAGCTCACCTTGTAAACGAGCCAATCACAGAAACCCTATTCCCACCGTAACGCCAAACAAAGCTCCATGGAATTCGCACGCTACCAGAAATCCCACCTGCATCTTGTGTACAGTCGGTTCCAGCAGGAAACATCCGTCCAAGACTTTCAGAAAACACTGTCTAGTTAAAGATGCCTCGAATAATCTCAAGTAAAGTTATCACCCAAGTAAACCCGCCTCAACCTCCATTGCTTCTCTTCTACAAGAAACAGCATGTATACAGCAAGAAGCAAATATATACTCCATCGAAATCAAAACCTCGAATTTATTTCTTCTGTGACAGGTGCCTCCAATATCACATGGCCAGTAAGTCACGGAGTTAGCTTTCGCCCACCGATTTGCCAAAGAACGACAATAAATGCGCAGTTTTGTTCGCTTTAAATCCAGGGAACCAGAAATGACAAAATCCCTCAATTTGAACGACACCTCGAGAAAAATATAGATATATATATAAATATATACAGGTTGGGAGTAAACCCGACGCCAGACCTGCAATTTTCTAACAAGTGAACAAAAATCCAGAATCCCTCAACGAATTCAACCACAGTTTTTGTCGGAACTAACCTAGAAACCCTAATTTCCCGTCAGAATAAAAACTTAACCACCAAAACAGATCAACAACAACAACAACCAAATCAAGGCTTCCCACGGGAGCAAGCAGGGGCGGCTGAGACGAACGCTTTCATCAATCGCTCGGAGCAGCGGAGGAAGGAAAAAAAAAAGACGTAGGAAAGAGAATAATGACGAAGATTATATTCCACTTCTGGAATTTGTTATTTATTTATCTTTATCCGGATTTTAAAAAAGTTAAGTAGAATGGTAAAGCGGAGGAGTAGCGAGCACGTCGGAGTGATCTGGACCGCAATGATCAGAACATACGGCGGATATTGCATCTCCAATCATGTCCGCCGCAGTTTTCCCTTCTATTAAACCCGTCTCTTACGTGGCAGAATCCGAGTGGTCAGCCGGCTAGGTTAAGCGAACAGGAGGCCGTGGCAACCACTCGGGAACTGCAACGTGGACGTGGTTAAGGAAGCAGCAGAGAGATTTGTAAAGGAGATAGTTTTCTTTTTAGATCGGTGTTAAAAAGTCAATCAGAATGACTAAAGCGCTGAACTAATCGAGTGAAAGCTTTTTGGTTTTTGTGTTCGGTTGCAACTAATGGACATTCTTATGACCTTTGGGCAAGACTTACAGATCCATCTGCCCCTTTTTTTTGTTGAGCAAGCAACAACAACAGTGTGTTTCAAATTCACTGCATTTTGGTTGTTTGTGATCGATTAAAGTTCCCAGAGAGCGTTCTCCATTTCAGTATGATGCTGCTGCTGCTGCAGCCCGTGCAGAGTCTCCATCCTCCTAAGCTGCTGCTGCTGCTGCTGCTGCATGTGTAATCGTCTCTCTCCCTCGAGTCCCAGGAAGTCGACCGTCGTCACATCTCCACTCCCGCAGCGGGCCATGTGCTTCAGAGCCGACCCGTCGCCGGCGACCAATCCAACCACTTCACTCACCGAGGGATCGAAGAGCTGGCGGCCGAGCTGGAACGGCCCGTGGGCCTTAAAAGGGCCGCCGTACGCCCTCCGGTCCGGCCCCGCCATCATCGACGCCAGGGCGCCCCTGTTGCCCCCGCCGGCCACCGTGGCGCCCATCTGGGCAGCCTTCTGCAGCAGCGCCGTGGCCGACATGTGGGCGAAGGACTCCGACGGAGGCTTCGGGAACGCGGTCGCGTCCAGCCCGCAGAAGCTCACCGGCCCGGGCTGGAGGCGGGAGGAGGGAGCGCCGGGGAGGTTGGGCAGGAAGCTGGAGATCATGCCGGCGGCCATGTCGGCGGGTGGGGGAATGAATTGGTCGGCGAGCGACCCGAGCTCCGGCGAGTTGCCCTTGGAGTCGCGGGGGAAGTAGGCGGGAAGGTCGGCGGAGAGGTGGGGAGGCTTAAGGGTCATGCGGGTGGAGGCCTGGGCTTGAAGGTTGGACGCCATGGTGGCCATGAGTGGCTGGTTCAGCTTGTTGGCATTCTCCTGGGCCAACGCGTCGCAGAAGGCCCGGTGGGTGATGAAGCTGTCCCTCCTGGAAATTGCGAAAATGAGGAAATAATTAGATGAAGATGAAGCAATAAGTACAGCAAGCGTATGCATGGATTGGGAGATGGCATCAAGCAGCTGCTGCACAAGGGAGACAAATTGGCGGCGGTCAACTCTCCCTTGCACGCTTCTCCACACAAAGACTACGAATCAAAGTTCATAGTTGAAAGATTTGGAGTCAGAATTCTACGGCTTGTCAATTCGATCTGCATCCGTAGTGTTCAGAAAAAAAAAAAAAGAAGAAAAGCAGAAAAGAAATTCATAACAAACGATCGATGGAGAAAAGAAGGAATTTCGTTCGATCGGATGAAGGAAATGGATTCGTTAATCACCTGGCGAAGATGGTGCCGCAATCGCACTTGTACTCCCTGGTGCCGCAGATCTTGGCGTGCGCCTTCCAGTCCGACTGCACCGCGTACTTCTTGGCGCACTTGTCGCACTTCCACTTCTTCTCGCCGTGCTTCCGGCAGAAGTGCTTCTTGATTCCGGTGAGGTCGCCGAGGGCCCGGCCGGGGTCGTGGTGCACGCACGCCGGCTCCGGGCACACGTACACCCTCTTCCTCACCACCTCGCTGCTGCTCCGCTGCCGGAGCTTCCACGGCAGGTTGTGCCCCCGCCGGTGCAGCTGCAGGTTCTGGTCCCGCTGAAACCCCTTGTGGCAGATCTCGCACACGAACCGGTTCGTCGCCATCAGCGTCTTCGGCGACAACGCGACCACCTCGGCGTTCGGGTCTGCATAAACAAACCTCGCCGTCCTCGATCATTAATGGAATTCAACAACCGTGACCAAGAATATAACAATTTAACTTTCAATTCAATTCACCTGGAGTTCCAGGAAGATTCCTCTTCTTCTTCATTGTCTGCGGCAGCAGCGTCGCGGAGACATCAGCGCTTGCATCGGCGACCGCCGCCGCCGGGTTATACAGCATGTAGCTTTGTTTGTGGGCGTCATCTTCTCCGGCTGACTTGTTCCCGGAACAGAAGCTTCCACCGTCTCCTGTGATATTTGACATAGCTGATACACGCTTCTCTATATCGATCAACAACACTTCACTCAAAAATTCTCCTCTGCTTTTGTTTGTTGCAGGCGAAGGTCTCGAGTAAGGAGAAAGGGGAGGCGTGGGAAGGGATTTCTTTTAAGGCGAGGGAAGAAGGGCGTGGATGACATTTACTAGCTGTTCTGTTTATTGATTAGTCATTTGTTTAATTGCCTAATCATATTTATTTATTTAATTACTTAGTTTAGGGATCAAAGCAAAGACATACTCTATAACTGAGGTGTTGCCTTCTTCCGTTTGGAATTTCTCTTGGAGTTGCTGTCACCTTAGGGATGTAAAGCTTAGTTTGTATTGAATTTAAGTCGAACTCAATTTAATCGAATGCAATTATCAAATATGTGTGAGATATTTATATGGAACAAAAAAATCCTTGATAAATCTAGACTATAAATATTCAGAATATGACTTTTGTATCAAGAACATTATCATGAAAATGAAATCTGAATTTTTTGTCCAATCATCCATCTCTTTACAGTATACTTTGAATGTTGACTGCATCATATCGTTTTCATTTCTAGATCATCTTCTATTTTCTCACATGTCTACAAACTGTTGGTGTGAATGATTAAATGGAATGATATCGAGGGAAAAGTGGGTGTGGAGTCATAGTCAACACTCATCCTCATAGATTCTATAGTAATCTACATCATTATAGTTTCTATAATCCTTAGCTACGGAGCTAAAAGGCTATGAGTTCCCAAAAAGTCAAAAGCTGCTCTCTTTCATTACTCATTTCCAGCCCTTGATGTATAATCTTATAATCTATCCGACTAATCAAATAGAAACTAAAGTGGAAAAGCATGAATTAGTGAGCTGCAGTTCTTCAGATGTCTCCTTCATTAAGGGCAGAAGGTCAGCATGAACACTTCGCGTGGAAAATGAGATTGAAAATTTTGAAGGGCAGAGAATATACTGTTTTAATCTTTTTTTTTCTTTGTTTTATTTTGAAGTTTAAAGTTACGAATTTTTATTTATCGAGAGCAGTTTAAAGAGGGTTTAGAGATGTTTTTTTATTATTATATAGAGCTTTATATATCTTTGTATTTTTTTGTAATCGTCTAAGATACATTTTTTTACTTTTAAATAATTTTTTATATATTATTATAACAGTTACTACGTCATACATACACTGCAAAAAGCGATTCGTTCATCCGAGTACCCTTATCAATCCGTCTCTAAGCCAACATAGAGGAGGTAAATCATGGATGACTACTAGTCATGTCAAACTGTCTCTAGGCCAACACGGAAGAAGTAAAATACCGGTGACTACAAGTCATTAATGCAAGCGGCTAAGGCATGAGAAAGGACATGCTCAAACACATTGAGTTTCAACCTCAATACTTCATGTGGCAACACCTTATGCATCAACCAACACCTCGAGAGGGCAATTACCACATTATACATGTTATGTGATACGGTAGTTCAGATGACCCTCTAAAGTTTATTCAAAATCCAGGAAGTTGATTAAGTTATCGGTCAAAATCCAAAATAGTCGAGAGCTCACCCGACCAGACCCTTATGTCGGTCGAGCTTGGAGTCCCAATCTCCTTACGCATGGACAAAGCTTGAAGCCAAGTATTGACTAGTTTGATCAAGTACTCTAGCCAATTAAACTTATGGTTTAATCGAACACATTGGATGCTTGATCCAACTAAAGAAGCCGAGTGAAGGGTGAGTCGCCGACCGCATTCATAAAAGTCGATTGGGTACCCTTCTCATGAGGGGATGGTCGGTCGGACTATACCAGTGACTTTATTGGTTGGCAAAAATAGTCTATTGTGCCACGTAGCCCATTGACCTTGTATGCCTTTTTGACATTTTGTACCACGAATGATAAAGAATATTTTACATGTAATTTATACATTTAAAGCTTCCATCCTATCAATCGTAGAGATTACAGGTCCATTTTGAAAAAGGTGTAAGAGTCTCTTTATGATCTAACATTTTATGGGAGATGCTTTGAGAATCATGCACAAACACCACAGGATAATATGAAAAGGGGTCTCCATCTATAAGTGGAGGTATGTAATGCTATATAATTTTACATGCTCATTCACTACTATTTATTGTCCACCGTCCTTAAATCGATCACTGATTTAAATGTTGAAGGATCAACGCTAAGACCCCTTCCATAACCTAGTCACTAACGCTTATTTTGATATGTAAAATAGTGAGGAGTCTGCATTTGATTAGCATTAAGATTACATTTCAGCCAACTATGTTCATTATTTTTGACATGATCATTATATAATTATAATAGTTATGATTTCGTATTTAATCTTAGGTGCTATGATATAGTATAAATTAACATTGAATAGAAATAAACCGTAGCAACTATGATTCTTAGTTGCTATAAATTTTGATTGGTATTACCAAACATTCATATTATAAGAGTTATACTTGCTAAGTTGCTATGACATAGTATTATCTTTGTTAATTGAAGTGCTGCAACAATTTATTAATATCAATCAAAATTAAAATGTAAATGTTATAGTGATTATGAATTGTCGTTGCTACACAAATTGTGTCGATGAATAAAATAATACCTCTTTGACCATTTTAATAAAAAGGAATGTCCTTTTCATTTTTTCCCCAAATTAATATTCTTCCAAGAACTCTAAAAAATTTTAAAACAAACAATTTTTCTATATTTTAAAAAATTAAAGAAGACTTCTAAATTGCACCGCGAAAATTCTACAATTCCATCTATAATTTAAAACAATAAATTATATTAATTGATGTTAAATTCAGTGGAGTACACCAAACCTAGACAATAATGTCAACTGGCTAATAATACTTTCATCGAAGACTCTATATTAATATTGCCCATAGAAATGTTAGTTGAAGGGGATTAATTAATAATTATAATTGCACACAAAAGGCTATTCATCAAGATCTCACACAGTAGGTGCACACTTAGTTTAAAATTTGATTTTAACTCAAATCCTAAATCCTAAATCACAGCCACGTAAATCATGTATACCGTAAATCCTAAATACTCCAAATTACTAAGACAATGGACGAATCAGTGGAAGATCGTCTACCTTATTATAAAAAAATTATTGATGGATAACTGGCTAAATTTCCTTCAGTGTTGCATGGAAGGGAACAATGTATTTCCAAAAGGCACAAGAAAACACCCCATTGGACAAAGCATAAGGCGACTCGTTTGTTCGAATTCTTTGTTCGCGTCTACAAAGCCTCGATGAGATCTAAGAAGCAATTAGAATAATTCTTCTCTATGTGGGATTAAGTAAGAAGACATATAACTTATTACAAGTGAGTTATCTAACTATGAGATTTGCAAAAGAACAAAGAAAAATACACATCAAAAGAGGTCAATCGCGATCATTTTTTATTTTTTAAAATTGCAATTGACATCAAAATAGCATGTCGCACTCGATCAGTTGATGGAAACAAACAAGTAAAATACAAAAAGAGATGTTTCTTTTTACACATAGTTTTATTACTAAGAGACTTAGTCACGCTTGAAAGTGATGTGAATTCTCTAAATATGAAAACGATACAAACGATGTTATTTGCTGAATAATTAATTATAAATGGCAAATCATTCATATGGAGTGAAAACTAATGTCTTGGGTAAATGTGTACAATACAAAATGAAAATCTTCATATATTCGATACCCAACTTAAACATATTTATAGAATTTTTTTTCTCCAAATTAATTACGTAACTACAAAATACTGGAGTTCTAGACCACTCATCATGAGTGATTCCAGATTTATTTTGATAATTGATAAAAAAAATTTCATGGAACTCGAATAGTTCATTTCAAATTTGGTGTTATCGGATTAATGTTGGATAAATAATAATAATAATAATAATAATAATAATAATAATAAGTTTGTGCAGGCCTTTTGAGCAGGTCCAGTTGAGGCCCATGTGCCTCAAAACCCAGTTTAAGATTATCTCTAGGAATTTCGATATGGTTTTTCGCATTTCTTTGATAAAAAAGTGATATTTGATTTTTCTCGAGAACGATGGAAACTCGCAGATCGTTCTTAAGTAAACGAAGGATCACGATGGTGGATGATATTGAAGAATTGAGGCCGCCATTGAGCTCATTCTACTAACTAAGTGCGAATTTCAAAGAGTGGATTATGTGGACGAGGAGGAAATCTGCCGCATGCAATTTAGGAAGAATCGAAGGTAAATCGCTCTTCCTTTGGGCTCCCTTTATTATCGATTGAGTCGTGCAGATCTCGTCCCAGGTTGCTATTTTTTGCCCCTAGTTTCACGAGATCTGTTGATTTCTTGTCCATTTCTGCGATATTATTCAAGTCAACTCTGCAAGTCAGGATTAGGAGCGCTTATTTCTGACTAGGGATGTAAATGAATCGAGTTGTTCGTGAGCTACTTGATCAAAACTTGACTCGAGCTCGAATTTGATTGAGCTCGAGCCGAGCTCGATCCGGCTCGTTTAACATTTGAGCCGAGCTCGAGTTCATTTAACACTGGCTCGAAGGCTCGTCGAGCCTTATCAAGATAGGTTAATTTAATATTTTAATAATTAAAATTATTATTATTTTTTAAAATAAAGAATAAGTTAAGGAGGTGTTTGTGGTTAGAACATATCATTTGGTATATTTAAGTTTATTTTTCCAAGTCAAGCTCGAGCTCGACTCGAGCTTGACTCAAGCTCGAGCTTAAACTCACAAGCTCGATCAAGCTTGAGCCGAGCTCGAGCCTATGCATTTTTCTCGAGCTTGAGCTGGCATGAGTTCGAGCTCGGCTCAACTCGATTACAACCCTATTTCTGACAGCATCCACCATAACACTATAAATATTTCTTCTAGATATTTATAGTCTCACTTTCACAACATCAATTAAATATCATACTTTTCAAATATCTTAAGGGTGCGTTTGGTTGAGGATTATCTTTGATAATCTTGGTTATCCATTCAAGGTTATCAACGAAAATCATGTTTGATTTAAGTAATCGATAATTTCAGAGTAATGTTTCATGCCTGCACGTTAGGCAAAGGAGCATGCAACCCAAAATCGAAAAACTGAGGGTGTGTTTGGTTTGTTTACATTTTTCATTTCATTTTCTAGAAAATCCCATTTTTTCATTTTTCATAAAATGATTTTTTGTGTGTTTTTCGTTTTATTAGAAAATGCTCTATCTCTTTCTTGAAAATAAATGTGGAAAATATAAATATAACGCATTTTTCATTTTCTCAAAAAAAATGAAAATAGATAACAACATGGAAAATGCAAACCAAACGCTGAGATTTTTCTTAATTCCGAAATTTTTTTTATCCAAATACCCTCAAATATTTAAAAAATGTGGTAAAAAAGAAAACGATAAAGGGAAATTTTAAAATAAAAAATAAAAAAACTTAAAAAACGTAAAAAAAAAATAAAAATAGAAAAAATCTAAAAAATTAATAAAATAATAAAAAATTGTAAAAAACCATAAAAAATAAAAATAGAAAAAACGTAAAAAATAATAAAAAATTGGGGAAAAAATATTAAAAAAACATAAAAATATAACAAACATCAAAAACAAAAAACGTAAAAAACATTAAAAAAACCTAAACAAATAAAAAAAGAACTTTAAAAAATAAAAAAACATCAAAAAAATGAAATATATATATATATAAATAAAAATGTGAAAAAAATAAAAAAAATGTAGTGTGTAAATAATAATAATAATAATAATAATAATAATAATATATGATTGATTTTGTAACTGAGGGTAATATAGTAAAATATTAAATTAAGTTATTTATTAAAAAATATTCAAACAAATAAATTTTTATTGCATTACTTAGGTTGAACCAAATAACATTTGGTTATGTTTTATTCCTCATAACCTTAGTTATATGATTACTTAGTAATCACATAACTAATATTATACATGATAACTTAACCAAATACGTCCTAAATCTCACAATCAAATATCCTCTCAACCAAATATTTATAGTTCCACCTACCAAATATCTCAAATTCCACAATTAAATATGTCACCAATTAAATATTTATGGTTCCACTATCGTTTTATTAATTTACATCTACTTTTATATTTCATCTACCATTTATACATAAATATTTTGTATTTAATATTTATCTATATATTTTAATAATTATTTTAATATTAATTTTTATTTAAACAGAAACATTACAATATAGGAGTACAAAGTTTTTAAAAAATAATATAACATATGAATATAAATATTTCAATTCAAAATTGAAATAACTAAATATTTCATGGATAAATTAATCATTCATTTATTATGACGACATGTTTCCCAGATGTATTCAACCAAATCGTGACGAAGTTGATGATGCACTTGAATATCACGTAATTCGGAATTTGAATGTATTAAGTAAATTCGATGGTTGAGCCATGTTTCATTGTGATAGTATCATGTTCTTCACAATCCCAAATCAATATTGCATGACCCACGTCCTTCACAATAATATTGTGTAAAATAATGCACGTATACATGATTTTTTTGCATTTATCCATAAACCAATGTCGCCCTGGACCTCTTATAATTGCCCAACGAGCTTGGAGCACCCCAATTGCACGTTCAACATCTTTTCTTACAACCTCTCGCCTTTCCATAAATTTCATTCTTTTAAGATCTCGAGGGCAGGAAAAACTCTTGACGAAAGTGACCCATTTCGAATATATACCATATGTTAGATAGTACACTTTTGTATATTGTGCACCGTTCACAATAAAATTAACCTATGGTGCACTTCCTTTCAAGACATCATTAAAAATAGGGATAGATGTTGATCCTGTCCGAATCGCCGAACCAAAGGACGCTGGGCACGTGGCGCACTCCTAGTCGATGGTGTAGGCCTCCGTCGGGTCGCACGAATCTCCGGCGAACCTGCACAGAAGTCGGGCCGGGAAGGGGTTCCCGGCGGCGACCCTCCGACGCTCAAGTCAGGTAAGCGGACAACAAAAGGTGGCTCCAAAAATCCAAGAACGCGTGTACCTCCGGCAAAGGAAGAGGCTCTTTATATAGAGCGATGAAAGAACTAATGCACGTCCCCCGGGGCGCATACGTGTCCGCAGCCCATACCTCGGTATGTACCTGTCAGAGAGCTTACCTGACACCATACTGCTATAGTTCAATCATGTCTTCGATGGGACAACAGAATACCTTGTTGTAAGACTTAGAGTATGGCCTGGCCATAGGACTTGACGGCTGTCAGAAGATGTTCCTATCCTTCACTCACCGCCCGGCCAGGACGTCCGTCCGGCCGACTGGCGCGAAGAGCGTCGTCCGGATGGCCCTAATTCCCCGCGCCAGCCGGCCGGCGCGCCCATTATGCCCTGCCTTCTCCTAGGCCTTCCGCTCGGTCATTATTTACTGTTTCATTGAGCGTCGGATCCCCGACTCCTGTCAGGGCGTCTTTCCCTATCAAACGTTTACGGGCAGGCCGATCGGCCTGCCCTTTTTCCATGCGTCCGGTCGGCTCACCCTTCTTCGACGGACCACCTGGCCCTTTGACCTCCACGTGACATTGACCCCTCGTTAGGGGGTCCCGGGCTCTTACCACAGGATCACTTGCCTCCCCCTCGAGTCTAGTCGAAGGAGGCGAAGTCCGACTGACTGGACTGCCGATCTGACTGAGCAATGATGGCTGCATTGGGTCGATCGGCCAGGCGTAAGGATGCTCATCTGTCCGACGGTATCTTGTCCATGCCTTGTGTTTTCTTGGCATCCATGTCCGATGCTCTCCCCTATTACCCATCACGTGCGCTGAGCACGGTAAGGGGAGCTCATTAAATGCGGCCATTATCCTGCTGACACGTGGCGATCGTGCGTTTGTCAGCGTATGGCGGTGGCGTCACTTCCGATGGGACAGCCGCCGTTTGAAATGAACGACTGGATGATGACCTCGTTAACAACGACCTAGATCGGACGGTGGAGGTTGCTCCCGGGCGGCGATATAAAGCCCACGACTCCGTTTCCGCCGCATTGTTGGTTCCTCCTCCTCCGACGCTCCTCTGCTCGTTTTTTTCTCCGGCGACCTCGCGCCTCAACTCTTCGGCAACCCTAGGCCCCCGTCGATCATCTTTCTTGCTCGTAAGACCCTCTTTCTCGTTCCCAACGTTTTCTTCTTGCTGTTAATCGTTTCCTTTAGTCGGTTTTCCTCCATTTCTTGCTTGAACCTTCCCCTTTTGTCCCGTATTCCTGTCTTTCGATCATGACTAGTACTTCGCAATCAACCGGCGGTGTTCCGGGTCTATGGTACTCGACCATGGAAAGCCGTTTTGACGAGGAGGACGCGTTGCGTCTCGCTCGGACTTATGACATTCCTTCTGACCACCAAATAGTATGAGCCACGCCAACCGATCGACCTCATGAACCGCCGATCGGCACAGTTCTTTTCTTCCGAGACCAATTTCTGGCCGGACTACGCTTCCCACCCCATGAATTTTTCCTGCAAGTCTGCAATTACTTCCGCATTCCGCTCGGCCAGGTAGTTCCCAACTCTATTAGGCTGCTGAGCGGAGTAATAGTTTTGTTCAAACTGAACGGCATCCCCTTAGACCCAAAAATCTTCCACTACTTTTACTATCCCAAGCAGGCTGAGTGGGGAACTTTTGTTTTTCAATCTAGGATAGGTTTCGTCCTCTTCGATGGCATGCCGAGCTCCAACAAACATTGGAAGGAGCACTTTGTTAGGACCAAAAGTAGCTAGAGGGGGGGGGGGGGGGGGAATAGCTCGTCGCGTTCGCTCGTTGCTCGGCGTTGCTTGTTCCTTCAAAGATGTGCAGCGGAAATACAAAGAAACAATCACACAACGCTAACACGGTTGGTTTACTTGGTATCCACCTCACAAGAGGTGACTAATCCAAGGATCCACACCAACACACACACCCTCCACTAAATAAAACTCTCCTTTATGGTAACTACCAAGGGCGGAGAATCCCTACAAGACTCAATACAAGAAGAGAGGGAAAGGATACAAGAAATACAAGCTTACAATGAGTATAAACCCTAACCCTAGCTTCTCTTCTTGGCTTTGATCCGCCTCTTGACTTGGAAAACTTCCAAGATCCTTCAAGAACTGGCGATCTGAGCTTTGTGAGTGCTGTGGAGGAGCTGGCGAGAAATCGGAGAAGAGACAGGAAATGAACGCCTGCAGCTCAAATACGACGCAACGGTCGGATCCCGATCGATTCGAATATTCCCAATCGATCGGGGAGGCTTTGGATCGATCCACGGATCGATCCAGAGCGCCTCTGTGCTCTGGAAAAACGCCTGGATCGATCCACGGATCGATCCAGCGCTTATCGCGCAAAGCAGCGGCGTCCCAATCGATCCACTGATCGATTGGAACATCTGGATCGATCCACAGATCGATGCAGAGGCTCTCTGTTCGCTTAGGAGAAGCCTGGATCGATCCACTGATCGATCCAACACTTGGTTTTTGCCCAAAACCAAGTTCCAAGCCTCTCAAACCAACATCCGGTCAACCTTGACCTGTTGGTACATCATGCCTAGCATCTGGTCACTCCTTTGACCTGCTAGGACTTCCCACCAAGTGTCTGATCAATCCCTTTGACCCACTTAGACTTTTCTATTCATGCCAAGTATCTGGTCACTCCTTTGCCCTACTTGGACTTCCATCAGATGTCTGGTCAATTCCTTTGACCTATCTGTATTTCCTCGTGCCAAGTATCCAGTCAATTCTTTGACCTACTTGGACTTCCCAACACCAGATGTCCGATCATCCTTGATCCATCTGGATTTTCCCTTGCCTGGCTTCACTCACCAGGACTTTCACCTTGCTTCACTCACTAGGGTTTTCTATCTGCCTAGCTTCACTCACTAGGGCTTTCACCTGGCTTCACTCACCAGGACTTTCACCTAGCTTCACTCACTAGGGTTTTCCTTCTGCCTGGCTTCACTCACCAGGACTTTCACCTAGCTTCACTCACTAGGGTTTTCACCTGGTTTCACTCACCAGGACTTTCACCTAGCTTCACTCACTAGGGTTTTCCTTCTGCCTGGCTTCACTCACCAGGACTTCCCTGTCAAGTATCCGGTCAACCTTGACCTATTTGACTCTTCTTCAATCAATTTCTTATTGTCAAACATCTAAACTCAAACCAAGACTCAGCTTGGTCACCCAGGTCAACCTTGACCTGAGGGATGTTGCACCAACACACTTTTTCTATATACGTTTTCCCGAGCGGCCAACTTTTCGTACCAAGTGGCAGACGGCGATGCCAGCGCAGCTGGAGCTTGGCAAATTTAGAGGCGACGCGGCCTACCTTCATGCAGCCGAACGACTGGTTGGTCAGCATTATCATATTGACAAGCTGCTCCTTCCGGGAGTAATGCACATATTTGGCTTGTCCTCTACTACAGCCGATCTGCCCTGCAGTATGAGTAAGTTCCCTTATCTTCCCGTTTGTTTTGTTCTAACTGATTTATTTTTTGCTTCTGCAGCTGAAGTCATGTGGCGCGCCAAGGTGACTGAGAAGCTCAAATTGAAGGCCGCTCAGATTGAGGCGGTGACAAACAAAGAGGTCGCCGAACGGGGCCTTTCTCCAGCTGATCCGGCCGGTGAAGAAGGTGAGGGGACACCAACTGTCCCCGAAGCCTCAGACACCCCTGCCTCTCACGATGAGGCCGCGGGCGACATAGAACCTCCTACCGAAGCCGAGGTGGAGGGTCGTTCGGCCGATGACGTGCCACTACGCACTCGGAAGCGCCGACGACCGGAATCCGCATCTGTTTCAACTACACTTGATGAGTCACAGCCCGAACGGGGCGCGGATGCACCGGTGCTGTCCAGGACGGTTTCCCTCGAGAGTACTCCGACCCCTCGTGGTTCTCCAAGGGCCAGCTCTGAGGTGTCGCCATCCAACCCTTCCAGAACTCTGCGCCGTATCAGGCGTTTGGGCGACCTCCCCTCCTCGTCCACCGGTAAGGCCGATGCCTCTCAGAGCGAGCCGAGCGGCTCGAATTTAATTAAGACCGTTCTGCGCCTCCCCTCAGAGAGATACATGGCTGCTGCTGATCGGCCCGTGGTCCCCGAGCAGCAGATCACCTTGACGGGCCACCTTGCAAAAACTTTGGAGGACGCTCGGCGTCGCATAAAAGAGATGACTCCTGGGCAGCTCGGCGACAGCAACCTCCAACAGGCCACCGGGGTATGCCCTTCTTCTTTATTCGTGTAGTTGAATTAAGTTTTTAACCTATTCACCTTTGATCGTAGAACTGGGTGGAGCAGATTGCTATTAGCAATCGGTTGGCCGAGCTGGAGGACGAACTGAGAAAACTTAAAGCCGCCGGGGACAACCAACAATCGACGGCCGCTCTGGAGAAGGCCAAGAAATCACTGGAAGCCGAACGGAAAAGGGCTTCCGATCTGGCGAGCAAGGTCGTCCGGCTTGAGGCGATGATCAAGCAACGAGATAAGGAGATCAAGACGGCAACCACCAGGAAGCTCCAGGCCATCGAGGATATGGACCGGATGAAGGTGGAGATCCGAGGGCTGGAGCAACGCATCAAGGATCTGGATGCTCTGCTGGCTGCCGAGAAGGAGAGCCGCTCGGCCGATCTCCAAAGATTTGATGGAGACTTGAAGGATCTCCAAGCCGCCAGCGACGATGCCCACGCCGCGCTTAAAGAATATCAAGAAGGGGAGTCGGCCCGCTCTGACGAAGTGAGGAAGGCGTATCTCCACTCGGATGATTTCGGAGAGAAGTTTACCGACAAGATATCCCTCACTTTCGAAGAAGCGATCAAAGCGGCGGTGGATTACCTGAAGACCAAGGGCCACCTGCCCGCCGAGCTGGCCATCCCCCCCGAGGACCTCGCGACCGTGATGGGCGCCATCCCCGACACTCTTTTTGACTTTGACGCGTGATAAGCGTTTTCTGTGTATAAACTTTTTTTTATTCCAGCCGTTCGGCCCAACTTATCTTTGTAATGACGCAAGTGTTCTTTATATCCTTTCCGCTCGGCTCAATTCGATCGTCTTAATTACATCTATCATGCGACCGCGCAGCCGCTAAGCTTTCGAACGTAACCGCTCGGCATTTACATGCTAATATCCCTAACTTTCACTGACCAACTTTTTCTTTGTGCCTTACCCCCAAAGGGATTTTCCGTACATTTTTGATGAGCGAGCCGCTCAGCCGTATAACCAGGCTATCGTTGATTGTATCACGTGACTGGCTATCCGCTTGGAAGTTTATAGACGCCGGCTCGTCTCTCGATATTTAACGTCGGAGCTCGACGGTCTTCCGCTCGGACGTTTATAGACGCCGGCTCGTCTCTCGATATTTAACGTCGGAGCTCGACGATCTTCCGCTCGGACGTTTATAGATGCCGGCTCGTCTCTCGATATTTAACGTCGGAGCTCGACGGTCTTCCGCTCGGACGTTTATAGACGCCGGCTCGTCTCTCGATATTTAACGTCGGAGCTCGACGGTCTTCCGCTCGGACGTTTATAGACACCGGCTCGTGTCTCGATATTTAACGTCAAAGCTCGATCCGCTCGGACGTTTATAGACGCCGGCTCGTCTCTCGATATTTAACGTCGGAGCTCGACGATCTTCCGCTCGGACGTTTATAGACGTCGGCTCGTCTCTCGATATTTAATGTCGGAGCTCGACGGCCTTTACGGCTAACTTCGACACTACCGATCGGCGGAACCCTTGGCCATCCTTTGCATTAATTTTGCTTCCTGTATTACAAGGACATGGGCGACCAACATATACAAAAATGATTTACATTCGTGCACCTTTCATCCAGCTCGATAAGGCTGGAGATGATTTGCACTCCACGGTCGATCTAGCTGCCGCCCGTCTTCATCCTCCAAATAATATGCGTCCGAGCGGAGCTTTTCAATAACCTTGAAGGGGCCCGCCCACGGTGCCTCCAGTTTGCCGACGTCGCCGACCGGCTTGACTTTCTTCCAGACAAGATCGCCGACCTGGAATGATCTGGGGATTACACGGCGGTTGTAATTTTGCTTCATCCGTTGCCGGTACGCCATCAGCCGAACGGACGCCTTGGCTCGCTCCTCGTCGACCAAATCTAGCTCCATGTTCCTCCGTTCGGCGTTGTCATCATCATAACTCTGAATCCGGACGGACTCGACGCCGACTTCAACCGGAATAACTGCCTCGCCCCCATACACCAAATGGAATGGTGTGACGCCCGTCCCTTCCTTCGGAGTCGTCCGGATGGCCCATAAGACACCCGGCACTTCATCCGGCCAACTTCCTCCCAAATGGTCGAGCCGGGCGTGCAGAATGCGAAGAATTTCCCGATTGGTTACTTCGGCTTGACCGTTGCTCTGGGGATAAGCCACGGACGTGAAGTGTTGCTCGATGCCGTAACTTTTGCACCAATCCTCTAGCATCTTCCCTGTGAATTGCCGCCCATTATCGGAAACCAATCGGCGAGGGATGCCGAACCGACAGATGATGTGTTGCCAGATAAATTTTTTGACCATCTGTTCGGTGATCTTGGCTAGCGGCTCGGCCTCCACCCACTTGGAAAAATAATCCACCGCCACTAGCAGAAATTTCCGTTGCCCGGTCGCCATCGGAAATGGACCGACAATATCCATTCCCCATTGATCGAACGGACATGAAACGGTTGATGCCTTCATTTCCTCTGCCGACCGGAGGGAGAAGTTGTGATACTTCTGGCACGAAAGGCACGCAGACACTGTCCGAGCGGCGTCTGCTTGTAAACTTGGCCAAAAGTACCCGGCCAAGAGGATCTTCTTGGCCAACGATCGTCCGCCCGGATGTCCTCCGCACGATCCTTGATGTACCTCTTGGAGGACGTAAGCCGAGTCTTCCGAGCTCACGCATTTCAACAGCGGGCGTGAGAAAGCCTTTTTGTAAAGCTGATCGCCGATGAGTGTGAACCGACCGACCCTCCTTCTTAACAGCTAGGTTTCGTTTTGGTCGGACGCCGTGGCTCTCGAGCGGAGGAACTCTATGATGGGTGTCCGCCAATCGCTTGGAAATGTGAGGCCTTCCATCCGGTCGACGTGCGCCACCAACAGTACTTTTTCAATTGATTGCTGAATGGCGACCGGCGTTATTGAGCTCGCGAGCTTGGCTAACTCATCGGCTACTTGATTTTCTGCTCTGGGTATCTTCTGGACAATAACTTCTTTAAAGTCAGCTTTAAGATTCTCGAAGGCTTCAGCGTAGAGCTTGAGCCGAGCACTATTGATTTCGAAGGTACCAGAGAGCTGCTGAGCGGCCAACTGCGAATCCGAGTGAAGCGTTACCCGACCGGCTCCCACATGCCGAGCTGCCTGCAAGCCGGCTATGAGGGCCTCATACTCTGCTTCATTGTTGGTAGCTTTATAATCCAGCTGGACGGATAAGTGCATCTTCTCTTCTTGAGGGGAGAGTAACAATATCCCAATCCCGCTCCCGAGCCGAGTGGACGACCCATCCACATATATTCTCCACATAGCTTCGGGCTCCGGCCTTTGCACCTCAGTCACAAAATCGGCCAAGGATTGTGCTTTGATCGCCGAGCGGGGCTGGTATTGGATATCGAACTCACTTAATTTCGTCGTCCATTTGATGAGCCGTCCGGATGCTTCTGGATTTAGTAGGACACGTCTGAGCGGGCTATTGGTTTTAATAATGATCGTATGCGCCAGGAAGTATAGACGAAGGCGCCGAGCGGCCAGGACCAGAGCGAAAGCCAGCTTCTCGAGCCCAGTATAGCGAGATTCAGCATCTTTTAAAATATGACTAAGGAAATATACAGACTCTTCTCCGCTCGACCTCACTAAAGCTGGGCCGATTGCGTACTCGGTTGAAGACAAGTACATATGAAGTGGCTCACCCGCAGTCGGCTTGGCTAATATCGGGAGAGAGTTCAGAAATGCTTTCAAATCTTCGAACGCCCGGTCGCATTCTTCGTCCCAGTAAAATTTTGTAGCTTTGCGTAAGATCTTGAAAAAAGGAAGGCTCCGGTCGGCGGTTTTGGAGATGAACCTGGATAGAGCGGTGATCCGACCGGTCAAACGCTGCACTTCCCTTATATTTCTTGGAGGCGGCATATCTTGTAGAGCTTTCACCTTGCTGGGATTTGCTTCGATTCCCCGCTCGGTCACTATGTACCCCAGAAAGTGCCCTCCTTTTGCTCCGAACAGGCACTTCTGGGGATTTAGCTTGACTCCATATTTGCGCAGCGTTCGGAAGGTTTCCTCCATGTCTTTGAAGAGATCGTCCGCTCGGCGGGACTTAATGAGAATATCGTCCACATAAACTTCTAGATTCCGCCCGATCTGCTCTCTGAATACTTTATTCATCAAACGCTGATATGTGGCCCCCGCATTCTTCAATTCGAACGGCATTACATTATAGCAATAAGTGCCGTCACGAAGCTAACCTTTTCTTGATCTTCACGGGCGAGCGGCACTTGGTGATAGCCTTGGTAGGCGTCGAGCATACAGATTAATTCGCAGCCGGCCGTAGAGTCCACCAGCTGATCTATCCGGGGCAGAGGATAAAAATCTTTCGGGCAAGCTTTGTTGAGATCCCGAAAATCAATGCACACTCTCCACTTGTTGCCTGGCTTGGAGACTAATACTACGTTAGCCAGCCAGCTCGGGAACTGCACCTCGCGTATATGGCCGGCTTTCAAAAGCTTTTCCACCTCTGCCCGGATGATGGCATTCTGCTCGGCGCTGAAGTCCCTTTTTCTTTGCTTCACTGGCCGAGCGTCCGGTCGGACATGCAACTCGTGCTGCGCTATGCTCGGCGAAATTCCGGGCAGCTCATGTGCCGACCAGATGAAGACATCATGATTTCTTCGGAGGCATTGGATCAGCTCATCTTTCTGTTTCTCCTCCAGATCGGACGCAATAAAAGTCGTGGCACCCGATCGGGTCGGGTGAATCTGCACTTCCTCTTTTTCTTCATAAATTAAAGAGGGTGGCTTTTCGGTGATGGCGTTTACCTCAATCCGAGGCGCCTTCCGAGCGGAATTGGCTTCTGCTCGGACCATCTCGATGTATTATCGCCGAGCTGCTAGCTGATCTCCCCGTACTTCTCCCACTTTGTCCTCCACTGGGAACTTGATCTTCTGATGGAAGGTTGAGACGACCGCTCGGAATTCGCGGAGCGCCGGTCGTCCCAAAATTGTTGGAGTGTATACTGAAAGCCTAAACTTTTGTAAACATTTGTCTTGAATAAAGAATCACATTTGGTCAAATTATCTACATTTGTTTGTAGTTGTTCAATTAATTTATATTGTAGATAACATAGCATGTGGTGTCATATGCAGAAGATAATGTTATCAGTACCTTATAAATTATAAACAGTAGCTCACGACCAAAATGGAAAGGAACAAACCATTAGAAGGTCGTAGTGTAATTAGGTATCAGTTTATCTTGACTGTATAATTACACTAGTACACTTAGAGTGTATTGAGTAGGACCATTTGAGGTCGTTTCTTTTATACTGATTTTATAAAGAAACAAAGACCTCGGTTATTATGGAAGTGTGTGCTCTTAATCCTAATATAATAACAAGCACATATATTTGATATTTATTTCTTTAGTTTATCAATGGGTGAGATTTAGTTCGATGAATCAATAAGCCCGATAAGTTGGGAAATGATATCACTTATAGTGTGTGTTGTTGATTATAGAAGGAAACTGTGTTCTAAAGATACTAGGTTGAGAATGTCTCCAAGAGGAGCTCATAAGGATTGTCATGTTAAACCCTGCAGGTGGACTTAGTCCGACATGACGATAAGGTTGAGTGGTACTACTCTTGGACTAAGATATTAATTAAATGAGTTGTCAGTAACTCACTTAATTAGTGGACATTCGATATCTTAAACACAGGGAGACTAACACACTCATAATAAGAAGGAGCCCAAAAATATAATTTGGGATTGGTGCGGTAGTTCAATAATAGTTCTCTAGTGGAATGAATTATTATTGATAAAATTAAGTTGTGTGTTCGGGGCGAACACGGGATGCTTAATTTTATCGGGAGACCAAAACCAATTCCTCCTCTCGGTCCCTATCGTAGCCTCTTATTTATAGAATACTATACCCACCTATACCCACCTTCTATACCCACCAATAGGGGGCCGACCAAGCTAGCTTGGGAACCAAGCTAGGGCCGGCCTAGGTATAAGATTGGGTGGCCGGCCCTAGCTTGAACCCAAGCTAGTAGGGCCGGCCAAATTAAATTAAAAAGGAAATTTAATTTTAATTTTTATTATGTAGAAGATATAATTTATTAAAGAGAATTAAAATTAAAATATCTCTCTTGTAAAAGATCTACAATAGATTAAAGAAAGAGATTAGATCTCTTTCCTTATTTGTAGATTGGTGAGATATTTTATTTTCTCTTTAAAAATTATTCACATGTTGTAAAATTAAAATTATAGAAATTTCCTTTTTATCAACCATGAAGAGATTTGAAGAGAAATTTTATTTTTTAAAATTTCCGGAAACAAATTAGGAAGTTTTAATTGTTGATTAAAACTTGTCCAATTTTGTTTTCATTGATGTGGCCGGCCACTTGATTTTAATTGGGGAAATTTTATTTTATTTTTCTCAATTAAATCATGTCAAGGAAATTAAGAAAATTTTATTGTAATTAAATTTCCTAATTTGCCTAGGCCAAGGAATATAAAAGAAGGGGTGAGGGCGCCTTCAAGAGACACAACATCTATTATTTCTCTCCCTCTTTTGTTCCTTGGTGTGGCCAGCCATCCTCTCCCTCTCTTCCTCTTGTGGTGGCCGAGCCTCTCTCTCTCCCTTGGAGCTCTTGTGGTGGCCGGATACTACTTGGAGAAGAAGAAGAAGAAGGAGAGAAAGCTAGCATCTCTTGGAGCTTGGTTAGTATTTTGGTTTTTCTCCTTGGTGAAGTTTTCCTTTGTGGCCGAACCTTGCTTGGAGGAGAAGAAGGTGGTTGGTGGTTTCTCATCTCGGTAGATCGTTGCCCACACAACGTCCGAGGTTAGAAGAGGAATACGATAGAAGATCAAGAGATTTTTCTACAAGGTATAACTAGTAATTTTTATTTCCGCATCATGCTAGTTATTTATGGAAATAATACCAAATACAAGAGGCTTACGTTCTAGAATTTCGAATATATTTTTTCGATGCTGTGTTCTTTTGTTTTTTTTTCCTTGTGATTTGATTGTTCTCTTTGGTTAACCTAAAGTTATTTTAGGAAATTAAATATTAGCTTTCTATAAAAGGTTTTGTCTAGTCGGTGGTGGTTGCTCCCATATCCAAGAAGGCCATGTGCCTCGCCACGTCAGTACTGGGAACCAATTATGGAAACTAATATTTAATGGAATTAATAACTTAAGGAGACTTGGGTCGAACGTGTAAAGTTCCGCAGGAGATCCAAGTCAAAACCTAAAAGAACAAATAGATTAAGTTTTGGATCAAACGTGTTAAGTTCCGCAGGCGATCCAAAATTTAATTTAAAAGAACACATGGTAGTTAGGAAAAGGTTCAGACCTTTGTACAAAATTTTTGTACAGTGGAACCTATAGGTTTTCCGAGTAGCAACCAACAATTGGTATCAGAGCTAGGGTTTTGCCTCTGTGTATTTGGTATTTAGTTTAATTATGCACATGTCATACATAATTTAGGCAGGTTAATAGTAGGATGTGCTAACTTTGTGGATGCAAGATCCAACTATTATGACTTTTAGTTATTATGTGTGTGATTGGACCCTTGGACATGTCAAGGGCATTTATCTGTGTGTGCATGATTGTATTAAAATACAGCAGGAGCTGTATTTAGTTTTATTAGGATTTTATTTTTTGATCTAGATACATGTACATTCCTTTTATGGAATATAGGATCAAAATGTAAAATTCTATTTATGTCGCGGATCGAATCTTGCAAAGCGTGGAACCTTCTAAGGACCAGAGGCGCAGCGGAACTAGGAGCAAGATGGATGCGACAGCTAGATCCGGTGGCGGTGGCCAAATATGGCAGCAGCTTGGGATGACAACACACGGAGGACAATTAGTAATAAAAGCCATAATAGTTGAAAATTAGATTTTCTATTTATTGCTTTTATATTGTGCTGTGTGTATGTGTTAGTTTACATGCTTAGTAGGCTAGCATAGTTAAAATTCCTCATTTATAAATAACTAAGTGGGAGAGGGATTTTTAAATAAATCCCATGGTCTCCATTACTGGTTTGTAAGTGATGCAAACAAGCTTACGCGTTGGCTCTGAGTGCCTTCCTCCATAAGCTTGTTTGTGGATCACTAGAACAGACTTCCATTTTTGGATGACTATAGGAAGTTAATTAAGAGCGTGTGATCTTCCCCAACGGAAGGGGCATAATCTTATTAATGAACTTAGTGTCAAGTAATGGTATACACTTAGACACATCTAATAGTATCCTCCCCATCGGAGTCACTGCTATTATTTGTGTGACCAAAAGACACCAACTATTAATTTTATTTGTCAAAAAGTTAGGTTGACAAGATAATAAAATTAATGGGATAAAACCCTCCTTTTACAAATGTTGAATTTGTATACGTCCACACTAACGTGGCATACAAAATTCACGGTGTTTTGAGGTGTTGGTTAATTTAAAATAGTATTGTTTAAGGAATCAATATTATTCTAAATTTAGAGTTCTGACCAAAAGTTATTTGTGATTCTTAGGATGTCTTTCAACCCACTGTCCATCATACTTCAACAGAATAGACTTACTGGACCAAACTACATAGATTGGAAAAGAAACCTGGACATTGTTCTTACTGCTGAAAGCTATAAATTTGTACTGACTGAGTAGTGCCCTGATGCACCTACTGGTGAATCTACCCAAGAGGAGATTGAATATCATAGGAAATGGGTAAAAGCAGATGAGATGGCGCGGTGTTACATTTTGGCTTCAATGTCAAATGTATTGCAACATCAGCATCAAGATTTACCAACGATGTTATGAACAATCTCAAGGAACTCTTTGGTCATCAGATAGGACTTCTAGGCAAGAAGCCATGAGAAAGATAATGACACCACCATGCAAGAGGGTACTCCCGTAAGGGATCATATCCTAAAGATGATGGCTTATCCGAACGAGATACAGATCCTTGGAGGAGAAATTGATGGGGAAACCCGGATCGATATGATCCTCCAAACGCTACCTAGAAGTTTTGAGCAGTTTCGCCTGAACTATAATATGAATAAGAGGGTTTATTCATTGCTGACAGAACTTCAAGCAGCAGAAGGATTATTTCGTCACAATGCTCAAATTCACTATGTTGAAAATGGTTCTACTTCTAAACCGAAAGGAAAGAAGAAGAAGAAACAAGTCGGTTCAGCAAAGAAAGTGAATAAATCTCAGAGTACGGATTTAAAGCTGGAATGAAGAAGTCGAAGGGCAAGTGCTTCATCTGCAAGCAGGCAGGACATTGGAAGGCGGACTGTCCTCGTAGGAACCAAAACAAAGGTATATCTCATACTCTAGTTGTTGAAACATGTTTAGCGGTGTTATCTACCAGCACCTGGTGTGTAGATCCGGGTGGCCGTGGTCACGTCTGCAATTCCTTGCAGGGGTTCCAGGAAACCCGACGACTATCTGAAGGAGAAATTACCGTCTACATGGGCAATGCTACTAAGGTGGCAGCTGTTGCAGTGGGAGACGTCTACTTATCTTTTAGTAGAAATAGAAATTTGATTTTAAGAAATTGTCTTTATGTACCCAGTTTTAGAAAGAATTTAATTTCAGTTTCTAAACTGTTTTTAGATGGATATTCAGTTTCTTTCAGTAACGATGTAGTTATTAAAAGAAATAAAGTGATTATCTGGTGCATTAGTTGGCAATTTGTATACTTTAAATCCAATTTCTTCCACAAAGCAAAACATGGAAATTTATAACTCATCTTCTAACTCTAATAAGAGAAAAGAACCTTTGGAAATGAACCAAGCATATCTCTGGCATCTAAGGCTTGGTCATATTAACTTAAGTAGGATTCAGAGGCTTATAGCCGATGGACTTTTAAGTTCATTTGAGTTGGAAAATTTTCCAACTTCTGAATCTTGCTTGGAAGGTAAAATGACCAAGAGGCCGTTCAAGGCCAAGGGGTATAGAGCCAAAGAAGTGTTAGAGTTGGTTCACTCTGATTTGTGTGGTCCTATGTCTGTCCAGGCAAGAGGAGGTTTTGAATATTTTGTCTCTTTCATAGACGATTATTCAAGATATGGATACATTTACCTAATGCGCCGCAAGTCCGAGTGTTTTGATAAGTTCAAAGAATACAAGGCTGATGTGGAGAAACGACTAGGTAAAAGTATCAAGACACTACGGTCAGATCGTGGTGGCGAATACCTCTTAGGAGAGTTTAGGAATTACTTATCAGAGGCCGGGATTCAATCCCAATTGTCTGCACCTGGAACACCCCAACAGAATGGTGTGGTAGAGCGAAGGAATAGGACTCTTATGGAGATGGTTAGATCAATGATGAGTTATTCAGAATTACCAAATTCATTTTGGGGATATGCTCTGGAAACAGCAGTATACGTTCTGAACTTAGTACCTTCTAAATCAGTTTCTTCTACTCCCATAGAATTGTGGAATGGGCGAAAGCCCAGTCTAAGACATATTTGGATTTGGGGTAGTCCAACATATGTGCTGATAAGTTAGAATCCCGTACAGAAGTTCGCGTGTTTGTAGGATATCCCAAAGGAACGAAAGGTGGTTTATTTTATAGTCCTAAAGACCAGAAGGTCATTGTTAGCACCAATGCCCAGTTTTTAGAAGAAGACTATATAATGGATCACAAGCCCAGTAGCAAAGTTGTTTTAGAAAAACTTAGAGAGGACATGTCTACTTCAGTACCAACAGTACAAGATGAAGTACCACAAGAGACTGCAACACGTGTCACACATGATACACAACTACAGACAGTGCCTCGTCGTAGTGGGAGGGTTGTAAGGCATCCTGAAAGATTCATGTTTTTGAGAGAGTCTTCAGACTTGATCCCGGGTAAACATGAACCTGATCCACGAACATACGACGAAGAACTCCAAGATATAGATGCAGCATCTTGGCAAAAGGCAATGAATTCTGAAATAGAGTCTATGTACTCTAATAAGGTCTGGGAACTTGTAGAACCACCTGATGGTGTAAAAGCCGTTGGGTGGATCTACAAAAGGAAAAGAGGGACAGACGGGAAGGTAGAGACCTTCAAAGCTAGGCTTGTTGAAAAAGGGAATCGATTATGAGGAAACCTTTTCACCGGTAGCCATGCTTAAGTCTATCCGGATACTCTTATCCATTGCTGCTCATATGGATTATGAGATTTGGCAAATGGATGTCAAGACAGCTTTCCTTAATGGAAGTCTTGAAGAGAACATCCATATGAAGCAACCAGAAGGGTTCATTAAAAAGGGCAAAGAGCATCTAGTGTGTAAGCTCAATCGGTCCATTTATGGACTGAAGCAAGCTTCAAGATCTTGGAACATCCGGTTTAATGAAGTAATCCAGTCGTATGGATTTATTCAGTGTCCGGATGAGTCTTGTGTATACAAGAAGTGTAACGGAAACGTGGTGGTATTTCTTGTACTATACGTAGATGATATTTTGTTAATTGGCAACAATGTCAAGGTATTATCATACGTAAGGGTATGGTTGTCCAAACAATTTGATATGAAGGACTTAGGAGAGTGTGCACACATTCTTGGGATCAAAGTGGTAAGGGATCGCAAGAAAAGAATGTTGTGTCAGTCCCAAGCTTCATATATAGATACAATCCTTGCTCGTTTTAGTATGCAGGATTCCAAGAAAGGTTTCTTACCTTTTAGGCATGGAATAGCTCTATCTAAAGAGATGTCTCCGAAGACATCAAAGGAGATAGAAGACATGAAAGCAGTTCCTTATGCTGGAGGAAGCCTTATGTATGCAATGCTATGTACGAGACCGATATTTGTTTTGCGGTGGGCATGGTCAAGATATCGAGTAACCTGGACAAGGACATTGGACTGCGGTAAAGCATATATTAAAGTACCGAGAAGGACTAGAGATTATATGCTAATTTACCAAGGACGATTTGCTCCCTGTGGGTTACACGGATTCAGATTTCCAATCAGATAGGGACAATAGTAAGTCTACATCAGGCTATGTGTTTACTTTAGGAGGTGGAGCCATTTCATGGAGGAGTGTTAAGCGGAAATGCGTATCGGACTCAACCATGGAAGCTCAGTATGTAGCAGCCTCTGAAGAAGCAGTATGGCTCGAGAACTTTCTAATGGACTTAGATGTGATTCTGGTTTGCCCAAAATTATCACAATTTATTGTGATAATAGCGATGCGAATTGCAAACTCGAAGGAACCACGAGCTCATAAGGCAAGTAAACATATAGGCTAAGCCACCGATACGAGATATCGTGAAGCGAGGAGAAGTTGTCATCGCCAAGATTGCATCGGATAACCTGGCGGATCCTTTCACTAAGGCCCTTCCAAAAGCTTTTGATCGGCATGTGGAGGAATGTGAATCGGATGTATGGTAGAAGATATGGCAATTAGTCATTAGTATAAGTGGGAGATTGTTGGAGTGTATCTTGAAAGCCTAAGCTTTTGTAAACATTTGTCTTGAATAAAGAATCACATTTGGTCAAATTATCTACATTTGTTTGTAGTTGTTCAATTAATTTATATTGTAGATAACATAGCATGTGGTGTCATATGCAGAAGATAATGTTATCAGTACCTTATAAATTATAAACAGTAGCTCACGACCAAAATGGAAAGGAACAAACCATTAGAAGGTCGTAGTGTAATTAGGTATCAGTTTATCTTGACTGTATAATTACACTAGTACACTTAGAGTGTATTGAGTAGGACCATATGAGGTCGTTTCTTTTATACTGATTTTATAAAGAAACAAAGACCTCGGTTATTATGGAAGTGTGTGCTCTTAATCCTAATATAATAACAAGCACATATATTTGATATTTATTTCTTTAGTTTATCAATGGGTGAGATTTAGTTCGATGAATCAATAAGCCCGATAAGTTGGGAAATGATATCACTTATAGTGTGTGTTGTTGATTATAGAAGGAAACTGTGTTCTAAAGATACTAGGTTGAGAATGTCTCCAAGAGGAGCTCATAAGGATTGTCATGTTAAACCCTGCAGGTGGACTTAGTCCGACATGACGATAAGGTTGAGTGGTACTACTCTTGGACTAAGATATTAATTAAATGAGTTGTCAGTAACTCACTTAATTAGTGGACATTCGATATCTTAAACACAGGGAGACTAACACACTCATAATAAGAAGGAGCCCAAAAATGTAATTTGGGATTGGTGCGGTAGTTCAATAATAGTTCTCTAGTGGAATGAATTATTATTGATAAAATTAAGTTGTGTGTTCGGGGCGAACACGGGATGCTTAATTTTATCGGGAGACCAAAACCAATTCCTCCTCTCGGTCCCTATCGTAGCCTCTTATTTATAGAGTTCTATACCCACCTATACCCACCTTCTATACCCACCAATAGGGGGCCGGCCCTAGCTTGAACCCAAGCTAGTAGGGCCGGCCAAATTAAATTAAAAAAGAAATTTAATTTTAATTTTTATTATGTGGAAGATATAATTTATTAAAGAGAATTAAAATTAAAATATCTCTCTTGTAAAAGATCTACAAAAGATTAAAGAAAGAGATTAGATCTCTTTCCTTATTTGTAGATTGGTGAGGTATTTTATTTTCTCTTTTAAAAAAATTATTCACATGTTGTAAAATTAAAATTATAGAAATTTCCTTTTATCAACCATGAAGAGATTTTGAAGAGAAATTTTATTTTTTAAAATTTCCGGAAACAAATTAGGAAGTTTTAATTGTTGATTGAAACTTGTCCAATTTGTTTTCATTGATGTGGCCGGCCATAAGATTTCAATTGGGGAAATTTTATTTTATTTTTCTCAATTAAATCATGTCAAGGAAATTGAGAAAATTTTATTGTAATTAAATTTCCTAATTTGCCTAGGCCAAGGAATATAAAAGAAGGGGTGAGGGTGCCTTCAAGAGACACAACCTCTATTATTTCTCTCCCTCTTTTGTTCCTTGGTGTGGCCGTCCATCCTTTCCCTCTCTTCCTCTTGTGGTAGCCGAACCCCTCTCTTTCCTTGGAGCTATTGTGGTGGCCGGATACTACTTGGAGAAGAAGAAGAAGAAGGAGAGAAAGCTAGCATCTCTTGGAGCTTGGTTAGTATTTTGGTTTTCTCCTTGGTGAAGTTTTCCTTTGTGGCCGAACCTTGCTTGGAGGAGAAGAAGGTGGTTGGTGGTTTCTCATCTCGGTAGATCGTTGCCCACACAACGTCCGAGGTTAGAAGAGGAATACGGTAGAAGATCAAGAGATTTTCTACAAGGTATAACTAGTAATTTTTATTTCCGCATCATGCTAGTTATTTATGGAAATAATACCAAATACAAGAGGCTTACGTTCTAGAATTTCGAATATATTTTTCGATGTTGTGTTCTTTTTTTGTTTTTTCCTTGTGATTTGATTGTTCTCTTTGGTTAACCTAAAGTTATTTTAGGAAATTAAATATTAGCTTTCTATAAAAGGTTTTGTCTAGTCGGTGGTGGTTGCTCCCATATCCAAGAAGGCCATGTGCCTCGCCACGTCAGTACTGGGAACCAATTATGGAAACTAATATTTAATGGAATTAATAACTTAAGGAGACTTGGGTCGAACGTGTAAAGTTCCGCAGGAGATCCAAGTCAAAACCTAAAAGAACAAATAGATTAAGTTTTGGATCAAACGTGTTAAGTTCCAAGAGCGATCCAAAATTTAATTTAAAAGAACACATGGTAGTTAGAAAAAGGTTCAGACCTTTGTACAAAATTTTTATGCAGTGGAACCTATAGGTTTTCAGAGTAGCAACCAACAATTGGTATCGAGCTAGGGTTTTGCCTCTGTGTATTTGGTATTTAGTTTAATTATGCATGTCATACATAATTTAGGCGGTTAATAGTAGGATGTGCTAACTTTGTGGATCAAGATCCAACTATTATGACTTTTAGTTATTATGTGTGATTGGACCCTTGGACATGTCAAGGGCATTTATCTGTGTGTGCATGATTGTATTAAAATACAGCAGGAGCTGTATTTAGTTTTATTAGGATTTTATTTTTTGATCTAGATACATGTACATTCCTTTTATGGAATATAGGATCAAAATGTAAAATTCTATTTATGTCGCGGATCGAATCTTGCAAAGCGTGGAACCTTCTAAGGACCAGAGGCGCAGCGGAACTAGGAGCAAGATGGATGCGACAGCTAGATCCGGTGGCGGTGGCCAAATATGGCAGCAGCTTGGGATGACAACACACGGAGGACAATTAGTAATAAAAGCCATAATAGTTGAAAATTAGATTTTCTATTTATTGCTTTTATATTGTGCTGTGTGTATGTGTTAGTTTACATGCTTAGTAGGCTAGCATAGTTAAAATTCCTCATTTATAAATAACTAAGTGGGAGAGGGATTTTTAAATAAATCCCATGGTCTCCATTACTGGTTTGTAAGTGATGCAAACAAGCTTACGCGTTGGCTCTGAGTGCCTTCCTCCATAAGCTTGTTTGTGGATCACTAGAACAGACTTCCATTTTTGGATGACTATAGGAAGTTAATTAAGAGCGTGTGATCTTCCCCAACGGAAGGGGCATAATCTTATTAATGGACTTAGTGTCAAGTAATGGTATACACTTAGACACATCTAATAGTATCCTCCCCATCGGAATCACTGCTATTATTTGTGTGACCAAAAGACACCAACTATTAATTTTATTTGTCAAAAAGTTAGGTTGACAAGATAATAAAATTAATGGGATAAAACCCTCCTTTTACAAATGTTGAATTTGTATACGTCCACACTAACGTGGCATACAAAATTCACGGTGTTTTGAGGTGTTGGTTAATTTAAAATAGTATTGTTTAAGGAATCAATATTATTCTAAATTTAGAGTTCTGACCAAAAGTTATTTGTGATTCTTAGGATGTCTTTCATCGTCCATCATACTTCAACAGAATAGACTTCTTGGACCAAACTACATAGATTGGAAAAGAAACACGGACATTGTTCTTCTTCTGAAAGCTATAAATTTGTCTTGTTGAGTAGTGCTGATGCCCTCTTGGTGAATCTACCAAGAGGAGATTGAATATCATAGGAAATGGGTAAGCGGATGAGATGGCGCGGTGTTACATTTTGGCTTCAATGTCAAATGTATTGCAACATCGCATCAAGATTTACCAACGACCAATGATGTTATGAACAATCTCAAGGAACTCTTTGGTCATCGGGATAGGGCTTCTAGGCAAGAAGCCATGAGAAAGATAATGACACCACCATGCAAGAGGGTACTCCTGTAAGGATCATATCCTAAAGATGATGGCTTATCCGAACGAGATAGAGATCCTTGGAGGAGAAATTGATGGAAACCCGGATCGATATGATCCTCCAAACGCTACCTAGAAGTTTTGAGCAGTTCGCCGAACTATAATATGAATAAGAGGGTTTATTCATTAGCGGAACTCCTGACAGAACTTCAGAAGGATTATTTCGTCACAATGCTCAAATTCACTATGCTGAAAATGGTACTTCTAAACCGAAAGGAAGAAGAAGAAGAAACAAGTTGCAGCAAAGAAAGTGAATAAATCTCGAGTACGGGATTTAAAAGTTGGAATGAAGAAGAGAAGGGCAAGTGCTTCATCATGTAAGCAGGACATTGGAAGGCGGACTGTCCTCGTAGGAACCAAAACAAAGGTATATCTCATACTCTAGTTGTTGAAACATGTTTAGCGGTGTTATCTACCAGCACCTGGTGTGTAGATACGGGAGCCACTGATCATGTCTGCAATTCCTTGCAGGGGTTCCAGGAAACCCAACGACTATCTGAAGGAGAAATTACCGTCTACATGGGCAATGCTACTAAGGTGGCAGCTGTTGCAGTGGGAGACGTCTACTTATCTTTTAGTAGAAATAGAAATTTGATTTTAAGAAATTGTCTTTATGTACCCAGTTTTAGAAAGAATTTAATTTCAGTTTCTAAACTGTTTTTAGATGGATATTCAGTTTCTTTCAGTAACGATGTAGTTATTAAAAGAAATAAAGTGATTATCTGTTCTGGTGCATTAGTTGGCAATTTGTATACTTTAAATCCAATTTCTTCCACAAAGCAAAACATGGAAATTTATAACTCATCTTCTAACTCTAATAAGAGAAAAGAACCTTTGAAATGAACCAGCATATCTTCGGCATCTAAGGCTTGGTCATATTAACTTAAGTAGGATTCAGAGGCTTATAGCGATGGACTTTTAAGTTCATTTGAGTTGGAAAATTTTCCAACTTGAATCTTGCTTGGAAGGTAAAATGACCAAGAGGCCGTTCAAGGCCAAGGGTATAGAGCAAAGAAGTGTTAGAGTTGGTTCACTCGATTTGTGTGGTCCTATGTCTGTCCATGCAAGAGGAGGTTTTGAATATTTTGTCTCTTTCATGGACGATTATTCAAGATATGGATACATTTACCTAATCGCAAGTCCGAGTGTTTTGATAAGTTCAAAGAATACAAGGCTGATGTGGAGAAACGACTAGGTAAAAGTATCAAGACACTACTGTCGATCGTGGTGGCGAATACCTCTTAGGAGAGTTTAGGAATTACTTATCGAGGCTGGATTCAATCCCAATTGTCTGCACCTGGAACACCCCAACAGAATGGTGTAGCAGAACGAAGGAATAGGACTCTTATGGAGATGGTTAGATCAATGATGAGTTATTCAGAATTACCAAATTCATTTTGGGGATATGCTCTGGAAACAGCAGTATACGTTCTGAACTTAGTACCTTCTAAATCAGTTTCTTCTACTCCCATAGAATTGTGGAATGGGCGAAAGCCCAGTCTAAGACATATTTGGATTTGGGGTAGTCCAGCACATGTGCTGAAACCAGATGCTGATAAGTTAGAATCTCGTACAGAAGTTCGCGTGTTTGTAGGATATCCCAAAGGAACGAAAGGTGGTTTATTTTATAGTCCTAAAGACCAGAAGGTCATTGTTAGCACCAATGCCCAGTTTTTAGAAGAAGATTATATAATGGATCACAAGCCCAGTAGCAAAGTTGTTTTAGAAGAACTTAGAGAGGACATGTCTACTTCAGTACCAACAGTACAAGATGAAGTACCACAAGAGACTGCAACACGTGTCACACATGATACACAACCACAGACAGTGCCTCGTCGTAGTGGGAGGGTTGTAAGGCATCCTGAAAGATTCATGTTTTTGGGAGAGTCTTCGGACTTGATCCCGGGTAAACATGAACCTGATCCACGAACATTCGACGAAGCACTCCAAGATATAGATGCAGCATCTTGGCAAAAGGCAATGAATTCTGAAATAGAGTCTATGTACTCTAATAAAGTCTGGGAGCTTGTAGAACCACCTGATGGTGTAAAAGCCGTTGGATGCAAGTGGATCTACAAAAGGAAAAGAGGGACAGACAGGAAGGTAGAGACCTTCAAAGCTAGGCTTGTTGCGAAAGGGTACACTCAGAAAGAGGAGACCTTTTCACCAGTGGCCATGCTTAAGTCTATCTGGATACTCTTATCCATTGCTGCTCATATGGATTATGAGATTTGGCAAATGGATGTCAAGACAGCTTTCCTTAATGGAAGTCTTGAATAGAACATCCATATGAAGCAACCAGAAGGGTTCATTGAAAAAGGCAAAGAGCATCTAGTGTGCAAACTCAATCGGTCCATTTATGGACTAAAGCAAGCTTCAAGATGTTGGAACATCCGGTTTAATGAAATAATCCAGTCATATGGATTTATTCAAAGTCCGGATGAGTCTTGTGTATATAAGAAGTGTAACGGAAACGTGGTGGTATTTCTTGTACTATACGTAGATGATATTTTGTTAATTGGCAACAATGTCAAGGTATTATCATACGTAAGGGTATGGTTGTCCAAACAATTTGATATGAAGGACTTAGGAGAGTGTGCACACATTCTTGGGATCAAAGTGGTAAGGGATCGCAAGAAAAGAATGTTGTGTCAGTCCCAAGCTTCATATATAGATACAATCCTTGCTCGTTTTAGTATGCAGGATTCCAAGAAAGGTTTCTTACCTTTTAGGCATGGAATAGCTCTATCTAAAGAGATGTCTCCGAAGACATCAAAGGAGATAGAAGACATGAAAGCAGTTCCTTATGCTTCGGCTGTAGGAAGCCTTATGTATGCAATGCTATGTACGAGCATGGTTAGCAGATATCGAGTAACCCTGGACAAGGACATTGGACTGCAGTAAAGCATATATTAAAGTACCGAGAAGGACTAGAGATTATATGCTAATTTACCAAGCAGACGATTTGCTCCTTGGGGTTACACGGATTCTGATTTCCAATCGATAGGGACAATAGTAAGTCTACATCGGGCTATGTGTTTACTTTAGGAGGTGGAGCCATTTCATGGAGGAGTGTTAAGCGAAATGCGTATCGGACTCAACCATGAGTATGTGGCAGCCTCGAGGCAGCTAAAGAAGCGGTATGGCTCGGGAACTTTCTAATGGACTTAGATGTGATTCTGGTTTGCCCAAAATTATCACAATTTATTGTGATAATAGCGGTGCAGTTGCAAACTCGAAGGAACCACGAGCTCATAAGGCAAGTAAACATATAGAGCGCAAGTACCACCGATACGAGATATCGTAAGCGAGGAGAAGTTGTCATCGCCAAGATTGCATCAGCGGATAACCTGCAGATCCTTTCACTAAGGCCCTTCCGGCGAAAGCTTTGATCGGCATGTGGAGGGAATGTGAATCAGATGTATGGTAGAAATATGGCAGCTTAGTCAACAGTATAAGCGAGAGATTGTTAGAGTGTATACTGAAAGCCTAAGCTTTTGTAAACATTTGTCTTGAATAAAGAATCACATTTGGTCAAATTATCTACATTTGTTTGTAGTTGTTCAATTAATTTATATTGTAGATAACATAGCATGTGGTGTCATATGCAGAAGATAATGTTATCAGTACCTTATAAATTATAAACAGTAGCTCACGACCAAAATGGAAAGGAACAAACCATTAGAAGGTCGTAGTGTAATTAGGTATCAGTTTATCTTGACTGTATAATTACACTAGTACACTTAGAGTGTATTGAGTAGGACCATTTGAGGTCGTTTCTTTTATACTGATTTTATAAAGAAACAAAGACCTCGGTTATTATGGAAGTGTGTGCTCTTAATCCTAATATAATAACAAGCACATATATTTGATATTTATTTCTTTAGTTTATCAATGGGTGAGATTTAGTTCGATGAATCAATAAGCCCGATAAGTTGGGAAATGATATCACTTATAGTGTGTGTTGTTGATTATAGAAGGAAACTGTGTTCTAAAGATACTAGGTTGAGAATGTCTCCAAGAGGAGCTCATAAGGATTGTCATGTTAAACCCTGCAGGTGGACTTAGTCCGACATGACGATAAGGTTGAGTGGTACTACTCTTGGACTAAGATATTAATTAAATGAGTTGTCAGTAACTCACTTAATTAGTGGACATTCGATATCTTAAACACAGGGAGACTAACACACTCATAATAAGAAGGAGCCCAAAAATATAATTTGGGATTGGTGCGGTAGTTCAATAATAGTTCTCTAGTGGAATGAATTATTATTGATAAAATTAAGTTGTGTGTTCGGGGCGAACACGGGATGCTTAATTTTATCGGGAGACCAAAACCAATTCCTCCTCTCGGTCCCTATCGTAGCCTCTTATTTATAGAGTTCTATACCCACCTATACCCACCTTATATACCCACCCAATAGGGGGCCGGCCTAGGTATAAGATTGGGTGGCCGGCCCTAGCTTGAACCCAAGCTAGTAGGGCCGGCCAAATTAAATTAAAAAAGAAATTTAATTTTAATTTTTATTATGTGGAAGATATAATTTATTAAAGAGAATTAAAATTAAAATATCTCTCTTGTAAAAGATCTACAAAAGATTAAAGAAAGAGATTAGATCTCTTTCCTTATTTGTAGATTGGTGAGATATTTTATTTTCTCTTTAAAAATTATTCACATGTTGTAAAATTAAAATTATAGAAATTTCCTTTTTATCAACCATGAAGAGATTTGAAGAGAAATTTTATTTTTTAAAATTTCCGGAAACAAATTAGGAAGTTTTAATTGTTGATTAAAACTTGTCCAATTTTGTTTTCATTGATGTGGCCGACCACTTGATTTTAATTGGGGAAATTTTATTTTATTTTTCTCAATTAAATCATGTCAAGGAAATTAAGAAAATTTTATTGTAATTAAATTTCCTAATTTGCCTAGGCCAAGGAATATAAAAGAAGGGGTGAGGGTGCCTTCATGAGATACAACATCTATTATTTCTCTCCCTCTTTTGTTCCTTGGTGTGGCCGGCCATCCTCTCCCTCTCTTCCTCTTGTGGTGGCCGAACCTCTCTCTCTCCCTTGGAGCTCTTGTGGTGGCCGGATACTACTTGGAGAAGAAGAAGAAGAAGGAGAGAAAGCTAGCATCTCTTGGAGCTTGGTTAGTATTTTGGTTTTTCTCCTTGGTGAAGTTTTCCTTTGTGGCCGAACCTTGCTTGGAGGAGAAGAAGGTGGTTGGTGGTTTCTCATCTCGGTAGATCGTTGCCCACACAACGTCCGAGGTTAGAAGAGGAATACGATAGAAGATCAAGAGATTTTTCTACAAGGTATAACTAGTAATTTTTATTTCCGCATCATGCTAGTTATTTATGGAAATAATACCAAATACAAGAGGCTTACGTTCTAGAATTTCGAATATATTTTTTCGATGCTGTGTTCTTTTGTTTTTTTTTCCTTGTGATTTGATTGTTCTCTTTGGTTAACCTAAAGTTATTTTAGGAAATTAAATATTAGCTTTCTATAAAAGGTTTTGTCTAGTCGGTGGTGGTTGCTCCCATATCCAAGAAGGCCATGTGCCTCACGTCAGATCTGGGAACCAATTATGGAAACTAATATTTAATGGAATTAATAACTTAAGGAGACTTGGGTCGAACGGTAAAGTTCCGCGGAGATCCAAGTCAAAACCTAAAGAACAAATAGATTAAGTTTTGGATCAAACGTGTTAAGTTCCACGAGCGATCCAAAATTTAATTTAAAAGAACACATGGTAGTTAGGAAAGGTTCGGACCTTTGTACAAATTGACAGTGGAACCTATAGGTTTCCAGTAGCAACCAACAATTGGTATCGAGCTAGGGTTTTGCCTCTGTGTATTTGGTATTTAGTTTAATTATGCACATGTCATACATAATTTAGGCAGGTTAATAGTAGGATGTGCTAACTTTGTGGATGCAAGATCCAACTATTATGACTTTTAGTTATTATGTGTGTGATTGGACCCTTGGACATGTCAAGGGCATTTATCTGTGTGTGCATGATTGTATTAAAATACAGCAGGAGCTGTATTTAGTTTTATTAGGATTTTATTTTTTGATCTAGATACATGTACATTCCTTTTATGGAATATAGGATCAAAATGTAAAATTCTATTTATGTCGCGGATCGAATCTTGCAAAGCGTGGAACCTTCTAAGGACCAGAGGCGCAGCGGAACTAGGAGCAAGATGGATGCGACAGCTAGATCCGGTGGCGGTGGCCAAATATGGCAGCAGCTTGGGATGACAACACACGGAGGACAATTAGTAATAAAAGCCATAATAGTTGAAAATTAGATTTTCTATTTATTGCTTTTATATTGTGCTGTGTGTATGTGTTAGTTTACATGCTTAGTAGGCTAGCATAGTTAAAATTCCTCATTTATAAATAACTAAGTGGGAGAGGGATTTTTAAATAAATCCCATGGTCTCCATTACTGGTTTGTAAGTGATGCAAACAAGCTTACGCGTTGGCTCTGAGTGCCTTCCTCCATAAGTTTGTTTGTGAATCACTAGAACAGACTTCCATTTTTGGATGACTATAGGAAGTTAATTAAGAGCGTGTGATCTTCCCCAACGGAAGGGGCATAATCTTATTAATGAACTTAGTGTCAAGTAATGGTATACACTTAGACACATCTAATAGTATCCTCCCCATCGGAGTCACTGCTATTATTTGTGTGACCAAAAGACACCAACTATTAATTTTATTTGTCAAAAAGTTAGGTTGACAAGATAATAAAATTAATGGGATAAAACCCTCCTTTTACAAATGTTGAATTTGTATACGTCCACACTAACGTGGCATACAAAATTCACGGTGTTTTGAGGTGTTGGTTAATTTAAAATAGTATTGTTTAAGGAATCAATATTATTCTAAATTTAGAGTTCTGACCAAAAGTTATTTGTGATTCTTAGGATGTCTTTCAACCCACCGTCCATCATATTCAAAGAATAGACTTTCTGGACCAAACTACATAGATTGGAAAAGAAACCGGACATTGTTTCTTCTAAAGCTATAAATTTGTCTTGACCGAGTAGTGCCTGATGCACCTCTTGGTGAATCTACCAAGAGGAGATTGAATATCATAGGAAATGGGTAAGCGGATGAGATGGCGCGGTGTTACATTTTGGCTTCAATGTCAAATGTATTGCAACATCGCATCAAGATTTACCAACAACCAATGATGTTATGAACAATCTCAAGGAACTCTTTGGTCATCGGGATAGGGCTTCTAGGCAAGAAGCCATGAGAAAGATAATGACACCATGCAAGAGGGTACTCGTGAGGGATCATATCCTAAAGATGATGACTTATCCGAACGAGATACAGATCCTTGGAGGAGAAATTGATGGGAAACCCGGATCGATATGATCCTCAAACGCTACCTAGAAGTTTTGAGCGGTTTACTGAACTATAATATGAATAAGAGGTTTATTCATTAGCGGAACTACTAACTAGCAGAAGGATTATTTCGTCACAATGCTCAAATTCACTATGTTGAAAATGGTTCTACTTCTAAACGAAAGGAAAGAAGAAGAAGAAACAAGTTCACAAAGAAAGTGAATAAATCTCAGTACTGGATTTAAAGTGAATGAAGAAGAAGGGCAAGTGCTTCATCTGCAAGCAGACATTGAAGGCGGACTGTCCTTGTAGGAACCAAAACAAAGGTATATCTCATACTCTAGTTGTTGAAACATGTTTAGCGGTGTTATCTACCAGACCTGGTGTGTATACGGAGCCACTGATCATGTCTGCAATTCCTTGCAGGGGTTCCAGGAAACCCGACGACTATCTGAAGGAGAAATTACCGTCTACATGGGCAATGCTACTAAGGTGGCAGCTGTTGCAGTGAGAGACGTCTACTTATCTTTTAGTAGAAATAGAAATTTGATTTTAAGAAATTGTCTTTATGTACCCAGTTTTAGAAAGAATTTAATTTCAGTTTCTAAACTGTTTTTAGATGGATATTCAGTTTCTTTCAGTAACGATGTAGTTATTAAAAGAAATAAAGTGATTATCTGTTCTGGTGCATTAGTTGGCAATTTGTATACTTTAAATCCAATTTCTTCCACAAAGCAAAACATGGAAATTTATAACTCATCTTCTAACTCTAATAAGAGAAAAGAACCTTTGGAGATGAACCAAGCATATCTTTGGCATCTAAGGCTTGGTCATATTAACTTAAGTAGGATTCAGAGGCTTATAGCCGATGGACTTTTGAGTTCATTTGTGTTAGAAAATTTTCCAACTTGCGAATCTTGCCTGGAAGGTAAAATGACCAAGAGGCCGTTCAAGGCCAAGTATAGAGCCAAAGAAGTGTTAGAGTTGGTTCACTCGATTTGTGGTCCTATGTCTGTCCAGGCAAGAGGAGGTTTTGAATATTTTGTCTCTTTCATAGACGATTATTCAAGATATGGATACATTTACCTAATGCGCCGCAAGTCCGAGTGTTTTGATAAGTTCAAAGAATACAAGGCTGATGTGGAGAAACGACTAGGTAAAAGTATCAAGACACTCCGATCGATCGTGGTGGCGAATACCTCTTAGGAGAGTTTAGGAATTACTTATCGAGGCCGATTCAATCCCAATTGTGCACCTGGAACACCCAGAATGGTGTAGCGAGCGAAGGAATAGGACTCTTATGGAGATGGTTAGATCAATGATGAGTTATTCGAATTACCAAATTCATTTTGGGGATATGCTCGGAAACAGATATGTTCTGAACTTAGTACCTTCTAAATCAGTTTCTTCTACTCCCATAGAATTGTGGAATGGGCGAAAGCCCAGTCTAAGACATATTTGGATTTGGGGTAGTCCAGCACATGTGCTGAAACCAGATGCTGATAAGTTAGAATCTCGTACAGAAGTTCGCGTGTTTGTAGGATATCCCAAAGGAACGAAAGGTGGTTTATTTTATAGTCCTAAAGACCAGAAGGTCATTGTTAGCACCAATGCCCAGTTTTTAGAAGAAGATTATATAATGGATCACAAGCCCAGTAGCAAAGTTGTTTTAGAAGAACTTAGAGAGGACATGTCTACTTCAGTACCAACAGTACAAGATGAAGTACCACAAGAGACTGCAACACGTGTCACACATGATACACAACCATCCTCTCCCTCTCTTCCTCTTGTGGTGGCCGAGCCTCTCTCTCTCCCTTGGAGCTCTTGTGGTGGCCGGATACTACTTGGAGAAGAAGAAGAAGAAGGAGAGAAAGCTAGCATCTCTTGGAGCTTGGTTAGTATTTTGGTTTTTCTCCTTGGTGAAGTTTTCCTTTGTGGCCGAACCTTGCTTGGAGGAGAAGAAGGTGGTTGGTGGTTTCTCATCTCGGTAGATCGTTGCCCACACAACGTCCGAGGTTAGAAGAGGAATACGGTAGAAGATCAAGAGATTTTTCTACAAGGTATAACTAGTAATTTTTATTTCCGCATCATGCTAGTTATTTATGGAAATAATACCAAATACAAGAGGCTTACGTTCTAGAATTTCGAATATGCTGTGTTCTTTTGTTTTTTTTTCCTTGTGATTTGATTGTTCTCTTTGGTTAACCTAAAGTTATTTTAGGAAATTAAATATTAGCTTTCTATAAAAGGTTTTGTTTAGTCGGTGGTGGTTGCTCCCATATCCAAGAAGGCCATGTGCCTCGCCACGTCAGTACTGGGAACCAATTATGGAAACTAATATTTAATGAAATTAATAACTTAAGGAGACTTGGGTCGAACGTGTAAAGTTCGCAAGAGATCCAAGTCAAAACCTAAAAGAACAAATAGATTAAGTTTTGGATCAAACGTGTTAAGTTCCGCAGGCGATCCAAAATTTAATTTAAAAGAACACATGGTAGCTAGGAAAAGGTTCAGACCTTTGTACAAAATTTTTGTACAGTGGAACCTATAGGTTTTCCGAGTAGCAACCAACAATGACATTGTAAGAAGAGGGAGAGTCGACTACCATGAAGTTTGTTGTTCTTGTCCTCCTGAGCGGCTCTTCTCCCAGCGAGGTGGCCAGCCGGATCTGTCCGACCGGCTGAACTTCGTTACCAGTGAACCCATAGAGCGGAGTTGTCATGGGTAGCAGCTCGGCTCGATCAATTTGCAACTGATCGAACGCCTTCTTGAATATGATGTTGATTGAGCTCCCTGTGTCAACAAATACGCGGTGAATTGTGTAATTGGCTATTACTGCTTTGATGAGCAGAGCATCGTCATGGGATACTTCAACTCCTTCCAAGTCCCCGGACCCGAAACTAATTTCGGGTCCTTCCGCTCTTTCTTGGCTACAGCCGACCGCGTGAATCTGGAGCTGCCGGACGCTCGCTTTCCTAGCTCGGTTGGAGTCTCCTCCGGTTGGCCCGCCAGCAATAACGTTGATCTCGCCTCGGGAAGTATTGCTTCTATTTTCCTCTTCCCGAGCGGATGGTCGAGATCGTTCTCTGGACGCTCGGTGATTCTCCTTCCTTGGGGAACGATGCTGATTGGGAGTCTGTTGCTGGGGCCTATCAGCTCGCGTCCGATCGACTTCATGAGTTCTCTGTCGCCTATCGACTGAAGGCGACCGTCGCCCGGCATTCCGGGGCACGGGATGAGCCACGAAGGGAAGACTTCGGCAATCCCTTGTGTTGTGCGTATCCGTCCGGTGGAAGGAGCAGAACATCGGGGTCCATTTCTTCTTTGGCTTGGGCCGGGCGGCAGCTACCTCTTGCACATGAGACCTGGCTTGGGGGGATCGGATTGCCTCAGCCCTTGGTCCTCTAGGCGGCTGATGAGCGGCTTGCTGTTTCCGCTCGGCTGGAGGAGCCCGCTCGGCTGGAGTTTCCTTTTTCCTTGCCGCTTGTGCTTCTTCCACGTTAATGTATTCGTTCGCCCGGTGTAGCATGTGATCATAGTCTCGGGGCGGCTTTCGGATGAGCGATCGGAAGAAATCCCCATCCACTAGGCCTTATGTGAAGGCATTCATCATGGTTTCCGAGGTGGCCGTTGGAATGTCCATCGCCACTTGGTTGAACCGCTGGATGTAAGCTCGAAGCGATTCACGGGCTTCTTGCTTGATGGCGAACAGGCTCACGCTCGTTTTTTGATAGCGCCGACTGCTTGCAAAATGATGGAGGAAGGCCGTTCGGAAGTCCTTGAAGCTTGTGATGGATCCGCCCGGCAGCCTCCGGAACCACCGTTGAGCCGATCCCGAGAGAGTGGTGAGAAAAACTCGGCACTTTACTCCATTTGTGTATTGATGGAGAGTGGCTGTGTTATTGAACTTACCCAGATGATCATCCGGGTCGGTCGTCCCATTATACTCGCCGATCGTCGGAGGCACGTAGTGCTTGGGCAAAGGGTCTTGTAGAATGGCCTCCGAAAATTGGCGATTGATCCGCTCGGGAGATGCGTCCACTCGGGGGCTTTCCCTTTTCTGTTGTCCCGTCTTAGTATTTCATCCGAAGATGATCCCCGCTCTCGATTAGTTGCTACAGCTTCAGGAGTGCGGAAGAGAGCCCGATGGAATGGTACTGTCGTTGGTGGTGCTTCCGCTCGGCCACCAGACGCTGATGTTGCTTGTTGCTCCGGCCGCTCGGCTGTGGCTTTTTGTTTTTGCTCCACTAGCTTGGCGGCCCTCATCTCGATCAGAGCGTCGAGTTCCTCGTTCGAAAGCGTCACCATGTGTTGTCGTCCAGCCTCATCCATTGTTCCCGTTGGGATGCAGGAGCGTTCCCACAGATGGCGCCAAATTGATCCTGTCCGAATCGCCGAACCAAAGGACGCTGGGCACGTGGCGCACTCCTAGTCGATGGTGTAGGCCTCCGTCGGGTCGCACGAATCTCCGGCGAACCTGCACAGAAGTCGGGCCGGGAAGGGGTTCCCGACGGCGACCCTCCGACGCTCAAGTCAGGTAAGCGGACAGTAAAAGGTGGCTCCAAAAATCCAAGAACGCGTGTACCTCCGGCAAAGGAAGAGGCTCTTTATATAGAGCGATGAAAGAACTAATGCACGTCCCCCGGGACGCATACGTGTCCGCAGCCCATACCTCGGTATGTACCTGTCAGAGAGCTTACCTGACACCATACTGCTATAGTTCAATCATGTCTTCGATGGGACAACAGAATACCTTGTTGTAAGACTTAGAGTATGGCCTGGCCATAGGACTTGACGGCTGTCAGAAGATGTTCCTATCCTTCACTCACCGCCCGGCCAGGACGTCCGTCCGGCCGACCGGCGCGAAGAGCGTCGTCCGGATGGCCCTAATTCCCCGTGCCAGCCGGCCGGCGCGCCCATTATGCCCTGCCTTCTCCTAGGCCTTCCGCTCGGTCATTATTTACTGTTTCATTAAGCGTCGGAACCCCGACTCCTGTCAGGGCGTCTTTCCCTATCAAACGTTTACGGGCAGGCCGATCGGCCTGCCCTTTTTCCATGCGTCCGATCGGCTCACCCTTCTTCGACGGACCACCTGGCCCTTTGACCTCCACGTGGCATTGACCCTTCGTTAGGGGGTCCCGAGCTCTTACCACCGGATCAGATGTGACCGCCTCAAACATAATTGTTGGATAGCCATGATCAGCTCATGTGTACTGTGCCCTCCACGTGATTAGACAATTTTTCCAGGCCCAATGCATGCAATCAAGACTTTCTAACATCCTAGAGAAACCGTGCCTTTGTTCATGCATTTCAAGCAAACTAGTGATGTCAGTTACATTGGGTTTTCTTAAGTACTCACTTCTATATATTTGTATCGCATATTGACCAAAGTTGGACAAGCATTCGAGGATAGTTTTTTCACCCATCCACAGGTACTCATTCAATGTTAGAGTATATACTAAAAGTCTAGCTTTTGGTATAAACATTTATCTAGAAATAAGAATCACATTGGTCAAATGTCTACATTTATGATAAATGTAGTTGCTCAATTAATTTATATTGTAGATAACATGGTGTGTGGTGTCACACACAGAAGATCATGTTATCGGTTCCTTATAAATTATAAACAGTAGCTCACGACCAAGATGGAAAGGAACAAACCATTGGAAGGTCGTAGTGTAATTAGGTATTAGTTTATCTTAACTATATAATTACACTAGTACACTTAGAGTGTATTGAGTAGGACCATTTGAGGTCGTTCCTTTTATACTGATTTTATAAAGAAACAAAGACCTCGGTTATTATGAAAGTGTGTGCTCTTAATCCTAATATAATAACAAGCACATATATTTGATATTTATTTCTTTAATTTATCAATGGGTGAGATTTAGTTCGATGAATCAATAAGCCCGATAAGTTAGGAAATGGTATCACTTATAGTGTGTGTTGTTGATTATAGAAGGAAACTGTGTCCTAGAGATACTAGGTTGAGAATGTCTCCAAGAGGAGCTCATAAGGATTGTCATGTTAAACCCTGCAGGTGGACTTAGTCCGACATGACGATAAGGTTGAGTGGTACTACTCTTGGACTAAGATATTAATTAAATGAGTTGTCAGTAACTCACTTAATTAGTGGACATTCGATATCTTAAACACAGGGAGACTAACACACTCATAATAAGAAGGAGCCCAAAAATATAATTTGGGATTGGTGCGGTAGTTCAATAATAGTTCTCTAGTGGAATGAATTATTATTGATAAAATTAAGTTGTGTGTTCGGGGCGAACACGGGATGCTTAATTTTATCGGGAGACCAAAACCAATTCCTCCTCTCGGTCCCTATCGTAGCCTCTTATTTATAGAATACTATACCCACCTATACCCACCTTCTACACCCACCAATAGGGGGCCGGCCAAGCTAGCTTAGGGCCGGCCTAGGTATAAGATTGGGTGGCCGGCCCTAGCTTGAACCCAAGCTAGTGGGGCCGGCCAAATTAAATTAAAAAGGAAATTTAATTTTAATTTTTATTATGTAGAAGATATAATTTATTAAAGAGAATTAAAATTAAAATATCTCTCTTGTAAAAGATCTACAATAGATTAAAGAAAGAGATTAGATCTCTTTCCTTATTTGTAGATTGGTGAGATATTTTATTTTCTCTTTAAAAATTATTCACATGTTGTAAAATTAAAATTATGGAAATTTTTTTTTATCAACCATGAAGAGATTTTTTAAGAGAAATTTTAATTTTAAAATTTCCGGAAACAAATTCGGAAGTTTTAATTGTTGATTGAAACTTGTCCAATTTGTTCTTCATGATATGGCCGGCCACTTGAATTTAATTGGGGAAATTTTATTTTATTTTTCTCAATTAAATCATGTCAAGGAAATTAAGGAAATTTTATTGTAATTAAATTTCCTAATTTGCCTAGGCCAAGGAATATAAAAGAAGAGGTGAGGGTGCCTTCATGAGATACAACCTCTATTATTCCTCTCCCTCTTTTGTTCCTTGGTGTGGCCGGCCATCCTTTCCCTCTCTTCCTCTTGTGGTGGCCGAACCCCTCTCTTTCCTTGGAGCTCTTGTGGTGGCCGGATACTACTTGGAGAAGAAGAAGAAGGAGGAGAGGAAGCGAGCATCTCCTGGAGCTTGGTTAGTGTTTTGATTTTCTTCCTTGGTGAAGCTTCTTTCTTTGTGGCCGAACCTAGCTAGGAGGAGAAGAAGGTGGTTGGTGGTTTCTCATCTCGGAAGATCGTTGCCCACACAACGTCCAAGGTTAGAAGAGGAATACGATAGAAGATCAAGAGGTCTTTTTAGAAGGTATAACTAGTAGTTTTTCTTTTTCCGCATCATACTAGTTATTTTTGGAAATAATACCAAATACAAGAGGCTTACGTTCTAGTATTTCGAATATATTTTTCGATGTTGTGTTCTTTTGTTTTATTTATCCTTGTGATTTGATTGTTCTTTTCGGTTAACCTAAAGTAATTTTAGGAAATTAAATATTAGCTTTCTATAAAAGGTTTTGTCTAGTCGATGGTGGTTGCTCCCATATCCAAGAAGGCCATGTGCCTCGCCACGTCAGTACTGGGAACCAATTATGAAAATTAATATTTAATGGAATTAATAACTTAAGGTGATTTGGGTCGAACGTGTTAAGTTCTGCAGGAGACCCAAGTCAAAACCTAAAAGAACGAATAGATTAAGTTTTGGATCAAACGTGTTAAGTTCCGCAGGCGATCCAAAATTTAATTTAAAAGAACACATGGTAGCTAGGAAAAGGTTCAGATCTTTGTACAAAATTTTTGTACAGTGGAACCTCTAGGTTTTCCGAGTAGCAACCAACATTCAATTGGTCGGTGGAACCTCTATAAGCTAGTTGACGGATAACCGTCGTACATTTCTGAAGTGGTGATTGACCTTTTCTCCTAGCCGCATTTCCCTCCATTTAAAATATCCATTAGGATGATTTTTCAAATTAGTGACTATGCGTAAAAGCAACTCTTTTCTTATTCGGAATCACTGTCGGAACATGTCATCAGTATATACCAGCTCAGCAGAGAAATAATCATTGATATAAGTTGAGTGTGTCCATCTGCACGATCTCTGTTAATTGACCTTTTTCTTTGTGTATTCCTATAATAATCTTGTACGAATTTAGTACTTTAAGTTGATTGTGCACTACCATCATGAATAACACTTCACCGGGGTCTGATATTGTATGACGTTATGTTTTCGGGAAATTGAAAGAGGGGGATATTTAGAAATTAAGGATTGAGGAAATTATGATGACCTCGAGAACTTTATTCACTATAATTTTCGTTGATATTTGGAGGGTTGAACAAATCCCTAAAATAATGACTGGAATTTTTATCCATTTCTCTCTAAATTTTAAGTATGTAATGAGTGTAGAATTGATGAAATAGATGAAAGAAACGATGTATATATAGGGGGAAAATGAGTGTTGCCCAACGTTGGGAAAAAATGAACGTTGATTAACGTTCGATTTTGATTTTTTTTCCAACGTTCGTTTTGATTTTTTTTTGGTCTCCAAAAAAGTCCAAAAATATGAATTAAATTAAAAAATCGTAGCCCACCTTTTGGTAGCCCCACAAAAGTGAAATCACCCGATACAAACTTGTGCCAGTGATTTCTAATCATCCCAGAAATATCCTCTTCAATGGGGGATATTTGAGACGGGGAATATTTGGAGAAATATCTCATCTAAATATCCCCCATTGGAGATGCTCTGAGGGATAGTTTGATACCTTTTATACTTTAACATGTGGAATACATTATTATTATATTTTTGTTCTAACTCTTACAAGTGTTGAAGATCAATACCAACCCGTTAACTGATAAGAATAAAAACATATGGATGAAATATTTTTCTCATTCAATGAATAGAATTTAATAGATAGAAATTAGAATGTGTGGTTTAGAGTATTTCTCTCATTTAATAGATAGGATTTAAGATAGAAATTAAAATGTGTGTTGTTGGAAGTATTTCTCTCATCTAATAGATAGGGATAAAATTTCTTTGTGGATAGAATTTAGTTTTCTGATAACTATGTTGTATCTTGTATGGTGAGTACTATAAATACTCTCCCTTGCATTCATGTTCAATCATCCAACGAAAAATAAAAGTATAGAGTCTTCAAGTTGAAAGTTGCTCTTTATCTTCCTTTTCTTTTCCTCTTTAAAATCGTGAATGATCCTCAAAAGTGTTATAGTGTATTTGAAATGTGAATATAATACAAGTAATTTATTTACTTGTTTATAGTCTAATGTTTCAACAATTGGTATCAGAGCTGAATGATCAGGGATTGTTCTTGGTGGATTTATCTTGAATCGTGAGAAGGTTTATATTGTACAAGGTTGTTAATCAAACTTGTTCGGTATAATCAAAATCTTTTCGACACGATGGGTGACCTTCAAGTAGTAGGAGGAGTCAAGAAGCTCAACAACAAAAACTACAACACGTGGACAATATGTATGGAGTCATACCTACAAGGTCAGGATCTTTGGGAGGTTGTTAGTGGTAGTGAAGCCATGCAACTAGCAGAAGATGTTAATGACATCTTGTGAAAATGGAGAATCAAAGCAAGTAAAGCAATGTTTGCTTTAAAAATCCCAATTGAAGAACAAATGTTGGAGCACATCTGAGATGTCAAAACACCAAAGGAAGTATGGGATACCTTTGCTACACTCTTTTCAAAGAAGAATGATGCAAGATTGCAACTCCTGGAGAATGAGCTACTAGCAATAAGGTAACGTGACAAAATGATTGCCCAATACTTCCACAAGGTAAAGTCGATATGTCGTGAAATTTTAGAATTAGATCCAGCAACTCCTATTGGGGAAACCATGATAAAGACAATAATTATCCATGGTTTAAAACCAGAATATCGAGGATTTGTTGCTGCTATACAAGGATGACCAACACAACCATCGTTTCTTGAGTTTGAAAATTTACTTGTAGGCCAAGAAGCTATGGCTAAGCAAATGGGAGAAGTCTCGCTAAAGGGTGAGGAGGAAGCACTCTCACCAATAAAAGCAAGGGCAACTTGTTACTCAACCGCAAGTGCACGGTTTCGTCGTCAGTAATAAAAAAATATCGTATCCACAGGAATTGGTTATAACCACTAAAGATATCTCAAAGCGAATTAGTTAAACAATCAACTAGGATTTACACATACTAAGAAGTAACTAGAAAATAGAAATAAAAAAGTAATGCAGAAACTAGGTTTTATAAAAGTTCTAGGAGATTTGTTTTTTTTGTGATACTTATCAATGTAATATGATTTTACTAATTATATCCTCAATTGTCATGCATTTGTAAGAAGTCGCTAGTTATCTCTTGCAGAAAACACCGGCAAGGGACTTATATCTACACCTTAAGCAATTAAATAGTCATAATCCCTATGAAGTCCGTTAGTGGGGCAACCCCTGTCACGACGCCTCTCGGTAATACAACATAGAAACACATCACTAATCAATTCACATCTAGATATAAGGAACAACTCATCTATCTATCCCACTTCTTTGTAGATTCTTGCTTCACCCTTCAAGGTGATCTCCAAGATGTCCGTTAACGGGGCAACCTGTCATGACGTCCCTTGGTCATACAATCTAGAGAATTCCTCTACAAGATCCACAAGTAATACAAACATCAAATCAAGAATGGTAATTAGATCCATACACAACAATCCACACAAGGTTGAATTGATACAAAATATAACAACATAATTGCAACAAGAAGTTGGCAAATCCTTGAAATCTTTTATCAATTCACATCACAAATACTCCCTCTATCCTAGAACAAGAAAATCTACTCCATGAAACAAAGGAAAAGATTCAAAGACAAGAAGATCGTAAACATTTCGATCCAAATCAAGAAGATAGAAAAGAAATGCTTATCTAGAGACGACAAGTAATCTTCGGAATCAATCCTTGCTACCGGAGTCGAATCGGGAATGGAAACCTCTTTAGATCACCGCATTGACACCCAAAAGATGGAGAAAAGCCTCCAGATTAAATCCCTCCAAAGGGAGAGCCTTCCCCCTTTCAAAGAGGAAGAACCCCTTCGTATAGAGCAGGGGATTTGGGCGCCACACGACCCGTGTCACGGCTGTGTGGACCTCACACGACCTCGGCTGCTTAGCTCTCGGCCAGAGTCACACGACCGTGTGAGATTCACACGGCGGTGCCATGCTTCGTCTCTGGATGGCTCACATGGTCGTGTGGCACACATGGTCGTGCCAATCTTGGCCTCTGAAAATGTTGCATGGCCGCGTGACACACACGACCTGACAATGCTTGGCCTCCGGAAAGGTTGCACGGCCGTGTAGATCTACACGGTCGTGTTTTGATTCTGCTTCAAAAGTGACACGACCGTGTGAAACCACACGACCATGTCAACCCCCCTCTTCTGCTGATGCTACACACCCGGTCTGCTCCACACGGCCAAGATAATTTTCCTTCCTGTTCCTTTAGCATGGCCATGCGACACACATGACTGGCACTGGCTTCCTTCGTTTGTTGATTAGATTCACCATGAACATCATTTCCTCTCCAAATTTGACTCCTGTAGACAAAAAATACACAAGAGCATATCTCCGAACAAAGAAGAGTAAATATGCTAAAAGTAAAGCAAGGAGTATGAAAATGCATAGATAAAGCATGCATAAAATATAGGAATGTGCGTCAAAACATGCTAAACAAGTGCATAAAACCTACGCACATCACAACTTCAAACGACATGTTGGTGATGGATTTAAAAAGGATGGTGACAAAGTAAAAAATTATCAAGGAAATGAAGTTCATCGTCCAAGGAGAGCCCCATATAATCATGTCAATAATAGAAAGTTTATTGGCAAGTGTTACAACTGTGGGAAGGTGGGCTACATGGCAAAAGATTTCTGGCCAAGAAAAAGTTTGTTCAAAGTAATACTGCTTGCTACCTACAATCCTAAGGAGAATAGCGAAGATGACTGGGATGCTAAAGTCTTGTTCGCTACAGAGGAAAATGAAATAGCTTTTACAATAATGTTAGACAAGATTAACTACAAAAATGATTGGATCGTAGATTCAGGCTGCTCAAATCACATGATAGGTGATAAAGAAAAATTACAAAACTTGTCCGAATATAAGGGAGCTCGTATGGTGGTGACAACCAACAACTCAAGGTTACCAATAGCTCATATTGGTAAGACAATAATTACGCCCCGATATAATTCTAGCCAGGTGTCACTTCAAGATGCCTATCATGTCTCAGGAATGAAGAAAAATTTATTATTTATGGCTCAACTAACATCATCAAGTCATTATGTTCTATTTGGTCCTGAAGATGTAAAGGTATATCAAAATCTCAAAATATCAGAAACACCGACAATGGAGGGGCAACGACTAGAGTCGGTCTACGTGATGTCAGCAGAGTTTGCATATATAGACAAGACAAGGAAAAGTGAAACATCAGACATATGACATATGAGATTAGGTCATGTTAACTATTCCAAGTTAAACATGATGATGAAGAAGTCGATGCTTAAGGGGCTTTCTCAACTAGACATACGAACAGACACGGTATGTGCGGGATGCCAATATGGTAAAGCACATCAATTACCATATCAAGAGTCAAGGTTTAAAGCAAAGGAACCATTAGAGTTAGTCCACTATGATGTATTCAGACCTGTTAAGCAACCATCAATCGGTGGTATGTGGTACATGGTGACATTCATTGATGACTCCTTAAGGTATGTCTGGATCTTATTTATGAAAGAAAAATCTGATATAATTTCCAAGTTTAAAGAGTTCTAACAGTCAATCGAAGAAGAATTGGGAACAAAGATCTGTTGTCTATGCACATACAACGGGGGAGAATATAACTCAAGAGAGTTCTCCCAATACTTAAGAGAAAGTCGAATATACCATCAGTACACATGTGTCAACACACTACAGCAGAATGGTGTAGCAGAAAGAAAGAACCGACATCTTGCAGAAATTTGTCGGAGTCTGCACGACAAAAATGTACCTGGACGATTTTGGGCTGAAGCAATAAGGACTGTAGCTTTTATTATTAACAAACTTCCTCAACCAAGGTTAGAATTCATTTCACCTTTTGAGAAATTATAGAACATAAAACCTACAGTTAGTTACTTTCGAGTATTTGGTTGTGTATGTTATGTATTTGTTTTTGATCACTTACGAACTAAGTTCGACAAGAAAGCTATTAGATGTATCTTTGTGGGATACGATAACCAAAGAAAAGGGTGGAAATGTTGCGATCCAACAAGTGGAAGATGTTACACTTCACGAAATGTAGTGTTCGATGAAGCATCTTCTTGGTGGAACCCAGTTAAGGAGGTGTTGTCAGACTCTAAAGACCTCAAAGACAAATTGTAACAAAAGATGAGAGAGCATACTGTTCAACTTCAATCAAGTTCAGATGAATCACAAGATCCAAATGACAATGATATTGAGCAAAGAGTGACTCAGAGTCCTTGGCAAATCGACATATATCAACAACCAAATGAAGAAGAGAGGCCTAGTGAAATGGAAGAATTAATTCCACAATCTCAACTCCGAAGGTCAATAAAAACATGAAGGTCAAATCCAAAATATGTCAATGCAGTCATAGTTGAAGAAGCAATAGAGCCCGAGATGTTTGAAAAAGCATCGCAAAGTCCTGAGTGGGTGATAGCATGAAAGAAGAGATTGTTGCACTGCAACAAAATCAAACTTGGGATCTTATACCAAAACCAAGAGATGTGAAACCCATTTCTTGCAAGTGGGTTTTCAAAATAAAGCGTCGTCCAGATGGGTCAATCGAGAGGTACAAGGCACGATTGGTAGCTCGTGGCTTCTCTCAATAGTATGGACTAGACTATGATGAAACATTTAGTCCAGTGGTGAAACTTATAACTGTACGAATCCTACTTGCATTTGCAGCCAACAAAGACTAGAATCTATGGCAGATGGGTGTGAAGAACGCTTTTCTTCATTGAGAATTGGATCGGGAAATTTATATGATCCAACCAATAGGTTTTCAGAACCAATATCATCCTGAATATGTGTGTAAGCTATGGAAAACACTTTACAGATTGAAACAAGCACCCAGGGCATGGTATGGTAAAATCGCTGAATTTCTAACTCAAAGTGGTTATTTAGTAACATCTGTATATTTCAGCTTATTTATCAAAACAAATAAAGGAAAATTAGCTATCGTGCTAGTATATGTGGATGACCTAGTCATAACAGGCGATGACAAAGCAGAAATTCTTCAAACGAAGGAGAATTTATCAGTTCAATTTCAAATGAAAGAACTTGGGCAACTTAAGTATTTTCTTGGTTTAGAGATTGATCGCACACAAAGTGGAATATTTCTTTGTCAACAAAAATATTCCGAAGACTTGTTGAAAAAGTTTGGAATGCTCAAATGCAAGCCGATCTCGACACCTATGGAACAAAATGTCAGAATGTGTGCACATGAAGGGAAAAGTTTAGAAGATGCAACTATGTATCAACAATTGATAGGCAGTCTCGTCTACTTAACCTTAACTCGACCTGATATTTCTTATGCAATCAGTGTAATAAGTCAGTATATGCAAAATCCAAATAAGCCTCATTTGGAAGCAGCTCGACGAATACTAAGATATGTAAAGAACACAATTGATTATGACCTTTTGTACAAAAGAAATGAAGACTGCAAGTTAGTTGGCTACTGCGATGCTGACTATGCAGGAGATTATGACACAAGAAGATCAACAACTGGTTATGTATTCAAGCTTGGTTCTGGAACAATCTCGTGGTGTAGCAAGAGACAACCAACTGTATCATTGTCAACCATTGAAGCTGAGTATCGAGCAGCAGCAATGGCAGCTCAAGAGAGCACATGGTTAATACAACTAATGAATAATCTACATCAACCAGTAGACTATGCAATTCCAGTATATTGTGACAATTAATCAGCAATTCGTTTGGCGGAAAATCCAATCTTTCATGCAAGAACTAAGCATGTTGAAGTGCATTATCATTTTATTAGAGAAAAAGTTCTGCAAGGAGAAATTGAGATGAGATAAATCAGTATAGATGATCAAGTTGCGGATGTGTTCACAAAAGGCTTGAGTGCCAACAAATTCAAGATGTTTCGTTATCAACTCAGCATAGTACAAAGGGTTGGTGTTGAGGGGGAGTGTTGAAGATCAATACCAACCCGTTAACGGATAAGAATAAAAACCTATGGATGAGAATAATTTTCTCATTCAATGGATAGAATTTAATAGATAGAAATTAGAATGTGTGGTTTGGAGTATTTCTTTCATTTAATATATAGGATTTAAGATAGAAATTAAAATGTGTGTGGTTGGGAGTATTTATCTCATCTAATAGATAGGGATAAAATTTCTTTGTGGATAGAATTTAGTTTTCTGATAATTATGTATCTTGCATAGTGAGTACTATAAATACTCCCCCCTGTATTCATGTTCAATCATCCAACGAAAAATAAAAGTATAGAGTCTTCAAGTTCAAAGTTGTTCTTCATCTTTCTTTTCTTTTCTTCTCTAAAATTGTGAGTGATCCTCAAAAGTGTTGTAGTGTCTTTGAAGTGTGAATATAATACAAGTAATTTATTTACTTGTTTATAGTCCAATTTTTCAACAAGTTCCATCCTTATTATTCTTAGCCATGTAAAATACTGCAACGGAGGATACAATTTCAGATACTTCACAGTTCGTAACTAGTTTTGCCGATGTGGCTAGTTCTGCCGATATGGATCATTCAGCAGAAAATTTGAATAAATGCGGTGTCTTTTTTACCCGGTTTAGTGTTTTTTCCACCATGAAACTTCTCTTTTTCCAACTATGATAGTTGTGCATCAAATGATCCATAAATGGGGTACATTGGCTATATGTTTCCTTTATTAACTCTATTGTGCTCATCCCTCACAACTGTGGAATGATTTGTCTGTAATTTTTGTTAGATTTAGTGTTTCTTTACAATAGGATTTTCTAGTTGCATAGTTCCTTTTAGTTTGAATGCAGCCTTGTAGTTAATTATCCTATTGGCCTGTATCGCATGAAGAAAGGAAATCATGCCAAAGGATCATCTTTCAGCAAAATAAACATGGAATAAAAGGTACATATCAGTACCGGAGTAAATATAGATGAAAAGTTTAAAAAGAAGCTCATGTTCATCATCTAATTCACTTTAGGACATGTAATTCTGTTGAAATCATTGCTTGTGTTTCAACTGAAAAAGTCTGGAGGATGTCATTTATCAGATTCTAGTTAGTAAGTTAAATCAGGCTGGCCTATGTTGCTGCTGGTCATGGAGAAGTCAAGGGTTAAGAATGCATAAGAAAAATATAAAGACAAGGAGATAACTAACACAGTAGCTAGTTTGATGGGTTAAAACCTGAATTACCTGGTTGAGGTAGAAGAACACTAGTTGATAAGTTTTCTTTTTTCCTTGACATTTGTAGCTATCAAAAGCAGTAATGACTGCTGAATATGCAGGAAAATCACTAAATTAAGCCTAAGGAAATAGTAATTTGAGTTTTGAAGATAATTTGAGTATTTTTGGATTAGAAAATTCAAGTAGTCTTGTTTGTGCAAATCTGGATCATGCTCCATTACTTATTGTTTTCTTGGGAATACATCACTTGGATCCTTAAACATGCAAGCTCAGTAACTTCACTTGTCTAGAAATAGCTCATTGATTCCCAAGGTATTTATGTAACTATAATCAATATTTAACTGAATGTGGCATCATAGAATGCCTTCTGGCGCTCAGAGATGCTCAAGGCCATGAGTATGCAAGATCTTCATTTTTGTGAAGTATTTTGTTAAATTTTTATACGAAGATGAATAGTCAAGAGTGAAACAGAGCATTTGATTTATGGTTTGTTTGTTGCTTTAGCTCTTTCTTGTGAGCTCTGGTTTGAATGCGACTGCACATAGCAGCCCGATCGGTTCCACTTGGATTAGCTAGTGATTTGCTCAAGAAAACGAGAAAATTTGTTGCTCAAGAAAAATATCTTGCTCTAGGTCAGAAAGCTTGTTGCTCCAGTCTTCTTTGCTTATGGCTCAAGCGATGGTTTCTTGTTGCTCAAGAAAGCTTTCTTGTTGAGCATGGTTGACACTTCATATAAGGAGAGTGGTTCTTGATCAAGGAGAGATTGTAAAAAGAAATTTCAAAAAGAGTTTTTGAGCAATGAGAGATTTCAAAGAGAATAGATCCTTCCACTTGATTCTCCCGTTTCTTCATCTTCTTTCTCTTTGTTGTGCATTCCTTCACTTGGCAGACACCCCTGATAGCGTTCAAAGTACATGTTAAGTTCGTCACAAGTCACAACAACATGTGTTAGATTGTGATGGTGGTTTCACTGTTTTATCTTGGAAAATAGACGTCTAACGTGACCTCATAACATTGTTGGAGAGGACAAATTTATTTTAAGGAAACTGCATCATTACACGCCCAAATCAGAGTAGGATTTGAGTTGCTCGAGGAATAAAGACGTTAAGTCATGTAGCGATGTAGTCTTCTTAAAATAGATTCGTCCTCTCCGATATTACTACGAGATTACGCTGAACATCTGTTTCCCAAAATAAAATAGTAAAACAACATTTCAACACCTAAGACAGGTTGTCATGGCGAATTGAACATGTAACTGAATACCATCAAAGGTGTGAGCAATGATTGCATGAAACAGAGAAAGAAGAAGAAACTAGAAAATAAAGATGAAAGAACTCTTTTGTTTGAAATCTCTCCTTCTCAAGAACAACTCAAATTTCTCCTTACAATCTCTATTTGCTCAAGAACCACTCCCCTCGTTATATGGAGTGCTAATCTTGCTCAACAATAATTTTTCTTGGACAACCAGAAACCTTAAACAATAAGCAAAGAAGACTTGAGCAAAAGGCTTGTATCTTACATGAGATGTACTTTGGTCTCTATGGCCCCCGTAAATGTCATATATCAAATACCTGAGCTTTTTAAATCTGAACTGTTTGTACATATTTGTACAAGTCTGTTTCCTTTGTTCGTTTTTTCTACTATTTGAAGGTTGTAAACTTGTTGTTTTTTTTTTGCTATTTGAACATTATCAATGGTCATTTGAACTAGTTATTTTGCCTTCTGTTTTATTTGTTTAGATACAATTAGATAATAATAGTAAAAAAAATATCTTTTGTTTTTATATCCAAGTTGTTTTTTCATTAATTATGCTTATGTTTTTCTAAAATACTTTATCTCTGTCCGTTCCTTCAAATTTTAATTAAAGTTTAGTTGGCAATAAAAAATTAGATGATATATATATGATTTTAAAATCTTTATAATATATTTTGATACGAAATGGAAATGTTAGAAAATGATTATACAAAATTATTTCTAAATGTCCGTAAATAAAAAATAGAGCTCTCTTATACATAAAAAATCATGGTTAATTGGAAAAGTCACAATATTTAAAGGAAAATTATATGGTGTTTATTATCTTAAACCGTTTTAATTATTTCAAAAGATAATTACTGAAAATTTTGAAAATATTGGAAATTATAATAAAACCCGTGGCTATTTTTGTAATTTGATGTTGGACAGTAAACCCTAATCCTGAGTCTGTTCCTCGCCCGCTCTCTATATATTAATGTCGACCTCCAACTATTCTTCATACGCCGCCCGTTCTTCTAACCAGGTACGTTTCCTTTTTCCTTCTTCCTCTTTTTCATTTTTAGATCGAAGTAGAGGCCGTGATGTGCATTACCTACCTATTATATGAGATCGGAGCCTTCTCTCCTCTCTGATTAAGCAACGAACCAATGGATCCTTCTGAGCCTCTTCTTTATTTTTTTTTCTTTTATTTTATAAGGTTTTTTTTTCAAGTCGCCCTCGATGTGATGATTTCTCTTCTCGGAAATTTTTTCATGTCGATCTTACAATGAATCAGACTACAACTATCTGATCGACGGCGACAGTCAAGCTTTTGTTTTTTGTTTTGTTTTGTTGGTGTTTTTGTTCTTTGACGGATTGATGAACTGTGCGCAATAAGCCGATGCTCTGGACTGCAGGAGGAAGGAAGCATGGTATGGCGCACAGAGATCAAACTAAAAGGGTCATCATGTCTGCTCGCATTGATACCTTCGGGATTTGATCTCGCGGGCCTGGATTCGACCCACATTGCTCTTTCCGTCATCAATTTTCTTAAAGAGAAGGCTTCCTTTTTCAATCAATATTTTTTATTTACTTTTTTTGGCTTTTGGAAATTTTGAGTTATAATTTCAATTCGATATTACTACGATTGATGTTTGTTAATATCTATTACTCTACCAATTTTATTTGATGAAGATATTTTTTTTGTCTTTATTTTCTATCATTACCAATTTTATTAGATTACAAAGAGGATTAACATATGCATCTATTTGCACGTCAAGTGGTTTGAACACAAGATCTACTCATGTATACGCACATAATTTAAACCGGAGACCTTTTATCTTATAACTTGAGCACCAACTAGTTGTTCATTTTTCATTTAGTAATTAAGAGTACTTAATTCCATAATTCGAAATTAATCGAATTAGTAATTAATAGCTTCATGGGAAAAATTGTATTAAAATATTTGGAAAAATTCCAAATTATGTTTTATAATAACAATGTTTTTGAAAATTCAATATAAAGTTATTAAAAAATATTTATCAGTTAATTTAGTGTTTGCTTATTGGCTTAAATTATAGATATTTATAGATATTTTTTAAGGGTTAACATGGTGATCAGTGATTCTATTAAGGTGGTGTTGCAATTCGAGTATGTTGTCACCCGGAGAACAGTAGCGATGCAGCAAAGGCTGCATTATCATTTTCTGTTCGCGTTTGGCTCCTTGCACAATGTCCCCCTACGCATGAAAGACAAGCAGCCATATGAGTTGTGCAAAGACGGTCGATTTTAGTTGGATTTGAGTTAAACTCTATCCTTTATCTTTTTATTTATTTAGTTATTATATCTATCCACATTCCTATCAGAATTTTATAATTTTTTATTCTAACTATTAACCTTCAACAAAAACATAATAATTAACATTATATATAAAAATATAATTTAATAAGAATAAGTTTCTATGTATACATCAATATTAAATATCAAAAAAATTAGTTAATGAATTTTGATAAAACGGGCGCTTGAAATTACCATCCTCATAGGAGACCGGATCTTTCGGTGTGTCCAGATTGGACCAAACAACACGGGACCAAATATCATGTAAAAAGTAAAAATTTTTATATATCTCTCTACTATAATTTTTTTTTTGATTCTCTATTTTTTATTATGTCTTTCTTATCTTTTCTTTGTATTTTATTTATTTTATATATAATTGAATTTTTATAGAATTTAAATATATATAAGGTTAACATTTGTAATAACAGTAATAATTAAAAAATATAAATATTCTTGTATATTAAATAAAAAATATATTATTATTATATTTAATAGTTTTTTTTACTAATTATATTATATGTCAAAATATATAAATCTATCAAGATATTGTGCGTTTTTTTAATAATAAATACTGAAAAAATTAACTAAAAAAAATTATTGAGAGCGGCTTTAGAAGGAATTCCTACTAAACATGCTCTAAAGCTCTACTATGTATGTTTTTGTATGAACTCGCATAGGGTTATGTCACAAATATAAAGAATGTTTTTCAAAGATTAAATTTTGTGGGTGTTTAATATGTATTTTCAATTTGTCTATAATACAGATTAGGGTTCTCTAAAAACATGTAATTATAGTTTCAATTTTTTTTTGAAAAATCATTATATGTTTTTTTAAAAATAATTGACTGAGCTTTACATTTATTATCACAATATTTTTATTTTTTTAAAACATGTTTTCACTTATTGGATAAATACATAAATAAATAAATATGTCATTCGAGATTAACAATAATTTAAATACATTAAACCTTACCTTTAATATTTTGATTTACATTCAACCTTACTTTCAATATTTTAATTTTGAGCTTATAAATCTTAGCAAATTTGATTTGGTGATTTGATTAAATGATGACTTTATTTATTTTTATTTATATATCAAAAAGATATAAAATCATATTTATTTTTCGATTCAATAGAAGCTCTTAAAATACAAGAAGTGAATATGATTACATAGTATTTAGTTACATACGCTCAAATGACCCATCCTCATAATAAGAATATACATAACCCAATGGCAGTTTGGTTCGATATGAAATGAACTTATAATCTGATGATCAAATCGATTCTATGATTATAAGTTCATAACCCTAGCTCATTCCCATTCTGGGTGGAACATATCTACTAATTCTTTTATTCAGGTTGGTAAGAGAGATTTTGAACTAAGAAATAGACCTAGAAACAAAAAAGAGGGTATCTTGAGCAATTACAAGAATTGCGTTTATTGATATTTTTAGTATAGTCGATGCTGTCATATATATAGTCATACTCTTTCTGACACTCCTTTTATAATTTCGCACGTAAGGGGTTATTTCTTGATTTCGTCCAGTCATTAATAACTTGATTACTTTTAGATAATAGTAGATTAAACAATGCTCGTAAGGAGTCCTATTGAAATCAAGAAATATAGGCCTACCTACCATTCACGAGTTTTCCAAAAAAAAATCGACTAGTGGGTGAAGACCCCCTAGAGATAAGAGACATAAGGCTGAAGAGAAAGTCAAAAAAGGATCTTTCGTATATAATCTTGCATAATCTCGAATGTTATTAGTTTTGGTACATAGACCAAATAATATAATGCAAGCAAAAGTTCCTAGATAGATGGAGATATAAAATAACATATAAGTTATCATGCTTGCATATCAATCATTTGAGTCTCTAACAATTATTCTAATAATTACATATCTGATTTGACCTATGAACGAATATGCAAGTATACGTTTCATGTGGTAAAAGATGATTCGCTTGTGTTCAACACATTCGCTAATCTGCCCCTAGGCGAACACGGAGGAGGTATTAGTGTAAGTGGTCAAGGCATGGGGGAGGGTATGCTCGGATACGCCGAGTTTTGATCCTAAAATCTCATGTGACAACATCCCATGCCTTAAACACCGCACTGCCCCGAGGGGGCGCAATCATACGTTTCATGCTTGTTTGAGTAATAGCAATGAGATTCCCCAATATCATGCTAAGAATAGCTAGGATTTCCAAGAGAAGATGTCATTCGTTTGATGAAAAATAAAAAGAAATATCGAAAATTTGTGTGGCTGAAGCTGAAGCAACTACTTTTGAAGTAACAGAAAGAAAAGCAACGACTGAAGTGGGAGAGTCAGAGTCAAAAGGAGGATTCCTCACTTCTTTCTCTCATTCAAAGTCGTGCATGAGACTTTCATTTTGCATGGCTCCTAAGTGCTAAAAGAAGAACTCATCTTCTTTCTTTTTTTGATTACTTTCCTCCCGTATGTATAAGACTGAATCCATTCAAGATAACCAGCTGACCTTGGTTCTGTAGAAGCAAGTTAGAAAAATTAAGAAATATAACCATCTGATTTGATTCATTCTCAATAGCTATAAAATGATCATCTTAGGGTGATCCTTTTATCAACGAATGCTCATATTACACTCGTAGTCTCCGAAGGAGGAGAACCAACTATTTAGCATCTACATCAATAATTTAAGCATTGTAACATCATTAATTCGATCCTTTGTAGAAACTACTTGTAATTTCTCTTTCTTTTGGGGGCTTAGTTAAATTTTGTAGGTAGTGGCCTAATACTCTTTCTGACACTCCTATTTATTCTGATATATTATAGCATTAGGATCAATGACCTCTTTATCCATGATGACAGTTGTTGGTTGCTCTTCTAATACCTTGCTTTGTATAGCAATCTTTGGAGTTCTATGATTTTATTTTCTGAATTCTGATTCAACTATGATTATGTCTTTTATAAAATTTAGGGGGTGTTTGGTTGATGGACTTGCGAATGAGGAATGAAATGATAGTAAAAGATGGTGTTTGGATTGTGGATTTGGAAATGACAATTTGGGAATGATTTCTAGATTTATGGGAATCAACCAAACTCATATAACTAGATGAATTTCATTTCCATTCTCATTCCCATTACACCTTACTATCAAACTCATACCTATAGTCATTCTCATCATTTAACCAAACGTCAACTTAGTCTTTTCACATATAGTCTTGTCCTTCTCAACACTGCTAATGTTAGCATTAATGGTATTCATATCCTGTAAATCTTGGAGTTTCCTTATTTTTGTATCATTCTGTTTAATATCCTTGCTCAACTCAGTAACCAAAGTTCGTACCCTAGCAAGTTGATCATCTTTTACTTTGCAAAAATTACATTCAACTTACTCTTGAACATCCTCTGCTACATGCTCCTCATGAACAATCTTTGCTTGCTCAGGAAAAGACATATTGGTAAAGTTCTGTGCAATTTGATTATTAATTTTCTCTTCAACATCTTCTAAGAAATCAATTGATAGCAGATTTTCCTCTAAATCTGATGAAACTAAAGTTACTATTACTTTTTATGAAGGCAGTTCGCCAATCATGGTTTTTATTATAGATACACATGAGATTATCTGATTCCATCGACATATCCTTGGAAGGGTAAAGTTCTTGTGTGGCTCTATGATTCTAATATATTTACACATCCAAATCTGCAATACAATAAATATGGTTATAAATTTTGATTCAATGAAGTTATAGTAAAATTTAATAACTCATAGCAAGTAAGTGTGCAAATCCTTTCAATATTGGAGTTTGATTTCACTCAAGCCCTTGTGGCTTAGGCCTTTAAGAGAGCATCACACCTATGACCTCCATATTGTCATATAGTCATATATAGTCTTATACCAATTATATTTACCTAAATTTTTTAAGTTAGCTACACAATAAAGTAGCGTAATTTAGATATACTACTAGTAGTAGTAAATAACATGCATATAAAAAATATAAAATACTAAGTTGACAGAATAAAATATCAGATTCAGGAGATGGTTCTAATTGTTTGCTGGCGTTGATCAATTTGTTCTCTACTTCATTATTTGAACAATCTTGATCTATGAAATGTTGAAGGTAGAGTGGGATGAGGGAGACATCCAAAGGCAAATGGAATTCATCGCCATGATTTAGAAGTCCTGGAATCAACGGAACATCTTTTCTTGTGAATCTAATATTTTGATTTTGAAAGATAAAACACTTAGTATGATATTCTCAATTATCAAATAGATTTTGTACAAGGCATATAATGTTTGCATTGCAGTATATTAGGGACTAGGCAAATGATCTTCTACTTATCAACTCTATCTGTCACTCATTTTGTTGTATTGATAATATGAACGACTTAAACTAGGGGACATTACTTTTCCATTATAGTTTTTTATGTTATACATAGAAGTAGAACTTCTAAGGGAGGTTAAAGCACTAGATGTCTTTTAATTCTATAAACAAATACTTAATATCAAGCACTAGATGTCATTACAATGTTAGTTTTGAATAATAAAATGTGTGCAACATCTGCTAATGTAGTCTAAGCACGTTGTAGCAATTACGGTTCTATAGCCGCTACAATATTCTGGTATAAGCACGTTGCAACAACATTTTTTTCATAGCAGCTATAACATGTGAATCTAAGAGTGTAGCAACTGTTAAAATTTGAGGAATGTCCTAAGGTAATCATCTTACGATTTTTTCTATTTATTTGATAAGTATAGATTCACTATTTGAGTGCATATTCTATGTTTGATTGTCTTAAACTCATTTATTGAATCTCCATAATATAATTCATAGCATAAGAGAATTTGTGATTGGATCACAACTAGTGATTATCTCTACATGTGTAATTATAAATATATTGAAATTTTCCTAGTCGTCGAATTAATGCATTCGGACATTATCAATTTTGTAAGACTAGCACAGGTTATACTCTTTGGTTCCGCTAAACAACTGTTTTCTCACTGGCTGGAGACATTGGGATGTCGAGAGTTAAACGTGGACGCTAGTTATGGTAACTAATTCATTGGAGTGACTCGCTGTAAGATTTCATATGGTTCTCTACATATATATAGATATGTCTGTGATGTTCTTACTGCAGCACGAGTGCAAGTTTCCTTCGATTTGAGGTATACAAGTCATTTTGGTTATTGAGACTTATACTTTGACATCTTAAGCAAACATCTCATTGAGATGTGGACCTAGAATGATTGGGTATAAGTTGAAGTGCTCGAAGGTGTTTAGATAGCCTACAGAGGATTCACCGCTCCTTGCGAGGAGACGTATATTCTATGGCCACTCGTTAGGATTATTACTCAAAGTCTTTGGCCAAAGCATCACATGTTAATAGTGTGAGACTCTTGTACACATATACGAGTAATTTGAATCTGCAGAATGAGGAAGTATTACTTGGGCTAGGTGTGAAGTAGTCAGCCTAGTGGGGACAAGACACATAGACCATGTCCTGAATTAAGTGAGTATAAGACGAGTATAAGGAACGAGACGTGACTCACTATAGTTGCTGAAGGGTTTATAATTAATTCTAAGATCAACTATGATTTTTCGACTAATTGGGGATCATGATGTACTACTAGGTGTCACTCATGATCATTCTATAATTAAATAGTTAATATGGACGATCAAGATGTATATGTAATGCTTTGGCCAAAGACTTTGAGTAATAATCCTAACGAGTGGTCATAGGATATACGTCTCCTTGCAAGGAGCGGTGAATCCTCTGTAGGCTATCCAAATACCTTCGGGCACTTCAACTTATACCCAATCATCCTGGGTTCACACCTCAATGAGATGCTTGCTTAAGTCTCTATGACCAAAATGACTTGTATACCTCAAGTCGAAGGAAACTTGCACTCGTGCTGCAGTAAGAACTTCACAAACATATATATATATATATATATATATATATATATATATATATATATATATATATATATATATATAGAGAGAGAGAGAGAGAGAGAGAGAGAGAGAATCATATGAAGTCTTATAACGAATCACTTCAATGAACTAGTTATCATAACCAACATCCACATTTAACTCTTGATATCCAATATCTTTGGCCAGTGAGAAAACAACTGCTTGGCCGAATTAAAAAGTATAACTCGTGCTAGTCTTACAGAATTGATGATCTCCGAATGCATCAATTCGACGACTAGAGAAATTTCAATATATTCATAATTGTACATGTAAAGATAATCACTATTTGCGATCCAATAACAAATTCTTTCATGCTATGAATTATATTACGGACATTCAGTAAATGAGTTTAAGACAATCAAACATAGAATATGAACTCAAATAATGAATCTATACTTATCAAATAAATAAAAAAAATCATAAGACGATTGCCTTAGGGCATCCTACATGGGCAGGACCCTTTAGGTGTGCACCCGTCCTACACACTTGGGGTGGACAATATATTAATGTTATATATATATATATATACACACACACACACACACAATGGTAAAGCCAGCCGGGGTGATTTACCCGGGTTGATTTCAAGTTGTGACCAACAGCCACCGACCCCGACACTATCGCCCTGGGGTAATTCCTCTTTCTCTCATGGTTTTTATTTTTTTCCACTGTAAATTTGAGTTCGACGTCATCAACCCATATATATATATATATATATATATATATATATATATATATATATATATATATATATATATATTTGAGTTCGACGACTGACGACACCTTGTGCGTGACGCTCATGGGCTGAGTGGTTGGGACACTCAAAAGTGATTCGGGCGCTCTAGTTGGTACTAACTTAGGGCACTCGAGTGGACACTCACTCTAGGCACTCTGAGTGACTTTCAGGCACCCTAAGTGACTTTCAAGCACCCTGACCACTCAGTCCCAGCATCGTGAACGGGATGTTGTCCAGGCTAACTAAATCTCATAGGCAACTTTGAAAATACCCAAATCATGTACTTGACATTAATTTTTCCCCTTCGTTTGTTCACTCGTCGAATCGATTGCTACAGTGTAGCAATCGATTTGGTAAAGTTTTGTGACCATAAATAGTAACTTTAATTGATTGTTATATTATAACAATCGATTAAAAAGACTTTATGATAAAAAATTCGTTGCTTTCAATACAGTGTATCGAAATTATGTTTGAGGGTATGAATGTAATTAGGAGAACAAAACGAATACATAATACTTTATTCCATGTCATTTCGAGCTCTTCAGGTCTATCAGTCAGTTTAGATCAAAATCGACTAATGGATCTAAAGAACTCGGAATGACATAAAATAATGTCAAATTTGCTTAACTAGTTCTACTAATTATTTACATGTTCTCAAATATCAATTTAATACATCATATTAAGAGAAATAAATTTTTGAATACGAATCATATTTTTCAAATACATTCGTGTTCAAAAATTTGTTACTATCAACACGATATATCAAATTGATATTTGAGAATATATATATATATAAACAAATCACTTAATAATTATGTTCGTAAATCTTTAAATGAACATGTTCATGAATTTATGAATCAAATACGATTAAAGTTGAACTCAACTCGATAATGTTTTCGACCTCGAAATCAAGCTTAAGCTCAATTCATTAACTTAATCGAATAATTTTTTTTTTCAAACTTAGATCCAAATAGCTCATGAACGTTTACACCCCTATCTAGGGTTGATTTTAATAATCAATGTGTCCATAATTATCATCCATCTTTATTGTTTTTTTCATTGATTAGTGTCCATTGTGCACATATACATTATATAGAGTCATTCTGGATATCTGGGTCATTATTTGTATGGTTATGACATTTTGACATTAGTTTCATTCGTTTCCACTTTTATTGCATTTAGTTTACAGGCAAAATCTGAAAGAATCCGCAGTTGAAACAAATAAACAAGGAAATCATAATCTCAAAAACCATAATAGTCAAACTCCATGTTATGTAAGATCAAACACTGAATTTGAAAGGTATAACTCAAATAAATAGATAGAACTCCTTTGGAAAATGAAATATAGGAAACTACTAATTCAAATGCTACTAAGACATAACGCTTATTCCTCATCATCCTCGTCGCCATCTCCTCCGGCTGCTTTCTTTGCAGCAGCTTTCTGGTTCTTTCTCTTAACCCTTCCTGGGCGGCCGCCGCCAAATGGACTAGTTAATGAGAAATCAATGTGCTTTGCGGAGTCCACTCTAACCATGAACGAAGGAATGTTGACAACTTGCCTTCCAACTCTGTAATCAAGGGTAAAGTAGAACACTATTATAGCACTTGCATTCCAACTTGCACCAACAGTTGAAAAAAATCATGAAAAGAAATTGAGAAAAACTTGCTGAAAGGCACATAAATGGAAGCAATGATCAAAGAATAGCTTAAAGATATGGAACTAAGTTCATCCTTACGAGTGATAATAAGTTTACATAGAAACAATATTATAGCACTTGCATTCCAACTTGGCACCAATAGTTGAAAAAATCATTAAAAGAAGTTGAGAAAGGCTTGCCAAAAGTCACAAAAGTGGAAGCAATGATCAAAGAATAGCTTAACGATATGGTACTAAGTTCATCCTTGAGAGTGATAATAGGTTTACATAGAAGCAATATTATAGCGCTTGCATTCCACCTTGTACCAACAGTTGAAAAAATCATGAAAAGAATTTAAGAAAGACTTGCCAAAAGGCACAAAAATGGAAGCAATGATTGAAGAATAGTTTAACAATACGGTACTAAGTTCATCCTTGAGAGTGATGATAGGTTTACATTGAAGTGATATTATAGCACTTGCATTTCAACTTGCACAAACAATTGAAAAAATCATGAAAAGAAATTGAATAAAACTTGCTGAAAGGCACACAAAATGGAAACAGTGATCAAAGAATAGCTTAAGATATGGTACTAAGTGTAGGATCGTTACTGCACCAACACTAAGTTCATCCTTGAGAGTGATAATAGGTTTACATAGAATCCTACATCATAAAAATAGTAAGCAAACTAAGTATCTAATGTTTCCAGCACACTAGAATTGCAAGAGAACAAATGATCCCCCTATTAACACAGATTTTCTTGCAAAACCAATAATATCATTATTAGTAACTTAAAACATACAGAGTACAATAGAGGTTATGTATGTAGCTGACCTCGAATAGTTAGATCAAAAAAGATTAACAATAATGCTAAATATATAGAATAATGTAGATTAAGACTAGATAAAAAAACAGATTTGTCACAATTGATGCTTGGTCATTTATCAATGAATGTTAATGATTTGTTGTCTGTGCTCCCCCAGGGGCACCTCTTCTTTGTCTTCACCCCATTGTTGCAAAACTTGATTATATATATCTGACTTTCCAATTGATAAATTAGATGGTTTTACAAAATTTTCTAGTTCTTTTACAAAAGAAGTAAAGCAGCATCATTCAATGAAAATACACAAAATGATGGGCACCCCTATTATGTTCCACAATACTGCTATGACAGAAATTATTTTATTACCTGACTTTCAGCTAAGAGGATAAATGATGCAATATCTCCTAATCCCTTAAGCAACAAGATCATTCATCAACCGACATCGAGACAAGAGAATAGAAGCATATTACAGAAACAGAAAGTAAACGCTTGTAATAAGAAAAAAATAGCATCCAATGAGTTAAATCAACAAGTGATTCTGCATGCTCAATTGCTCATATACAACTAGAAGTAAAGATGAAAGTAATAGTAAAAAAAGTTAAGCCTTTTTCACAGAAATAAACGGGTAGATCATCAACACGTTCTGTCGAGGTTATCGTAATAGCCAACTCACCTGATGTGGCGCTGCCTGATCAGGACACGAGCATGGTGGATCGACTTTGCCATCCCAGACTTGAAGACGAGCGTCTGAAGGCGGCGCTCCAGAAAGTTCTCCACAGTAAGCGCAAGGACGTAATCGAGCTTGTTCTGTCCCTCCTCCAAGAGCCCGTAACGGTTCATCCTCCGGAGTAGGGCCTCGCCCTCAAAGATCCGGCGGGGGTTTTTCTCATCGAGCGTGAGGAGTTCCCTAGCGGCGTTCCGGATACGGCTGAGAGCGTACTGAACCCTCCAGAGTTCGCGCTTGCATCGGAGGCCATACTCGCCCACTAGCTTCAGCTCCGCGTCCAGCCGCTCTTTCTCGTAGGGCCGGCGGGGCTTCTTGAAGGTCTTCCCATCTGTCAAAAATCAGACTTTAACTACATATTTTGAAGCAGATCCAAAACCGAATCGATCAAAAAAAAAAATCAACAGAATAAAAAAACACAAAACCAAGAAAAAAAATCCGAGATCGATAGAAAAAGAATCTTACAGTTGCGGTAGAAACTGACATGCACCATGGCCTTGTTAGTTTCCAAGCCTTGCCTCGGACGGGGAAGATCCGAGATCGGAAGACGCCGCCGCGAAGAACTGAGAATGAAGCTGTGGTTTCCCTTTCATATCCGTATCGATGGGAAAAAGAAAACCCTACAAGGTTACAATCGCAGATCTGAGTCATCTGACCGTCACCTTCAGTCCTGGGCCAAATCGGGTTCGAATTGGGCCCCCAACTTCTATGTGCACTGCTTCGCCCGGTCCGGTCTGGTCCGATTTCGAACAGATGATTAACGTGCGTTTCTTTCTCTTCCCTGATTGGCCCGTTTCGATCGCTGTAGGACAGTAGGAGGGATGGGTTACAAGCCGTGGAAGCTCCATTGAGGTCGGCCATGGAATATCACATTGGGATAGGCCAAGGACCTCAACCAGGTAAGCCTCTTCTCCAAGATGGCCGTCTCCGGCGACCGCCACTGCACACCGCCCGATCTCCACGGAGGGTCGGCAGCCACTCCCTCCACTTACTCTTTAGCGCCGAGCACACCTGCCCGCTCTGCGATACCGACGTTGGCGAGGTCAACGTGCCCCTCGCCGATCTCTTCAACCGGGAAGGCATCGACGACCGGTGGAGCATCCGGCACATCAACTACCAGGTTTCCCTGGTCGGGGTCAGGTAAACCCAAGGGAGTGCTCAACTCCGCCTACATGCTCAGTGAGAGCGTGGCGCCGCCGGCCTCGTCCATTTGATATATTATATAAGTAATGTGAATGCAGAATAGATAGAAGAGGAAAGAGACCTCATTGTGAATGAGATTTTAGTCTTATATTGGGAATTTCATGGTATGTTGGTTGATTTATATTGATTCACGTACATTGAGAATGTCAACAAATGCATGGGGAGAAGTTTTCTATCAAGTGTAAGTGTAAGTGCACAGGAATGCAAATCCAGGACCACAATTGCATTGGAATCATGTTGACTTGTGTCTGGGCACAACCTGTGCGTGCCGAATGTTGGACTGGTCGGTGCAATGCAACTTTTGCTTGACGGAGTACCCGTGATAGTTTGGGTACCACTCAGTTCATCGTTACCACCAGTGCTTGGTGGAATCACGATTAACCGTTGTATCATGGGAAACATACGACCTGAGTAAACCTCGAAGCATTTCCAGAGGTGGGGCGAATCTGTTTCAAGGAAACTGCGTTATTTGCATGCCTCAATCCACTGCTCGCTCTGTTCTGCTAGTCCCGCTCGGTGTCAAAGCCCGACCGGCCACTTGCTCGATCAGCTCGCTCGGCCTCTACATCCGCTCGCTTAGTCGATCTCCTCGACTCGCTCGGTCAGCCTATTTGCTTGACCGACACCAACTTGCTCAACCTGTCTGTTCATCCAGCCGATCTCTAGCTCGGCCTGCCTAATCGCCCAGTCTGCTCTCTATTTGATCGAACTTGCTCGGCCTTTTTGCCCGCCCGATTGCACTGCTCCGTCTAGGGATGGCAATGGGTCGGATTTGGGTCGGATTTCATATTCTCCGTACCCATACCCATTTATTATATTCATCCCCATACCCATCTCCATACTCATCAGGTATTTAACTTTCATCCCCATCTCCATACCCATCGGATGATCGGGTATCCATACCCTACCCATCATCCAATTATTATCTACAATTCTCATTAAAAAAAAATAAAATCTACTCGAAAGAAGACTTACTACTTGTAATTGTGATTCAATTGCTGCTTTTGGATTGACCTTCACACAAACAGGAAACCAAGGGAAGAGCCTCCGCCCGGAGTAGCTTGCACCTTCGTTGAAGGGCGTTCCTGGATGTTGAGGAATTCACAGTTATCTCTAAAATGTCGATTGAACGACGTTGACACTGATTAAAAAAATAACTAGTAAACTGAAGCATGACTTTTAAGATTAGCCGTCAAAAGTGAAAATGTATGCACCTGCATGTGTATTTGTTGTCATATGTCATAGGAGTTAAGTAATGTTTAAACAATGAATGGAACACAACTACACAAGAGTCATCCCTCAACAATTAACTATGGACTTGTTCTGTAGAGTTTTTCGGGCCGCGAAAATCGCTTTTTCGCGTCGCGGGAACCCCGAATCACCCTAGCCAACGGATCTCGTGCGAAGAAAAGATTTCAAAAACAAAATTACGAGTACGAGTTCCTACTTAGATCTACTCCTAGATCTACATGAAACGAGTTATACCTTTGAAGCGAAGCCCTTCGCGTTCCCGCTCGTCCAAACGGTGTCGGATCTCAAGAGTATCAAGATAGATATTCCTCTAGAAGTATCCACACGGACTCATAGGTGGAGAAAAACACACAAAGAGGTGTGCTAGCACCTATGTGTGGTTCGGCCAAGTTGAGGAGGAGAGAGAGAGGAAGAGAGCTCCAAGAGGAAGAAGAAGGAATAATGCACTTGAATGAGGAAAATCAATTTGATTCCCATTCAAAAGTGGCCGGCCACTTTCAAGTTGTGTAACTCTCAAAAATTGCATTAAGTGCAATTAATGTGAAGCTATTAAAGAAAATGATTTTGTAACTTCCATGAGGTGGCACCCATGATGATGTGGAGTAATATCATTGGTCCACATCAATGCCAACTCACCAATGAGGTGGCATAAAGTCAAGTCAAACTTGACTTTTATCTTCCTCTCAAGTCAAGTCAAACTTGACCAAATATCTTCCATGGTTGATCGAATCCAACCATTTGATTCAAGTCAACTTAATATAATGAATCTAATTCATTTAATTAAATTGATTCAATGAGTCATAATCTAAATTAGACTCATTGAACACATGAATCAACTTGAGTCGAACTCAAGTTAGCCCAATTAGGATTACTCTTAATCCAATTTGATTCATCAAATGAATCTAATCCTCTTGATTCATCATATGAACCTAATCTCCATCTAATTGTCCTTAGTGTGTGATCCTATAGGTTCTTGAAACGTTGACAATGCCCTAAACCCATTTAAGAGCATAAGTAATGAGCGGTATCTAGCAACACATCATTACTACCCAAGTTACAAGAATGTTGAGATTCAACATCACCTTGTGACTACTAATTGTGACTCCTCACAATATACGACAAGTGTCCTTCTATCCTAGACATCTAGATTGGTCAATGTGAGGCATAGACCGTGTCATCCTCTGACCAATCTAAATTTTGAACTCCAAGTAGACTCACTAAATCAAATGAGCTCAATATCCTATATTGACTCATTTGGGCATGACCATGCTCTTCGTGGTCTCACTCTATCAAAAATACCGATGTCTCTCCCGTCATATAGGATGAATATATCCCATCTACATCACTCACATCCCTCTGCATAATTTGTTATATACCCAGTAATCGCCTTTATAGTCCACCCAGTTACGTGTGACGTTTGACGAAACCAAAGTACATAACTCCTTATGTAGGGATCTATGGTGACTTCAGGTCTAAGGACTAGTAGTCATACTAATAGCCACATGAGAAAGTACATGACACCCATATAACGATCCATGATACTTTCTCATGGCGGGTAATTCAGTATACATTCTCTAATGTATACCTGATCCGACGGATAGAACAGGGGATTCCCATTTTGAGGGGTCAACGCCACGTGGAAGTCAAAAGGTCAGGTGGTCGACCGGAGAAGGATGTGCTGGTTGCTACTCGGAAAACCTATAGGTTCCACTGTACAAAAATTTTGTACAAAGGTCTGAACCTTTTCCTAGCTACCATGTGTTCTTTTAAATTAAATTTTGGATCGCCTGCGGAACTTAACACGTTTGATCCAAAACTTAATCTATTTGTTCTTTTAGGTTTTGACTTGGATCTCCTGCGGAACTTAACACGTTCGACCCAAGTCTCCTTAAGTTATTAATTTCATTAAATATTAATTTCCATAAAAGGTTCCCAGTACTGACGTGGCGAGGCACATGGCCTTCTTGGATATGGGAGCAACCACCACCGACTAGACAAAACCTTTAATAGAAAGCTAATATTTAATTTCCTAAAATAACTTTAGGTTAACCAAAGAGAACAATCAAATCACAAGGAAAAGAAAAAAAACAAAAAAACACAACTTCGAAAAAACATATTCGAAATTCTAGAACGTAAGCCTCTTGTATTTGGTATTATTTCCATAAATAACTAGCATGATGCGGAAATAGAAATTACTAGTTATACCTTGTAGAAAAACCTCTTGATCTTCTACCGTATTCCTCTTCTAACCTCGGACGTTGTGTGGGCAACGATCTACCGAGATGAGAAACCACCAACCACCTTCTTCTCCAAGCAAGGTTCGGCCACAAAGGAAGAACTTCACCAAAGAAGAAAATCAAAATACTAACCAAGCTCCAAGAGATGCTAGCTTTCTCTCCTTCTTCTTCTTCTTCTCCAAGTAGTATCCGGCCACCACAAGAACTCCAAGAGAGATGGAGTATTCGGCCACCACAAGAGGAAGAGAGGGAGAGGGTAATGGCCGGCCACAACACCAAGGAAAAAGGGAGAGAAAACAATAGAGGTTGTGTCTCATGAAGGCACCCTACCCCTTCTTTTATATTCCTTGGCCTAGGCAAATTAGGAAATTTAATTACAATAAAATTTCCTTAATTTTTCTTGACATGAATTAATTGAGAAAAATAAAACAAAATTTCCCAATTAACTTGAGATGGCCGGCCACATCATTGGAAACAAAAGAGGACAAGTTTTAATCAACAATTAAAACTTCCTAATTTGTTTTCGGAAATTTTAAAAAATAAAATTTCTCTTTAAAATCTCTTCATGGTTGATAAAAGGAAATTTCTATAATTTTAATTTTATCAACATGTGAATAATTTTTAAAGAAAAAATAAAACATCTCTCCAATCTACAAATAAGGAAAGAGATCTAATCTCTTTCTTTAATCTTTTGTAGATCTTTTACAAGAGAGATATTTTAATTTTAATTCTCTTTAAAATATATCTTCCACATAATAATAAAAATTAAAATTAAATTTCTTTTAATTTTATTTGGCCGGCCCTACTAGCTTGGGTTCAAGCTAGGGCCGGCCACCCAAACCGGCCCTAGCTTGGTTCCCAAGCTAGCTTGGCCGGCCCCTATTGGGTGGGTATAGAAGGTGGGTATAGGTGGGTATAGAACTCTATAAATAAGAGGCTACGATAGGGACCGAGAGGAGGAATTGGTTTTGGTCTCCCGATAAAATTAAGCATCCCGTGTTCGCCCCGAACACACAACTTAATTTTATCAATGATAATTCATTCCACTAGAGAACTATCATTGAACTCGCACCAATCCCAAATTACATTTTGGGCTCCTTCTTATTATGAGTGTGTTAGTCTCCCGTGTTTAAGATATCGAATGTCCACTAATTAAGTGAGTTCTCGACAACTCATTTAATTAATATCTAAGTCCAAGAGTAGTACCACTCAACCTTATTGTCATGTCGGACTAAGTCCACCGCAGGGTTTAACATGACAATCTTTATGAGCTCCTCTTGAGGACATTATCAACCTAGTATCTCTAGGACACAGTTTCCTTCTATAATCAACAACACACACTATAAGTAATACCATTTCCCAACTTATCGGGTTTATTGATTCAACGAACTAAATCTCACCCATTGATAAATTAAAGAAATAAATATCAAATATATGTGCTTGTTATTATATTAGGATTAAGAGCACACACTTCCATAATAACTGAGGTCTTTGTTCCTTTATAAAGTCAGTATAAAAGAAACGACCTCAAATGGTCCTACTCAATACACTCTGAGTGTACTAGTGTAATTATATAGTCAAGATAAACTAATATCTAATTACACTACGACCTTCTAATGGTTTGTTCCTTTTCCATTTTGGTCGTGAGCTACTGTTTATAATTTATAACATCATCTTCTGTATGTGACACCACATACTATGTTATCTACAATATAAATTAAATGAACAACTACAAACAAATGTAGACAATTAGACCAAATGTGATTCTTTATTCATAATAAATGTTTACAAAGCTTAGGCTTTCAGTATACATTCCAACAATCTCCCACTTATACTAATGACTAAGCTGCCATATCTTCTACCATACATCTGATTCCCATTCCCTCCACATGCCGATCGAAAGCTTTCGCCGGAAGGGCCTTAGTGAAAGGATCTGCCAGGTTATCCGCTGATGCAATCTTGGCGATGACAACTTCTCCTCGCTTCACAATATCTCGTATCAGGTGGTACTTGCGCTCTATATGTTTACTTGCCTTATGAGCTCGTGGTTCCTTCGAGTTTGCACCACTATTATCACAATAAATTGTGATGATTTTGGGCAAACCAGAATCACATCTAAGTCCATTAAGCTCCTGAGCCATACTGCTTCTTTGAAGCTGCTACATATTCGCTTCCATGGTTGAGTCCAAACGCATTTTCGCTTAACACTCCTCCATGAAATGGCTCCACCTCCTAAAGTAAACACATAGCTGATGTAGACTACTATCCTATCGATTGGAAATCCGAATCAGTGTAACCCACAGGAGGCGGATCGTGCGCTTGGTAAACTAGCATATAATCTCTAGTCCTTCTCGGTACTTGAATATATGCTTTACCGCAGATCCAATGTCCTTGTCAGGTTACTCGATATCACGACCATGCCCACGGAAAAGCGGATATCGGTCTCGTCATAGCATTGCATACATTAGGCTTCCTCCAGCATAAGGAACTGCTTTCATGTCCTCTATCTCTTTCGACGTCTTTGGAGACATCTCTTTAGATAGAGCTACTCCATGTCTAAAAAGTAAGAAACCTTTCTTAGAATCCTGCATGCTAAAACGAGCAAGGATTGTATCTATATATGAAGCTTGGGATAGACACAACATTCTTTTCTTACGATCCCTTATAACTTTGATCCCAAGAATGTGTGCACATTCTCCTAAGTCCTTCATTGTTTGGACAACCATACCCTTACGTCTGATAATACCTTGACATTGTTGCCAATTAACAAAATATCATCTACGTATAGTACAAGAAATACCACCACGTTTCCGTTACACTTCTTATATACACAAGACTCATCCGGACTTTGAATAAATCCATATGACTGGATTACTTCATTAAACCGGATGTTCCAAGACCTTGAAGCTTGCTTCAGTCCATAAATGGACCGATTGAGCTTGCACACTAGATGCTCTTTGCCTTTTTCAATGAACCCTTCTGGTTGCTTCATATGGATGTTCTCTTCAAGACTTCCATTAAGGAAAGCTGTCTTGACATCCATTTGCCAAATCTCATAATCCATGAATGGATAAGAGTATCCGGATAGACTTAAGCATGGCTACGGTGAAAATGTCTCCTCATAATCGATTCCCTCTTTTGAGTGTACCCTTTGCAACAAGCCTAGCTTTGAAGGTTTCTACCTTCCCGTCGTCCTCTTTTCCTTTGTAGATCCACTTGCATCCAACGGCTTTTACACCATCGGTGGTTCTCAAGCTCCCAAACCTTATTAGAGTACATGGACTCTATTTCGAATTCATTGCCTTTTGCCAAGATCTTGCATCTATATCTTGGAGTGCTTAGTCATATGATGGGGATCGGGTTCATGTTTACAGGGATCAAGTCCAAGACTCTCCCAAAACATGAATCTTTCAGTTGCCTCACAACCCTCCCACTACGGAGAGGCATGGTTGTGTATCATGTGTGACACGTGTTGCGTCTCTTGTGGTACTTCATCTTGTCCTGTTGTGTACTGAAGTAGACATGTCCTCTCTAAGTTCTTCTAAAACAACTTTACTTCTTGGGCTTGTGATCCATTATATAGTCTTCTTCTAAAAGCGGGCATTGGTGCTAACAATGACCTTCTGGTCTTTAGGACTATAAAATAAACCACCTTTCGTTCCTTTGGGATATCCTACAAACACGCGAACTTCTGTACGAGATTCTAACTTATCAATATCTGGTTTCAGCACATGTGCAGGACTACCCCAAATCCGAATATGTTTTAGACTGGGTTTTCGCCCATTCCATAATTCTATGGGAGTAGAAGAAACTGATTTAGAAGGTACTAAGTTCAGAACGTATACTGCTGTTTCCAGAGCATATCCCCAAAACGAATTTGGTAATTCTGAATAACTCATCATCGATCTAACCATTTCCATAAGAGCCCTATTCCTTCGTTCTGCTACACCATTCTGTTGGGGTGTTCCACGTGCAGACAATTGGGATTGAATCCCAGCCTCTGATAAGTAATTCCTAAACTCTCCTAAGAGGTATTCGCCACCACGATCAGATCGTAGTGTCTTGATACTTTTACCTAATCGTTTTTCCACATCAGCCTTGTATTCTTTGAACTTGTCAAAGCACTCGGACTTGCGGCGCATTAGGTAAATGTATCCATATCTTGAATAATCGTCTATGAAAGAGACAAAATATTCAAAACCTCCTCTTGCCTGGACAGACATAGGACCACACAAATCAGAGTGAACCAACTCTAACACTTCTTTGGCTCTATACCCCTTGGCCTTGAACGGCCTCTTGGTCATTTTACCTTCTAAGCAAGATTCACAAGTTGGAAAATTTTCCAACTCTAATGAACTCAAAAGTCCATCGGCTATAAGCCTCTGAATCCTACTTAAATTAATATGACCAAGTCTTAGATGCCAAAGATATGCTTGGTTCATTTCTGAAGGTTCTTTTCTCTTATTAGAATTAGAAGATGAGTTATAAATTTCCATGTTTTACTTTGTGGAAGAAATTGGATTTAAAGTATACAAATTGCCAACTAATGCACCAGAACAGATAATCACTTTATTTCTTTTAATAACTACATCGTTACTAAAGGAAACTGAATATCCATCTAAAAACAGTTTAGAAACTGAAATTAAATTCTTTCTAAAACTGGGTACATAAAGACAATTTCTTAAAACCAAATTCCTATTTCTACTAAAAGATAAGTAGACGTCTCCAACAGTTGCCACCTTAGTAGCATTGCCCATGTAGACGGTAATTTCTCCTTCAGATAGTCGTCGGGTTTCCTGGAACCCCTGCAAGGAATTGCAGACATGATCAGTGGCTCCCGTATCTACACACCAGGTGCTGGTAGATAACACCGCTAAACATGTTTCAACAACTAGAGTATGAGATATACCTTTGTTTTGGTTCCTACGAGGACAGTCCGCCTTCCAATGTCCATTGCTTACAGATGAAGCACTTTCCCTTTACACTGAGATTTATTCACTTTCTTTCTTTGAACCGACTTGTTTCTTCTTCTTCTTTCCTTTCGGTTTAGAAGTAGAACCATTTTCAACATAGTGAATTTGAGCATTGTGACGAAATAATCCTTCTGCTTCTTGAAGTCAGTAGTTCCGCTAATGAATAAACCCTCTTATTCATATTATAGTTCAAACGAAACTTCTAGGTAGCGTTTGGAGGATCATATCGATCCGGGTTTCCCCATCAATTTCTCCTCCAAGGATCGTATCTCGTTCGGATAAGCCATCATCTTTAGGATATGATCCTCACAGAGTACCCTCTTGCATGGTGGTCATTATCTTTCTCATGGCTTCTTGCCTAGAAGCCCTATCACGATGACCAAAGAGTTCCTTGAGATTGTTCATAATATCATAAGTGTTGGTAAATCTTGATCTTGATGTTGCAATACATTTGACATTGAAGCCAAAATGTAACACCGCGCCATCTCATCTCGCTTACCCATTTCCTATGATATTCAATCTCCTCTTGGGTAGATTCACCGATGGGTGCATCAGGCCAATTCAGTCAGTACATATTTATAGCTTTCAGCAGTAAGAACTTTTCCAATCTATGTAGTTTGGTCCAGAAGTCTATTCTGTTGAAGTATGATGGACAGTGGGTTGAAAGACATCCTAAGAATCACAAATAACTTTTGGTCGAACTCTAAATTTAGAATAATATTGATTCCTCAAACAATACTATTTTAAATTAACCAACACCTCATAACACCGTGAATTTTGTATGCCACGTTAGTGTGGACGTATACAAATTCAACATTTGTAAAAGGAGGGTTTTAACCCATTAATTTTATTATCTTGTCAACCTAACTTTTTGACAAATAAAAATAATAGTTGGTATCATTTGGTCACACAAATAATAGCAGTGACTCCGTTGGGGAGGATACTATTAGATGTGTCTAAGTGTATACCATTACTTGACACTAAGTCCATTAATAAGATTATGCCCCTTCCGTTGGGGAAGATCACACGCTCTTAATTAACTTCCTATAGTCATCCAAAAAATAGAAGTCTGTTCTAGTGATCCGCAAACAAGCTCATCCGTTATGGAGGAAGGCACTCAGAGCCAACGCGCAAGCTTGTTTGCATCACTTACAAACCAGTAATGGAGACCATGGGATTTATTTAAAAATCCCTCTCCCACTTAGTTATTTATAAATGAGGAATTTTAACTATGCTAGCCTACTTAAACTTGTAAACTAACATACACACACAATATAAAAGCAATAAATAGAAAATTTAATTTTCAACTATTATGGCTTTTATCTCTAATTGTCCTCCGTGTGTTGTCATCCCAAGCTGCTGCCATATTTGGCCACCGCCTCCGGGTTCGCATCCATCTTGCTCCTAGTTCCGCTGCGCCTCTGGTCCTTAGAAGGTTCCACGCTTTGCAAGATTCGATCCATGACATAAATAGAATTTTACATTTTGATCCTATATTCCATTAAAGGAATGTACATGTATCTAGATCAAAAATAAAATTCTAATAAAAACTAAATACAGCTCCTGCTGTATTTTTATACTATCATGCACACACTTTAAATGCCCTTGACATGTCCAAGGGTCCAATCACACATAATAACTAAAAGCCATAATAGTTGGATCCTGCGTCCACAAAGTTAGCACATCCTACTATTATCCCGCCTAAATTATGTATGACATGCATAATTAAACTAAATACCAAATACAGAGGCAAAACCTAGCTCGATACCTTCTTTGGTTGCTACTCGGAAAACCTATAGGTTCCACTGCAAAAATTTTGTACAAAGGTCGAACCTTTCCTAGCTACCATGTGTTCTTTTAAATTAAATTTTGGATCGCCTGCGGAACTTAACACGTTTGATCCAAAACTTAATCTATTTGTTCTTTTAGGTTTTGACTTGGATCTCCTGCGGAACTTAACACGTTCGACCCAAGTCTCCTTAAGTTATTAATTTCATTAAATATTAATTTCCATAATAGGTTCCCAGTATTGACGTGGCGAGGCACATGGCCTTCTTGGATATGGGAGCAACCACCACCGACTAGACAAAACCTTTTATAGAAAGCTAATATTTAATTTTCTAAAATAACTTTAGGTTAACCAAAGAGAACAATCAAATCACAAGGAAAAGAAAAAACAAAAAACACAGCATCGAAAAAACATATTCGAAATTCTAGAACGTAAGCCTCTTGTATTTGGTATTATTTCCATAAATAACTAGCATGATGCGGAAATAAAAATTACTAGTTATACCTTGTAGAAAAACCTCTTGATCTTCTACCGTATTCCTCTTCTAACCTCGGACGTTGTGTGGGCAACGATCTTCCGAGATGAGAAACCACCAACCACCTTCTTCTCCTCCAAGCAAGGTTCGGCCACAAGGAAGAACTTCACCAAAGAAGAAAATCAAAATACTAACCAAGCTCCAAGAGATGCTAGCTTTCTCTCCTTCTTCTTCTTCTTCTCCAAGTAGTATCCGGCCACCACAAGAACTCCAAGAGAGATGGAGTATTCGGCCACCACAAGAGGAAGAGAGGGAGAGGGTAATGGCCGGCCACAACACCAAGGAAAAACGGAGAGAAAACAATAGAGGTTGTGTCTCATGAAGGCACCCCTACCCCTTCTTTTATATTCCTTGGCCTAGGCAAATTAGGAAATTTAATTACAATAAAATTTCCTTAATTTTTCTTGACATGAATTAATTGAGAAAAATAAAACAAAATTTCCCAATTAACTTGAGATGGCCGGCCACATCATTGGAAACAAAAGAGGACAAGTTTTAATCAACAATTAAAACTTTCTAATTTGTTTCCGGAAATTTTAAAAAATAAAATTTCTCTTTAAAATCTCTTCATGGTTGATAAAAGGAAATTTCTATAATTTTAATTTTATCAACATGTGAATAATTTTTAAAGAAAAAATAAAACATCTCTCCAATCTACAAATAAGGAAAGAGATCTAATCTCTTTCTTTAATCTTTTGTAGATCTTTTACAAGAGAGATATTTTAATTTTAATTCTCTTTAAAATATATCTTCCACATAATAATAAAAATTAAAATTAAATTTCTTTTAATTTTATTTGGCCGGCCCTACTAGCTTGGGTTCAAGCTAGGGCCGCCACCCAATATACCTAGGCCGGCCTAGCTTGGTTCCAAGCTAGCTTGGCCGACCCCTTATTGGTGGGTATAGAAGGTGGGTATAGGTGGGTATAGAACTCTATAAATAAGAGGCTACGATAGGGACCGAGAGGAGGAATTGGTTTTGGTCTCCGATAAAATTAAGCATCCCGTGTTCGCCCCTAACACACAACTTAATTTTATCAATGATAATTCATTCCACTAGAGAACTATCATTGAACTACCGCACCAATCCCAAATTACATTTTGGGCTCCTTCTTATTATGAGTGTGTTAGTCTCCGTGTTTAAGATATCGAATGTCCACTAATTAAGTGAGTTCGACAACTCATTTAATTAATATCTAAGTCCAAGAGTAGTACCACTCAACCTTATTGTCATGTCGGACTAAGTCCACCTGCAGGGTTTAACATGACAATCTTTATGAGCTCCTCTTGAGGATATTATCAACCTAGTATCTCTAGGACACAGTTTCCTTCTATAATCAACAACACACACTATAAGTAATATCATTTCCCAACTTATCGGGTTTATTGATTCAACGAACTAAATCTCACCCATTGATAAATTAAAGAAATAAATATCAAATATATGTGCTTGTTATTATATTAGGATTAAGAGCACACACTTCCATAATAACTGAGGTCTTTGTTCCTTTATAAAGTCAGTATAAAAGAAACGACCTCAAATGGTCCTACTCAATACACTCTGAGTGTACTAGTGTAATTATATAGTCAAGATAAACTAATATCTAATTACACTACGACCTTCTAATGGTTTGTTCCTTTTCCATTTTTGTCGTGAGCTACTGTTTATAATTTATAAGGTACTGATAACATCATCTTCTGTATGTGACACCACATACTATGTTATCTACAATATAAATTAAATGAACAACTACAAACAAATGTAGACAATTAGACCAAATGTGATTCTTTATTCATAATAAATGTTTACAAAGCTTAGGCTTTCAGTATACATTCCAACAATCTCCCACTTATACTAATGACTAAGCTGTCATATCTTCTACCATACATCTGATTCCCATTCCCTCCACATGCCGATCGAAAGCTTTCGCCGGAAGGGCCTTAGTGAAAGGATCTGCCAGGTTATCCGCTGATGCAATCTTGGCGATGACAACTTCTCCTCGCTTCACAATATCTCGTATCAGGTGGTACTTGCGCTCTATATGTTTACTTGCCTTATGAGCTCGTGGTTCCTTCGAGTTTGCAACTGCACCACTATTATCACAATAAATTGTGATGATTTTGGGCAAACCAGGAATCACATCTAAGTCCATTAAAAAAGTTCCTGAGCCATACCGCTTCTTTGGCTGCTACATATTCAGCTTCCATGGTTGAGTCCGAAACGCATTTCTGCTTAACACTCCTCCATGAAATGGCTCCACCTCCTAAAGTAAACACATAGCCTGATGTAGACTTACTGTTATCCCTATCTGATTGGAAATCAGAATCCGTGTAACCCACAGGGAGCAGATCGTCTGCTTGGTAAACTAGCATATGTTGGATCGAGACGCGCTAGAAGGGGGGGGGGGTGAATAGCGCTCGCGGCTATTTCGTTTTTCGGAAAACACTCGAGTAATTAAAACGCAGCGGAAAATAAGAAAGCAAGCACACAGAGACAGGAGGATTTTACTTCGTTCGGAGCCTTGATCGACTCCTACTCGAAGGCCCGCGATCCTTGATCGCTTCCGGTGGGCAACAACTATAAGCTCGATAATGATTACAATTTCAAGTACAATAAATGACAACAATTAATTATACCGACGACAATATCGTAATCTGAAAATTCGGAGCTCCGGGTCGTCGGTGTCTCGTAACAGCACTTCGGAATCGTCTCGTGAGCAGCTTGTAGCAGAAAGATCGCTTGTCAGTTGTTCATTGAAGAAGCTGCTCGAAGTCCCCTTATAAAGGGCATCCAAGGCGCCTTGAAAGCCATCCAAGGCGCCTCCACCGCTCCGATTCCATCGTGCAGATAAGCGCTGACCATTCTGCACTTATCACAGTTGAAGGCGCCTCCATCACCACTCAAGGCGCCTTCAACAGGTCCAAGGCGCCTCCATCACCACTCAAGGCGCCTTCAACAGGTCCAAGGCGCCTCCAACGGCCAGCTCAGCTTTTGTACCCGAGGCGCCTCCAAGCTCCATGGAGGCGCCTTGGACACTGTTCATCCGAGGCTTTAAGTTGCTCCTTTGCACCTGCAAGATACGTTAGTCCCAAACACTATCCTGCAGCACAAAGTTAGCACATAATACAATAGATATTATAAATGAAGTATTAACAGTCTCCGGACTGTCCGAGTCTGACTTCGGGTTTCCAACCGGAAACCCTAGGTCGACCCGACGCCTACTGTTCCCTCTGCGGGGAACGCGTCCTCACCTACTCCGCTCAGGAGATTTACCTGTTGCCAGTCTGGCCCTCCAGACCGACTGGACTTTCCGCCTAGGGTTACCACCCCTAGGACCTAGGGTTACCGCCCCCTAGGGTTTTTCTCCACCTAGGGTTACCACCCCCTAGGACCTAAGGTTGTCGCCCCTTAGGGTTTTCCTCCACCTAGGGTTACCGCCCCCTAGGACCTAAGGTTACCCCCCTTAGGATTTTCCTTCACCTAGGGTTACCACCCCCTAGGACCTAAGGTTACCGCCCCTTAGGTTTTTCCTTCACCTAGGGTTACCACCCCCTAGGACCTAAGGTTACCGCCCCTTAGGGTTTTTCTCCACCTAGGGTTACCACCCCCTAGGATTTTCCTTCACCTAGGGTTACCACCCCCTAGGACCTAAGGTTGCCGCCCCTTAGGGTTTTCCTCCACCTAGGGTTACCGCCCCCTAGGACCTAAGGTTACCCCCCCTTAGGATTTTCCTTCACCTAGGGTTACCACCCCCTAGGACCTAAGGTTACCCCCCCTTAGGATTTTCCCTTACCTAACCACAGTTAGGACTTTCCTGAAACCTTATTTAACCACGTTAGATAACAGAGGATCTTAACTTTGAATCCCTTTGCCATTATCAAAACTTAGGTTCAATCGTCGGATGCTTCCTGCACCAACAATCTCCCCCTTTTTGATTATGGCAACAAAAATTCAAAGTTAAGAAAATAATGCCATTAAAAGATAAGCATGAAAATACAAGCATAATGATAGTTAAGTGCAGAGCTCCCCCTTAATGTAAAGACTCCCCCTTAAAATTTGAATTTCTTTTAATTTTCTTTAATTCTGAATTTCTTTCAATTTTCTTTAATTCTTTGAATTTTCTTCTACTCTCCCCCTTTGCCATATATCAAAAATCAGTTGAAAGCAAAAATAATCTTTTTTGAGAGAAGGAAGAAGAAGGCTTGTGAAACTTAGTTAAACGGAATATTTTTCACCTAAGTTTAAAAGGCTAATATATGGATTATTTCGAATGATGTCTTTAGCCACTTTTGAGACTTAGTTGTTTTTAGAAAGACATACCTAACTAAAGTTAGAAAAACTTAGCTAGATTTAAATTTTGGAGCCAAGTTGTTTGTAAAGAAATTTAATGTCTCAATTTACTTAGCAAAAATCTTTTGAAAGCCATGAGTTAAATGCTTTTTAATACTTTTAACTTAGAAAAGTATTTTATCATTTAGAGTTAAAATTTATAAGGTGGCTAAGTTTGAGAAAGTTTGAAGGTTGCTATATAAGTCACTTTAGCTAAGCCTTTTGCAAACAATGAATTTTGAGAATGTAGGTTCAGTTTAAAAAGGTACTTAGCTTAAAGGCTTAAGTTTGAAAAATAGGACTAAGATCTTGTTAATTTTTAGGATGAAGAGGGAGTAGCTAAATGTTTAATTTAGGTTATTTATTTTAGTTGGTCTTTAAGTCCAAGCATGATGTTTAATAGATTTTAAGTTATCCAGATTGTTTTGTTGAGGTATCAGAGCCCTAAAGTATGAGCATGCTCAAACTTCAAATCTCCATTTCCTTCAGGGCTAATTCCATATTCTTGTAAGTCTAGTAAATTTAGAGGAGCAAGATTTTCAAGTTAGTTTTTTCAAGTATTTTTCAAAGGATTTAGTTTTTCAATGATTTTTCAAAGGTTTTTGAAATTGATTTTCAAAGGATTTTGAAATAAGTTTTTCAAAGATTTTTCAAGGATTTTGAAATAAGTTTTTCAAAGGATTTTGAAATAAGTTTTTCAAAGGATTTTAAAATAAGTTTTTCAAATATTTTTCAAAGGATTTTGAAATTGATTTTGAAATATTTTTCAAAGGATTTTGAAATTGATTTTCAAATATTTTTCAAAGGATTTTGAAATAAGTTTTTCAAACATTTTTCAATGAATTTTGAAATAAGTTTTTCAAAGGTTTTTCAAAGGATTTTGAAATTGATTTTCAAATATTTTTCAAAGGATTTTGAAATATGTTTTTCAAACATTTTTCAAAGAATTTTGAAATTAAGTTTTAAATGATTTTGAAGTGGTTTTTCAAAGATTTTGGAATTAAGTTTTATATGATTTTGAAATTAATTTTTAATGATTTTGAAATTAAGTTTTAAAAGATTTTGAAATGATTTTTCAAATAATTTTGAAGTTGATTTTGAAAGATTTTTCAAATATTTTGGCATTCAGTTTTAAATGATTTTGAAGGATTTTTCAATAATTTTGAAAATAATTTTGAAAAGATTTTTAAATAATTTTGAAATTGATTTTGAAAGTTTTTTAAATAATTTTGAAATTGATTTTGAAAGTTTTTTAAGTAATTTTGAAATTGATTTTGAAAGATTTTCCAATAATTTTGAAAATAATTTTGAAAAGATTTTTAAATAATTTTGAAATTGATTTTGAAAGTTTTTTAAATAATTTTGAAATTGATTTTGAAAGTTTTTAAAATAATTTTGAAATTGATTTTGAAAGTTTTTTCAATAATTTTGAAAATAATTTTGAAAAGATTTTTAAATAATTTTGAAATTGATTTTGAAAGTTTTTTCAATAATTTTGAAAATAATTTTGAAAAGATTTTTAAATAATTTTGAAATTGATTTTGAAAGTTTTTAAAATAATTTTGAAATTGATTTTGAAAGATTTTTCAAATAATTTTGAAATTGATTTTGAAAGTTTTTTCAATAATTTTGAAATTGATTTTGAAAGATTTTTCAATAATTTTGAAAATAATTTTGAAAGATTTTTCAAATAATGAAATTAAGTGTTATTTGAAAAAGTAATATGAATTATGAATCTATTTTTGAATTAATTATAGTTACGAGTTTAATTCTGAATTTGAATTTTAAATTCCTTAGTCATCTCACCCGATCTAAATCTTCAATCAGGTAATCCTACGATTGTTGTGAGATGAATTGAGGTTCAATTTACAGGTTTAGTTTAACTTTGTGTTAGATTCAGGTTTAGCTTTGGGTTCAACAAGTAAGCATTCTTTGGATAAACTTCTGGGCTATGGTGAGTCACAAGGAACTCATTAAAGTAACCATGCCTTTGAGGTTTTCCAAATAGTCCTACCCATTGAACTTAATACTAAACCTTGGTCTAACTAGTTAGGATCCATTTAAGAGTAGTCGGTTCCACTTGGCCAAATGCACCAGGTCGAAGCCATATCTTCCTAGACATGCGATGCCCAAGCTTCCCTAACGTACTATCATCCAAAAACTTCACCAGTACCGTTGGTTAAGTTAAACCTAATCCATTTTAATCTAACCTAAATTACCCTGCTGGGTAATCTACTCTTGTTTACCCTTATCGGGTGGATTAATTTCGGAGGTGCCAGCTATTCTGGAGCCTCCTCCTATGTTATTGATTTACGTTTTATTAAGTTAAGTAAATAAAAGGTACTTGATTATAACTTGGTTTGTACTGTTTAAGTTTTACTTTAGATTTATAACCCAAGTCTAGATTTCGTGATTTGACTAAATTATTAACAATCTTCTCTAATTTATCAACTTTATCTTTTAAAATATTATTTTGTATTTCTACTTTTCTAAGAGTTAATTTCTTATTTTTATTTGAATTAATTTTATTCATTACATTATTAGCATGTATATCTAATTTTGAAGAGAAATCTATACTAGAGCAAGTAGGATTAGTTAAGCTAGTGCGATCATGTGTTGCAAAAACTGGATTTTCATATAATGTAAATGTACTAACCTTGATTTCTCCCTCTGGATTTTTGGGTCTTCTTTCTGGGCATTGTCTTTTGCAGTGACCCATTAGTTTGCATTTGGAGCATTTGATGTATTTCTTCCCTCTCCTGATCATTTTCTCCTTCTCCTCCGATTGTGTCGGTCGAGTCTTACGAGTGGGGCAGTCGTTTCTATAGTGCCCTCTCTCCCTACACTTAAAACAGATTATGAGAGATTTACAATTCGAATTTACAATTTTACCTTTTAGATCCGTGATAGGATCCTCCCCCTTGACTGTTGCTATTTCAAATTCTGACTCAGATTCAAATATCTCGTCTTTGGCCATCAGTGCTATGATATCGGTTTGCTCTGATTTTTCTGAGTCTGGTTCGGAGGTTGACTCTGAGGATTCAATTTCAAATTCGGACTCAGGTTCTATTCGATCTTCTAACTCTGAAGGGATCTCATAAAGCTTGAGCACTTTCTCCCAAAGCTCCTTAGCATTGTTGAACTTTCCAACTCGATCAAGATCTGAATTTGTTAGTCCGCATAGGAGAATGTAAGTTGCTTTTGCATTTGCCTCGAATGTCCTTATTGTTTGTGCATCCCACTTGTCACAGGTGATGGGTACACCTTCTTTAGTGGGAAGAGTGAATCCAATATGGACTATGGTCCATATTTCTGCTTCGGTCTTTAATTGATGCTCCACCTGGTCTTTCCAGTATCTGAGGTTCTCGTTAGACAGCAGTGGTAGGCATGTTGAGTTGTACCCATCTTCGTAGGCCATTAGAAGGAATCTCGCAAAATAAACACAATAAAATTTGTTCCAAGACTTGGTCTTGGATTAGTAGTGCGGGAGAGAAATAAAAATAGTAATTCAGGAATTTCGAGAGAAAATAATAAAATATTATTAAAATATTATAAAACAATATTACTACAAATTTTTGAAAATACGATATTTCACTAATTCCAATCAATGGTGAAAATTTGAAAATGGATTTTTTGAAAACAGTTTTGGAGGGAAAAAAACGAAAGGCGTAAGGTTATATTTTCAACCTATACAAACGACAAAGCCGCGAAAAATGCTTGAATGGTGGTTGCACCAGTTCAAAGCGACCCCGCTCTGATACCAATTGTTGGATCGAGACGCGCTAGAGGGGGGGGGGGTGAATAGCGCTCGCGGCTATTTCGTTTTTCGGAAAACACTCGAGTAATTAAAACGCAGCGGAAAATAAAGCAAAGACACAGAGGGATTTACTTCGTTCGGAGCCTTGATCGACTCCTACTCGAAGGCCCGCGATCCTTGATCGCTTCCGGTGGGCAACAACTATAAGCTCGATAATGATTACAATTTCAAGTACAATAAATGACAACAATTAATTATACCGACGACAATATCGTAATCTGAAAATTCGGAGCTCCGGGTCGTCGGTGTCTCGTAGCAGCACTTCGGAATCGTCTCGTGAGCAGCTTGTAGCAGAAAGATCGCTTGTCAGTTGTTCATTGAAGAAGCTGCTCGAAGTCCCCTTATAAAGGGCATCCAAGGCGCCTTGAAAGCCATCCAAGGCGCCTCCACCGCTCCGATTCCATCGTGCAGATAAGCGCTGACCATTCTGCACTTATCACAGTTGAAGGCGCCTCCATCACCACTCAAGGCGCCTTCAACAGGTCCAAGGCGCCTCCATCTGTTTCGCAGCCAGCTCTTCCTTTGTACCCGAGGCGCCTCCAAGCTCCATGGAGGCGCCTTGGACACTGTTCATCCGAGGCTTTAAGTTGCTCCTTTGCACCTGCAAGATACGTTAGTCCCAAACACTATCCTGCAGCACAAAGTTAGCACATAATACAATAGATATTATAAATGAAGTATTAACAGTCTCCGGACTGTCCGAGTCTGACTTCGGGTTTCCAACCGGAAACGCGTCCTCACCTACTCCACTCAGGAGATTTACCTGTTGCCAGTCTGGCCCTCCAGACCGACTGGACTTTCCGCCTAGGGTTACCACCCCTAGGACCTAGGGTTACCGCCCCCTAGGGTTTTTCTCCACCTAGGGTTACCACCCCCTAGGACCTAAGGTTGTCGCCCCTTAGGGTTTTCCTCCACCTAGGGTTACCGCCCCCTAGGACCTAAGGTTACCCCCCTTAGGATTTTCCTTCACCTAGGGTTACCACCCCCTAGGACCTAAGGTTACCGCCCCTTAGGTTTTTCCTTCACCTAGGGTTACCACCCCCTAGGACCTAAGGTTACCGCCCCTTAGGGTTTTTCTCCACCTAGGGTTACCACCCCCTAGGATTTTCCTTCACCTAGGGTTACCACCCCCTAGGACCTAAGGTTGCCGCCCCTTAGGGTTTTCCTCCACCTAGGGTTACCGCCCCCTAGGACCTAAGGTTACCCCCCCTTAGGATTTTCCTTCACCTAGGGTTACCACCCCCTAGGACCTAAGGTTACCCCCCCTTAGGATTTTCCCTTACCTAACCACAGTTAGGACTTTCCTGAAACCTTATTTAACCACGTTAGATAACAGAGAATCTTAACTTTGAATCCCTTTGCCATTATCAAAACTTAGGTTCAATCGTCGGATGCTTCCTGCACCAACAGCATATAATCTCTAGTCCTTCTCAGGTACTTCAATATATGCTTTACCGCAGTCCAATGTCCTTGTCCAGGGTTACTCTGATATCTGCTGACCATGCCCACGGCAAAACAGATATCAGGTCTCGTACATAGCATTGCATACATTAGGCTTCCTACAGCCGAAGCATAAGGAACTGCTTTCATGTCCTCTATCTCTTTTGATGTCTTTGGAGACATCTCTTTAGATAGAGCTACTCCATGTCTAAAAGGTAAGAAACCTTTCTTGGAATCCTGCATGCTAAAACGAGCAAGGATTGTATCTATATATGAAGCTTGGGATAGACACAACATTCTTTTCTTACGATCCCTTATAACTTTGATCCCAAGAATGTGTGCACATTCTCCTAAGTCCTTCATTGTTTGGACAACCATACCCTTACGTCTGATAATACCTTGACATTGTTGCCAATTAACAAAATATCATCTACGTATAGTACAAGAAATACCACCACGTTTCCGTTACACTTCTTATATACACAAGACTCATCCGGACTTTGAATAAATCCATATGACTGGATTACTTCATTAAACCGGATGTTCCAAGACCTTGAAGCTTGCTTCAGTCCATAAATAGACCGATTGAGCTTGCACACTAGATGCTCTTTGCCTTTTCAATGAACCCCTCGGTTGCTTCATATGGATGTTCTCTTCAAGACTTCCATTAAGGAAAGCTGTCTTGACATCCATTTGCCAAATCTCATAATCCATATGAGCGGCAATGGATAAGAGTATCCGGATAGACTTAAGCATGGCTACCGGTGAAAAGGTCTCCTCATAATCGATTCCCTCTTTCTGAGTATACCCCTTCGCAACAAGCCTTACTTTGAAGGTTTTCACCTCCCCGTCTGTCCCTCTTTTCCTTTTGTAGATCCATTTACATCCAACGACTTTTACACCATTGGGTGGTTCTACAAGCTCCCAGACCTTATTAGAATACATAAATTCTATTTCAGAATTCATCGCTCTTTGCCAAGATACTGCATCTTTATCTTGGAGTGCTTCGTCATATGTCCGGAGATCAGGTTCATGTTCACTAGGGATCAAGTCCAAAGACTCTCCCAGAACATGAATCTTTCAGGTTGCCTAACAACCTTCCCACTACGACGAGGCATTGTCTGTAATTGTGCATCATTTGTGACACGTGTTGCAGTCTCTTGTGGTACTTCATCTTGTACTGTTGGTACTGAAGTAGACATGTCCTCTCTAAGTTCTTCTAAAATAACTTTACTACTGGGCTTGTGATCCATTATATAGTCTTCTTCTAAAAATTGGGCATTGGTGCTAACAATGACCTTCTGGTCTTTAGGACTATAAAATAAACCACCTTTCGTTCCTTTGGGATATCCTACAAACACGCGAACTTCTGTACGAGATTCTAACTTATCAATATCTGGTTTCAGCACATGTGCAGGACTACCCCAAATCCGAATATGTTTTAGACTGGGTTTTCGCCCATTCCATAATTCTATGGGAGTAGAAGAAACTGATTTAGAAGGTACTAAGTTCAGAACGTATACTGCTGTTTCCAGAGCATATCCCCAAAACGAATTTGGTAATTCTGAATAACTCATCATCGATCTAACCATTTCCATAAGAGCCCTATTCCTTCGTTCTGCTACACCATTCTGTTGGGGTGTTCCACGTGCAGACAATTGGGATTGAATCCCAGCCTCTGATAAGTAATTCCTAAACTCTCCTAAGAGGTATTCGCCACCACGATCAGATCGTAGTGTCTTGATACTTTTACCTAATCGTTTCTCCACATCAGCCTTGTATTCTTTGAACTTGTCAAAGCACTCGGACTTGCGGCGCATTAGGTAAATGTATCCATATCTTGAATAATCGTCTATGAAAGAGACAAAATATTCAAAACCTCCTCTTGCCTGGACAGACATAGGACCACACAAATCAGAGTGAACCAACTCTAACACTTCTTTGGCTCTATACCCCTTGGCCTTGAACGGCCTCTTGGTCATTTTACCTTCTAAGCAAGATTCACAAGTTGGAAAATTTTCCAACTCTAATGAACTCAAAAGTCCATCGGCTATAAGCCTCTGAATCCTACTTAAATTAATATGACCAAGTCTTAGATGCCAAAGATATGCTTGGTTCATTTCTGAAGGTTTTTTTCTCTTATTAGAATTAGAAGATGAGTTATAAATTTCCATGTTTTGCTTTGTGGAAGAAATTGGATTTAAAGTATACAAATTGCCAACTAATGCACCAGAACAGATAATCACTTTATTTCTTTTAATAACTACATCGTTACTAAAGGAAACTGAATATCCATCTAAAAACAGTTTAGAAACTGAAATTAAATTCTTTCTAAAACTGGGTACATAAAGACAATTTCTTAAAACCAAATTCCTATTTCTATTAAAAGATAAGTAGACGTCTCCCACTGCAACAGCTGCCACCTTAGTAGCATTGCCCATGTAGACGGTAATTTCTCCTTCAGATAGTCGTCGGGTTTCCTGGAACCCCTGCAAGGAATTGCAGACATGATCAGTGGCTCCCGTATCTACACCAGGTTTTGGTAGATAACACCGCTAAACATGTTTCAACAACTAGAGTATGAGATATACCTTTGTTTTGGTTCCTACGAGGACGGTCCGCCTTCCAATGTCCTGCCTGCTTACAGATGAAGCACTTGCCCTTCGTTCATTCCAACTTTAAATCCCGTACTCGAGATTTATTCACTTTCTTTGCTGAACCGACTTGTTTCTTCTTCTTCTTTCCTTTCGGTTTAGAAGTAGAACCATTTTCAACATAGTGAATTTGAGCATTGTGACGAAATAATCCTTCCTGCTTGAAGTTCCGTCGGTAGTTCCGCTAATGAATAAACCCTCTTATTCATATTATAGTTGAACTGCTCAAAACTTCTAGGTAGCGTTTGGAGGATCATATCGATCTGGGTTTCCCCATCAATTTCTCCTCCAAGGATCTGTATCTCGTTCAGATAAGCCATCATCTTTAGGATATGATCCCTTACAGGAGTACCCTCTTGCATGGTGGCTGTCATTATCTTTCTCATGGCTTCTTGCCTAGAAGCCCTATCCTGATGACCAAAGAGTTCCTTTAGATTGTTCATAATATCATAGGCTATTGGTAAATCTTGATGTTGATGTTGCAATACATTTGACATTGAAGCCAAAATGTAACACCGCGCCATCTCATCTGCTTTTACCCATTTCCTATGATATTCAATTTCCTCTTGGGTAGATTCACCAGTAGGTGCATCAGGGCACTGCTCAGTCAGTACATATTTATAGCTTTCAGCAGTAAGAACAATGTCCAGGTTTCTTTTCCAATCTATGTAGTTTGGTCCAGTAAGTCTATTCTGTTGAAGTATGATGGACAGTGGGTTGAAAGACATCCTAAGAATCACAAATAACTTTTGGTCAGAACTCTAAATTTAGAATAATATTGATTCCTCAAACAATACTATTTTAAATTAACCAACACCTCATAACACCGTGAATTTTGTATGCCACGTTAGTGTGGACGTATACAAATTCAACATTTGTAAAAGGAGGGTTTTAACCCATTAATTTTATTATCTTGTCAACCTAACTTTTTGACAAATAAAAATAATAGTTGGTATCATTTGGTCACACAAATAATAGCAGTGACTCCGTTGGGGAGGATAATATTAGATGTGTCTAAGTGTATACCATTACTTGACACTAAGTCCATTAATAAGATTATGCCCCTTCCGTTGGGGAAGATCACACGCTCTTAATTAACTTCCTATAGTCATCCAAAAATAGAAGTCTGTTCTAGTGATCCGCAAACAAGCTCATCCGTTATGGAGGAAGGCACTCAGAGCCAACGCGCAAGCTTGTTTGCATCACTTACAAACCAGTAATGGAGACCATGGGATTTATTTAAAAATCCCTCTCCCACTTAGTTATTTATAAATGAGGAATTTTAACTATGCTAGCCTACTAAACTTGTAAACTAACATGCACACACAGCATAATATAAAAGCAATAAATAGAAAATTTAATTTTCAACTATTATGGCTTTTATCTCTAATTGTCCTCCGTGTGTTGTCATCCCAAGCTGCTGCCATATTTGGCCACCGCCACCGGTTTCGCATCCATCTTGCTCCTAGTTCCGCTGCGCCTCTGGTCCTTAGAAGGTTCCACGCTTTGCAAGATTCGATCCGCGACATAAATAGAATTTTACATTTTTGATCCTATATTCCATAAAAGGAATGTACATGTATCTAGATCAAAAAAATAAAATCCTAATAAAAACTAAATACAGCTCCTGCTATATTTTAATACAATCATGCACACACATTAAATGCCCTTGACATGTCCAAGGGTCCAATCACACACATAATAACTAAAAGCCATAATAGTTGGATCCTGCATCCACAAAGTTAGCACATCCTACTATTATCCTGCCTAAATTATGTATGACATGTGCATAATTAAACTAAATACCAAATACACAGAGGCAAAACCCTAGCTCTGATACCAATTGTTGGTTGCTACTCGGAAAACCTATAGGTTCCATTGTACAAAAATTTTGTACAAAGGTCTGAACCTTTTCCTAGCTACCATGTGTTCTTTTAAATTAAATTTTGGATCGCCTGCGGAACTTAACACGTTTGATCCAAAACTTAATCTATTTGTTCTTTTAGGTTTTGACTTGGATCTCCTGCGGAACTTAACACGTTCGACCCAAGTCTCCTTAAGTTATTAATTTCATTAAATATTAATTTCCATAAAAGGTTCCCAGTACTGACGTGGCGAGGCACATGGCCTTCTTGGATATGGGAGCAACCACCACCGACTAGACAAAACCTTTAATAGAAAGCTAATATTTAATTTCCTAAAATAACTTTAGGTTAACCAAAGAGAACAATCAAATCACAAGGAAAAGAAAAAAACAAAAGAACACAACTTCGAAAAAACATATTCGAAATTCTAGAACGTAAGCCTCTTGTATTTGGTATTATTTCCATAAATAACTAGCATGATGCGGAAATAGAAATTACTAGTTATACCTTGTAGAAAAACCTCTTGATCTTCTACCGTATTCCTCTTCTAACCTCGGACGTTGTGTGGGCAACGATCTACCGAGATGAGAAACCACCAACCACCTTCTTCTCCTCCAAGCAAGGTTCGGCCACAAAGGAAGAACTTCACCAAAGAAGAAAATCAAAATACTAACCAAGCTCCAAGAGATGCTAGCTTTCTCTCCTTCTTCTTCTTCTTCTCCAAGTAGTATCCGGCCACCACAAGAACTCCAAGAGAGATGGAGTTCGGCCACCACAAGAGGAAGAGAGGGAGAGGGTAATGGCCACAACACCAAGGAAAAACGGAGAGAAAACAATAGAGGTTGTGTCTCATGAAGGCACCCCTACCCCTTCTTTTATACTCCTTGGCCTAGGCAAATTAGGAAATTTAATTACAATAAAATTTCCTTAATTTTTCTTGACATGAATTAATTGAGAAAAATAAAACAAAATTTCCCAATTAACTTGAGATGGCCGGCCACATCATTGGAAACAAAAGAGGACAAGTTTTAATCAACAATTAAAACTTTCTAATTTGTTTCCGGAAATTTTAAAAAATAAAATTTCTCTTTAAAATCTCTTCATGGTTGATAAAAGGAAATTTCTATAATTTTAATTTTATCAACATGTGAATAATTTTTAAAGAAAAAATAAAACATCTCTCCAATCTACAAATAAGGAAAGAGATCTAATCTCTTTCTTTAATCTTTTGTAGATCTTTTACAAGAGAGATATTTTAATTTTAATTCTCTTTAAAATATATCTTCCACATAATAATAAAAATTAAAATTAAATTTCTTTTTAATTTTATTTGGCCGGCCCTACTAGCTTGGGTTCAAGCTAGGGCCGGCCACCCAATAATATTCGGCCCTAGCTTGGTTCCCAAGCTAGCTTGGCCGACCCCTATTGGGTATAGAAGGTGGGTATAGGTGGGTATAGAACTCTATAAATAAGAGGCTACGATAGGGACCGAGAGGAGGAATTGGTTTTGGTCTCCGATAAAATTAAGCATCCCGTGTTTAACACACAACTTAATTTTATCAATGATAATTCATTCCACTAGAGAACTATCATTGAACTACCGCACCAATCCCAAATTACATTTTGGGCTCCTTCTTATTATGAGTGTGTTAGTCTCCCGTGTTTAAGATATCGAATGTCCACTAATTAAGTGAGTTATCGACAACTCATTTAATTAATATCTAAGTCCAAGAGTAGTACCACTCAACCTTATTGTCATCGGACTAAGTCCACCTGCAGGTTTAACATGACAATCTTTATGAGCTCCTCTTGAGGACATTATCAACCTAGTATCTCTAGGACACAGTTTCCTTCTATAATCAACAACACACACTATAAGTAATACCATTTCCCAACTTATCGGGTTTATTGATTCAACGAACTAAATCTCACCCATTGATAAATTAAAGAAATAAATATCAAATATATGTGCTTGTTATTATATTAGGATTAAGAGCACACACTTCCATAATAATCGAGGTCTTTGTTCCTTTATAAAGTCGATATAGAAACGACCTCAAATGGTCCTACTCAATACACTGAGTGTACTAGTGTAATTATATAGTCAAGATAAACTAATATCTAATTACACTCGACCTTCTAATGGTTTGTTCCTTTCCATTTTGTCGTGAGCTACTGTTTATAATTTATAAGACGATCATCTTTATGTGACACCACATACTATGTTATCTACAATATAAATTAAATGAACAACTACAAACAAATGTAGACAATTAGACCAAATGTGATTCTTTATTCATAATAAATGTTTACAAAGCTTAGGCTTTCAGTATATATTCCAACAATCTCCCACTTATACTAATGACTATGCTGTCTTACTACCATACATCTGATTCCCATTCCTCCACATGCCGATCGAAAGCTTTCGCCGGAAGGGCCTTAGTGAAAGGATCTGCCAGGTTATCCGCTGATGCAATCTTGGCGACAACTTCTCCTCGCTTCACAATATCTCGTATCGGTGGTACTTGCGCTCTATATGTTTACTTGCCTTATGAGCTCGTGGTTCCTTCGAGTTTGCAACTGCACCACTATTATCACAATAAATTGTGATGATTTTGGGCAAACCAGAATCACATCTAAGTCCATTAGAAGCTCCTGAGCCACACTGCTTCTTTAGCCGCCTCGGAGGCTGTCACATATTCAGCTTCCATGGTTGAGTCGAAACGCATTTCCTTAACACTCCTCCATGAAATGGCTCCACCTCCTAAAGTAAACACATAGCCCGATGTAGACTTACTGTTATCCCTATCGATTGGAAATCGAATCCGTGTAACCCACAGGGAGTAGATCGTCTGCTTGGTAAACTAGCAATCCAATGTCCTTGTCCTGAGTTACTTCGATATCTGCTGACCATGCCCACGGCAAAACAGATTATCGGTCTCGTATATAGCATTGCATACATTAGGCTTCCTACAGCCGAGGAACTGCTTTCATGTCCTCTATCTCTTTTGATGTCTTTGGAGACATCTCTTTAGATAGAGCTACTCCATGTCTAAAAGGTAAGAAACCTTTCTTGGAATCCTGCATGCTAAAACGAGCAAGGATTGTATCTATATATGAAGCTTGGGATAGACACAACATTCTTTTCTTACGATCCCTTATAACTTTGATCCCAAGAATGTGTGCACATTCTCCTAAGTCCTTCATTGTTTGGACAACCATACCCTTACGTCTGATAATACCTTGACATTGTTGCCAATTAACAAAATATCATCTACGTATAGTACAAGAAATACCACCACGTTTCCGTTACACTTCTTATATACACAAGACTCATCCGGACTTTGAATAAATCCATATGACTGGATTACTTCATTAAACCGGATGTTCCAAGACCTTGAAGCTTGCTTCAGTCCATAAATGGACCGATTGAGCTTGCACACTAGATGCTCTTTGCCTTTTTCAATGAACCCTTCTGGTTGCTTCATATGGATGTTCTCTTCAAGACTTCCATTAAGGAAAGCTGTCTTGACATCCATTTGCCAAATCTCATAATCCATATGAGCAGCAATGGATAAGAGTATCCGGATAGACTTAAGCATGGCTACCGGTGAAAAGGTCTCCTCATAATCGATTCCCTCTTTTTGAGTGTACCCTTTTGCAACAAGCCTAGCTTTGAAGGTTTCTACCTTCCCGTCTGTCCCTCTTTTCCTTTTGTAGATCCACTTGCATCCAACGGCTTTTACACCTATCAGGTAGTTCTACAAGCTCCCAAACCTTATTAGAGTACATGGACTCTATTTCAGAATTCATTGCCTTTTGCCAAGATCGCATCTATATCTTGGAGTGCTTCATATATCAGGGATCAGGTTCATGTTTACCGGGATCAAGTCCAAGACTCTCCCAAAACATGAATCTTTCAGTTGCCTCACAACCCTCCCACTACGACGAGGCCCAGTCCGTGGTTGTGTATCATGTGTGACACGTGTTGCAATCTCTTGTGGTACTTCATCTTGTCCTGTATGAAGTAGACATGTCCTCTCTAAGTTCTTCTAAAACAACTTTACTCGGGCTTGTGATCCATTATATAGTCTTCTTCTAAAAGCGGGCATTGGTGCTAACAATGACCTTCCGGTCTTAGGACTATAAAATAAACCACCTTCGTTCCTTTGGGATATCCTACAAACACGCGAACTTCAGTACGAGATTCTAACTTATCAGCATCTGGTTTCAACACGTGCTGGACTACCCCAAATCCGAATATGTCTTAGACTGGGTTTTCGCCCATTCCACAATTCTATGGGAGTAGAAGAAACTGATTTAGAAGGTACTAAGTTCGGAACGTATACTGCTGTTTCCAGAGCATATCCCCAAAACGAATTTGGTAATTCTGAATAACTCATCATCGATCTAACCATTTCCATAAGAGCCCTATTCCTTCGTTCTGCCACACCATTCTGTTGGGGTGTTCCAGGTGCAGATAATTGGGATTGAATCCCGGCCTCTGATAAGTAATTCCTAAACTCTCCTAAGAGGTATTCGCCACCACGATCAGATCGTAGTGTCTTGATACTTTTACCTAATCGTTTTTCCACATCAGCCTTGTATTCTTTGAACTTATCAAAGCACTCGGACTTGCGGCGCATTAGGTAAATGTATCCATATCTTGAATAATCGTCTATGAAAGAGACAAAATATTCAAAACCTCCTCTTGCCTGGACAGACATAGGACCACACAAATCAGAGTGAACCAATTCTAACACTTCTTTGGCTCTATACCCCTTGGCCTTGAACGGCCTCTTGGTCATTTTACCTTCTAAGCAAGATTCACAAGTTGGAAAATTTTCCAACTCTAATGAACTCAAAAGTCCATCGGCTATAAGCCTCTGAATCCTACTTAAATTAATATGACCAAGTCTTAGATGCCAAAGATATGCTTGGTTCATTTCTGAAGGTTCTTTTCTCTTATTAGAATTAGAAGATGAGTTATAAATTTCCATGTTTTACTTTGTGGAAGAAATTGGATTTAAAGTATACAAATTGCCAACTAATGCACCTGAACAGATAATCACTTTATTTCTTTTAATAACTACATCGTTACTAAAGGAAACTGAATATCCATCTAAAAACAGTTTAGAAACTGAAATTAAATTCTTTCTAAAACTGGGTACATAAAGACAATTTCTTAAAACCAAATTCCTATTTCTACTAAAAGATAAGTAGACGTCTCCCACTGCAACAGCTGCCACCTTAGTAGCATTGCCCATGTAGACGGTAATTTCTCCTTCAGATAGTCGTCGGGTTTCCTGGAACCCCTGCAAGGAATTACAGACATGATCAGTGGCTCCTGTATCTACACACCAGGTGCTGGTAGATAACACCGCTAAACATGTTTCAACAACTAGAGTATGAGATATACCTTTGTTTTGGTTCCTACGAGGACAGTCCGCCACTGCTAGATGAAGCACTTGCCCTTCTTCTTCTTCAATCCTACTCCGAGATTTATTCACTTTCTTTCTTGAACCGACTTGTTTCTTCTTCTTCTTTCCTTCGGTTTAGAAGTAGAACCATTTTCAAAGATAGTGAATTTGAGCATTGTGTCGAAATAATCCTTCTCTTGAAGTTCTGTCAAGAGTTCCGCTAATGAATAAACCCTCTTATTCATATTATAGTTCGAAACTGCTCAAAACTTCTAGGTAGCGTTGGAGGATCATATCGATCCGGGTTTCCCATCAATTTCTCCTCCAAGGATCAGATCTCGTTCGGATAAGCCATCATCTTTAGGATATGATCCCTACAGGAGTACCCTTGCATGGTGGCTGTCATTATCTTTCTCATGGCTTCTTGCCTAGAAGCCCTATCCCGATGACCAAAGAGTTCCTTGAGATTGTTCATAATATCATAGTCGTTGGTAAATCTTGATGTTGCAATACATTTGACATTGAAGCCAAAATGTAACACCGCGCCATCTCATCTGCTTTTACCCATTTCCTATGATATTCAATCTCCTCTTGGGTAGATTCACCGATAGGTGCATCAGGGCACTGCTCAGTCATATTTATAGCTTTCAGCAGTAAGAACAATGTCCAGGTTTCTTTTCCAATCTATGTAGTTTGGTCCAAGAAGTCTATTCTGTTGAAGTATGATGGACAATGGGTTGAAAGACATCCTAAGAATCACAAATAACTTTTGGTCGAACTCTAAATTTAGAATAATATTGATTCCTCAAACAATACTATTTTAAATTAACCAACACCTCATAACACCGTGAATTTTGTATGCCACGTTAGTGTGGACGATACAAATTCAACATTTGTAAAAGGAGGGTTTTAACCCATTAATTTTATTATCTTGTCAACCTAACTTTTGACAAATAAAAATAATAGTTGGTATCATTTGGTCACACAAATAATAGCAGAGTGACTCCGTTGGGAGGATACTATTAGATGTGTCTAAGTGTATACCATTACTTGACACTAAGTCCATTAATAAGATTATGCCCTTCCGTTGGGGAAGATCACACGCTCTTAATTAACTTCCTATAGTCATCCAAAATAGAAGTCTGTTCTAGTGATCCGCAAACAAGCTCATCCGTTATGGAGGAAGGCACTCGAGCCAACGCAAGCTTGTTTGCATCACTTACAAACCAAGATAATGGAGACCATGGGATTTATTTAAAATCCCTCTCCCACTTAGTTATTTATAAATGAGGAATTTTAACTATGCTAGCCTACTTAAACTTGTAAACTAACATGCATACACAGCATAATATAAAAGCAATAAATAGAAAATTTAATTTTCAACTATTATGGCTTTTATCTCTAATTGTCCTCCGTGTGTTGTCATCCCAATTTACTGCCATATTTGGCCACCGCCACCGGATCTAGCTGTCGCATCCATCTTGCTCCTAGTTCCGCTGCGCCTCTGGTCCTTAGAAGGTTCCACGCTTTGCAAGATTCGATCCACGACATAAATAGAATTTTACATTTTGATCCTATATTCCATAAAAGGAATGTACATGTATCTAGATCAAAAATAAAATCCTAATAAAACTAAATACAGCTCCTGCTGTATTTGAATACAATCATGCACACACATTTAAATGCCCTTGACATGTCCAAGGGTCCAATCACACACATAATAACTAAAAGTCATAATAGTTGGATCCTGCATCCACAAAGTTAGCACATCCTACTATTAACCTGCCTAAATTATGTATGACATGTGCATAATTAAACTAAATACCAAATACAGAGGCAAAACCTAGCTCCGATACCTTCTGGTTGCTACTCGGAAAACCTATAGGTTCCTCTACAAAAATTTTGTACAAAGGTCGAACCTTTCCTAGCTACCATGTGTTCTTTTAAATTAAATTTTGGATCGCTCATGAACTTAACACGTTTGATCCAAAACTTAATCTATTTGTTCTTTTAGGTTTTGACTTGGATCTCTCGGAACTTAACACGTTCGACCCAAGTCTCCTTAAGTTATTAATTTCATTAAATATTAATTTCCATAAAGGTTCCCAGATCGACGTGGCGAGGCACATGGCCTTCTTGGATATGGGAGCAACCACCACCGACTAGACAAAACCTTTAATAGAAAGCTAATATTTAATTTCCTAAAATAACTTTAGGTTAACCAAAGAGAACAATCAAATCACAAGGAAAAGAAAAAAAACAAAAAAACACAACTTCGAAAAAACATATTCGAAATTCTAGAACGTAAGCCTCTTGTATTTGGTATTATTTCCATAAATAACTAGCATGATGCGGAAATAGAAATTACTAGTTATACCTTGTAGAAAAACCTCTTGATCTTCTACCGTATTCCTCTTCTAACCTCGGACGTTGTGTGGGCAATGATCTACCGAGATGAGAAACCACCAACCACCTTCTTCTCCTCCAAGCAAGGTTCGGCCACAAAGGAAGAACTTCACCAAAGAAGAAAATCAAAATACTAACCAAGCTCCAAGAGATGCTAGCTTTCTCTCCTTCTTCTTCTTCTTCTCCAAGTAGTATCCGGCCACCACAAGAACTCCAAGAGAGATGGAGTATTCGGCCACCACAAGAGGAAGAGAGGGAGAGGGTAATGGCCGGCCACAACACCAAGGAAAAACGGAGAGAAAACAATAGAGGTTGTGTCTCATGAAGGCACCCCTACCCCTTCTTTTATATTCCTTGGCCTAGGCAAATTAGGAAATTTAATTACAATAAAATTTCCTTAATTTTTCTTGACATGAATTAATTGAGAAAAATAAAACAAAATTTCCCAATTAACTTGAGATGGTCGGCCACATCATTGGAAACAAAAGAGGACAAGTTTTAATCAACAATTAAAACTTTCTAATTTGTTTCCGGAAATTTTAAAAAATAAAATTTCTCTTTAAAATCTCTTCATGGTTGATAAAAGGAAATTTCTATAATTTTAATTTTATCAACATGTGAATAATTTTTAAAGAAAAAATAAAACATCTCTCCAATCTACAAATAAGGAAAGAGATCTAATCTCTTTCTTTAATCTTTTGTAGATCTTTTACAAGAGAGATATTTTAATTTTAATTCTCTTTAAAATATATCTTCCACATAATAATAAAAATTAAAATTAAATTTCTTTTTAATTTTATTTGGCCGGCCCTACTAGCTTGGGTTCAAGCTAGGGCCGGCCACCCAATTTTATACCTAGGCCGGCCCTAGCTTGGTTCCCAAGCTAGCTTGGCCGACCCCTTATTGGTGGGTATAGAAGGTGGGTATAGGTGGGTATAGAACTCTATAAATAAGAGGCTACGATAGGGACCGAGAGGAGGAATTGGTTTTGGTCTCCCGATAAAATTAAGCATCCCGTGTTCGCCCCGAACACACAACTTAATTTTATCAATGATAATTCATTCCACTAGAGAACTATCATTGAACTACCGCACCAATCCCAAATTACATTTTTGGGCTCCTTCTTATTATGAGTGTGTTAGTCTCCCTGTGTTTAAGATATCGAATGTCCACTAATTAAGTGAGTTACTGACAACTCATTTAATTAATATCTAAGTCCAAGAGTAGTACCACTCAACCTTATTGTCATGTCGGACTAAGTCCACCTGCAGGGTTTAACATGACAATCTTTATGAGCTCCTCTTGAGGATATTATCAACCTAGTATCTCTAGGACACAGTTTCCTTCTATAATCAACAACACACACTATAAGTAATATCATTTCCCAACTTATCGGGTTTATTGATTCAACGAACTAAATCTCACCCATTGATAAATTAAAGAAATAAATATCAAATATATGTGCTTGTTATTATATTAGGATTAAGAGCACACACTTCCATAATAACTGAGGTCTTTGTTCCTTTATAAAGTCAGTATAAAAGAAACGACCTCAAATGGTCCTACTCAATACACTCTGAGTGTACTAGTGTAATTATATAGTCAAGATAAACTAATATCTAATTACACTACGACCTTCTAATGGTTTGTTCCTTTTCCATTTTGGTCGTGAGCTACTGTTTATAATTTATAAGGTACTGATAACATCATCTTCTGTATGTGACACCACATACTATGTTATCTACAATATAAATTAAATGAACAACTACAAACAAATGTAGACAATTAGACCAAATGTGATTCTTTATTCATAATAAATGTTTACAAAGCTTAGGCTTTCAGTATACATTCCAACAATCCACTTATACTAATGACTAAGCTGCCATATCTTCTACCATACATCTGATTCCCATTCCCTCCACATGCCGATCGAAAGCTTTCGCCGGAAGGGCCTTAGTGAAAGGATCTGCCAGGTTATCCGCTGATGCAATCTTGGCGATGACAACTTCTCCTCGCTTCACAATATCTCGTATCAGGTGGTACTTGCGCTCTATATGTTTACTTGCCTTATGAGCTCGTGGTTCCTTCGAGTTTGCAACTGCACCACTATTATCACAATAAATTGTGATGATTTTGGGCAAACCAGGAATCACATCTAAGTCCATTAGAAAGCTCCTGAGCCATACTGCTTCTTTAGCTGCCTCAGAGGCTGCTACATATTCAGCTTCCATGGTTGAGTCCGAAACGCATTTCTGCTTAACACTCCTCCATGAAATGGCTCCACCTCCTAAAGTAAACACATAGCCTGATGTAGACTTACTGTTATCCCTATCTGATTGGAAATCAGAATCCGTGTAACCCACAGGGAGCAGATCGTCTGCTTGGTAAACTAGCATATGTTGGATCGAGACGCGCTAGAAGGGGGGGGGGTGAATAGCGCTCGCGGCTATTTCGTTTTTCGGAAAACACTCGAGTAATTAAAACGCAGCGGAAAATAAGAAAGCAAGCACACAGAGACACGAGGATTTTACTTCGTTCGGAGCCTTGATCGACTCCTACTCGAAGGCCCGCGATCCTTGATCGCTTCCGGTGGGCAACAACTATAAGCTCGATAATGATTACAATTTCAAGTACAATAAATGACAACAATTAATTATACCGACGACAATATCGTAATCTGAAAATTCGGAGCTCCGGGTCGTCGGTGTCTCGTAACAGCACTTCGGAATCGTCTCGTGAGCAGCTTGTAGCAGAAAGATCGCTTGTCAGTTGTTCATTGAAGAAGCTGCTCGAAGTCCCCTTATAAAGGGCATCCAAGGCGCCTTGAAAGCCATCCAAGGCGCCTCCACCGCTCCGATTCCATCGTGCAGATAAGCGCTGACCATTCTGCACTTATCACAGTTGAAGGCGCCTCCATCACCACTCAAGGCGCCTTCAACAGGTCCAAGGCGCCTCCATCACCACTCAAGGCGCCTTCAACAGGTCCAAGGCGCCTCCATCACCACTCAAGGCGCCTTGAACACTGTTTCGCAGCCAGCTCTTCCTTTGTCCTTGGACACTGTTCATCCGAGGCTTTAAGTTGCTCCTTTGCACCTGCAAGATACGTTAGTCCCAAACACTATCCTGCAGCACAAAGTTAGCACATAATACAATAGATATTATAAATGAAGTATTAACAGTCTCCGGACTGTCCGAGTCTGACTTCGGGTTTCCAACCGGAAACCCTAGGTCGACCCGACGCCTACTGTTCCCTCTGCGGGGAACGCGTCCTCACCTACTCCACTCAGGAGATTTACCTGTTGCCAGCACTGGACTTTCCGCCTAGGGTTACCACCCCTAGGACCTAGGGTTACCGCCCCCTAGGGTTTTTCTCCACCTAGGGTTACCACCCCCTAGGACCTAAGGTTGTCGCCCCTTAGGGTTTTCCTCCACCTAGGGTTACCGCCCCCTAGGACCTAAGGTTACCCCCCTTAGGATTTTCCTTCACCTAGGGTTACCACCCCCTAGGACCTAAGGTTACCGCCCCTTAGGTTTTTCCTTCACCTAGGGTTACCACCCCCTAGGACCTAAGGTTACCGCCCCTTAGGGTTTTTCTCCACCTAGGGTTACCACCCCCTAGGATTTTCCTTCACCTAGGGTTACCACCCCCTAGGACCTAAGGTTGCCGCCCCTTAGGGTTTTCCTCCACCTAGGGTTACCGCCCCCTAGGACCTAAGGTTACCCCCCCTTAGGATTTTCCTTCACCTAGGGTTACCACCCCCTAGGACCTAAGGTTACCCCCCCTTAGGATTTTCCCTTACCTAACCACAGTTAGGACTTTCCTGAAACCTTATTTAACCACGTTAGATAACAGAGAATCTTAACTTTGAATCCCTTTGCCATTATCAAAACTTAGGTTCAATCGTCGGATGCTTCCTGCACCAACAATCTCCCCCTTTTTGATTATGGCAACAAAAATTCAAAGTTAAGAAAATAATGCCATTAAAAGATAAGCATGAAAATACAAGCATAATGATAGTTAAGTGCAGAGCTCCCCCTTAATGTAAAGACTCCCCCTTAAAATTTGAATTTCTTTTAATTTTCTTTAATTCTGAATTTCTTTCAATTTTCTTTAATTCTTTGAATTTTCTTCTACTCTCCCCCTTTGCCATATATCAAAAATCAGTTGAAAGCAAGTTTTAAGATTTTAAGAAAACAATCTTTTTGAGAGAAGGAAGAAGAAGGCTTGTGAAACTTAGTTAAACGGAATATTTTTCACCTAAGTTTAAAAGGCTAATATATGGATTATTTCGAATGATGTCTTTAGCCACTTTTGAGACTTAGTTGTTTTTAGAAAGACATACCTAACTAAAGTTAGAAAAACTTAGCTAGATTTAAATTTTGGAGCCAAGTTGTTTGTAAAGAAATTTAATGTCTCAATTTACTTAGCAAAAATCTTTTGAAAGCCATGAGTTAAATGCTTTTTAATACTTTTAACTTAGAAAAGTATTTTATCATTTAGAGTTAAAATTTATAAGGTGGCTAAGTTTGAGAAAGTTTGAAGGTTGCTATATAAGTCACTTTAGCTAAGCCTTTTGCAAACAATGAATTTTGAGAATGTAGGTTCAGTTTAAAAAGGTACTTAGCTTAAAGGCTTAAGTTTGAAAAATAGGACTAAGATCTTGTTAATTTTTAGGATGAAGAGGGAGTAGCTAAATGTTTAATTTAGGTTATTTATTTTAGTTGGTCTTTAAGTCCAAGCATGATGTTTAATAGATTTTAAGTTATCCAGATTGTTTTGTTGAGGTATCAGAGCCCTAAAGTATGAGCATGCTCAAACTTCAAATCTCCATTTCCTTCAGGGCTAATTCCATATTCTTGTAAGTCTAGTAAATTTAGAGGAGCAAGATTTTCAAGTTAGTTTTTTCAAGTATTTTTCAAAGGATTTAGTTTTTCAATGATTTTTCAAAGGTTTTTGAAATTGATTTTCAAAGGATTTTGAAATAAGTTTTTCAAAGATTTTTCAAGGATTTTGAAATAAGTTTTTCAAAGGATTTTGAAATAAGTTTTTCAAAGGATTTTAAAATAAGTTTTTCAAATATTTTTCAAAGGATTTTGAAATTGATTTTGAAATATTTTTCAAAGGATTTTGAAATTGATTTTCAAATATTTTTCAAAGGATTTTGAAATAAGTTTTTCAAACATTTTTCAATGAATTTTGAAATAAGTTTTTCAAAGGTTTTTCAAAGGATTTTGAAATTGATTTTCAAATATTTTTCAAAGGATTTTGAAATATGTTTTTCAAACATTTTTCAAAGAATTTTGAAATTAAGTTTTAAATGATTTTGAAGTGGTTTTTCAAAGATTTTGGAATTAAGTTTTATATGATTTTGAAATTAATTTTTAATGATTTTGAAATTAAGTTTTAAAAGATTTTGAAATGATTTTTCAAATAATTTTGAAGTTGATTTTGAAAGATTTTTCAAATATTTTGGCATTCAGTTTTAAATGATTTTGAAGGATTTTTCAATAATTTTGAAAATAATTTTGAAAAGATTTTTAAATAATTTTGAAATTGATTTTGAAAGTTTTTTAAATAATTTTGAAATTGATTTTGAAAGTTTTTTAAGTAATTTTGAAATTGATTTTGAAAGATTTTCCAATAATTTTGAAAATAATTTTGAAAAGATTTTTAAATAATTTTGAAATTGATTTTGAAAGTTTTTTAAATAATTTTGAAATTGATTTTGAAAGTTTTTAAAATAATTTTGAAATTGATTTTGAAAGTTTTTTCAATAATTTTGAAAATAATTTTGAAAAGATTTTTAAATAATTTTGAAATTGATTTTGAAAGTTTTTTCAATAATTTTGAAAATAATTTTGAAAAGATTTTTAAATAATTTTGAAATTGATTTTGAAAGTTTTTAAAATAATTTTGAAATTGATTTTGAAAGATTTTTCAAATAATTTTGAAATTGATTTTGAAAGTTTTTTCAATAATTTTGAAATTGATTTTGAAAGATTTTTCAATAATTTTGAAAATAATTTTGAAAGATTTTTCAAATAATGAAATTAAGTGTTATTTGAAAAAGTAATATGAATTATGAATCTATTTTTGAATTAATTATAGTTACGAGTTTAATTCTGAATTTGAATTTTAAATTCCTTAGTCATCTCACCCGATCTAAATCTTCAATCAGGTAATCCTACGATTGTTGTGAGATGAATTGAGGTTCAATTTACAGGTTTAGTTTAACTTTGTGTTAGATTCAGGTTTAGCTTTGGGTTCAACAAGTAAGCATTCTTTGGATAAACTTCTGGGCTATGGTGAGTCACAAGGAACTCATTAAAGTAACCATGCCTTCGAGGTTTTCCAAATAGTCCTACCCATTGAACTTAATACTAAACCTTGGTCTAACTAGTTAGGATCCATTTAAGAGTAGCTTCGGTCAGTTCCACTTGGCCAAATGCACCAGGTCGAAGCCATATCTTCCTAGACATGCGATGCCCAAGCTTCCCTAACGTACTATCATCCAAAAACTTCACCAGTACCGTTGGTTAAGTTAAACCTAATCCATTTTAATCTAACCTTAATTACCCTGCCGGGTAATCTACTCTTGTTTACCCTTATCGGGTGGATTAATTTCGGAGGTGCCAGCTATTCTGGAGCCTCCTCCTATGTTATTGATTTACGTTTTATTAAGTTAAGTAAATAAAAGGTACTTGATTATAACTTGGTTTGTACTGTTTAAGTTTTACTTTAGATTTATAACCCAAGTCTAGATTTCGTGATTTGACTAAATTATTAACAATCTTCTCTAATTTATCAACTTTATCTTTTAAAATATTATTTTGTATTTCTACTTTTCTAAGAGTTAATTTCTTATTTTTATTTGAATTAATTTTATTCATTACATTATTAGCATGTATATCTAATTTTGAAGAGAAATCTATACTAGAGCAAGTAGGATTAGTTAAGCTAGTGCGATCATGTGTTGCAAAAACTGGATTTTCATATAATGTAAATGTACTAACCTTGATTTCTCCCTCTGGATTTTTGGGTCTTCTTTCTGGGCATTGTCTTTTGCAGTGACCCATTAGTTTGCATTTGGAGCATTTGATGTATTTCTTCCCTCTCCTGATCATTTTCTCCTTCTCCTCCGATTGTGTCGGTCGAGTCTTACGAGTGGGGCAGTCGTTTCTATAGTGCCCTCTCTCTCTACACTTAAAACAGATTATGAGAGATTTACAATTTTACCTTTTAGATCCGTGATAGGATCCTCCCCCTTGACCGTTCCCATTTCAAATTCTGACTCAGATTCAGATATCTCGTCTTTGGCCATCAGTGCTATGATATCGGTTTGCTCTGATTTTTCTGAGTCTGGTTCGGAGGTTGACTCTGAGGATTCAATTTCAAATTCGGACTCAGGTTCTATTCGATCTTCTAACTCTGAAGGGATCTCATAAAGCTTGAGCACTTTCTCCCAAAGCTCCTTAGCATTGTTGAACTTTCCAACTCGATCAAGATCTGAATTTGTTAGTCCGCATAGGAGAATGTAAGTTGCTTTTGCATTTGCCTCGAATGTCCTTATTGTTTGTGCATCCCACTTGTCACAGGTGATGGGTACACCTTCTTTAGTGGGAAGAGTGAATCCAATATGGACTATGGTCCATATTTCTGCTTCGGTCTTTAATTGATGCTCCACCTGGTCTTTCCAGTATCTGAGGTTCTCGTTAGACAGCAGTGGTAGGCATGTTGAGTTGTACCCATCTTCGTAGGCCATTAGAAGGAATCTCGCAAAATAAACACAATAAAATTTGTTCCAAGACTTGGTCTTGGATTAGTAGTGAGAGAAAAAAATAGTAATTCAGAATTTCGAGAGAAAATAATAAAATATTATTAAAATATTATAAAAACAATATTACTACAAATTTTTGAAAATACGATATTTCACTAATTCCAATCAATGGTGAAAATTTGAAAATGGATTTTTTGAAAACAGTTTTGGAGGGAAAAAAAAACGAAAGGCGTAAGGTTATATTTTCAACCTATACAAACGACAAAGCCACGAAAAATGCTTGAATGGTGGTTGCACCAGTTCAAAGCGACCCCGCTCTGATACCAATTGTTGGATCGAGACGCGCTAGAGGGGGGGTGAATAGCGCTCGCGGCTATTTCGTTTTTCGGAAAACACTCGAGTAATTAAAACGCAGCGGAAAATAAGAAAGCAAGCACACAGAGACAGGAGGATTTACTTCGTTCGGAGCCTTGATCGACTCCTACTCGAAGGCCCGCGATCCTTGATCACTTCCGGTGGGTAACAACTATAAGCTCGATAATGATTACAATTTGAAGTACAATAAATGACAACAATTAATTATACCGACGACAATATCGTAATCTGAAAATTCGGAGCTCCGGGTCGTCGGTGTCTCGTAGCAGCACTTCGGAATCGTCTCGTGAGCAGCTTGTAGCAGAAAGATCGCTTGTAAGTTGTTCATTCAAGAAGCTGCTCGAAGTCCCCTTATAAAGGGCATCCAAGGCGCCTTGAAAGCCATCCAAGGCGCCTCCACCGCTCCGATTCCATCGTGTAGATAAGCGCTGACCATTCTGCGCTTATCACAGGTCCAAGGCGCCTCCATCACCACTCAAGGCGCCTTGAACACTGTTTCGCAGCCAGCTCTTCCTTTGTACCCGAGGCGCCTCCAAGCTCCATGGAGGCGCCTTGGACACTGTTCATCCGAGGCTTTAAGTTGCTCCTTTGCACCTGCAAGATACGTTAGTCCCAAACACTATCCTGCAGCACAAAGTTAGCACATAATACAATAGATATTATAAATGAAGTATTAACAGTCTCCGGACTGTCCGAGTCTGACTTCAGGTTTCCAACCGGAAACCCTAGGTCGACCCGACGCCTACTGTTCCCTCTACGGGGAACGCGTCCTCACCTACTTCACTCAGGAGATTTATTGCCCGGCTCCGACCCGCCGGACTTTCCGCCTAGGGTTACCACCCCTAGGACCTAGGGTTACCGCCCCCTAGGGTTTTTCTCCACCTAGGGTTACCACCCCCTAGGACCTAAGGTTGTCGCCCCTTAGGGTTTTCCTCCACCTAGGGTTACCGCCCCCTAGGACCTAAGGTTACCCCCCTTAGGATTTTCCTTCACCTAGGGTTACCACCCCCTAGGACCTAAGGTTACCGCCCCTTAGGTTTTTCCTTCACCTAGGGTTACCACCCCCTAGGACCTAAGGTTACCGCCCCTTAGGGTTTTTCTCCACCTAGGGTTACCACCCCCTAGGATTTTCCTTCACCTAGGGTTACCACCCCCTAGGACCTAAGGTTGCCGCCCCTTAGGGTTTTCCTCCACCTAGGGTTACCGCCCCCTAGGACCTAAGGTTACCCCCCCTTAGGATTTTCCTTCACCTAGGGTTACCACCCCCTAGGACCTAAGGTTACCCCCCCTTAGGATTTTCCCTTACCTAACCACAGTTAGGACTTTCCTGAAACCTTATTTAACCACGTTAGATAACAGAGAATCTTAACTTTGAATCCCTTTGCCATTATCAAAACTTAGGTTCAATCGTCGGATGCTTCCTGCACCAACAGCATATAATCTCTAGTCCTTCTCAGGTACTTCAATATATGCTTTACCGCAGTCCAATGTCCTTGTCCAGGGTTACTCTGATATCTGCTGACCATGCCCACGGCAAAACAGATATCAGGTCTCGTACATAGCATTGCATACATTAGGCTTCCTACAGCCGAAGCATAAGGAACTGCTTTCATGTCCTCTATCTCTTTTGATGTCTTTGGAGACATCTCTTTAGATAGAGCTACTCCATGTCTAAAAGGTAAGAAACCTTTCTTGGAATCCTGCATGCTAAAACGAGCAAGGATTGTATCTATATATGAAGCTTGGGATAGACACAACATTCTTTTCTTACGATCCCTTATAACTTTGATCCCAAGAATGTGTGCACATTCTCCTAAGTCCTTCATTGTTTGGACAACCATACCCTTACGTCTGATAATACCTTGACATTGTTGCCAATTAACAAAATATCATCTACGTATAGTACAAGAAATACCACCACGTTTCCGTTACACTTCTTATATACACAAGACTCATCCGGACTTTGAATAAATCCATATGACTGGATTACTTCATTAAACCGGATGTTCCAAGACCTTGAAGCTTGCTTCAGTCCATAAATGGACCGATTGAGCTTGCACACTAGATGCTCTTTGCCTTTTCCAATGAACCCTTCTGGTTGCTTCATATGGATGTTCTCTTCAAGACTTCCATTAAGGAAAGTCTTGACATCCATTTGCCAAATCTCATAATCCATATGAGCAAGAATGGATAAGAGTATCCGGATAGACTTAAGCATGGCTACCGGTGAAAAGGTCTCCTCATAATCGATTCCCTCTTTTGAGTGTACCCTTTGCAACAAGCCTAGCTTTGAAGGTTTCTACCTTCCCGTCCGTCCCTCTTTCCTTTGTAGATCCACTTGCATCCAACGGCTTTTACACCATCGTGGTTCTACAAGCTCCCAAACCTTATTAGAGTACATGGACTCTATTTGAATTCATTGCCTTTTGCCAAGATGTCGATCTATATCTTGGAGTGCTTCATTATATGACTGGGATCAGGTTCATGTTTACCCGGATCAAGTCCAAGACTCTCCCAAAACATGAATCTTTCAGTTGCCTCACAACCTCCCACTACGACGAGGCACCGCCTGTGGTTGTGTATCATGTGTGACACGTGTTGCGGTCTCTTGTGGTACTTCATCTTGTCCTGTTATTAAGTAGACATGTCCTCTCTAAGTTCTTCTAAAATAACTTTACTACTGGGCTTGTGATCCATTATATAGTCTTCTTCTAAAAATTGGGCATTGGTGCTAACAATGACCTTCTGGTCTTTAGGACTATAAAATAAACCACCTTTCGTTCCTTTGGGATATCCTACAAACACGCGAACTTCTGTACGAGATTCTAACTTATCAATATCTGGTTTCAGCACATGTGCAGGACTACCCCAAATCCGAATATGTTTTAGACTGGGTTTTCGCCCATTCCATAATTCTATGGGAGTAGAAGAAACTGATTTAGAAGGTACTAAGTTCAGAACGTATACTGCTGTTTCCAGAGCATATCCCCAAAACGAATTTGGTAATTCTGAATAACTCATCATCGATCTAACCATTTCCATAAGAGCCCTATTCCTTCGTTCTGCTACACCATTCTGTTGGGGTGTTCCAGGTGCAAAGGGATTGAATCCCGACCTCCGATAAGTAATTCCTAAACTCTCCTAAGAGGTATTCGCCACCACGATCGATCGTAGTGTCTTGATACTTTTACCTAATCGCTTCTCCACATCACCTTGTATTCTTTGAACTTGTCAAAGCACTCGGACTGCGCATTAGGTAAATGTATCCATATCTTGAATAATCGCCCATGAAAGAGACAAAATATTCAAAACCTCCTCTTGCCCGGACAGACATACAAATCGAGTGAACCAACTCTAACACTTCTTTGGCTCTATACCCTTGGCCTTGAACGGCCTCTTGGTCATTTTACCTTCTAAGCAAGATTCACAAGTTGGAAAATTTTCCAACTCTAATGAACTCAAAGTCCATCGGCTATAAGCCTCTGAATCCTACTTAAATTAATATGACCAAGTCTTAGATGCCAAAGATATGCTTGGTTCATTTCAAGGTTCTTTTCTCTTATTAGAATTAGAAGATGAGTTATAAATTTCCATGTTTTGCTTTGTGGAAGAAATTGATTTAAAGTATACAAATTGCCAACTAATGCACCGGAAGATAATCACTTTATTTCTTTTAATAACTACATCGTTACTAAAGGAACCTGAATATCCATCTAAAAGCAGTTTAGAAACCGAAATTAAATTCTTTCTAAAACGGGTACATAAAGACAATTTCTTAAAACCAAATTCCTATTTCTACTAAAAGATAAGTAGACGCCTCCCACTGCAACAATGCCACCTTAGTAGCATTGCCCATGTAGACTGTAATTTCTCCTTCAGATAGTCGGTTTCCTGGAACCCCCGCAAGGAATTGCAGACATGATCGGGGGCTCCCGTACACCAGGTGCTGGTAGATAACACCGCTAAACATGTTTCAACAACTAGAGTATGAGATATACCTTTGTTTTGGTTCCTACGAGGACATCCGCCTTCCAATGTCCTGCCTGCTTATAGATGAAGCACTTGCCCTTCGGCTTCTTTAAATCCCGTACTCTGAGATTTATTCACTTTCTTTGCTGAACCATTGTTTCTTCTTCTTCTTTCCTTTCGGTTTAGAAGTAGAACCATTTTCAAGATAGTGAATTTGAGCATTGTGACGAAATAATCCTTCAGCTGCTTGAAGTTAGTAGTTCCGCTAATGAATAAACCTCTTATTCATATTATAGTTCGGGCCGCTCAAAACTTCTAGGTAGCGCTTGGAGGATCATATCGATCCGGGTTTCCCATCAATTTCTCCTCCAAGGATCAGTATCTCGTTCAGATAAGCCATCATCTTTAGGATATGATCCCTTACAGAGTACCCTCTTGCATGGTGGTCGCCATTATCTTTCTCATGGCTTCTTGCCTAGAAGCCCTATCCCGATGACCAAAGAGTTCCTTGAGATTGTTCATAATATCATAAGTCGTTGGTAAATCTTGATGTTGATGTTGCAATACATTTGACATTGAAGCCAAAATGTAACACCGCGCCATCTCATCTCGCTTACCCATTTCCTATGATATTCAATCTCCTCTTGGGTAGATTCACCAAGAGGGTGCATCGGCACCGTCAAGACATATTTATAGCTTTCAGAAGAACAATGTCCGTGTTTCTTTTCCAATCTATGTAGTTTGGTCCAGGAAGTCTATTCTGATAATGATCAATGGGTTGAAAGACATCCTAAGAATCACAAATAACTTTTGGTCGAACTCTAAATTTAGAATAATATTGATTCCTCAAACAATACTATTTTAAATTAACCAACACCTCATAACACCGTGAATTTTGTATGCCACGTTAGTGTGGACGATACAAATTCAACATTTGTAAAAGGAGGGTTTTAACCCATTAATTTTATTATCTTGTCAACCTAACTTTTGACAAATAAAAATAATAGTTGGTATCATTTGGTCACACAAATAATAGCAGGTGACTCCGTTGGGAGGATACTATTAGATGTGTCTAAGTGTATACCATTACTTGACACTAAGTCCATTAATAAGATTATGCCCCTTCCGTTGGGGAAGATCACACGCCTTTTAACTTCAGTCATCCAAAAATAGAAGAGAGGGAGATGATGATGATGATGGAAGGCCACACCAAGAAGCAAAAGAGGGAGAGCAACTTATAAACCAGTAATGGAGACCATGGGATTTATTTAAAATCCTCTCCCACTTAGTTATTTATAAATGAGGAATTTTAACTATGCTAGCCTACTTAAACTTGTAAACTAACATGCACACACATACAGACAATATAAAAGCAATAAATAGAAAATTTAATTTTCAACTATTATGGCTTTTATCTCTAATTGTCCTCCGTGTGTTGTCATCCCAAGTTGCTGCCATATTTGGCCACCGCCATCGGGTCTGTCGCATCCATCTTGCTCCTAGTTCCACTGCGCCTCTGGTCCTTAGAAGGTTCCACGCTTGCAAGATTCGATCCATGACATAAATAGAATTTTACATTTTGATCCTATATTCCATAAAAGGAATGTACATGTATCTAGATCAAAAATAAAATCCTAATAAAAACTAAATACAGCTCCTGCTGTATTTTAATACAATCATGCACACACATTAAATGCCCTTGACATGTCCAAGGGTCCAATCACACACATAATAACTAAAAGCCATAATAGTTGGATCCTGCATCCACAAAGTTAGCACATCCTACTATTATCCTGCCTAAATTATGTATGACATGTGCATAATTAAACTAAATACCAAATACACAGAGGCAAAACCCTAGCTCTGATACCAATTGTTGGTTGCTACTCGGAAAACCTATAGGTTCCACTGTACAAAAATTTTGTACAAAGGTCTGAACCTTTTCCTAGCTACCATGTGTTCTTTTAAATTAAATTTTGGATCGCCTGCGGAACTTAACACGTTTGATCCAAAACTTAATCTATTTGTTCTTTTAGGTTTTGACTTGGATCTCCTGCGGAACTTAACACGTTCGACCCAAGTCTCCTTAAGTTATTAATTTCATTAAATATTAATTTCCATAAAAGGTTCCAAGGATCGACGTGGCGAGGCACATGGCCTTCTTGGATATGGGAGCAACCACCACCGACTAGACAAAACCTTTAATAGAAAGCTAATATTTAATTTCCTAAAATAACTTTAGGTTAACCAAAGAGAACAATCAAATCACAAGGAAAAGAAAAAAAATAAAAAAACACAACTTCGAAAAAACATATTCGAAATTCTAGAACGTAAGCCTCTTGTATTTGGTATTATTTCCATAAATAACTAGCATGATGCGGAAATAGAAATTACTAGTTATACCTTGTAGAAAAACCTCTTGATCTTCTACCGTATTCCTCTTCTAACCTCGGACGTTGTGTGGGCAACGATCTACCGAGATGAGAAACCACCAACCACCTTCTTCTCCTCCAAGCAAGGTTCGGCCACAAAGGAAGAACTTCACCAAAGAAGAAAATCAAAATACTAACCAAGCTCCAAGAGATGCTAGCTTTCTCTCCTTCTTCTTCTTCTTCTCCAAGTAGTATCCGGCCACCACAAGAACTCCAAGAGAGATGGAGTATTCGGCCACCACAAGAGGAAGAGAGGGAGAGGGTAATGGCCGGCCACAACACCAAGGAAAAAGGGAGAGAAAACAATAGAGGTTGTGTCTCATGAAGGCACCCCTACCCCTTCTTTTATATTCCTTGGCCTAGGCAAATTAGGAAATTTAATTACAATAAAATTTCCTTAATTTTTCTTGACATGAATTAATTGAGAAAAATAAAACAAAATTTCCCAATTAACTTGAGATGGCCGGCCACATCATTGGAAACAAAAGAGGACAAGTTTTAATCAACAATTAAAACTTCCTAATTTGTTTCCGGAAATTTTAAAAAATAAAATTTCTCTTTAAAATCTCTTCATGGTTGATAAAAGGAAATTTCTATAATTTTAATTTTATCAACATGTGAATAATTTTTAAAGAAAAATAAAACATCTCTCCAATCTATAAATAAGGAAAGAGATCTAATCTCTTTCTTTAATCTTTGTAGATCTTTTACAAGAGAGATATTTTAATTTTAATTCTCTTTAAAATATATCTTCCACATAATAATAAAAATTAAAATTAAATTTCTTTTAATTTTATTTGGCCGGCCCTACTAGCTTGGGTTCAAGCTAGGGCCGACCATATACCTAGGCCGGACCTAGCTTGGTTCACAAGCTAGCTTGGCCGACCCCTTAATGGAGGGTATAGAAGGTGGGTGTAGGTGGGTATAGAACTCTATAAATAAGAGGCTACGATAGGGACCGAGAGGAGGAATTGGTTTTGGTCTCCGATAAAATTAAGCATCCCGTGTTCGCCAACACACAACTTAATTTTATCAATGATAATTCATTCCACTAGAGAACTATCATTGAACTACCGCACCAATCCCAAATTACATTTTGGGCTCCTTCTTATTATGAGTGTGTTAGTCTCCCTGTTTAAGATATCGAATGTCCACTAATTAAGTGAGTTACCGACAACTCATTTAATTAATATCTAAGTCCAAGAGTAGTACCACTCAACCTTATTGTCATGCCGGACTAAGTCCACCTGCAGGGTTTAACATGACAATCTTTATGAGCTCCTCTTGAGGACATTATCAACCTAGTATCTCTAGGACACGCTTCCTTCTATAATCAACAACACACACTATAAGTAATACCATTTCCCAACTTATCGGGTTTATTGATTCAACGAACTAAATCTCACCCATTGATAAATTAAAGAAATAAATATCAAATATATGTGCTTGTTATTATATTAGGATTAAGAGCACACACTTCCATAATAACTGAGGTCTTTGTTCCTTTATAAAGTCAGTATAAAAGAAACGACCTCAAATGGTCCTACTCAATACACTCTGAGTGTACTAGTGTAATTATATAGTCAAGATAAACTAATATCTAATTACACTACGACCTTCTAATGGTTTGTTCCTTTTCCATTTTTGTCGTGAGCTACTGTTTATAATTTATAAGGTACTGATAACATCATCTTCTGTATGTGACACCACATACTATGTTATCTACAATATAAATTAAATGAACAACTACAAACAAATGTAGACAATTAGACCAAATGTGATTCTTTATTCATAATAAATGTTTACAAAGCTTAGGCTTTCAGTATACATTCCAACAGGATGGGCCGACCTCCCGACCGGCCGACCGATGAATAACCGAGGGCGAAAGGCGCCCTGACAGGAGTCAGAGTTCCGGCGCTCGACTGAACAGTAACGATGGGTCGAGCGGAAGTCTTGGCTGAAGACATAAGGTAACATACTGCTAGCAGTCCCTACATGACACCTTACCGAAGATCTCCCCAGCATACCGATGCAAACGGAAGGCCGGACGGGATGTGAGTGCCGTCCGGCCGGGCGTAAAATGAGGGCCGGCCAGACGGGACGCCCCGTCCAGCTGACCGGACGGACGCCCCGGCATGGGGTAGAGAGAGAAGGACGAGGAACATCTTATGACAGCCGTCTAGTCCTATGACTAGGCCATACTCTTAGTCTGGTGATGAGGTGTCCTGCTGTCCCATCGAAGACGTGCCGAGACTGTAGCAGTATGGTGTCAGGTAAGCTTTCTGGCAAACACATACCGAGGTATGGGCTAAGGGCACGTGTTTGCCTCGGTAGGTGTGCGTAAGATCTTTCACCGCTCTATATAAGGAGCCTTATACTTTGCCGGAGGTACGCGTTCTTTGATATTCGGAGCAACCTTTTGCTGTCCGCTTACCTGACTTGAGCGTCGGAGGGTTGTCGCCGGGAACCCCTTCCCGGCCCGACTTCTGTGCAGGTTCGCTGGAGTTTCGTACGATCAGTCGTCGATCCACGTCAGCTACCCGGAGAGCGCCACGTGCCCAGCGTCCGTTGATTCAGCTTTCGGACTAGATCAATACACATGTGTCAACTTGATATCTCTATATCCATGACTTGTGAGATCAAGTCATCGAGTTGACCTACATGCTAGTCTTATTGCATTAACATTGTCCCTGAATGTTAATACTCGACTAGGAATGATTAAGAGTAGTGTTCCCTATATCATCTCACTATCGATTCAACCAATCGATTGATATAGGTAAGAACCTTCTACTCAAGGACGTTATTATACTTAGTTTATTTGGCACAAATACAAGTACGTATAATAACCAAACAAATGCCTTTATTAATATAAAAATATGATACAATAAGTCCATAATACAATCATCAAATGATTGGCTCTAGGGCTCTAGCTAACAATCTCCCACTAGCACTAGTGTCAATCAGTGTAGGCTCTAAGCCCAAATGACCTAGTGTGACCATCATGCTTCCTCTGTGTCAAAGCCTTGGTCAAGGGATCTGTGATGCTAGCCTCTGTAGGTACTCTGCAAATCTTCACATCTCCTCTCTCGATGATCTCTCGAATGAGATGGAAGCGCCGTAATATGTGTTTGGTCCGCTGGTGTGAGCAAGGTTCCTTAGCCTGTGCAATTGCTCCATTGTTGTCACAATAGAGCTCTATAGGATCAGCTATGCTAGGAACCACCCTAAGCTCAGTAATGAACTTGTGGATCTAAACTGCCTCCTTTGCTGCTTCTGATGCAGCAATATACTCGACTTCTGTTGTAGAATCAACAATTGTGTTCTGCTTCGAACTCTTCCAGCTCACAGTACCACCATTCGAACAAAACACGAACCCAGACTGCGATATATAGTCATCCTGGTCAGTTTGGAAGCTGGCATCACTGTAACCCTTTACAGCTAGCTCATCATCACCTCCATATATCAAGAAATATTCTTTAGTCAATCTCAAGTACTTAAGAATATTCTTGAAGGCTATCCAGTGACTTTCACCTGGATCTGACTGGTATCTGCTCGTCATGCTCAAAGCATACGAGACATCAGGTCGAGTACATAGCATGACGTACATGATCGATCCTATGGCTGAGGCATAAGGGATCTGATCCATGCGGTCTCTCTCCTTTCTAGAAGAGGGACTTTGAGTCTTCGAAAGACTCACGGCATGTGACATCGGCAGAAATCCCTTCTTGGAGTTTTGCATGGCAAACCGAAGGAGTACCTTGTCAATGTATGTAATCTGACTTAGGCCAAGCAATCTCTTAGATCTATCTCTATAGATCTGTATCCCTAGAATGCGGGATGCCTCACCTAAGTCCTTCATTGAGAAGCAACTCCCTAGCCAAGTCTTGACAGACTGAAGCATAGGGATGTCCTTTCCAATGAGTAGTATGTCATCCACATACAATATGAGGAAGACAACTATGTCCCCTACAACCTTCTTGTAGACACAAGGCTCATCTTCGTTCTTGATGAAACCAAACTGTTTGATTGCATCATCGAATCGAAGATTCCAGCTCCGAGAAGCTTGCTTTAGTCCATAAATGGACCTATGCAGATTGCTAGTATGTCGTGGATCTACAAAACCCTCGGTTGTGTCATGTACACATCCTCGAGCAGGTTTCCATTCGAAACGCGGTTTTGACATCCATCCGCCATATCTCATAGTCATGGTAGGTCGCAATAGCAAGCATGATCCGAATGGACTTAAACATCGAATCGGAGAAAAGGTTTCATCATAGTCAATACCATGAATCTGCTTGAAACCTTTAGCTACCAAGCGACCCTTATAGATAAGTCCATCCATGTCAGTCTTTCTCTTAAAGACCCACTTACACCCAATGGGTTTTACCCCTTCAGGTGGATCAACCAAAGTCCATACTTGGTTGGTGTACATGGATTCCATCTCGGATCTCTTGGCTTCTAGCCATTTCTCGGAATCTGGTCTCATCACAGCTTCCTGATAGGTGGTAGGCTCATCCTCTATGAGCATAACGTCATCATGGTTAAACAAGAGAAATGAGTATCTCTCAGGCTGATGACGTACCCTATCAGACCTGCGAAGAGGTATGTCTACTTGAATTGGTTGTTGTTCCTCAACTCCTTGTGGAACAACATCATCCACAACACTTTGTGGTTCCAGTTCAATTTCCATTGAGGCATCAGTGCTATTGTTCGTATCTTGAACTTCTTCAAGATCGAACGCGCTCCCACTAGTCTTTCTAGAAACAAAGTCACTTTCTAGAAAGACCCCAGTCTTTGCCACAACTACCTTGTGCTGACTGGAAATGTAGAAGTAATATCCCTTAGTTTCCTTGGATATCCAATGAAAAAGCACTTGTCGGATTTGGGTCATAATTTGTCTGAGACTTGACGTCGAACGTAAGCCTCACAACCCCAAATCCTCATGAAAAACACCTGGGCATCTCTCCCAGTCCATATCCTATATGGTGTCTTTATCACGGTCTTGGATGGAACTCGGTTGAGTATAAAAGCTGCCGTGTCTAGAGCATAGCCCCAAAGGTATGTCGGAAGATCTGTGTGACTCATCATCGATCGTACCATATCTAATAGGGTACGATTCCTCCTTTCGGATACACCATTCCACTGTGGTGTTCCAGGAGGAGTGAGTTGGGATAGAATCTCATACTCAGCTAGGTAGTCACGAAACTCATGGCTAAGGTATTCTCCACCTCGATCGGATCGAAGTATCTTAATACTCTTGCCAAGCTGGTTCTATACTTCATTCTTGAATTTTTTAAACTTTTCAAAGGATTCAGACTTATGTGTCATCAAGTACACATAATCATATCTACTGAAGTCATCAGTAAATGTGATGAAGTATCTATAACCACCTCTAGCAACAACATTGAAAGGGTCACATACATCACTATGTATGAGTCCTAACAAATCAATTGCTCTCTCACTATGCCCACTAAAGGGAGTCTTGGTCATCTTGCCTCGTAGGCATGACTCGCATATCTCATATGATTCAAAATCAAATGAGTCCAGCAAACCATCCTTATGGAGCTGGTATAAGCGCTTGTCATTTATATGACCTAAGCGACAGTGCCAGAGATAGGTTTGGTTCAGGTCATTTGACTTGAACCTCTTGGTATTTATGTTATAGATAGGGCTCTCAAGGTCTAGAATATAGAGTCCGTTTATCAAAGGTGCACTACAATAGAACATTTCGTTTAAATAGACGGAACAACATTTGTTCTTTATTATAAACGAAAAACCTTTCTTGTCCAAACAAGAAACAAATATAATGTTCTTAGTTAAAGCAGACACATAACAACAATCATCTAATTCTAGTACAAGCCCAGAGGGCAGAGATAGATGGTAGGTTCCTACAGCAATAGCAGCAACCCGTGCTCCATTGCCTACTCGTAGGTCTATCTCAGCCTTCGTCAATGCCCTGCTATTTCTCAGCGCTTGTACATTAGTACAAATGTGCGAAGCACATCCGGTATCTAATACCCACGATGAAGAAATAGAGAGGTTGACTTTCTATAACATGTATACATGAAGTAGAAATCTTATTTCTCTTCTTCGTAAGATCTTCCAGGTATTCTTTGGAGTTCCTCTTCCAGTGCCTTGCTTGTCCTTGATATAGGTGACAAAGATGCTCAACCATATCGTAAGCGCCCATCAACTCATGTTGCTTCTGAAGCTCAGAGTTCATGGTTGCGAGCATAAGACAGGACACATCTAATGCGTCATCTTGATGCTTCTTGTAAGCATCTCGGTCTGCTCGCGTGGCACTGGCAGGAGGAGCCTCCAGAATGGCCTGCTCCAGAACGTACAGTTTACGTTCTTGGATGAGAACTATTCTCAGGTTCCTGTACCAGTCCAGGAAATTTGCTCCGTTGAGCTTGCCCTTCTCGAGGACAAATCGCAGGGAGAAGGTGTTCGTGTTCGACGTCATGGCAATTCTACAACAGAAATAAATGCAGAAATAAGTATCATATTCTTAATCATTTAATTAGGCCTTTAACTAAATGATGCTCCCACTGAATTTTATAATTCATGTGGGACAAGATCCACATCATACTAACCCTTGAGTTAGCTTTGGCTAATACGCCCAAGACTTAGTATGATCGGTAGGTAACGATTAACAATTACATCTCTATGTAACTCTTGTTTATAGGATAAAATCCTCATTTATATTAAAACTCGAGTTAGCTTTGGCTAATACGCTCGAGAATTAATATATATGTGATTTTGACCTAACTTTTCAACCGTTGGAAGAATGCCTATAGTTATACTCGATCTAACCGAGTTAACTAGGAATACTCAATCTAATTCAGTTGTACTCATCTATGCATTGATAGGCGGGACCAAGATTGTCCCTCCGTACCCTACCACGATAGTATGTGTTGCTCTGCTTTGGTAGATTCAACAACTACATGCGATCGAGGTAGTAGTAGGTATCACGGCACGGTAGGCATTAGAGTTGACGTGATTTAGATCTAATCTAAATGATGATGCGTATCAAATACTTGATTTAGATCTAATCTAATCGTGGGGTGCATCATGTGCACGATTTAGATCTTATCTAACCGCTAGGCACTAATTAACTACTTAATTAAACATGCATCACATACATATAAGCAATTAATTAAATTATTTTGTGATTGTGTCATGGCCCTACTACGATCTTCTCAAGCCAATGATAAGATCAGATGGTCAACCTAAGGTCAACAACTTCTCAAGCTTCTTCCTTTGACCACCTTGTGTTGCTCGCGCCCTCCTCGTAACTCCGTCTCGTGTGGACCTTCCACCGCTTCAAAATTACATTACAATTTTGAAACTCGAGTTACATTCGAGTCTAAATCTAATTTACAACCAGAATATAAGAGAAAGGCACGACGCGCAGGTCGCGAAAATAAAATAAAAAAAAATAAAATACAAGCACGCACATCACATAACGGCACGCAGGCCGTATTATGAATTGCAACACAATTGTCCAATCGAATTGAGTCTTTGGGCCATGACTATCACAAAAATAATATATAATTCAAAATTATATATTTTTCATAATTTTTCTGTAATTTTTCATAATTTTATAGATTTTATGAGTAAATTTTCCCGGCGGTCCCGATTAGCGATTTCGGGTGCAATCGCGGAGCAAATCCCCTTGCGGGGTTAGGGGCAGTACCCCTACCCGCGATCTAACTATCGCGAGTTGCTCCTAAGCGATCCAAGAGCGCCTTAGCCCGCTGTCCCAAAAAATTTTGGGGCGAAACTTTGCCGTTTTGAAAATTCTTCTCGGTAGTCGAAGCCTACAAGTGCCGAAACACTTGTGCTTCGCTTCTACAAGAAAAATACTCATTAAAACTATAAAAAACATGAATTTACAGAAAGTTTACAGATTTATATTTTTCATAAAAATACGAATCTAAACTCGTACTCGCTTCGCACGTGGCTCTGATACCACTGTAGGATTTTTCGGGCCGCGAAAATCGCTTTTTCGCGTCGCGGAAACCCCGAATCACCCTAGCCAACGGAGTTGGATCTCGTGCAAAGAAAAGATTTCAAAAACAAAATTACGAGTACGAGTTCCTACTTAGATCTACTCCTAGATCTACATGCAACGAGTTATACCTTTGAAGCGAAGCCCTTCGCGTTCCCGCTCGTCCAAACGGTGCCGGATCTCAAGAGTATCAAGATAGATACTCCTCTAGAAGTATCCACACGGACTCGTAGGTGGGGAAAAACACACAAAGAGGTGTGCTAGCACCTATGTGTGGTTCGGCCAAGTTGAGGAGGAGAGGGAGAGGAAGAGAGCTCCAAGAGGAAGAAGAAGGAATAATGTACTTGAATGAGGAAAATCAATTTGATTCCCATTCAAAAGTGGCCGGCCACTTTCAAGTTGTGTAACTCTCAAAAATTGCATTAAGTGCAATTAATGTGAAATTATTAAAGAAAATGGCTTTGTAACTTCCATGAGGTGGCACCCATGATGATGTGGAGTAACATCATTGGTCCACATCAATGCCAACTCACCAATGAGATGACATAAAGTCAAGTCAAACTTGACTTTTATCTTCCTCTCAAGTCAAGTCAAACTTGACCAAATATCTTCCATGGTTGATCGAATCCAACCATTTGATTCAAGCCAACTTAATATAATGAATCTAATTCATTTAATTAAATTGATTCAATGAGTCATAATCTAAATTAGACTCATTGAACAAATGAATCAACTTGAGTCGAACTCAAGTTAGCCCAATTAGGATTACTCTTAATCCAATTTGATTCATCAAATGAATCTAATCCTCTTGGTTCATCATATGAACCTAATCTCCATCTAATTGTCCTTAGTGTGTGACCCTATAGGTTCTTGTAATGTTGGCAATGCCTTAAACCCATTTAGGAGCATAAGTAATGAGCGGTATCTAGCAACACATCATTACTACCCAAGTTACAAGAATGTTAAGATTCAACATCACCTTGTGACTACTAATTGTGACTCCTCACAATATATGACAAGTGTCCTTCTATCCTAGACATCTAGATTGGTCAATGTGAGGCATAGACCGTGTCATCCTCTGACCAATCTAAATCTTGAACTCCAAGTAGACTCACTAAATCAAATGAGCTCAATATCCTATATTGACTCATTTGGGCATGATCATGCTCTTCGTGGTCTCACTCTATCAAAAATACCGATGTCTCTCCCGTCATATAGGATGAATAGATCCCATCTACATCACTCACATTCCTCTGCATAATTTGTTATATACCCAGTAATCGCCTTTATAGTCCACCCAGTTACGTGTGACGTTTGACGAAACCAAAGTACATAACTCCTTATGTAGGGATCTATGGTGACTTCAGGTCTAAGGACTAGTAATCATACTAATAGCCACATGAGAAAGTATATGACACTCATATAACGATCCATGATACTTTCTCATGGCGGGTCATTCAGTATACATTCTCTAATGTATACCCATGTGTCAACTTGATATCTCTATATCCGTGACTTGTGAGATCAAGTCATCGAGTTGACCTACGTGCTAGTCTTATTGCATTAACATTGTCCCTGAATGTTAATACTCGACTAGGAATGATTAAGAGTAGTGTTCCCTATATCATCTCACTATCGATTCAACCAATCGATTGATATAGGTAAGAACCTTCTATTCAAGGACGTTATTATACTTAGTTTATTTAGCACCAATACAAGTAAGTATAATAACCAAACAAATGCATTTATTAATATAAAAATATGATACAATAAGTCCATAATACAATCATCAAATGATTGACTCTAGGGCTCTAGCTAACATGTTCAACAATTGTGAACAAAGTTTCTTGTATATTTCTTAGAGGGGGGAGAGTGGAAGGGGGAGGGAAAGCTTAGGATTGTTTACATGGGATGACAGAGGAAGCACTATGTTGCTGAGAAAGAATCTTGACCTATTTCAACTTCCATAGTGTGCTCGTTTCAAAATATATAATCAAAAGGGTTGGTTAGCCTGCATATGCACTTACCTAGCACGCCTAGGGATTTGAACAGCCTTGAGGTGCATTATATTACACAATACACATGCAATGTGATGGCTTATCTAAAAAGCCCCCAAGCAACTACATATTCTACATATGTGGTCGCCCTGACCGCTTGCTATTAGAACCATACTGTTCAGAATTTGTATGTGTGATCTAAAAATGGATCCAACCCATTAAAATTACTCAGCATATCACTAAACCTAAACCCTCAAATTAAACACAACCCATTATCAAAATAAAGGCAATCTCTTTATACGAGTGGAGAGACTGGAAAGAGTGCAAGACGATGAAAAAAAAGATATCATCCCCTCTTGGAGACTTGAAAATGACACGAAGAGTGGAGCAGAGAGTGACTAATAAAAAATATTGCCAAGTGGAAGTCATTGCCCTCTATCCATTACTAAACTTTTGTGCTCCTCTCTTCATCATGTTGGTCTGACAACAAAATATTCATTTCAAAATTTTTAATGTTGTAACAAATAAAATAGGTAATATTCAAATTCTTTGATCAAGTCAAAATGCCAAAACTATATTTTACATATTTAAGTGTTCGTGGTGAGCATATTATTAGTGTGAACTCAAAAAACATAATTGACTAGGATTGGGTTACATTTGTTCAGATGTGGAGAATCGCAGAAGAACTTGTTTCAAAACAGCTCTATTTACCACTTCCGTCAACTGAGAAATATAAATCAAGAGTAATAGATTTCAAAAATGATATAGAAAATCAAATAATAACTATAATAGGTTATACGGATACAGTAAAGTCAACAAGTTAGATATAAATGAAGAATCTCATAAATCATAAAATGCTAAAGAACATATAGCTAATTATACACAGTGTTTTTCCATGCAAAATCTCATCAATAATGAATTTATAACCTAAAAATTCTCCAAATATATATTCCATGCAAAATGTAAGCTTCTTCTGATAACTATAGGGATCTAAGTGAGGAATGCTTACCGTGATAAAGTTTCCACAGTTCTGCCCATCAGCTCGCTGGTAGTTGTTTGCTAGATTCCCTTGGATACCAGCAAGGATCTGCTTGTTATCAACTTGTGTTGCAGGAGTTGGTTTCTGAAGAGGTTCAGCAGGCTCTCCAGTAGATTTAAAAGCTGGCTTCTGAACAGGTTCAGCAGACTCTCCAACAGATTTAGGAGCCTCACCACTACCAAATAGGTAGCCAAGAGAACTTGACCCCCTCAGCAGCTAACTCCACGACCCATTTTCACTTTTCGATCTGCAGATGTACATTTTGTAATGGTAAAAGTTAATTTCACAAATCCTAATCCAACACTCAGAAACACACAAATCTGAGAAGCACAATAAGAATTAAGGCAATGCCAGTTATACTGTAACTTTATGAGATCTATTTTATTTCACAATTTCTATCAAGATGAAGACTTACTACTTGTATTTTATTTCCAAAATGATACAATTTCTGATACTTTTCTTGGAAGATATGACCTTGCCATTAGTGCAGCTTCTGGAATGCGATATTGCGATTATCGTAAAAGTTTCACTATGAGGAATCCACCAAACTTGTAGCTTTGTGATCAACAAAAATATATTAAAATTCACATTATATCCCAAAAGTATATTAGAATTCACATCATATCCCAAAAAAATATAATTCAACAAAAACATATTAAGTATCTATATGTTACTCCTGATTTAATCATATTTAAACATTATTCAAAAAGCAAAATAGATCAGTTTCAACTTTGAATTAATCATAACTTTCTTTATCACTTGATATTGTAGTACCATGTAAAAATATAAAATAATAAAAAACATAAATAATTGACCCAATAGTATTAAATTTATTGAACTTAAGTTATATTAAAAACTTACCCCATCAACATCAATAGTATCCTCATAATATTCGACTGAAGAGTAATATGCTTTTGTTTCTTGTGAACTTGTAGCTACAAAATTTAATGAAAAAGATAAATCATTATCAGGGATTATAAAAGAAGAATATTTTCATACAAAAAATAATGAAAACTAATTTGCAATTTATATTACCTTGTTTCTCATTTGATAACCAACTTTGAACACAAATCAATGTTTCTATGGTTTTCAGATGAAGCCTGCTTCGATGATTACTCACCAATCTACCACTTGTGTTAAATGCAGATTCTGAAGCCACAGTCGATATTGGAATGGCAAGTATATCTCGTGCTAGCCTCATCAAAGTGGGATATTTGGTTCCATTAGTCTTCCACCACTCCAATATGTCAAAATCCACATTTCTCGACAACACTTTATCTTCTAAATAATGATCTAGCTCGGTCTTCAGATCAGTATTAATGTCACACTCAAGTGCTACTTCTTTATCAAAACTATCCAAAAAATCATCTGTACTTGTATGCAATCTAGTCTCCATTGACCTTTTTTCAACACTAGCATGACCATTATTATCTGTGTATTCCTCAAGCAAATCATAACACATTTTTTGAATCCTTCTAAGAGGTTCTTTAAAGCCAATCTCTCCCTGTATTCTTTTGAAATAATACTCCACCAACTTTGACTTATATCTTGGATCTAAAATACTAGCTATTCCCATACTTCCATGAATATTAGACCAATATTTCTCAAATTTGGAAAGCATTCGATCAACCATAGAAGAAATAACCTTATTAGGAGATGTGACACACTTTAACAATGAAGCTTTAATTTCACAAACCTTAGGAAAAAAATATTTGTTGTGGGATACTTTCTTTCAGAAAATATTTCAGTCACAGAATTAAAAACTTTCAATATTTGAGATACTTCTTCTGCTAACAACCACTCCTCCTCTGTTGGAAAACATTTATAAGATGAATCACGAAATCTCAGACGAGCAAACACATCTTTAAAAGATATAGCAGTTATGAGCATCAAATATGTTGAGTTCCAACGGGTTTTACAATCAAGCACCAATTTTTTAACATTCATATTGTGTACTACTATCCGTGCCACATCATCAAACTTTTGCTCTCTTTTAAGTGATGCTCTCCAATATGCAACACTTTCACGAATTTTCTCAACACTAGGTGCAATGACATCCAAATCGTCTTGGACAACTAAATTCAAAATATGAGCAGCACAACGCATATGAAATAAAGTCCCTCCTAGCATAAGTGTAGAATGATCAAGTTTATGCAACACATTGTTTATAAGAGAATCATTAGTAGAGCAATTATCAACAGTAATGGTGGATATATTCCTATCAATATTCCAATCCATCATAGACTTAACTATCACATTAGCAAGGACTTCTGAAGTATGTGGAGAGCGAACATAAGCAAACCTATATAATGCAAAAAAATAGTGTAGATATTTAAGTATTTGTTCAATTAAAAACATAAAAAATATGAAAAATAGTGCATATTTGAGTGACAAAAAGAAAGTATACCTCAAAATACGACTTTGCAAAGTCCAATTATCATCTATGAAATGAGCTATCAAAGCCAAAAATCCCTTCCTCTGATTAGATGCAGTCCACATGTCGGTGGTTAAAGCAATCCTACCTTTATTACATTCCAACAAGCTCAATACTTTTGTCTTTTCATAATCATACAATTTCAATATATCACTCTTAATGGTATTGCGACATGGAACCTTGAACAAAGGTTGAAGACTTGCTAAAAGCTTATGAAATCCATGATGCTCCACTATTGTTAATGGATACTCATGTAAAATTATCATTTTAGCAAGCATGCACCTTGAGGTTTCTTGGTCAAATTGAAAGCTTTTAATAACAAAATCTCCCTTGTTTTTCTCTTTAATTAGTATTTTCTGCCTTATATCACTAACAGTTCGTCTTGGACAAATTTTGAAATGCTCACGTAAATGTGTTGTCCCATGTTTACGATTGCCAGAAAGAGGTTTCTCACAATAATTGCAAATTGCCTTATCCATTCCATTAACTTTCTTTCTTCGAAAATGATTCCAAACATTAGATGTTAACTTTCTCGTTCCTATTGCACTAGGAGAAGCATCAGTACTAAGAGAAGCATCAACAGCAACAGATGTCATATTTGGTTGATCTTGTGGAACCTCATTATTTACTTCAGAAATTTGTGGAACTTCATGATTTACGTTAGATAGTGGCACTTCATTTTCTACTGTAGGATCTACTGGATTCATTTTATAGACCTAAATATGATGTTGTAATGTATGTTAAAAATGAAAAGAAAAGATAACATAAAGAAAACAATAATACTTTCTCATTCAAACTACATATAAATGGAATAATCATTAACCTTTCTCATCTTTGGCCTTTTATTTTCAAATAAAATAAAAAAGTCAAAATCATTAAAAAAAAAACCTTGACGGCCATAAACCCTAAATAGTATTCGATGAACTAAGAGTATGAGATGACTGCTCCTTTTCATCCAAAATAGAGGTGGAGTTGGAAGCAAGGACAAACCTTTTGAGTCTCCACAGCGTCTTCCTTGTCTTGCTTATTCGCTCTCACCCCATCGAGGCGTCGACCGACTTCGAGAGAAACTCAGAAAAGAAAATCTCCTCTTCGACTTCGAAATTTACCCTGGTAGGGTTTATAACTTTATATGTAATATAATATACATTAAGTATCAACTGCAGTACTGCACATTTCGAAATTTTAATAGAGATTACAATATAATATAATATTATATATATATATATATAATATACATAGATAAAAGTGTCAACTGCATGTTTCTAAATTTTAACAGATTATAATATATAATATATATATATATATATATATATATATATATATCGGGTATCGGGTAGGGTATGGGTAGGATCTTATAACATCCGCCTCCATACCCATACCCGAAAATACCCATACTCGAATACCCAATTATTTAATCGGGTATAAAAATTACCTCCATATCCTCCTCCATTTGGGTCGAATATCGGATTCTCCGTTGGATTCGGGTGAAATTGTCATCCCTAGCTCCGTCGGCCTCTCTGATCGGACTGCTGCTCTACCCAATCAAACTCTGTGCTCTGTATGTGACTCGATCGTACTGTTCACTCGACCGCTCGGCTCCACACTCGCTCGACCGTACTATTTGGTCGGTCGCTCAACTTGCTCAGCCACTCCGCTGATCTGCCCGATCAACCACTTGGTTGATCGGTCGCTTGATCTAATCAGCCGCTCTACTCGCTCGGTTGATCTGCTTGCACGAACCTCCTGCTCGGTCGACCTGCCCACCTGATCTCTCAGCCCGCTTTGTCTCCACTGTGCAGACTGCCTTCAGCACTTGGCAGAAACCAATCCCGTTGACAGCATGAGATTATCTGCTAAGGTCATCTTGACAGATAAATGAATTTTGTTCAGTGTAATTTAAATTCAACTAATACCCTGAAACCGATTGTGTTAGCCAACAATCCAATCACTGACTCTGCTTACCAGCCTCCAGCGTGTAATAAGAATAGATTTATAAATAGCCTTGGGCTAGAATTGAACCCAAGACCTTTTATTTAAGATTAGTTGAAGTTGTCATTGGGGTGGTGGTAATGCATCACATTAGGAATATAAAACAATTGATTATAAATAGATTTTGTGTGAAAAAGTACTTCAACTTCCACCTAGTATAAAAGGGAAAAAAGATATGAAAACCTAGCTTTTCATCTTCCTCTTTCCTCCCTAGTCGAATTTCCTCTCCTTCCCTTTGCAATTTTCGGCCAAGAACCCTAGGGTTCCACGTTTTCAAGATTTTCAAGGGGAGAATCTAAGAGGAGAATTCTCCCAAGGAAGTGGAACATGTGGGAAGGTCTATTCGGAGGATGAGGCATACAAGAGAGGTCGTTCTCCCTAACCCTTACGGTGTAAGAGTAAGAAATAGCAAAAGGATGTAAGTATCTCTCACCTGCAGTATGAGTTGCTCCGATGTTACATGTTATGATATGTCTTTAAGCATGTTAAGGAAGATACAAGTTATGATATGTTTATTGTATGTTAAAGCAGATAAACGCTATGATATGTAAGAGACCCCCCAAAGTTTTGGGATTAAGAGCGTGTTTAGAGTATCTTGAATTGCTTCCCATTTAGTTTTGGAGCTAAGAAGCATATTCAAGTGCTCTAAAGTGCTTCCCTATAAGTGTGGGGGATTAAGCGCACATAGGGTGCTTATTTAAATGACAAGTAAGTGCAAAGTATAAGAAAGCGATATTTAAAGAAAGTATTTTACTTTGATGTGGCATTGTATTGGACACAAGGTCCATGGGTGGGCTCCTAGATCGCCTCTAGGCCCCTAAATCGCCTAGTAGTACCTTAATAGGTTTGTGATTAACTACCTCGGATCTTATTAAGGGTGCGTGCAAAGTGGTACAATGCCGGGCCCAAAGCAGGTTGATTATTATTTTTAAGTGAAAACATTCTTAAATTTGGGAATTAAAGACTATAAGGTGCAGTTTTGATGAACTCTATTGTATGACAAGGTTTATGATTTTCATTACTTCTTTTCAATACAAACATGGTTTTATGTTGACATCTCATAATAATCTTATTTAAAAATGTTGATGTTTGCATGATGAGTCTATTTAAAAATACATGCCATGTACATATTTCCAAATTATGGGTTTTAGCATGAGTAATTATTGAGTGCATGTTTTGTATTTCTTCAAACAGTTTTGCAAAGCATGTTTTTCCTTTTTAATGCATTGTTTTGTGAGTAGATGGTACTTACTAAGCATTCACTTACAGAATTGCATTTCTTATACTGCAGATAAAGGTAAAGAAAAGCTCGAGTAAGAGGAGGCAGTAGGAGCGGTGTCTGGGTGTGTGTGTGTGTGTGCCGGAATAGTGGAAGAAGATCGTGGGATTTGTGATAATGTATTTTCTTATCTCAGCTTTACCTAAACATTAGTAAAAATCATGTATGATGAATTTACAGTTTAGTAGTATAACCTAAACTCATTCATCCTTTCTTGTTAGATTTTATTTTAAAGTGTGGTATAGCACTTTGTTGGGCTTCATTCTTTATCATCAACTATTTCACAGGGATTAAAGATGCTTTGTGATTATTTTTTTTTGTGACTTGTATTTATGAAATTGTTGGACAAATCATTCATTTTGTTACCATTAATAGTGAGACTACAAAGCGGCCTCTTCTTGCTTGTGCATCTGTTCACCTAAAACATAAGGGGTTCTTGAAGTATACAAATGAAATATCATCGTTGAGCCAACGTATTCTATTGTCCGGTCCACTAGGTTCGCATTTTTTTCTTCTGATGTTTAGTGTTTATACCACATGTTTTGGATGTCCAACTAACACATGCATGTTCTGCCAATCCATGGATAGGATCTGAAATCTATCAGGAAACTCTGGTAAAGGCTCTTGCTAAGGAGTTTGGTGCTAGAGTGCTCATTGTAGATTGTCTCACATTATTCGGTGTAAGCATCTCCCATTGATTTTCTATTTGTGATTCAGTCCTGCTCTTAGTGTCTTGTACTTACATTATTTATGTGAATGTTCACTTATTCTTACCTAACCAGGCTCTGTTTAGAGTCTAGCATTAAAAGGATAATTCAACTAGAGTTTCTAATGGAATACTTGATGTTTCTGGCAATTTGTTTCAGGGATCATCTTCAAATGCTGAGTCCTTTAAGGAAGCTATGAAACTTGATAAGGCAAGTCTTCTTGACAAACAACATGCTGGATTATCTGCTTGTTTGCAACACAAGAGACCAGTTTCTAGTGTTGAGGCTGATATTATGGAGGCATCTGCATTTGATCACGGATCTCTATCTAAGCAAGATGCTCTTGCTTCCTCTTTGAAATTCTACCCTTACAAGAAAGGTAATTTTTTCTTAAAATTTTAAATTTACGGTCACAGCATTTCAAGTTTTGAGACAATCATTTCATTCCATTGCCCATAATAATGAATGTTTTAATCATCTAGGTGACAGAGTGAAGTATGTAGGTCCATCACAATCATCAGAAGTTCCTCAGGGTCCAAGGTTTGTGTTTTTCATGCTCTAATGGATTTTTGGTTAAACTATATTCTCTATTGTGCTTCTGCTTAGGTTGTTTTTTACCTTGTTTATTGTTATCTTAAATTTCCTTTTGGGATAAGTATGTTTCTTGGTCCTATGCCTTCTGCTGAAGGGATTGCTGCTTTTTTCCCCTCAAGTGTTTATATTTTGGCATCGAATAAACAATTTAAAGAACATGTAATGCAATGTTGCTTCACACATTTCTTTTATCAAACTGAGATGAGTAAGCTGATGCATCTTAATTGTTGGATTCAGGACAGAATGCTGTATATTGCTCATTTGTTCAGGATGATAAACTCAGGCATCTATCATCAACTCAATCAGCCTAATTATAGAAATGATTTCCATCCAAGATACTATTAAAATTTTTACTTTAGTTTGTGTTCATCTGGATGTGCTAATTAACAAATCTGGTTGGCTTCACATTTATATCTTGGCAATGATAATTTAAGAGCTAAGCTCCTTTTATTATTCTCTCCCATTTTGATTACATGCAGAGGCCCGAATTATGGTTATCGTGGAAAAGTATTACTTGTTTTTGAAGAAAATTTATCTGCCAAGGTTGGAGTTAGATTTGATAAGCATATTCCTGAAGGCAATGACCTTGGGGGCCTTTGTGAAGAACACCATGGTTTCTTCTGTGTTGGTATATGTCCTGCATCCAGCTAAATTTTGTTGCATAGTTGATTTTATGTAGATTTTACCAAAAAAATATTAATGAAACTCCTGGTATCTTCTACTTTTTTCGCTGATTCAGCGGATGCACTCCGGCTAGATATTTCTTCACGGGAGGATTCAGGAAGATCAGCCATAAATGAATTATTTGAGGTGGCTCCTAATTTCTGGAGTGGTAGTTTCTTGTCTATTCCTTTACTGATTTTTTTTTTTATATACAGGTTATATCTGAAGAATGTCAGCGTGGTCCTTTAATAGTCTTCTTGAAAGACATTGATAAATCTGTTGCTGGCGGTGTAGATTCATACGTTACTATGAAGGTTAGGATGGACTCTTTGTCGCCAGGTGTTCTTATTGTTTGCTCGAATACCCAGGTGGATAGCCGCAAAGAGAAGGTAGGTTTTTGTGGTTACTTGTGTGATTATTTAACTGCATCACCTGACAATGTTAACTCTGTATACATGGCAGTCACATCCTGGTGGTCTTCTTTTCACAAAATTGGGAGGCAACCAAACTACACTATTTGATTTTGCCTTGCCGGTATGATTTTCCTTCAACAAAAATTTTGTACATGTTGTTATTGGGCATTATATGTACGTAGTTCATGGCATTTTGTAGGATTGCCAAAGGTTTCATATGCTCATGGGAATCTCATTCATGCAACCCATGAGCATCTTATTAACACCAAAATTTTGATAATCTCACATTTGCTCTACTTGGAACTGTTAATTCATTTTAATAAAATAGTCTCCTCTTTCTATTGAAGGGGAGTCTTGGTGCAACGGTAAAGTTGTTGCTTTGTGACCTAAAGGTCACGGGTTCGTATATGAAAATAACTTCTTGCAAAAAGCAGAGTAAAGCTGCGTACAATGGATCCTTCCTGGGATCACGTATGGTGGGAGCTTCCCCCTTTTTTTTAGTCTCCTCTTTCTATTATATATTTATTATATATTAATAATATACATATTTATATTATATCTAGCCACATACACATAATATACTGATGGTAGGAGTCTGCTTTCTGCATACTTTGAGAACTTTTCCCTCTGAGGTTTTTCTCATTTAGCCACATACACATTTTCTTGTTTTCTAACTTTTAACTTGGTGAAATGCCAGGATTGCTTCAGTAGGCTGCATGAGAGAAGCAAAGAAAATTCAAAAACAGTAAAGCAACTCACAAAACTTTTTCCTAATAGGATCATCATCCAGCCACCGCAGGTATATTGGTTTAAAGATTTGCTGTGCTAATTCTAAAGAAATTTTTCTTCCACTTTGGGCATAAAATCATTTATGTTTAAAATTGTCAGGATGAAGGTAAAGTTCTTGAATGGAAGAAGATATTGGACAATGATGTTGAAACACTTAAGGCCAAGTCCAACATTCAGAGCATCCGTTCTGTAAGTTATTATTTTGGGCAAGATCCTATAACTTTTTAACAAACAATTTATATGCCTTATTTTCCTTTAATTTTTGTTTTATCAAAGTTTTTGTATTATACAGCTATATTTTAAAGGAATTTTCATGGATGTTAGATATGCCTTTCTACGTCATCATGGAAGAATAAGATGCGTAGCCATCCCCAAATACCTGGGATGTGTGGCCAACTTGTGATTGCTAATTGTTATTGTGTCATTGTAATCCTGAAGTTGTTTGCATCCAACATCTATGCAGATTGCAGAACAATTTGTCTCCTCTGTATACCTTAAAAGCATTAGGAACTTAAGATTCTGCTGAAGAGTTGTACCAAAGCATCAACTCTTCAGAGGTGATCTATAATTTGATAGACCTTATGTAGGTCCTCCATTTCTGACTCCATTCTGCTTGCTGTCATCCTTCATGCTTTCCCTTCCCTGCATTGCTGCTATTTGGATAGGAATATGTGCTTTCCTTATCCCTCAAGCAGTTTTGAGGTTGCACGAGTCTTACTGAGAAAATCCAGATCCAATTTAATTTCTTGTCCAGTGACCTTAATGAAAGTTCATTGTGGATGAAGTTCTATTGTTTAGGATGTGTAGATGTTTTCATAAATCCTTGTGGGAAGTCATAATATCTATCTATCTCTCTATATGGAGATTTCAATTGGCTATACTTAATGATTTCATCAATACTAATTTCATCTCCTAGAATTACAATTCCCACCAGTTTTAGTGTTTTAAGTATGCCGACTGTTATGTTAAATTTTCTCAAATTGGCATTTGCAGATGACATTTCTGAATTAAAATAAAAAATCTGACCTGTTTGTCAGCAGTTAATTTTACATTTTTATAAGTTGTCTTGACAACTTATTGAAATTTCCAGTGTCAAGACAACTTATTGAATTTTTCAATAAGTTGTCTTGACACTTGGAAATTAAGTCAATAAACTAGCATTTGCCTGTATACATGAAGCTACTCGATTTCACAAGTATTGTTATACTTTTGTCAAAAAGTGAAGCTGTTTTTCCATTTAGATATTACAATTATTATTGCTGTCAAGCATTTAACTCTCGAACACCTAGGCCATCTAATATTAGCTTCATGCTCATTTTGTTGTACTTTTGAACTTTTATCAACCAATGTGTTTAATGCCTGTTGATATTTAGCCTATCATATTGTGTATGATCATCATGAAAACTGAAGACCAAAAGGTTCCTCAGATTGATATCAAGGTATGAAGGAAAGATGGAGAAACTAATTAAAGAAGATTACAATTAGCTTAGATACATACATGGAAGTGGTGGTGGGTTTGAAATCTAATCAAGGTTAAGAAAGAAGATTGAAGAGAATGAAAATGTGTGCATTGCAGGATATGGTTCATCTTTGTGATATTTGATGATCTTGGATAGTTGGATTATTGCCATGAAGTAAATTGTTGGAAGATCTGGGAAATTTTTCTATGAAGAACACAAAATGATCTGGATGTTTGTCTGAGTTTTATTTATAGCTAAATGGTTGGACCCTCCCTCTGAAAGATAAAATGGGTTAAACAGATAGAAAGGTTCTTGCTATTGTTTGTTTATACATTGCTCGGGTTTAATACAGTATTTTGCATCTTATACATTGCTTGGGTTTCATACTGAATTCATATAATTATTATCTGTTGTTGACTCTATGTTAGTTGTATTATTTGTTGCACCTTCTACTCTGACATTTTCTACAAATTTCTAGTTTTTGAATCGCATTGGATTTGAATGCAATGAGCTTGACCAGATCTGCATAAAGGATCAAACACTTTCAAGTGAAAGTGAGTGTCTTTTTTATATTCGAAATTCTTTCACCAGTTTTTAGTTCCTTCAGATTATCTTCAATCTGATATCTTTTCAGGTGTTGATAGAATAATTGGTTTTGCCCTTAGCCACCACCTGAATAACAACACGTTTGAAGCATCTCCAAAGAAAACTAAGCTGGTTCTTTCAAGTGAAAGGTGTCTTTATTGTTTTCACATTGCATTAGATTCCAAGAATTATTTGCCTGACTGTTATTGGTGTTATGAACCTTCAGCGTCCAATATGGTCTGTCTGTGTTGCAAAACCTTCAAAGTGATTCCAAGGGTACAAAGAAATCACTTAAAGTGAGATGACTAGCTCTCTTTATGCTTTTTTTTTCAAAGATATTATTTGCATGTCTCTTCTTGCTGATGCAATTTATCAAGCTAAATGCCTTTATTCCTTCACTATGTTAATCTAAACTGATGAAATATTTGATGAGGTGTTATTTTTGATGGCATTTAACGCTCAAATCTTTCTCCCATATGATGGCCAATATTTGAGTTGTCTTTCCTGAGGTCTCTCTTCTATTTCAGGATGTGGTTACGGAAAATGAATTTGAAAAACGACTTCTTGCTGATGTCATTCCTCCAAATGATATTGGTGTAACATTCGATGATATTGGAGCTTTAGAGAATGTGAAGGACACATTGAAGGAGTTGGTGATGCTTCCATTGCAAAGACCAGAATTGTTCTGCAGAGGGCAATTGACAAAGGTGTTATTTTATTTTAATTATTATTATTATTATTATTATTATTAACTTTTAGCAAATTAAGAATTCTTATAGTCCATATCACTTTTTGTTTTCTTCTATAATCCATACTTGCTCTTTTTCATTTATGTCATCCTTCTTTTACTCAATTGTTATGTGATAGAGACTGATGATGAATCGGAAATCAAGAAACCTATATAAACAATCATGGATTTCTATGAAAAAGATGAAGATATCATGATTTGATAAGTCAATACTTTTCCCAGCTTCAAAACTTATGCTGTTATGTTATCGGTGAGCTCAATAGAGTACCTTATATGCTAACATTCCCCTTCAGATCTTGGTGGGTGACTACTAGCTGCAATGGCCTAAATTATACATGCGAACAAACTAAATTTAACTAGCAGTATCTTCTTAGGCTAGCAAGATCCCAAGTCTGGAACCCTTTCAATTTTCATGAATCCAAAAAGCTTAAAATTCCCATTTATACTTTTATATTCTCAATAAAGGTCGTGCCAGTTTAGATAATTATCTTGTTAGCACGATTTAAATACATTAAACTTTGTATTCTTGTATTTGATAATTTTCCATGCCAATTTTGTAATTTGTGTTCACATATATATTTGTTAGTTTTGTCTTACTGATAGGAATATTTGTCATAGCCATGTAAGGGGATACTGCTCTTTGGTCCTCCTGGGACTGGGAAAACAATGCTTGCTAAAGCTGTTGCAACTGAAGCTGGTGCCAACTTCATCAATGTATCGATGTCAAGCATAAGCTCAAAGGTTGACTTTAAAACTATAATATTCTAAACTTTACAATTTTTTTAATGTTCTGGCCATTTCTAAATCTTTCTTTGAAACAGTGGTTTGGTGAAGGGGAGAAATATGTAAAAGCAGTCTTTTCCCTAGCAAGTAAAATTGCTCCTAGTGTTGTTTTTGTGGACGAGGTTAGTCAAGTTTGCTTTTGTTTCTTCACTTGTTATGCTACTCTTAGCTGCTGAAATCATTCTCCATGGAACAAAAATTGTTGATCTTCTTTCTGCTCTTCCTCTAACTAAAAATTTCTCATTCTTACTGCTTTTAGGTTGATAGCATGCTTGGGAGGCGTGAAAATCCTGGAGAACATGAAGCCATGCGGAAGATGAAAAATGAGTTTATGGTCAATTGGGATGGTTTACGCACTAAAGATAAGGAACGTGTTTTGGTGTTAGCTGCAACTAATAGGCCATTTGACCTTGATGAGGCTGTCATAAGGCGGCTCCCACGAAGGTAAAATTAGCACACTTTTCTGCTATGTAATGAATAAGCTTTTTCATCTCATATTTTTACTCGGTCCACAGATTAATGGTAAACCTTCCAGATTGTCACAATAGAGAAAAAATACTCAAGGTAATATTGGCAAGAGAAGATTTAGCTCCAGATACCAATATGGAAGTTCTTGCAAGTATGACTGATGGGTATTCAGGAAGTGATCTTAAGGTCTGTTTTTGCTAGTGTCTACTGCGGTGGTTGTTGGAATTTTGATTTTTCTTTTTCTTCATTTTATGGATAGAAATACTAACGTTGTAGAACTTGTTTATCTCAGAATCTTTGTGTCGCTGCAGCACATCGCCCCATTAGAGAGATTCTTGAAAAGGAAAGAAAGGTGCGTTAAAACTGACAAGAACTTGGTTTCAAACTATTTTTGCTTTTTTTTGCTCTAGACTTTTTATTCATCTCAATTGCAACCAGTTTTTCTTGATCTTGACATACTTTTGTCCTGTGCTTTTGCACCTTGAATCTCCATGCTTGATTGCCCGAATAATGCCTCTGTTCTTCTTAAACTAATTTGTCTTTTGAAGGCTTCACATATTTGATTTTGGATTAAAGATAAAATGCAAACTTTCAGCAGGAAGTGGTTTCTTGTAATCTTACATACGTTCCACATTTTGGTGTAGATTAGATCTTGAATTTGTTTTTCATTCACCCAAAATGCAGAACTTCGTATGATGATACAAAATTCTGTTTGACAAGGTGTTTGATTATGTTTTTTTCCATAAACTTTAAAACATTTGGTTTGATGTATGTAATTCAGAAATATATTCCTTAGAGCGACTTGGATTTCAGTTCACCACTGGATAATCAACTATCTCTTGCCTACTATATTATAAGGATTCCTTCGGCTGTTGATTGCCACTTCATCCTTTTCCTCCTGAAATTATGTGGTTATACCACCTCCTTTTTTCAGTTTCTTTCTCACGGCAAATTCTTTTGATGCATGCTGTATTAATTCTGCTCAAAAGCATGCAATTCTGCAGGAGAAAGATGTTGCATTAGCTGAGGGTAGACCCTTACCTGTCTTGCACAGTAGTGATGATGTTCGTGCTCTAAGAATGGACGACTTTAGACACGCACATGAACAGGTAATTTTTTCGATATGTTCTGTGTGCTCTCAATTTTGTTAAACCGTGGTCACTTGATCTTTAACCGGTTTAATCATTCTCTCTAAAAGCTATAGCTCCCTTTTGTTTTCCTGTGGTATGACATGATCTTATCGTTACCTTTTCGCTGATTTGCGAAACTAATGTATGGATGTTCCTCCTATGATTGTGGATCGTAGGTTTGTGCTAGTGTTTCATCTGAATCCTCAAATATGAGCGAGCTACTCCAGTGGAACGAACTGTACGGTGAAGGTGGTTCGAGGAAGAAAAAGCCACTCAGCTATTTCATGTAGCAAATTCAGTGCATTGTACAGCTCTTCATTTTGAAAGCTCTTCCTTGGAAAAATCTGAGGATCGGTGGCCATCATAGGCAAGCGCTTCGTCAAATTCTCGTGTAACATACGCGTGTTGCGGCATTCTTATATATTTATTTTGATTATCTAATTTAGGCTAATTTAAGTAGGGAGAACCTCTTTGTTGGAATGCATTTCCAAGTGTATACAAAGTTACAACAAGTGTTAACATTCGTGATTAGACTGTGTCGACAACTTCAACTTCATTTAGCTTTCTTATTCTTTCAATTTTTTTTTTTTTTTAATTTGTCTGAGGTGTCTTATAGTATTGCTGTCGATATCTGATCAAACATGATACTTGAGATGACAGTTACGTGAAAAGACAGTTTGTTCTTAGTTACTTTATTTGATAAGAAGCAACATGTCGTCACTCGTTATTCAGTGTCGGTAAACATTGGTGTTGGATTCTCCACTAGCATACTGTGCAATGACTGTGGTACGACCAACTAGATATTGATCCAGAGAGGGTTGGTTACGCATCCGAAGCTAAAAATCTTCTTCCAAGCACATCCATTCTAGATCTTATGGATTCCAAAAGCTAACAGATAATGAACATTAGCCTACCAATCATGGGGAGAGCTTGTTGTCGTCGACGGCATAACCCTTGGATTGTTGTAAGAATGATAGGTGGATGAATATGCAAAGTGATAGTCCCCTAAACTTGATTGTAAAGTTGGGCATAAGGATTGATCTAACCTATTGAGCAGGTGCGCAAGGTATGCCAAATAGTGATAAGAATTGTGACAACGTACAGGGCTGTCTAGACACAAGTCGAGTAGGAAGTAGACTTGGATTGTGGTGCGAAACTTGGACATGCTGGGTCTGAGAATTTAACCAAGCAGGAAATATGAGCTACGACATGCGGTTGGCAGACAGAGCTCCACGGAGCAGTCCCTTCCGAGGACCTCGAAGATGGAGGTACCTCCTGGGGCATGCTCCCTCATGTCTTGGTCATTTGCACTAGCGGCTAGTAGTCACATGTGATTTCTCTCATCCGTGTTAGTGTAGGGACGAATTGACGGAGCGTTGGGATGAACGAATCATCTTTTACCACGATAGTATATGTGATGCATGTATATTCCCGTTGCAATCGAAACGGATTGAATGTTCAGATGGAAGTGAGGAATAGGTGTCTGTTTGTATGCCAAAGTGTAGAGATGCTAGCTAGATGACTGAAACCACAATTTTATGGAAGAGACATTCAATAAAATTGTGTTTTAATTTTGAATTCTAAGTGGTAAGGACGCCGAATGGTAGATAGGTTTTTAATTAGCTAACAGTGTGCATATCAAATCAAGGTTAACACTATCAGAAAATCTGTAATTAGCGATTTCCATCAGTAATTAACAAATTTCTGTCGCTAAAGTTAGAGAAGAAATTTTTTTCTCGTTGCTAACATTAGCGATGGAAAATTATTACTGTTGTTAACTTTAAAGACAGAAATAAAAATCAGTTAAATTAGTGATGAAAATAAAATTATGTCACTAAATTACGGTAAAATTTCAATAATAACCCCTTAATTCCGTGATTTAAATCTTATTTACATTAAAATTTTAATCTAACATTAGAAACCATTTATTATACATTAACATTCATAAAACCATCACATTCACAAACAACAATACATTACAAACCATCCATGATATATTCAAAAACAATTCCATCACACATGGAGACATAGAAACGTTTTTAGAAGACATCTCAAATTTTAATAATAACTTCTGAGATTAATATGCTTTTATTGGAAATAAATTATAAAACAAGTTAAATATCATTGGAAAGCTATTGATGTCCAGTTTCCCAAACAAAAAAAAGTGCTAAAAAATAATATTAATATTGAAAGTTATGATCATTTTAAAGTATGTTAGGCTGGAAATGTTGCTCGAGAAGGATATATTACTTAGGAAAGACATATTGCTCATGATCGATTGCTCGGGAATGATATATTGCTAGGGAATTGGAAATAGTCAATCTATGTTTTTGGTATTCTTGATAATCTTCTTGGAACTTTAAGAGGTTGCCCTTGATACCTCTATATATTCTTTCATTACTTACTATTATTCTCCCGGCTTAGAAAATATAAACCTAGTTTAATGAGGCCTTAGGAAATATAAATCGCAATTAATAGATTTTTATTGACCTTGGAGGATTGTTTCAAGTCTCGCCTATAAAGGCTCTACTTTGTATTATTGGGGAGCACATCTCTTGGTCCACAAAAAAGTGGACCAGGGGATGGATCGCTAGTAATTACGATCGGATCGTGATTGTGATCTTACCGTAATTAGTTGCGATCCCTTCTTGGGTTCATCGTCCCCATTAGGTTATAGTTTGGGTTCGAACGGGTGGCTGGAGGCCGCCCCCTGCTTAGGGCCCAGCAACCTGGCCACTTACCTACTTTCAGCGGCCTCCGGCCGCCCGCTCGACTAAAACTATAACTTGATGAGGACGATGAGCCCAGGGAGAGATCACAACCAATTACGATCGGATCGTAGCCACGATTCGACCACAACTGCTAGTAGTCTATCCCCTGGTCCACTTTTTTGTGGACCAAGAGATCTGGTCTCATATTATTGGGGGTAGAGATTGCTTTTGAGATTAAAATATATTTGAGCTTTTAAGTTTGTTAGAAGATTTATCTTCTTAGTTATTTCTCTCAACTATTTGGTGGATTTTCTAGAGTGGTGATGATTGAGTGTGCCTTGCGTTACCTCCTATTTGTTCTGCACTTTTTGGTGTCAAGTTGGCATTAGAGCCTAGGTTCCCAATGGCTGATTGTAGAAGACAAAGGCCAAATGGTGATGATCTTGTAGCTCGTCAAAGCGATCTTCGTGATATTGAGTTGGATGACTTGAGGAGATAAGTGCAATAACTCAAGCAACGTCTTGCACGTGGCGAACCTTTGGAGCATGATGTTGAGGGTCATGGATCAAAAGTTACTTATGCAAATCAAGAAATGAGTTTTAATCCATTTCATGACAACCAAAATGATGATTCCAGCGATAATGCATCTCAGGGTCAAAAGCATCGAAGGAATAATGTTCATGAGAAATCTTTTGATTTTAAAGTTGACATCCTAGATTTTGATAGAAGAAATGATCCTAATAAATTCATTGATTGGATTAACTCCCTTAAAAGAGTCTTTGAATTCAAAGAAATTTCATAAATTCATAAAGTTGAAGAAATATGCCTTTATTTGGTGGAAGCACCTAAAGAAGCAACGAACTTGTGAAGGCAAGCAAAAGATAATTATCGTCAAGATATTTTTCTCAAATATCATAATCTCAAGAAAAAGGATCTATTCGTCGAAGAGTACATTGCTGAATTTAAAAATCTTATGATGAGGTGCAATATGGTGGAGCCAAAGGAACAATCTATTGCTCGATTTCTTGGAGGACTTCAATATAAGATTAGAAATGTTGTCCATGCTACAATCATATTGGTCTTATAATGATGTATGTACGTTGGCTCTCAAGGTGGAAAACCAAAAAAAAAAGTCAAAAGGATTTGGTGATCATTTCTCTTTAAGTGGTGGTGCTTCTAATCGAAGGAGTGCATCTACTTCAAGAACATCTACACATCAAAAGAGATGAACCAAAAGGTTGTTTGTAAGCAAGGAGAACAATGCAAGTTTTGTTAAACCAAATAGTCCTAACAATCAAAAGACATGTTTCAAATGCAAGGGATTCAGACACTTTGCTATAGATTATCTCAATCGCAATATTATTACTCTTATTAAGGAAGAAGTCGAGGAGGAACCTCATGAGGCAGCACCTATCTACGATGAATCTGATAAAGAAGAAGGCATTACTTATTGATCATGTCTGAGACTTGCGGAGATGACGCGATGGGCACGATGGATGAATGATTGACCGTCAAAAGACCTTTCTCTCCAAAAGAAGCTTCTCCTTCGATCTTGTGCACAAGGAGACGATCCAACAAGATATCAGCGCTAGCAACTAGGGGGAGTCCTTGGCGAAGACCCTTCGATGCTCAAGTCAGTCCCAGTCCAAACGAATGGATGAAGAACCGTTAGAATGTATGTGCGAGAGTAGAGTTACAGATGTCAGTGATCGTACCTTCATTACAGAGAGGACTCCCTTTTTATATACCACCTCACATAACCTCCGTAATCATGAGTTGGCAAAATGTTTCAGAGTTTATTAAGCAATTCATCATAATCGTCCCAGGAGTCTTTATCTTACCCACATGTATACCCTTTTTGTCGTTTATATCTTTTGTTATTGCTGAGGTTGTCGAATGAATATGATGTTATTATTGGTCTGCTAATGGGAGACACGATGATCCCTGAAGAAGTTTCTAAAGGAATATTTTTTGACACAAAGTTGTTATTATGCCAAGTTATCGGGATATTATCTGCTGAACATGATTCGGTCAGTCCTTAAGCCAGCTGCCCTGTTGAGATGCTATTGTTGACTTAATATCCTTAAGCTAGCTGCCCTGTTAGGATGATGTTATCTGCTGAGCATAATTCGATTGATCCTTAAACCGGCCACCCTGTTAGGACATTCAAACATTCATTTGAGAGTGATATAATGTCTTAGTCATATTAGAAATCGGCTCAAAAAATAATATAGTGCTTCATGCTCTCTAGAAGTTCTTCTGATAACACATGCTTTGCTGAAATTTTGTCCGGATGGTAATATGAGGATAGGTACTGCAGACCTGGTCGTCCTTTTCCCACCCGAGCTTATAATGGGATACCGAGAGATAAACTATGTTCTGAGAAGTTCGGTTGGTATATTGAGCTGAACTACGCCATGTTATTGCCCGACCGAGTTTTATATGGTCAGGGTATGTATACTTGTCCAACTCTGAGATTGGACGGATGCACATGCACACTGTCACTTATGATTGATATGTTGTGGAGTGAGTCAGTCATTCCGGCCTATATGTAAGGTCAACCGACTTTAAGCTTGACCACCATAAGATCTAGTCGCCCTTGAAACACTAAACTCCCTGGTTCGCTCGGCTTAAGGGCTGATCATCTTTTCTCGACCGGATTATAACTCGGTCTGGTGGAATCTAAGAAGCTTAGCACTGGGTGATTTAATCAAAGCCGGATGAAGGGATTTTACTCCTAGAGTATGACTGCCACCTCACATTGACTTTGATTGCCCCATCACCTGAACTTTGACCGTCATGTTACCTTCTGGGTCCACTCATCATAACCCATATCATTTATGAAGACCATAGAAAATCTTTGGTTGTACGACGTAGCCTCAATACTACTCATGTTGAAGATCCATCATGGCTTCAATATCTTTCACACTAAGTGTACTTCTCATGGTAAAGTGTGCAATATCATCATTGATGGAGGAAATTGTGAGAATGTTGTGGCTACTATAGAGAAGTTGAAAATCAAAACTGAAGATAATCCTCAACCTTACAAGCTATTAGGGTTTCGAAAAGGAATAAATTGAAGGCAACTCAGAGATGTCTTATTCAATTTTCTATTGTCAATAAGTATAAAGATGAAGTTTGGTGCGATGTTATTTATATGGATGCTTGTCATTTGCTTCTTGGTAGACCTTGGCAATTTGATAGAAAAACTCATCATGACAGTTTCAAGAATACTTACACTTTTATTAAAGATGGTGAGAAGATTATTTTGGGGCCAACTATGGTAGAAAATATTCCTAAATCTTAAAAAGGGGATGGAAATACTTTACTCTCCAAGTCACAAGTGGAAAAAGCAATTTATGAATCTGTTGAGGCGTTTGCGTTGGTAGTGTTAGAAGAGAATGCAGAAGGTAATGCTATCCTTTCACAAGTTCAACCTCTTCTTAAAGGACTTTAAGATGTGGTGCCTAAAGAAATTCCTCTGGAACTGCCTCCAATGTGAAAGATTCAACATTGCATTGATTTAGTCTCTGTCGCTTCTGTTGGTGCAATATCCCTCAGGTCAAGGTTGACCTGGGTAACCAAGCTGAGTCTTGGTTTGGATTTAGATGTTTGACAATAAGATATTGATTGAAGAAGAGTCAAGTAGGTCAAGGTTGACTGGATACTTGACTGGGAAGTCCTAACTGGGATGTTAGGCAAAATGAAAGTCCTGGTGAGTGAAGCCAGGCAGAAGGAAGTCCTAGTGAGTGAAGCTAGGCAGATGGAAATCCTGGTGAGTGAAGCCAGGTGAAAGTCCTAGTGAGTGAAGCTAGGCAGATGGAAATCCTGGTGAGTGAAGCCAGGTGAAAGTCCTAGTGAGTGAAGCTAGGCAGATGGAAAACCCTAGTGAGTGGAGCTAGGTGAAAGTCCTGGTGAGTGAAGCCAGGCAAGGGAAAATCCAGATGGATCAAGGATGATCGGACATCTGGTGTTGGGAAGTCCAAGTAGGTCAAAGGATTGACTGGATACTTGGCATGAAAGAAAAGTCCAAGTAGGTCAAAGGATTGACTGGATACTTGGCATGAAAGAAAAGTCCAAGTAGGTCAAAGGGATTGACCGGATACTTGGCACAGAGAAAAGTCCAAGTGGGTCAAAGGGATTGACCGGACACTTGGTAAGGGAGTCCTAGCGGTCAAGGGAGTGACTAGATGCTAGGCATGACATACCAACAGGTCAAGGTTGACCGGATGTTGGTTTGGAGGTTTAGGACTTGGTTTGGACAAAAACCAAGTCTTTGGATCGATCGATGGATCGATCCAGCTCTGGATCGATCGTGGATCGATCCAGAGCCTCCCAAATCAATGCTCGGATCGATCCGTGGATCGATCAGAGGTCAATCGATCGATGGATCGATTGGGGGCCCTCGCGCGATAAGCGCCGGATCGATCCGTGGATCGATCCAGCGCTTATCTGAAGGCCGGATCGATCCGTGGATCGATCCAAAGCCTCCCGATCGATTGGGAACATTCGAATCGATCGGGATCCGACCGTTGGCGTCGTTAAAGGCCGCAGCGTTAGAACTTCAACGACAACTTCTCAGATTCACTCCAGCTCCTCCACAGCGCTCACAAAGCTCAGATCGCCAGTTCTTGAAGGATCTTGGAAGCTCTCCAAGTCAAGAGGCGGATCAAAGGCAAGAAGAGAAGCTAGGGTTAGGGTTTTCTGTACTCATTGTAAGCTTTGCGCTTGTATTTTGTTTCCCTTTCCTTTCTTCTTGTACTGAGAGTCTTGTAGGGCTTCTCCGCCCTCGGTAGTTACCGAAGAGGAGTGTTTTCATAGTGGAGTGTGCGTGCGTGGTGTGGATCCTTGGACTAGTCACCTCTTGTGAGGTGGATACCAAGTAAACCAACCGTGTTAGCGTTGTTGTATTTGTTTCTGTACTTTCCACTGCATATTCTTGAAGAAACAAGCAACGCCGAGCACCGAGAGAACGCGACGAGCTATTCACCCCCCCTCTAGCTACTTTTGGGCCTAACAAGTGGTATCAGAGCAAGGCCGCTCTTCACCGGAATCATCGCCGGAAGGGTCAAGCATAACAAGAAAAGCTAGAGGGTGAAGAAGTTGGAGCAAATTCATCAAGTTCAAGATTCTATCAAGCTCAACTTCAAGATGCAATTCCAAGATGGACTTGGATTTGACACAAGGGTGGCTCCACCATATTCATCTACAAGCTTCGATTCTTGGAAATCAAGAATCGAAAATTTTCTTATGATGGAGATAGAGCAATGGTTTGCTCTCATGGAAGGTTTTGAAGCTCCCACAAATTCAAAGGGCAAAGTTCTAAAGAAAAGCAAATGGAGCCCGGAGCAAGTCCAAAGGTGCGAGGCAAATAACAATGTGACCAAGCTTTTGGTCAATTTATTGCCAAGCACCATTCTTTGCAAAATTGGAGAATTTGAAGATGCAAAGGAACTTTGGAGCAAATTGGCTAAGCTTCATGAAGAGATCCCCTCCACTGTACAAGATCATGAAGAATCCAGAGAGGGTGACTCTTTGGAGCAAGACCAAGAGGAGGACTCCGAGGTTGAGAGATACTCAACCTCCGAAGAAGAGGAAATCCAAGAAGCTTCATCCTCAAGGGAATGCAACGAAGGGAACAAGGAGGGAGCATACTCCTTGTTTCATATTCAAGATGATGAAGCCTCCACCTCTAGGATTGAGGGGGAGCAATCCTTGGTGACACCGGATCAAGAAGAAGAAGAAGCTTCTACATCCGGGTCAAGAGAAGAAGAGGAGGAAGAAGCTTCTACCTCCACAAGTCAAAAAAATCAAATGGAGGAGAATCAAGGTCCGATCAAGAGGAAGCCTCTACCTCCGGATCCAAAGAAAAAGATGCCACCCCTACAAGCAAAGGTATAAATATTTCAATTAATAATAAAAATCATATAATATGTTTTGAGTGTAGGGAACATGGGCACTATAAGAGCAAGTGTCCCAACTTGGCCAAGAAGAAGGGCCAAGTGGCACAAAAGGGCAAGGAGAAGCCCAAGGTGACCACCCCCGGGACAAAGAAGAGCAAGGAGCACATTGTGTGCTTCTTGTGTCAACAAAAAGGGCATTATCGAAGTCAATGCCCCAAGGGGAAGAAAGTGGTCAAGGCTCAAGGAGGCACTAGGCAAGGGGGAGCCTCCAAGGTAAAGAAGAAGGTAACATTTATTGAGCCTACCTCTTTACATTATGGTAAAAAATATGATAGTTCTAACTTTTATCATTTTAATGCGATTTACCATAAGAATAGGAAGCATGAGGGCTTTAAGGAAAAACATATAGCTTTTCATGCTAAAACTACTACACCTAAGGCTAGGATTGTAGGTAAAAACCTAGGCGATAACTCTAAGGATGTAAGATACAAGCCTAGAAACAAAAATGCTCATGAATCAAATACTAAGGACTTAGTGAGAGAAAATCAAGTCTTGAGGTCAAGACTTGATAAAATGGAGAAGACCCTAAAAATGATGGAAAATATCCTATTAGGGCAAAGTGAGCATAACTTAGGTTTAGGAAAATCAAAGCCATCCAATGGCCATAAAGGTTTGGGATACAAACCAAAAGCTAAGAAGGATGTGCCTAGTTATCATAGGGTTCCATATAGTTATGGAACAAACCCTAGGTCTAGTGGTCAAGCCAAAAATACTAGGGAAGTCATCCCTAAGAGTATTTTTGCAATAAATGTGACTAAGACTTCTAAGAAGTCTAAGAAAGTCACAAACAAGGTCACAAGGGAGGTTATCCCTAGAGTTGACCTAGAAAATGTGACCAAGGCTTCTAAGAAGCCCAACAAGGTCACTAGGAAGGTATCTAGGGAAGTTATCCCTAGTGAGTACCTAGAGCATCCAAGGAGCACCAATAGGTGTTGGGTTCCTAGGAGCATCTTCTCTACCCCATAGATGGGTTAGAGAGTGTCAACTCCGATTAGAAGGGTAGTTAACCCAACTTTGAGGAAATTGACACTCAAGGAGCATTTTCAGGGTTTTTGTTAACCTTTGAAAATGAAATGGAATTATTATTTACTCCTTGAAAGAGTAAAATGGCACAAATTTGAGAAAACACAAGAACTACCAAGTTGGGATTTTGGTATGTTCTTAGGAAATTAAAGGCAAACTAAGCCTTAATTTAAAAGTGCTACTCTTGTGGAAAAATGGAATATGCCAACATTTGAGGACATGTTTATTTTCAATTGACATACATTAAATCAAGGAAATTAGAAATGCCAAATTTAGGCTTTGGCATTCTCTTGTAGCATTTTAGGGCAATCTAGGTTTAAGGTGTAAGTTTAGCTAAGATTTTAAGGATACTTAGATAGCTAATCTAGGTATATTTTATTTATGCTAAATCTTGCCATGATTGTTTGCCCATCATATGCCATGACATCATGTCTAGTTTTTACATTCATGTTTTATTATGAAAAATCCAAAAATACCATGTCATGACATTCATACATCATGTAGCAATAGGATATTTTCTTTTGAAAATTATTTTCTTTTGATGTATGCCATAACATAATCATGCATTAAGTTTAATTCCTTGTAATTAAGGACAAATGGCATCTAACGACACTTATTGACAAGTGACATCCTAGGTGGATGTCTAATATTTCTAAAATGCCTAGATAAATATGCATGATCCCTAGATTAGGGCAAAACCAAAATCTACATCTCACAAAGACTATAAGGTGACTTGTATGTGTTTTAGTGCATATTATATACAAGTGAGATGTTAGGATGATGAACAAAACTCAAGATGTTGATTTAGTGCATTCTTTTGAGTTTTAGGTTCATCAAAACACATAGTTATGTGTTTTCCCATCATTGGGAAAGCTAATGTACAAGTCATGTGCATTATGCCCAAGGAACATGATGGGATATTGTTTTTGAAAATGTTTTTAAAATATTTTTGGAAAACCTTGGTGAAGGCTATCTTTTGATAGTAATCACTATTGAATAGTTAGACACAAACTTGAAGAAAAACACTAAAGTTTTTGCAAGTTTTCAAGTTTGTGTCAATCTTTGAAAATATGATGTATTTTCATAGAAAGCTATTTTTCCATGATTAAGTATGCCCTAAATAATGTCTACACGAAATTTCATAATTTTTGGATTTTTGTAGAATTTTCTAGGGGTTTCTGAAGTTGACTGAAATGGAATTTCAGCAACTATCAGAGCTCCGATCGATCCATGGATCGATTGGAGTTCCATGAATCGATCCATGGATCGATTCAAACGGCAATTCCCGCGAGCAGATCAGCCGATCGATCCAGGGAGTTTGAATCGATCCGTGGATCGATTCAGAAAGGTTCAATCGATTGGAACCCAACTCCAATCGATCAAAGTTGCTGATTTTGGCTGGGAAGGCCTGATTTCAGCATCTTTGAACCTCTTGGAGTCTAGGTAACCATTCCAAACCCCTTAAATACATTTGTATACATATAAAGGGTGTTTTCATGTTGAAAACAAGGATGGATTGGTTAACGAAGACTAAGTAGAAGTTTAGGTTGAGGTTGTTTCAAATTTTGAATATTTGAACCTCAAAACTTCTAAATTTGGGTTTCCTAAAGGTTTAGGGATTCCAAGTCATTGTTGGTGCAATGACAGAAGTTACCACCATGTCTTTAGGGGGAGGGACTCTTTAAAGACATGAAAATTATTTTTCATGAACCTTGGAAGGTGGTTAACCTTCTGTTGTGAACTTGCTCAAGGTTGAGCATTTAAACTTGAAATGGGGAGAAATGGGGAGTGGATATCCTCATTATTTCAAGTGGACATTCAAGTGGTAGATAATGCTCAAGGTTGAGTAGTTGTCTACATTGAGGGAGAAGTTAAGGATAAATGAAGGGTATGGGACCTTCATTATCGTGTTGATCACAACGAGTGATGTTGTGAACAACGATGAGCAACTCTTCAGGAGGAGAGTCTTCAACAAATGGATTTGTTGAAGTGTGCCCAGAATTGGAGCATAGGTTGATGTGTGTCCAACGATGGGTTGATGTGTGCCAATAGGGGGAGAATGTATGGTTAAGCTTAGTCCTTCATTACCTATGGGAAGGTCATAGGGGGAGAATGAAAGGACTCATGAAAGGGAGTAAGTTAGGCTTTCATTACCTAAAGGGAGTTTGCCCTCTTAGGGGGAGAATGAAGAGCTTAATTTATGCTTTCATTACCTAGTGACATGAAGAAGGAGGCTATGGGATTAGCCTAACTTACATATGGGATTGTAAGTGTTATTGTGGTATTGTCAAACATCAAAAAGGGGGAGATTGTTGGTGCAATATCCCTCAGGTCAAGGTTGACACTGGTACCAAGCTGAGTCTTGGTTTGGGTTTAGATGTTTGACAATAAGATATTGATTGAAGAAGAGTCAAGTAGGTCAAGGTTGACTGGATACTTGACTGGGAAGTCCTAACTGGGATGTTAGGTAAAATGAAAGTCCTGGTGAGTGAAGCCAGGCAGAAGGAAGTCCTAGTGAGTGAAGCTAGGCAGATGGAAATCCTGGTGAGTGAAGCCAGGTGAAAGTCCTAGTGAGTGAAGCTAGGCAGATGAAAATCCTGGTGAGTGAAGCCAGGTGAAAGTCCTAGTGAGTGAAGCTAGGCAGATGGAAAACCCTAGTGAGTGGAGCTAGGTGAAAGTCCTGGTGAGTGAAGCCAGGCAAGGGAAAATCCAGATGGATCAAGGATGATCGGACATCTGGTGTTGGGAAGTCCAAGTAGGTCAAAGGATTGACTGGATACTTGGCATGAAAGAAAAGTCCAAGTAGGTCAAAGGATTGACTGGATACTTGGCATGAAAGAAAAGTCTAAGTAGGTCAAAGGGATTGACCGGATACTTGGCACAGAGAAAAGTCCAAGTGGGTCAAAGGGATTGACCGGACACTTGGTAAGGGAGTCCTAGCAGGTCAAGGGAGTGACTAGATGCTAGGCATGACATACCAACAGGTCAAGGTTGACCGGATGTTGGTTTGGGAGGTTTAGGACTTGGTTTTGGACAAAAACCAAGCGTTGGATCGATCGATGGATCGATTCAGCGCGGATCGATCGGTGGATCGATCCGGATGTCGAAGCTCGGATCGATCCGTGGATCGATCAGAGGTCCCAATCGATCGATGGATCGATTGGGACGCTCCGCGATAAGCGCCGGATCGATCCGTGGATCGATCCGCCGATCGCACAGAAGCGCTCTGGATCGATCCGTGGATCGATCCAAAGCCTCCCCGATCGATTGGGAACATTCGAATCGATCGGGATCCGACCGTTGGCGCCGTTTATAGCTGCAGGCGTTCGATGGCTGCGGGACAACTTCACCGATTGACTCCAGAGCTCTCGCCAACTCCTCCACAGCGCTCACCAGTTCTTGAAGGATCTTGGAAGCTCTCCAAGTCAAGAGGCGGATCAAAGGCAAGAAGAGAAGCTAGGGTTAGGGTTTTCTGTACTCATTGTAAGCTTTGCGCTTGTATTTTGTTTCCCTTTCCTTTCTTCTTGTACTGAGAGTCTTGTAGGGCTTCTCCGCCCTCGGTAGTTACCGAAAAGGAGTGTTTTCATAGTGGAGTGTGCGTGCGTGGTGTGGATCCTTGGACTAGTCACCTCTTGTGAGGTGGATACCAAGTAAACCAACCGTGTTAGCGTTGTTGTATTTGTTTCTGTACTTTCCGCTGCATATTCTTGAAGAAACAAGCAACGCCGAGCACCGAGAGAACGCGACGAGCTATTCACCCCCCCTCTAGCTACTTTTGGGCCTAACAGCTTCAATTCCAAACAAGGCGGCCTATAGAATGACTCCTAAGTCGCATAAAGAGTTATAAAGACAAGTTGAGGACCTTTTGGCTAAAAGACTTGTCCAAGAAAGAAAGAGCCCTTGTGATGCCCCGACCTTTGTTGTAACGAAGAAAGATGGTTCATGGTGCATGTGCATCGATGGTAGAGCGGCGATTAAAATTACTACCAAATATCACTTTGATATTCCCCGCCTTGATGATCTTTTCGACCAACTTCATGGGTTCAAGATTAGATCCAAAATTTATCTTTGTAGTGGTTATCATCGCATTTGTATGAGACTGAGAGATGAATGGAAATCTGCCTTCAAAACAAGGGATGATCGTTATGAATGGTTGGTTATGTAGGTCCCTTTGGAGGCCGGCAAGAGGGGAGAGGTGAATTGCCCTACAAGAATTAAACCAAAAACCTTTCTCCGATATTCAACTAATTTAAAAGAACTTGTAATTAAAAAAGCAGAGACTAAATAAACAGAAATCAGACACAGAGGATTTACTTGATTTGCAATCAGGGGATTGCTAATCCAAGAAAAGTAAGCGCACTATCTGACGATCTCCTTTGGGCGGAGTAACCTCTTTACAACGTTGAGAGCACAGACAGAAAAGTAGAAATGAAAGAACTGATTACAAGTTGTTGTTATGAATGAATTCATTAGCTTCTGGACCAAGGCTATATTTATAGCCTTGGTTGGGGCGCTTGGAAGGGTTCCGGACGCCCTGGGGGGATAAATTTTATCCCCCAACGTTCAGATCGAGTCAAACCTCGATCTTGGTCAAAATCCACTTTCGAGTGCCCAGAAGGGTTCCGAGCGCCCCGGGCTGCTCCGGGCGCCCGGAATGGTTCCGGGCACCCCGAGCCTTAAAGTCAACAGATGTTGACTTTTTCATCTCCGGTTCAGCTCGTTTCGGTCCGGGTCTTGTTCGCTCCGGCTCCGCTAGCTTGGGTGATCTCGGCCATCCGGAATAGGGCTCACCCGAACCCAATTTCCGGCCTTTTCCTCGAGCAGCCTTCCTTCCCGGTTTCTCATCCCTCGAACGTCGTGCACATTCTTCTTGTCCACTGGTGTATTCTTCCACGGTCACCTCGTCCCTCGGAGGCACCAAGCCCGTCGGCTCTCTCCCGTGCCGTCCTTCTCGCTAGCCGCGTCTTCCGCTCGACTTCCTGTGTTCCTAAGCTCCTGCACACTTAGACACAAGGGTTAGACAACGTAGGACCTAACTTAACTTGTTTGATCACATCAAAACACCTTGGGGTTCCAATAATCTCCCCCTTTTTGATGTGAGCAACCCAAGTTAAGTTAGGGAAAACATATGCAATAAAAATAATTTATTTGCAATTAAGTCCAAAGATATTTCAATTTAAAAATTATATTCCTCCCCCTAGACTTAACATCTGTCTCCCCCTTTGATCACATAAAACATAGGGTTCCTTAAACAAGTCTAAGATAAAAAAAAAATTCTATGGTAAGTTTTTAAAAACAATTTAAAAAAATTTTCTAATTTAAATAATTTCTAAGTCAGTTTTATAAAAAAAAAATTTCAAAGGCAGTTATAAAAAAAATTCTTAGAGAAAAAAAAATTTTAAGGCAATTTTTTATAAAAAAACTTAAGGTAATAAAAAATTCTAAGTCAAATTTAAAAAAATTTCAAAGGTAATTTTCATAAAAAAAATTTCTAAGGTAAAAATTTCTAAATCAATTTTAAATATTTTCTAACACAAATTGAATAACTCTTTTAAAGCATTAAGTAAATTAAATTAATGTTTTTTTCAGTTAGTCAATTAAACTTTTCATTTCGATACTTGACTTTCAGGTTGTGGCGAGACACTAGGCCTTCTTGGTTATTGGAGCAACAACCACTTCCTTAGACAAAGCCTCATAAAGAAATTAGTTGTTTAATTTCCTTGCTGAAAATGCTAAGTCTAATTTTAATTTTAAATTAAACAGGTTTTTGGAACCGAGTAGAGGTTCCTACCCATAGGATTAACCAAGTATTTCCTAGGTACATAGACTTTTGATATATTTCTAATTTGACTTTGATGAAATCTATAATACCAATTTAAACCTCTATAATTTCTAAAAGTAGAAAAATTTGAACCATTAGATTTTTTCAATCTTTTTATTTCTTCTTTTAGTTTTTTATTTTCAATTTTCAATTTTTCAAAATCCTCTATAAGGCATGATTTTGCCAAAATTCTTTTTGTTTCTAGAATTTCATTTTCTAATTAGGTATTTTTATTTTCTAATTTATACATGGATTTTATCATTGCCTTAATACCAAAGTAAAGTTCATCAGGGGGTAAGAGGCATACCTCACTTACCATATCAGACTTGAAGCCTGAATCTCCCCCTGCTTCGCTACTTCCATCTGATGTCTCTCCCCCTTCATCGATGCTGGGTTCTGATGTACTTTGTCCTTCGTAGCTTGCCATCAGTGCTATCATGGCATATTCTTGAATCTCAGACTCAGATGATGAAGTGTCAGCCCAAGTGGCTTTTAGGTTCTTGTGTTTCTTGGGTGTCTTCATTTTGTCCTTCTTTAGTTCTGGGCAATCCTCTCTTAAGTGTCCTTCCTTTTGACACTGGTAGCAACACACTTTTCTTCTATTTCTTGGATTCTTTTTATTCTGTATTTCTTTAAATTTATTAGATCTAATTTTTTTTTTAAAGTTTCTTACCATATATGCTTCTTGGTCTTCTTCGAAGTCTGACTCGGGTTCATCCTTCTTGGTGGCGTTCAGCGCCATTATCTGACTTGAGTCTTTTGTTATAGCTGCACACCTGGTTTCATGTAACTCAAGAGTAGAAAACAACTCTTCTAAAGTACTTACCTCCAGGTCTTTTGAAATATAGTAGGCATCGACGATTGATGTCCACTCCGGAGTTCGAGGAAATGAGTTGAGTGCGTAGCATATGGTGTCCCGGTTTGTTACCGTTTCATCGAGGTTCTCGAGACCAGTAATTAATTCTTTTACCTTCGCATGTAGACCGGCTACCTTCTCACCTTTTTTCAAACGGATGTTTATCAGTTTGTTCCGGAGGATGTCTCTTCTAGCGAGCTTCGCTTCGGACGTGCCTTCGTGGAGTTCTAGGAACTTCTCCAAAAGTTCTTTGGTCGACGAGTAGCTTCCGATGCGATTGACTTCCTGAGGCGGCAGTATGTTCAGTAGGTGATATTCTGCACGGTTGTTCGCTACAGACTCATTCTACTCATTCTTTGTCCAATGGCTCTCCTCTTTTTCTTCTCCATCTTGATTCATCGGAGCTACAAAACCATACTTCATAATAAACCGAATTTCAAAATTATTTCTTAGGAATACTGTTAGGACCAAAAGTAGCTAGAGGGGGGGGGGGGTGAATAGCTCGTCGCGTTCGCTCGTTGCTCGGCGTTGCTCGTTTCTTCAAGAATATGCAGCGGAAAATACAGAAACAAATACAACAACGCTAACACGGTTGGTTTACTTGGTATCCACCTCACAAGAGGTGACTAGTCCAAGGATCCACACCACGCACGCACCCTCCACTATGAAAACACTCCTTTTCGGTAACTACCGAGGGCGGAGAAGCCCTACAAGACTCTCAGTACAAGAAGAAAGGAAAGGGAAACAAAATACAAGCGCAAAGCTTACAATGAGTACAGAAAACCCTAACCCTAGCTTCTCTTCTTGCCTTTGATCCGCCTCTTGACTTGGAAAGCTTCCAAGATCCTTCAAGAACTGGCGATCTGATCTTTGAGAGCGCTGTGGAGGAGCTGGCGAGAAGTCTGGAGTGAATCGGAGAAGAGGTGCTGCAGCCAACCCACGCCTGCAGCTCAAATACGACGCAACGGTCGGATCCCGATCGATTCGAATATTCCCAATCGATCGGGGAGGCTTTGGATCGATCCACGGATCGATCCAGAGCGCCTGGATCGATCCACGGATCGATCCAGCGCTTATCGCGCGAAGCAGCCGCGTCCCAATCGATCCATCGATCGATTGGGACCTCTGGATCGATCCAGAGGCTCTCTGTTCGCTGGGACAGGTCTGGATCGATCCACTGATCGATCCAGCACTTGATTTTTGTCCAAAACCAAGTCCCAAACCTCCCAAACCAACATCCGGTCAACCTTGACCTGTTGGTATGTCATGCCTAGCATCTAGTCACTCCCTTGACCGGTTATGGATCCTACCTGTCAGGCACTGCCTCAACCTCTCACATTGGGATGATGGCATCCACAGTCAATCCCTTTGACCTACTTGGACTTTTCTTTCATGCCAAGTATCCAGTCAATCCTTTGACCTACTTGGACTTCCCAGCACCAGATGTCCGATCATCCTTGATCCATCTGGATTTTCCCTTGCCTGGCTTCACTCACCAGGACTTTCACCTAGCTTCACTCACTAGGGTTTTCCATCTGCCTAGCTTCACTCACTAGGACTTTCACCTGGCTTCACTCACCAGGATTTCCATCTGCCTAGCTTCACTCACTAGGACTTCCTTGGCTTCACTCACCAGGACTTTTCTTCTGCCTGGCTTCACTCACCAGGACTTTTCTTCTGCCTGGCTTCACTCACCAGGACTTTCATATTGCCTAGCTTCACTCACTAGGTCTTTCATTTTGCCTAACATCCCAGTTAGGACTTCCCAGTCAAGTATCCAGTCAACCTTGATCTACTTGACTCTTCTTCAATCAATATCTTATTGTCAAACATCTAAACCCAAACCAAGACTCAGCTTGGTTACCCAGGTCAACCTTGACCTGAGGGATATTGCACCAACAATCTCCCCCTTTTTGATGTTTGACAATACCACAATAACACTTACAATCCCATATGTAAGTTAGGCTAATCCCATAGCCTCCTTCTTCATGCCACTAGGTAATGAAAACATAAATTAAGCTCTTCATTCTCCCCCTAAGAGGGCAAACTCCCTCTAGGTAATGAAAGCCTAACTTACTCCCTTTCATGAGCCATTTCATTCTCCCCCTATGACCTTCCCATAGGTAATGAAGGCCTAAGCTTAACCATACATTCTCCCCCTATTGGCACACATCAACCCATCGTTGGACACACATCAACCTATGTTCCAATTCTGGGCACACTTCAACAAATCCATTTGTTGAAGACTCTCCCCCTGAAGAGTTGCTCATCGTTGTTCACAACATCACTCGTTGTGATCAACACGATAATGAAGGTCCCATACCCTTCATTTATCCTTAACTTCTCCCTCAATGTAGACAACTACCCAACCTTGAGCATTATCTACCACTTGAGTGTCCACTTGAAATAATGAGGATATCCACTCCCCATTTCTCCCCATTTCAAGTTTAAATGCTCAACCTTGAGCAAGTTCACAACAGAAGGTTAACCACCTTCCTAGGTTCATGAAAAATAATTTTCATGTCTTTAAAGAGTCCCTCCCCCTAAAGGCATGGTGGTAACTTCTGTCATTGCACCAACAATGACTTGGAATCCCTAAAACATTAGGAAACCCAAATTTAGAAGTTTTGAGGTTCAAATATTCAAAATTTGAAACAACCTCAACCTAAACTTTTACTTAGTCTTCGTTCACCAATCCATCCTTGCTTTCAACATGAAAACACCCTTTGTATGTATACAAATGTATTTTAGGGGTTTGGAATGGTTACCTAGACTCAAGGAGGTTCATAGATGCTGAAATCAGGCCTTCCCAGCCAAAACCAGCAACTTGGATCGATTGAAGTTGGGTTCCAATCGATTGAACCTTTCTGAATCGATCCACTGATCGATTCAGACTCCCTGGATCGATCGGCTGATCGATCCAGCGAGCTTCTGCTCACGGGAATTGCCGTTTGAATCGATCCATGGATCGATTCAGGAACTCCAATCGATCCATGGATCGATCGGAGCTCTGATAGTTGCTGAAATTCTATTTCAGTCAACTTCAGAAACCCCTAGAAAATTCTACAAAAATCCAAAAATTATGAAATTTCGTGTAGACATTATTTAGGGCATACTTAATCATGGAAAAATAGCTTTCTATGAAAATACATCATATTTTCAAAGATTGACACAAACTTGAAAACTTGCAAAAACTTTAGTGTTTTTCTTCAAGTTTGTGTCTAACTATTCAATGGTGATTACTATCAAAAGATAGCCTTCACCAAGGTTTTCCAAAAACATTTTAAAAACATTTCCAAAACCAATATCCCATCACATTCCTTGGGCTTAATGCACATGACTTGTACATTAGCTTTCCCAATGATGAGAAAACACATAACTATGTGTTTTGATGAATTTAAAACTCAAAAGAATGCACTAAATCAACATCTTGAGTTTTGTTCATCATCCTAACATCTCACTTGTATATAATATGGAAAAAACACATACAAGTCACCTTATAGTCTTTGTGAGATGTAGATTTTGGTTTTTGCCCTAATCTAGGGATCATGCATATTTATCTAGGCATTTTAGAAATGTTAGACATCCACCTAGGATGTCACTTGTCAATAAGTGTCGTTAAATGCTATTTGTCCTTATTTACAAGGAATTAAACTTAATGCATGATTATGTTATGGCATACATCAAAAGAAAATAATTTTCAAAAGAAAATATCCTATTACTACATGATGTATGAATGTCATGACATGGTATTTTTGGATTTTTCATAATAAAACATGAATGCAAAACTAGACATGATGTCATGGCATATTATGGGCAAACAATCATGGCAAGATTTAGCATAAATAAAATATACCTAGATTAACTATCTAAGTATCCTTAAAGTCTTAGCTAAACTTACAACTTAAACCTAGATTTCCCTAAAGTGCTACAAGAGAATGCCAAAGCCTAAATTTGACATTTCTAATTTCCTTGATTTAATGTATGCCAATTGAAAATAAACATGTCCTCAAATGTTAGCATATTCCATTTTTCCTCAAGAGTAGCACTTTTAAATTTAAGGCCCGGATTGCCTTAAATTGCCTAAGAACATACCAAAATCCCAACTTGATAGTTCTTATGAATTTCCCAATATGTGCCATTTAAGATTAAAATCAATTCTTCCACCATTAGGCACATTTTACTCTTTCAAGGAGTAATCAATAGGTCCATTTCATTTTCAAAGGTTAACTAAAACCTTGAAAATGCTCCTTGAGTGTCAATTTCCTCAAAGTTGGGTTAACTACCCTTCTAATCGGAGTTGACACTCTCTAACCCATCTATGGGGTAGAGAAGATGCTCCTAGGAACCCAACACCTATTGGTGCTCCTTGGATGCTCTAGGTACTCACTAGGGATAACTTCCCTAGATACCTTCCTAGTGACCTTATTGGGCTTCTTAGAAGCCTTGGTCACATTTTCTAGGTCAACTCTAGGGATAGCCTCTCTTGTGACCTTGTTTGTAACTTTCTTAGACTTCTTAGAAGCCTTAGTCACATTTATTGCAAAAATACTCTTAGGGATGACTTCCCTAGTATTTTTGGCTTGACCACTAGACCTAGGGTTTGTTCCATAACTATATGAAACTCTATGGTAAGAGGGCACATCCTTCTTAGCCTTTGGTTTGTATCCCAAACCTCTATGGCCATTGGATGACTTTTGTACCCCTAAACCTAGGTTATGCTCATTTTGCCCTAATAGGATATTTTCCATCCTTTTTAGGGTCTTCTCCATTTTATCAAGTCTTGACCTCAAGACTTGATTTTCTCTCACTAAGTCCTTAGTATTTGATCCATGAGCATTTTTGTTTCTAGGCTTGTATCTTACATCCTTAGAGTTATCGCCTAGGTTTTTACCTACATTCCTAGCCTTAGGGATAGTAGTTTTGGCATGTAGGGCCACATGCTTTTCCTTAAAGCCCTCTTGCTTTCTATTCTTATGGTAAATTGCATTAAAATGATAAAAGTTAGAACTATCATGCTTTTTACCATAATGTAAAGGGGTAGACTCAATAAATGTTACCTTCTTCTTTACCTTGGAGGCTCCCCCTTGACTAATGCCTCCTTGAGCCTTGACCATCTTCTTCCCCTTGGGGCATTGACTTCGGTAATGCCCTTTTTGGTTGCAAGAAAAACACACAATGTGCTCCTTGCTCCTTTTTATTCCGGGGATGGTCTCCTTGGGCTTCTCCTTGCCCTTTTGTGCCACTTGGCCCTTCTTCTTGGCCAAGTTGGGACACTTGCTCTTGTAGTGCCCATGTTCCCTACATTCAAAGCATATAATATGATTTTTATTATTAATTGAAATATTTATACCTTTGCTTGTAGGGTTGGTTTTCTTTGGATCCGGAGGTAGAAGCTTCCTCTTGATCGGACCTTGATTCTCCTCCATTTGATTTTTCTTGACTTGTGGAGGTAGAATCTACTTCCTCCTCTTCGTCTCTTGACCCGGATGTAGAAGCTTCTCCTTCTTCTTGATCCGGCATCACCAAGGATTGCTCCCCCTCAATCTTAGAGGTGGAGGCTTCATCATCTTGAATATGAAACAAGGAGTATGCTCCCTCCTTATTCCCTTCGTTGCATTCCCTTGAGGATGAAGCTTCTTGGATCTCCTCTTCTTCGGAGGTTGAGCATCTCTCAACCTCGGAGCCCTCCTCTTGGTCTTGCTCCAAAGAGTCACCCTCTCTGGATACTTCTTGCTCTTGTACAGTGGAGGGGATCTCTTCATGAAGCCAATTTGCTCCATAGTTCCTTTGCATCTTCAAATTCTCCAATTTTGCAAAGGATGGTACTTGGCAATAAATTGACCAAAAGCTTGGTCACTTTGTCATTGGCCTCGCACCTTTGGACTTGCTCTTGGCTCCACTTGCTCCTTTTGAGTACTTTGCCCTTGGAATTTGTGGGAGCTTCAAAACCTTCCATGAGAGCAAACCATTGCTCTATCTCCATCATAAGAAAATTTTCGATTCTTGATTTCCAAGAATCGAAGCTTGTAGATGAATATGGTGGAGCCACCCTTGTGTCAAATCCAAGTCCATCTTGGAATTGCATCTTGAAGTTGAGCTTGATAAAATCTTGAACTTGAAGAATTTGCTCCAACTTCTTCACCCCTCTAGCTTTTCTTGTTATGCTTGACCCTTCCGGCGATGATTCCGGTGAAGAGCGGCCTTGCTCTGATACCACTTGTTAGGACCAAAAGTAGCTAGAGGGGGGGGGGGGGGTGAATAGCTCGTCGCGTTCGCTCGTTGCTCGGCGTTGCTCGTTTCTTCAAGAATATGCAGCGAAAAATACAGAAACAAATACAACAACGCTAACACGGTTGGTTTACTTGGTATCCACCTCACAAGAGGTGACTAGTCCAAGGATCCACACCACGCACGCACCCTCCACTATGAAAACACTCCTTTTCGGTAACTACCAAGGGCGGAGAAGCCCTACAAGACTCTCAGTACAAGAAGAAAGGAAAGGGAAACAAAATACAAGCGCAAAGCTTACAATGAGTACAGAAAACCCTAACCCTAGCTTCTCTTCTTGCCTTTGATCCGCCTCTTGACTTGGAAAGCTTCCAAGATCCTTCAAGAGCTGGCGATCTGATCTTTGAGAGCGCTGTGGAGGAGCTGGCGAAGATCTGAGATGAAATCGTGAAGAGATGCCGCAGCCATCACACGCCTGCAGCTATAAACGACGCCAACGGTCGGATCCCGATCGATTCGAATATTCCCAATCGATCGGGGAGGCTTTGGATCGATCCACGGATCGATCCAGAGCGCCTCTGTGCTCTGGGAAAACGCCTGGATCGATCCACGGATCGATCCAGCGCTTATCGCGCGAAGCAGCCGCGTCCCAATCGATCCACTGATCGATTGGGACCTCTGGATCGATCCACGGATCGATCCAGAGGCTCTCTGTTCGCTGGGACAGGTCTGGATCGATCCACTGATCGATCCAGAGCCTGGATCGATCCACTGATCGATCCAGCACTTGATTTTTGTCCAAAACTAAGTCCCAAACCTCCCAAACCAACATCCGGTCAACCTTGACCTGTTGGTATGTCATGCCTAGCATCTAGTCACTCCCTTGACCTGCTAGGACTCCCTTACCAAGTGTCCGATCAATCCCTTTGACCCACTTGGACTTTTCTCTGTGCCAAGTATCCGGTCAATCCCTTTGACCTACTTGGACTTTTCTTTCATGCCAAGTATCCAGTCAATCCTTTGACCTACTTGGACTTCCCAGCACCAGATGTCCGATCATCCTTGATCCATCTGGATTTTCCCTTGCCTGGCTTCACTCACCAGGACTTTTCTTCTGCCTGGCTTCACTCACCAGGACTTTTCTTCTGCCTGGCTTCACTCACCAGGACTTTCATACTGCCTAGCTTCACTCACTAGGTCTTTCATTTTGCCTAACATCCCAGTTAGGACTTCCCAGTCAAGTATCCAGTCAACCTTGACCTACTTGACTCTTCTTCAATCAATATCTTATTGTCAAACATCTAAACCCAAACCAAGACTCAGCTTGGTTATCCAGGTCAACCTTGACCTGAGGGATATTGCACCAACAAATACGTCTATACGACGCTTCCAGTCTGCGAAGTCCCCCTCGAATTTTGGTGGAACGATGCTTGGTCCTGTTGGATCGAGATCACGCTAGAGGGGGGGGGTGAATAGCGTGCGTGGCTATTTCGTTCGATTATCGGAAAACTATCGGAGTTAAAATGTGCAGCGGAATAAGCGGAAATAAAATAAAGAGACAACACAAAGAGACAGGTCGATTTTACTTCGTTCGGAGCCTAAGTCGACTCCTACTCGAAGGCCCGCGATCCTTGATCGCTTCCGGTGGGCAACAACTATAATTTGTAAAAGTTACAATCTGAATTACAATTAAAGCAGTAAGTAAACTAATACCAACAACAACAGATCGAAGAGTCTGAGCTTTGGGTTGTCGATGTCGAGTAGTAGCACTTCAAGGTCGTCTTGTATGCAGTACTTCACAAAAGAAAGCTTAGAAGATTGTTGTCCTTGAAGCTGCACCTCGACCCTTCTTTTATATGAAGTTCCGGGCGCCTGGATCCCTTCCGGGCGCCTGGAGTGTGACGTGGCCAACCAACCAGGATGCTCCACGTGGCGAAGTCGCGGTAGGGATAAAGTTTGGTCCCGGGCGCCTGGACCTGTTCCGGGCGCCCGGATCCATCCCGGGCGCCCGGACAGCCTTTTTCCAGCAAGTTCCTCACCTGCAAACAAAGGTTAGTCCGAGCAAAATCCCCTGCAAGACAGTGTTAGAATAAGATAAAACATTGTAAAGAAGAATTGACAGTGTTCGGACTGTCCGAGTCTGACTTCGGATTTCCAACCGGAAATCCTAGGTCGACCCGACGCCTACTGTTCCCTCTACGGGGAACGCGTCCTCACCTACTCTACTCAGGAGATTTATCTGTTGCCAGTGCGATCCTCCAGATCGACTGGACTTTTGCTCAGCACTCGATGCTTCCGGACTTTCTGCTGGACATCCGCTTCCCGGCTAGTCCAGACTTTCACCTGGTTCGCGACACCAGGACTTTCCACCTAGGGTTACCACCCCCTAGGACTTTTGCCTGAAGCCATCGACCTGCCAAGACTTTCCGCATAGGGTTACCACCCCCTATGACCTAGGGTTACCACCCCGTAGGGTTTTCCTCTACCTAGGGTTACCACCCCCTAGGACCTAGGGTTACCACCCCCTAGGGTTTTCCATTTGCCTAACCGCAGCTAGGACTTATGCCTAAGTACCACTTAGGACTTTCCTGCAAACTTGTTCAACATATTAGAAAACAACAACCCTTAACTTTGAATCCTTTCCCATTATCAAAACTCAGGTTCGATCGTCGGATGCTTCCCGCACCAACAGGTCCGACCATCTTGTTGCTTCGATCGGCGGTTAGTGCTCCTGAAGCGTCTTTGCTCTGATACCACTTGTAGGTCCCTTTGGAGGCCGGCAAAAGGGGAGGGGTGAATTGCCCTATAAGAATTAAACCAAAAACCTTTCTTGGATATTCAACTAATTTAAAAGAACTTATAATTAAAAAAGCAGAGACTAAATAAATAGAAATCAGACACAGAAGATTTACTTGGTTTGCAATCAGGGGATTGCTAATCCAAGGAAAGTAAGCGCACTATCTGACGATCTTTTTTGGGCAGAGTAGCCTCTTTATAGCGTTGAGAGCACAGACAGAAAAGTAGAAATGAAAGAACTGATTATAAGTTGTTGTTCTGAATGAATTCATTAGCTTCTGGACCAATGCTATATTTATAGCCTTGGTCGGGGCGCCTGGAAGGATTCCGGGCGCCCTGAGGGGGATAAATTTTATCCCCCAACGTTCAGATCGAGTCAAACCTTGATTCTAGTCAAAATCCACTTCCGGGAGCCCCGGGTTGCTCCGGGCGCCCCGAGCCTTAGAGTCAACAGATGTTGACTTTTTCGTCTCCGGTTCAGCTTGTCTCGATCCGGGTCTTGTTCGCTCCGGCTCCGCTAGCTTGGGTGATCTCGGCCATCCGGAATAGGGCTCACTCGAACCCAAGTTCGGGCCTTTTCCTCGAGCAGCCTTCCTTCCCGGTTTCTCGTCCCTCGAATGCGGCGCACGTTCTTCTCGTCCACCGGTGTACTTTTCCACGGTCACCTCGTCCCTCGGACGTACCGAGCCCGTCGGCTCTCTCCCGTGTCGTCCTTCTCGCTAGCCGCATCTTCCGCTCGACTTCCTGTGTTCCTAAGCTCCTGCACACTTAGACACAAGGGTTAGACAACGCAGGACCTAACTTAACTTGTTTGATCACATCAAAACACCTTGGGGTTCCAACAGGTTATGTCATTTGTTGTTGTCTACTTTGATGACATTCTTGTGTACAATGCTAGCGCAAAAGAACATTTGAACCATCTTTGACAGGTTTTTGATTTACTATGAGAGAAAAAGTTAACTCTAACTTGAAGAAGTGTCATTGCTTCACAAAAAGTTTGGTTTTCTTGGGCTATGTTATTTCCTCGGATGACATCAAGGAGGATGAGAAAAAATTGAAGTTATTCTAAGTTGGCCAATGTTGTCAAAATCACAAATACATGGTTAAATCATCAAGTAATAAAAATATCGATCCACAGTCACTGTTGATTAAACACTAGTTAAGTTTGTAAAACTGTTTAAACAACTAAAGTTTTGTGAAAGCTTAAAAAACTAGAGATTGAGATTGAGAGAGAGAGAGAGAGAGGGAGAGAGAGAAAGCAATCAACGAGTGAGGAATTGGTTTGAGAAAACGGTCTTAGGATTTCAGTTTTATTATGATGCTAGTTGATATTCTATTAATTATTCATGACCTTACCTCCATGTTTATGCTCTTGTAGAGATTTAACCAAATTATCAATACACCAGAGTGGTAACATAGAAAGTCCCGTTAAAGGCATATTTTTTGCTTTCTGTTACTAAGGCCCCCCTAGTCATACAATATAGATTAGACAAGTCATTTCCTAACATTAAATTAGAAAAAAAATCTATTAAACTCTAATTTGCTAATCCATTGTAGAGAATTGACCTCCATTTCAAGGTGATATTCTAAAAAGTCCGATTAAAAGTATTTGCTCTGTCACTAATGACCCCTTGATCATACAATGTAAAGCATATCTCTTATATGGTGATCAATCCTTCAAATCCATTCAATCAAACAACATGTATAATTAATCATTCATTACACGCACATTTAATCAAATAAGAATAAGGCACAAACATATCATAGAATAAGGAGATGGACAAATTCATAGTTCATGCGTCAACATCACATCATAATTACTCCCAACATCATAGAATCCAAAGATCTACTCCATAGCAAGGAAATTACAATCCAAAGACAATGAAAGAAGTATTCTTGCCATCCAAATAGAGAATAGAGAGTACGAAATAATCAGTGAGATGTAGCTAATGTCTTGGGATGAAATCCTCGCTTAGATGATGGACAAATCGATGAAATCTGCCTCAGATGGTGGATGGATCATCGAAAACTCCTCGGAAATGGACCTTGAGGGTACTCTTAAAGGAAAATCCCTTTCTCTTTTGAAAAGGAGATCTTACTCCCCCTTTATAGGTTGCACACGACCATGTTTCAGTGCCACATGGTCGTGTCAAGAGACACGGCTGTGGTGCAAAAGGCTCTGTTAAGAGGGCATGGTCGTGCCTTAAAGGCACGACCAAGCTGTGGAATCTTCTTTGGGGGGAGGCATGTCCATGCATCTTGGGTATGACCAAACCATGGAACTGGTTGTGCTCTCTCTCTTGGAAGAGGTAAGGTACGGTCGTGCCATGAAAACATCAGTAAGAGAGGCATAATCGTTCCTCTTGGGCACAACCGAACCATAGAACCTGCTGTAAGTTAGTAGACACAACCGTGCTTGTGAGGCACGACTCAGTCTCATGGGCATGGCCATGCTTTTATGAAAACTTCTCTAAATTTGCTCCAATGCTCCATTTTTGCTCCTATCATGTTAATCAAAATATCAAAAAGAGTAAATCTCTGAATCAAAAGTGTAAAAGTGTTGATATTATAATGAAATAGGGTGTAATAATGTACATGATGCTCATGAAATGCAAGTAAATATATGATAAATAATGCCTAGAAGCATACATAATCTACTCACATTATACTCCTATATTTAAACCTTTACTTATCCTCAAGTAAAAACGTACAATTTAGATTCATGTGGAGAAATAGTGTATGACAATCCCTAGTGAATCAGTTTAATCCTATCATATAATTTCATTAATAAGCATAATATAAAAATTGTTTGAGTATGATCAAGTATAAGTTCTCTGTGCTCAGTGCAATAAATGATCTAACTTTTTTAAGTATCAAATTTTAAGCCTAGTCAAGTCGTCATCTAACCGTGTTCCTTTTGCCTCCGGCGATAGACACCTGCTACTTGCATGGTTTCTCAAAGCTTACAAAGGGTCTCAAAGGATTGCTCAATAGGGCCATAAACGAGTCAAGCTGAGCCGAGCTTTGGGGTGTTCAAGCTTGTTTGCTAAGGTAATCGGGCCAAACCGAGCCGAGCTTAAAATTGTTGGTGCAACCTTAGGTCAAGGTTGACCTGGTTGACCTGACTCGAGTTGACCTGACTCGAGTTGTATTTTGATGTTTGACTTAGGAAGATTGTCGGTGCAACCTTAGGTCAAGGTTGACCTAGTTGAGTTGCATGTTGATGTTTGACACTCGTGGAAGAGTTGTATTCTTGATATGGGACAAGAATAGATGTTTGGGAGATTGTTGGTGCAACCTTAGGTTAAGGTTGACTTGGTTGACCTGATTCGGGAAAAAGTCCAAGTATGGAGACTTGGCACGGAAAAGTCCTAACTGGGATGTTAGGCAGTGTGGAAAGTCCTGGTGAGTGAAGCCAGGCAGTGGGAAAGTCCTAACTGGGATGTTAGGCAGTTGAAAAGTCCTGGTGAGTGAAGCCAGGCAGTCGGGAAATCCTGGTGAGTGAATCCAGGTGAAAATCCTAGTGAGTGAAGCTAGGTGAAGGTGAAAGTCTTGGTGAGTGAAGCCAGGCATTCGGGAAAATCCTGGTGAGTGAAGCCAGGTGAAAATCCTAGTGAGTGAAGCTAGGTGAATGAGAAAGTCCTAACTGGGATGTTAGGCAGTTGGAAAGTCCTGGTGAGTGAAGCCAGGCAGTTGTGGAAATCCTGGTGAGTGAAGCCAGGTGAAAACCCTAGTGAGTGAAGCTAGGTGAAAGTCCTGGTGAGTGAAGCCGGGCAAGGGAAAATCCAGATGGATCAAGGGTGATCGGACATCTGGTGATGGGAAGTCCAAGTAGGTCATAGGAGTGATCGGATACTTGGTACGGAGAGAAAAGTCTAAGTGGGTAAAAGGGATTGACCGGACACTTAGCGGGGAGTCCTAGCAGGTCAAGGGAGTGACCGGATGCTAGGCGCAATGTACCAACAGGTCAATGATGGCAAGTGGTTGGTAAGTCATACGATTATTTTGATCGAGAAGAGGTAGTGATCGATCCAAAGGATATGAGGTAGTGATTATAAATAAGCAGCTCATCTTCTGGTAAGATCGTGGAGTGACCAGGATCAGTCATAGTCCTCGGCGAGCGACGAGGGGCTGATCGGTCTGGGGACCGATGATCGGTCCCCGGACCGATCAGAGGTTCCCTGATCGGTCCATGGACCGATCAGTGACGAACCGAAGCGAAGGAGGAGGAATGGATCGGTCTGTGGACCGATCCACATGGAGCCTGATCGGTCCACGGATCGATAGATTTCTTCTGTGTTTCTTCGTTTTCTTCGCAGGTTATAAAAGGAGGGCTGCTGCTGCGAGCCTCTCTCTCTCTTCTTCTTCCTTCTTCCTGTTCTTGGTGCTGCTAAGCTTGCTGTTGAGCTTTGTTGAGCTGCTTCGAAGCTTCGCGTGAGCTTCTGGCTGGGTCACCTGCTGTTGTAGGCGCTTGGAAGCGGCTGCTTCTTCCAGTCGAAGAGAAGGCAAGAAAGTTTACATTTGTATTGTACTTTATTTCTTGTTTTCCTTGTACTCTTTTCTTGCTGTTGCAAGAAGTTTCTGTGGCGAGGTTTCTCCACCCAGAAGGAGTGTTTTTATTAGCCGATTTTCCGGGGACTCATCCACCGACGGATTAATTGGGTTCGTCCACCTTACGGACACGCCGAGGAGTAGGAGCATCATCTCCGAACCTCGTACATCGCTGTGTTAAGGTTTGATATTCTTCCTTTTGTTTCTAGTTTATTTTTCCGCTGCGCTAACGAATTGTAGGAAGAAACGAGCGATTTGGGGCGGCTATTCACACCCCCCCTCTAGCCGAGTACGAAGGATCCTAACAAGTGGTATCAGAGCGAGGTCGCTCTTCGTTGGATCAACACCCGGGGGAGCACGAGCTAGAGATGGATCAACTCGGAGAAGACATCACAATTCCACCTTTCTACGATCGCGACGACTTCGCGTTTTGGAAGGTAAGAATGAAATATTTTCTTATGACTAACCTTGAAAATTGGAGTTGTGTTCAATTAGGGTTCAAGCCTCCGATGGACAAGAAAGGAGAAACCCTAGAGAAGAAGAAGTGGACCAAGGAACAAGTCCACCAATCCCTAGTCAACGACGAGGTAATGAAAATATTTCAATTCTCATTACCTAACGATATATTGTGTAAGATAGGTGGTTACAACAATGCCAAGGAATTGTGGAACAATTTGGCCAAGTTCCATGAGGGGAGCTCCACTTCAAGTAATGAAGAGGAGTCAAGTGAGCTAAGTAGCTCACTTCATGGAGATGTGGATTTAGAAGTTGAGGGCCACTCAACATCTAAAGAAGAAGAGGAGAGTTCTTCCTCAAGTACGGAGCAAGAAGAAGAAGCTTCTACCTTCGGAAGGGATGAAGAAGAGAGCTTTCATCCATCCTCAAACCTAGGTAACTCAAGCATTTTAATTTCTAGCAAATTACACATAATGTGCTTTGAGTGTAGGGAATTTGAACATTACAAGAGTAAATGTCCAAAGAGGGTTAGAAAGACTCTACCGGCGCCCAAGATCAAGGAAGCCGGAGTCCCGATACGCAAGAACAAGGAGCACGTGGTGTGCTTCCAATGCAAGCGAAGGGGACATTATCGGAGCCAATGTCCGAGGGGGAGGCAACCTCACAAGGACAAGAAGACGAGCACATCGATAGGGGGAGCTAAGGCAAACCCTAAGGTAATCTCTAAGGCTCATTTTTGCAATTCAAATAGAACACATGCTAGTAGTTTGATTGCGATTGTTAACAATAATGATAAGCATGATAATTATAGAAATCGATACACATGCTTAGGTGCCAAACATGCGAGCCTAGATAAGGATAATACTAGGAAAGCCAACCCTAGGATCAACTCATCTAAGGTTAAGGATAACCTAGGTAGAAATCCCAAATCATCTAGACATATGCCTAGGAATACCTCAAAGACAAATGACAAGTTAAAACTTGAGGTATTAGAGAAGGAAAATCAAGTCTTGAGGTCAAGACTTGATACTTTGGAAAAGGCTCTTAAGAACTTGGAGAAGTCATCTCTAGGGTTTAAGGGTCAAAAACCAAAGTCCAAGGACAAGAAAGGTTTGGGTCACAAACCTAAGTCCCAAATGGTCAAGCCCACTTATCACAATGTTCCATTCGATTATGGAACAAAATCTAGGGCTAGGAAGACCATCACCAAGGTCACAAGGGGAGTCACCCCTAGAGTTGATCTTGATGAGTCCCAAATGACCAAGGTTTTAAAGTCTAGGAGGGTCATTAGGAGGGTTGCTAGGGAAGTCATCCCTAGTGAATATTTAGTGAACCCAATGAGCTCCAATAGGTATTGGGTTCCTAGGAGCATCTTCTCTACCCCATAAATGGGTTAGAGAGTGTCAACTCCAATAAGAAGGGTAGTTAACCCAACTTTGAGGAAATTGACACTCAAGGAGCATTTTCAAGGTTTTGTGAACCTTTGAAAATGAAAAGGAATTATCGTTTACTCCTTGAAGAGTAAATTGTGCCATATTTGAAAAATATCGATTTTAATCTTATTTGGCACAATTTAAGAAAACCTAGAGAAATACCATAATTGGGATTTTGGTTTTCTCTTAGGGATATATGGGCAATCTAGGGTTAGATTTTAAGTTAGCCAAGGCTAAGGATACTTAGATAGGGAATTTAGGTATTTTATTTGTGCTAACTTGCCATGATTGGTTGCCATATGCCATGCCATGACATCATATTTATTTTATTATCATTTGAAATGTCATGATAATGCTTAGGTTATCTATATGTCATGTTTATTTAAGTTTTCAAACTTTATGCCATGACATCATGACATTGGCACATGTTTTTACTTATGATATCATTTTATGCCATGTCATCATCTCTTGCATTAATAATCAATGAAATTGATTTAAGGATGAAAAACACATTTTGATATTGAGATCAAATTTGTGTTTAGAAAATGCATGAGACCTTAGTCTAAGATACCTAAACCCATATCTCACATCAACATTGACTTGGATGTATTTGATACACTTTAGATGTATGTGAGATATTAGGATCATGAGTTAGGATCAAGGTGCATAGTTTTTGTACCTAGATGAGCCTAATTCAAGAAATGGAGGATCATAGGGAAAGCTTGTGTACAAGTCATGTACATTTAGCCCTAAGATTATGGTCATAAATTAAAAGGTTTAAAATCATTTTAAAATTGATTTGAAAAACCTTGATGAAGTTTTCCTAGTGATAGCATTCATCATTGAACATTGTGATACAAAGTTAAGTTAAACTTGAACTATTTCAAAGTTTTAGAACTTTGTATCAAGATTGAAAAATGGAAGTTATTTTCATAGAAAACTATTTTTCCATGATAGTATATGTTATGAGGAATGTATCCTCAAAATTTCACAATTTTTCAAATTTTCTGGAATTTTCTAGGAGTTTCTGAATTTCGGGAAGGAAATTTCAGAAATCTGCCTATCAGAGTCTGGATCGGTCTGGGGACCGATCCAGGTAAGTCCTGATCGGTCTGTAGACCGATACAGTAAGAACCAGAGAGCTTGGTGCGATCTGGTGAAGGCCTGATCGGTCTGGGGACCGATCCATGGGGTTTCTGATCGGTCTGGGGACCGATCAGAGCGTGCCGAATTTCTGATTTTTCAGCTGTTGTCTGAAATTTCAGTTATGGAAATGGTGTTTTTGGATTTCTAAAGGTTTGGAACTCACAAAGACATTGTTGGTGCAATGGTCAAGGGGGAGTTGACCTTTAGGGGGAGTTTTACCTAATTGTCAAGGGGGAGTTGACTTTTAGGGGGAGTTTTTACTCCTTAAGACTTTTGAGGATTAGTGATATGGGATTATCACTAAGTTGATTGTTGAGTTTAGTATCAAGGGGGAAATTAAGAGTTTCAATGAAAGGTATGAGACTTTCATTAGGAAGAAACTCTTGACCTTGATACCCTCTTTTTCTTTTTGATGTGTGTCAAAAAGGGGGAGAATTATTGGAGAACCCAAGTTAGGTTATCGGGTTAACCTAAGGGGAGAATGTCCAGAGAATGTTCAAGGAAAGAACATTGGACATTGGAAGATGATTGGAAAACCTAAGTTAGGTTATCGGGTTAACCTAACTTGATTATGGGTTTTGTCAAACATCAAAAAGGGGGAGATTGTTGGTGCAACCTTAGGTCAAGGTTGACCTGGTTGACCTGACTCGAGTTGACCTGACTCGAGTTGTATTTTGATGTTTGACTTAGGAAGATTGTCGGTGCAACCTTAGGTCAAGGTTGACCTAGTTGAGTTGCATGTTGATGTTTGACACTCGTGGAAGAGTTGTATTCTTGATATGGGACAAGAATAGATGTTTGGGAGATTGTTGGTGCAACCTTAGGTCAAGGTTGACCTGGTTGACCTGATACTGGAAAAGTCCAAGTATGGAGACTTGGCACGGAAAAGTCCTAACTGGGATATTAGGCAGTGTGGAAAGTCCTGGTGAGTGAAGCCAGGCAGTGGGAAAGTCCTAACTGGGATGTTAGGCAGTTGAAAAGTCCTGGTGATTGAAGCCAGGCAGTCGGGAAATCCTGGTGAGTGAATCCAGGTGAAAATCCTAGTGAGTGAAGCTAGGTGAAGGTGAAAGTCCTGGTGAGTGAAGCCAGGCATTCGGGAAAATCCTGGTGAGTGAAGTGAAGTGTGAAAATCCTAGTGAGTGAAGCTAGGTGAATGAGAAAGTCCTAACTGGATGTTAGGCGGTTGGAAAGTCCTGGTGAGTGAGGCAGATTGGAAATCTGGTGAGTGAAGCCAGGTGAAAACCCTAGTGAGTGAAGCTAGGTGAAAGTCCTGGTGAGTGAAGCCGGGCAAGGGAAAATCCAGATGGATCAAGGGTGATCGGACATCTGGTGATGGGAAGTCCAAGTAGGTCATAGGAGTGATCGGATACTTGGTACGGAGAGAAAAGTCTAAGTGGGTAAAAGGGATTGACCGGACACTTAGCGGGGAGTCCTAGCAGGTCAAGGGAGTGACCGGATGCTAGGCGCAATGTACCAACAGGTCAAGATTGACCAGATGTTGGTTTGGACTTGGTTTGGGCGAAAACCATGAGCTGGATCGATCTGGTGATCGATCCAGTGATACCGAGAATATTCTGATCGGTCTGGTGACCGATCAGTAACACATCAGTAGCATACTGTGTTAACCGATCGTCCGGTGACCGATCAGAAGCCGAACAGGAGCGAGGCGCAAGATGGGCTGATCGGTCCGGGACCGATCAGGACTCCTGATCGGTCCCGGACCGATCAGAGGTCCTGATCGGTCCATGGACCGATCGGGGACGAAGCGAGGAGGGAATGGATCGGTCGTGGATCGATCACATGGAGCTGATCGGTCCACGCATCGATCCAGCACTAGCTGCGACGCAAGCCAGATTTCTTCTGCGCTTCTTCGCTTTCTTCGCAGTTATAAAGGAGACGAGCGAGCCTCTCTCTCTCTTCTTCTTCCTTCTTCCTGTTCTTGGTGCCGCTTCCGGTGAGCTTGCTTCTGCTTGAAGCTTCGCGTGAGCTTGGGTCACTGTTGTAGGCGCTTGGAAGCGGCTGCTTCTTCCAGTCGAAGAGAAGGCAAGAAAGTTTACATTTGTATTGTACTTTATTTCTTGTTTTCCTTGTACTCTTTTCTTGCTGTTGCAAGAAGTTTCTGTGGCGAGGTTTCTCCACCCAGAAGGAGTGTTTTTATTAGCCGGTTTTCCGGGGACTCATCCACCGACGGATTGATTGGGTTCGTCCACCTTACGGACACGCCGAGGAGTAGGAGCATCATCTCCGAACCTCGTACATCGCTGTGTTAAGGTTTGATATTCTTCCTTTTGTTTCTAGTTTATTTTTCCGCTGCGCTAACGAATTGTAGGAAGAAACGAGCGATTTGGGGCGGCTATTCACACCCCCCCTCTAGCCGAGTACGAAGGATCCTAACAAAAATGAACCAAACTTTTGAAATGATTGTTCAAGCTTGGCTTGATTTATTTTTTATGAGCTTAAGCTTGTTTGAAACTTGGCTTGATCTTCATTCGTTTAGATGTTATTGAGCTCTCAATTCAAGTTTAGCTTGAGCTTGGTTCGTTTAGATGTTATCGAGCTCTTAATTCAAGCTTATTTGATTGTTTGAAACTTTTAGTTATTTGATTTATTATAGAGCTTGATAATTTGAACTTATTTGTTTATTTTATTAATTATTTAGCATATTGGAAAAAAAATTTTATTAATGAATATAGATCATGAACATTATTCATGAACGTTGTTCAAGAACATTGTTCAACGTTGTTCACAAATGTTAACGAGCTGAACACATATGTGTTCAAGATTGTTTGTTTAGTTTAACGAGTTGTTCAAGCTTGTTTATTTAATTAATCTTGTGTATATTGAATGAATATAAACAAGCTCTTACTAAGCCGAACACCAAGCTTGTTCATGAATGCTTAGTTTATTTACAGCTCTATTGCTCGAAATCAAAAGAAATATAACAGTTATTTCCCTAATAACCTAACTCAGTGTCAAAGAGGTAACTTGTTGATTTTCACTCAGGGCAATTATTTTTTATCTCTTATTATTATTATTATTATTATTATTATTATACGCTAAGTGTTTGCAAAGTGCAATACTTAAACAACCTTTTTTTTTAATTTTTTTATGTAGAGATTTTAATTTTTCCAAATGAGTTTATCCAGTAATCAAAATATAATCAGAGAGATCCCTTTAAAAGCACAAGTGTTAGTTTAGTTATATGAATCATGACTATTTTAAGAATTATCTACCATCGAAGTCAAATATAATGTGAAAAGATACTTAAACTAGGTCAACACGCAAACTCTCACAGTAAAACATTGCTCACTTATGCTACTATAGATAAGAAAAAAATAGATCAATAGGTATGCTAGTATTATAAATCACAACAATATAAAAAATCTAGAACAAGCGTACTAGCATTTTTACAATAAGGACACAACCAACAATGATATAAAGACTGATGCAACTAAACATGCCACAAATGAAACATAGTCAAAACAAACTGAATCAAACTAAGAATACTAAAACAAATGTATATATATATGTGCAACTCCCCAGACTTGGACACTTCATTATACTAATGAAAAGAAAATCAATAAGGTGGAGGAGGACGAGGATCATGAGAAAATATAGATAAATGGGGCAGGTTGTCAAAATGCTCATGACACTGATAAAGGCTAGCAACCTGCTGCCTAGTCAAATCCATAGAACATTGAAATTCCTCCTCTCTCAGCCACTCCCAATAGTGATTACCAATAAAATAAGAAATAGTGTCCTAAAACTCCCCCATACTTCTAAAATGATTCCAAACCTCTTGGAACTATTCTTAAGACAAAGAAACATGCCCCACCAACAAATGTTGGTGTTGGGTACTACCTAGAATTTCGTTCTGTTTCTCCTGTATAAAAATTTGTACAAGCACAGAACTTTTCCTAGCAACCCAAGTATTCTTAAACTTGGATTGGAAACGAAACTTAACATTTTTACTCCAAGTTCAAATCATGTGTTCTTCATAAGTTAAACATGGATTGGAAATGAAACTTAATATTTTTACTCCAAGTTTAATTCATGTGTTCTTCAGAAGTTAAACCATATTATAGAAGTTAATTAAATATCTATTTCAAGGATTGACTTCCAGGTCGTTGGCTAGGCACTCGACCTTTTTGGTTATGAGATCATCCACCACTTCCTAGACAAAGCTTTTCAAAGAAATTGAATATTTAATCTCCTCACAATAAACCCTAGGTTTAACTAAAGAGACCTCAATCGAAGCATAAGATCGAAATACAAAATCAAACACAAAATCGAAGCACAAAATTGCTAGCTTCTTGTGTTGGTATTTCAGGATCCATACAAAGAAAAACTAAACTAGTTCGCAGCGGAATAAAGAACTAGTTATACCTTTCCTTTTAGGTAAAGACCTCTTGATCTTCTGTTGTATTCCTTTCCTCCTCTTGGACATCGTGTGGGTGATGATCTACCAAGATGAAATCCACCCGAACCTTCTTCTTTGCCTACAAGTTTCGGCCACCCAAGGAATGCCAAAATAGGAAACTTCCTTCTCTACTTCCCCTCCAAGCAAACCGGCCACAAGAAGATGGAGCTTGATGTGTTGCTGGCCTTAAGAGAAGAAAACAAAGGGAGAAGAGAAAGAGAGAAGGGCCGACCACCAAGGAAAAGAGAAGAGGGAAAGCTTAGGTTTCGGCCCTAAGGGAACAAGAGAAATATGGAGATGTGTTATTCCCATAAAATACCCTCTACCTCTCTTTTATAATCCTTGGTCATAACATAAAAGGGAATTTTAATAATAATTAAAATCTCTCTCTTTTAAATTTCCTATTGTAATGGCTACAAAAGAAAAGTTTAAAAAATTAAAATCTCTTTCTTTTAAACATTGTATATGTCTACAAAAAGGAAAGATTTTAAAATTAAACTTCTCTTCTAAATCATAGTTACAAAAAAGGAAAGTTTTATCAAAATTAAAATCTCTCTTTTTAAACCAATATAGATGACAACAAAAAAGGAAAGATTTTAAAATTTAAAACTCTCTTTTAAAACCATGTGGATGACTTCAAAAAGGAAAGATTTTAGAATTAAAATATCTCTTTTAATTCTTTGTAGATTGCTATAAAAGGAACGATTTTAAAAAAATTAAAATCTCTCTTTTTATTTCTTCAGTGGTCGAGCCCTTGCTTGGTCACCAAGCAAAGCTTTACCGGCCACATCTTGGACACCAAGATGGGCTTGGCCGGCCCCTTGCTTGGCACCAAGCAAGGACGTGGTTGGCCCCTAGCTTGGGTAAGAAGCTGGTCTTTGGGTGGATACAAAGGCTTTTAATAAAAGGCTACAACAGGGACCTAGAGGAGGAATTGGTTTTGACCTTCTGATGGACTTAAGCTTCCTGTGTTCGACCCGAACACCCAACTCAAGTTCATCAATAATAACTCATACCACTAAAGAGTCATTATTGAACTACCGCACGATTCCCATATTACATTATGGACTCCTTCTTATCACGAGTGCATTAATCTCCCTGTGTTTAAGATATCGAATGCCCATTAATTAAATGAGTTACTGACAACTCACTTAATTAATATCTAGCTCCAAGAGTAGTACCACTTAACTTCATTATCATGCCGGACTAAGTCCACCTGCAGGGTTTACATGATAATCCTTATGAGCTCCTCAAGGGGACATCATCAACCTAGATAACTATGACACAGTTTCCTTCTATAATCAACAACACACCATATAAATAATATTATTTTTCAACTTATCGTGCCTATTGATTTAACGAATAAATCTCACCCATTGATAAATTAAAGAAATAAATACTATGTATATGTGTAATTATATCGGGATTAAGAGTACGCACATCCATGATAACAGAGGTTCTGTTCTTTTATGCAGTCAGTATAAAAAGAAACATCCTCAAATGGTCCTGCTCAATACACACATAGTGTACTAATGTAATTTTATAATCAAGATAATTTATATGGAACAGATAACATGATCTTCTGTGTAACACCACACACCATGTTATCTATAATATAAATTAAATAGATAACTGCATTTAACTAAATGCAGACATTTGACCAATATGATTCTTATTTCAAAATAAATGCTCATACAAAAAGTTAGACTTTTAGTATACATCCTAACAGTTGGTGGGTCGCATGCTCCTCATGAAGGACATCCAAAGAGGTACAGAAGTCATAAAAATCATATCTAGAATGATCCGAATCGCCATAAGAAAAAGAGTGTCTAGCCAGCTCAAGTTTAGAGGAAGATGGTTTCAGTCGATCCTCAAGAGTGGAGACATATTCAGGTGTAAAGTCTCTAATCATCCAATAGGAGAGATCTCGAATTGAAGTTCATTTGGGGTTAGGTAGGAGAAGGGGGAATCTAAATTTTCTAATAAAATTATACCCTTTCTCCTCCTGACGAATCATCTTCATCGGTAAATAAGTGTCAATATTAATTTTAGAGTTATCATATAAAATATCTAAACCAAATAGTTCACACCCTAAGTTTATAATGATGTGTGTAATTGATCCACCAAACACAATGGTATCCAAAGATGTCTTACCAGATCTCGCTAAAGAAAATGAAATCCTGAATCAAATTCGACCTCATTCAACATTGCCTAAAAGTAATACAACTCTATTTTCCGAACCACACCGTCACTCTCACTATGATAAAAAATGGTCTTCCTCATAACGCGGTCGAGGTAATGAAAGGCCTTGGAGTGAGAAGGGTCATAGGGTTCTTCCATGTCTGTAATTTCATTCCAAAATACATTACTATTAAAAGAATCATCAAATCTGTGAGACCCCTCAATGGGCAAACTAAAACAATTATTGAAGTCTTAAAGAGACCACTCATAATCATAATTTATTAGGTGATGGATCGTTGTTATCAAAAGTAAAATAGGTATCTATTGAACTTAGGAATTTAAGGATAATTTTGGGGTAGGTTGGATAGCTGAGACTTATCAAATCATTCCAACTTATGTTACTAATTATCCAATTTATATCATCCTTATTTCTAAGATTTTCTGGTATAAATAATCTAAATAATGAGTCCACATCAATTTGCGGATAACAAGAGTATCAAATCTAGCTTTTTGTTCATCATTAAAAAAAAAAATTTGTAAGAATTCTCATTACCTTCGTCGTGTTGCCGATGTTTTCCTTTGTTGGTTGCTTTCCCATTTTCTTTGCTGGAGTCATCTCTCCCGCTAGATTTGCCACTAGGGATGTAAACGAACCGAACCGAGCTGAACAGTATTAGGCTCGAGCTCGGCTCGTTTAAGTTATGTTCGGGCTTGAGTTTCGCTCGAGCTCGAATCAAACTTTTATTACAAGGCTCGAGGTCGGCTCGTTTTGGAATTATTAAACTCGCAAACAGTTCAAGTTCGGCTCATTATTAGCTCGATTATCATAGTTAACGAGCCTAATTCGTTAAGCGAGCTCGGGCTCATTTTAGAGCTTATTTTTTAGGCTCGTTTTAAAACTCGTTTTAAGGTTCATTTTAGAACTCATTTTTTGGCTCGTTTTAGAGCTCATTTTTTTTTGCTCGATTTAAAGCTCATTTTTTGGCTTGTGAGCTTACAATCGAACATGTTCGCGAGCTCATAAGCCGAATATCCTTAAGCTCGAGCTCGGCTCGATAAAACTGTCGAACTCGAAATCAAGTTCGAGCTCAGCTTGATAAGATAAACGAACGAACTCCAACGAGCTTTTTATCGAACCGAGCTTCGAATAACTCGCGAACCGTTTGGTTCATTTACATCCCTATTTGCCACTTTTGCAAAATCACTTCATCATTTTGGATGGTAGATTCACAAGTCAAAGAGGGATAATTGGTTGGAAGAAGGTGAGAGAATTAAGAAAAAAAAATTAAGACGTGCAGAGTTGTTGGTTGGTTGAGGTGAAAGAGAAAGCAAAGGAAACAAATATCCTCGCTTGAGATCATGGAGGAAGAAGGAAGATCTTAAATCTAATTTGGATCAAGATCAAGAAGAAGTTCTTGAGAGAAAACTTAAAGAGAATCTCGAAGAGAGGAGTTGTGAGATGGATAAAAGCTTGCTTGAAGAGATTTGAGAAGAAAGGAAGTAGAGATCATCATGCCTTGGAAGAGTTGAAGAAGAAAGAGGAAGAGTTAAAGAAGCTTGTTGTCTTGCCTAGGAAGAGATATCTAAGGAGGAGAAGAGAAATAGAAGAACGATGAGGAGCACAAGTGTGCTTAAATGAGACACAACCTCAAGATCTAGGGATTTTATCCCTAAGTTTCACGCCACACGACCATGGTTTTTGACACGACATCGACGTGAAACAGTCTATTTACATGTGCATGACCATGTCAAATGGCATGACTAGACCGTGAAATTGGCTGTTCGAGATAATCGTGAAACTTAGTATGGCCATTTTTTTCAATGAAACAACCATGTCAAAAAGAACATGGCCATGTCGTGGTTGCCTTCTATCCTACTCCAACCTTGATGTTAAACAGTCTGTTTGCATGACACGGTCATGTCAAATGACATAGCTAGGCAGTTAAATAGTTTGCTAGAGATACATGGACATGAAACTTATTGTAGCCATTTTTTTCAATGGCACGATCGTGTTGTGGCTGCCTTCTTTAGACTCCGAGTCGAACTCCGTCTCCATCTCGGGTTTGGCTCAGGTTCGTGCTTTGGCTTCCTTTAAAGTACCTACAAGAAACGTAATCCCTTTCTCGACCTTTGTAGCGTTAGTTTGTTTGTGCATTTCTAATTCACAAAAAAGCTCGTCTAGTTTTAACTTTAAAAGGTTTCTCGAAACATTATAGGCATCTATGATTGAAGCCCATAGTGCATTTCAAGGAAATAAATTCATAGCATACTTGATGATATCATGGTTCTTGAGTTGTCCTTGATCGTCATGTATAGTTAGCTTGCGGTTTCTCCATCCTATATTTTGATATTAAATAAAGAATTTATTAGGAGGTCAAGTTTCATTACCCTCGAGTCAGTCGTTCCCTCATGTAGTTCGACTAGTTTATCCCACAATTCCTTTGCGTCGTTGAACAATCCGACTCAGCTCAGCTCTTCCTTGGTCAACTCACATTGCAGAGGATTTAGTGCCTTGTTGTCAATCTAGGTCTTGTTCTTCATATCCGGGTTCCAGTTCTTTGGGTCAATAGGTGTTTTGGTTGCTTTATCAATCAGTGTCTGGTACTCGCGTCGAATTGAGAACCACTACTCGATGTCAGTCTTCAGATAGATCTCCATTCTCTTCTTCTAATACAGAAAGTTGTTTCCGTTGAAGAGAGGAGGGCGATCGGTATTGTACCCTTCGATTTGTGTCATTTCAAATATCTCGCAAAAAAAAATAGAAGGAATGTCCTAAGACTAAGTCTTAGATTAGTAGAGTTTGAAGAAGAAGAAATATTGATGACTCGAGTGTTGTTGCACCAACTTCGAGTAAAGACTGAACAAAAAAATTATTTGAAGTGGTAAATTTTACTAGTTTAAATACAATACGAAAAATTGAAATCCGAAAAAGGAAACTAGAACAATTCCCCCACCTTTGTTGGTGGTTGCACCAATTCGGAGCTAACAAAGCTCGGATACCACTTGTTGGATCGAGACCCATGTGAAAGAGGGGGTGAATCACATGTTTTAAAATCTTTTTTTAAAATCAAAGTACGCAGAGGAAAAATTAGAACAGCAACAAAGACATAGTCGATTTTACTTGGTTCTGAGCCTTCAGCGACTCCTACTCCAAGACCTAGGTCCCTTGGATTTATCAATGGGCAAGTCACTATCAGTAATTAAATCAAGTACAAAAAACTAGGAGAATATAACAACCCTACACTTTCCTTTAAGAGTAATAAAGAAATTGACTGTAAATAAAAGTTACCCAACACTTGTAATTTCTACGATCGAGCTCGATATTGGACCGCTTCTCAATAGTAGTCGAGCATAACAGTGTCGTAGCAGAGCAGCAGTGCAAAGTTAGAGTAGTCAGAACGTTGTACGATGGCATAAAAGCCTGTAATAGAGGTGTGTATAACTGCATGGTCGAGTAGCCCTTTTAAAGGGAATGGAAGGTGCGTTTAACACCACTGAAGGTGCCTTCAACTGCAACCTCTATCCCTTAATAGCCAACTCTTATCATCAACGAAACTTTCTGTCTTATCCGATTGCAAACACCTTCTAATCCATCCAAGGCGCCTTCCATCGCCTAACTCAAGATGCCTTCCTTCACATGGAAGGTGTCTAGGGAACTGTTCACCCAAGAAATTTTGTGTAATTCAATCCTGTAAGTTTATGTTAGCCTAAAACAAATAATAACCTACAAGATAGAGTTATTACAATAAAAATAGTATTAATTAGATCCCGTCCTTCAGACGCGGATTTAGTCATGATCTTAGTTTAGGTTTTCTAAAATAGATCTAAATTGGATCGACGCCTACTGTCCCCTCAAACGGGGCGCACTCTCACTATATCACTCTCCTCCAGTGACTTACCTCCACTTATCAAATATCAAATTACCTTCTCAACATCCAATCTGACCCACCGGGTCTTCCTACTGGAATCGCACATCCAGAATTCGCTAATCGGGAATCAAACATCCTGACTTCCTATCAGAATCACACTTCCGGACTTCAACAGATCGGAAGTCGAACATCCTGACCTCTTACCAGAATCCTACATCTGGATTTCGCCAATTGGAAATTGTACATCTTGATTAGACTTCCTTCCTGGTGTCTGGTCCTCTTGATCCGTCAAGTTAGTCAATCCTGCACACTCAGTAACAAGGTTAGATCACAAGCACATCTAACTTTAATCCATTTATCATTCATCAAAACATGAGTTTGATCATTAGTGTCAACTACACCAATACTTTACTTGCAGGTACTTCATTGTGGCCGTCGACTATTTCTCCTGGTCTAGGACTAGCTTTCTTTAATAGCAAATGTCCTGTTCATGCCCAGACTCCCCCGAGTAGACATAATCATGGTCGAGATCCTTCCGGCTGCAATATAAATATCTTGATCTTTCGCACAAGGGTCGAGCGAATATCGTATATCACCTACGTTCTTTTTAGGTCTTAGACTCCCCCGACTCGGATATAGTTGGGGTTAAGTCGCTCACGTCCTTTTCAGGACCCAGACTTCCTCGATTTGAACATAGTCAGGGTTAAGATGCTCCCGGATGCGATATCAACATCCTCTTTGCACAAGGACTGAGCATATATCGTATCACCAATGTCCTTTTCAAGGCCCAGACTCCCCCCGACTCGAACATAATCAAGGTCGAGATCCTCCAGGTTGCGATATCAACCTCCTCTTTGCACAACAGTTGAACGTATATCGTATTGCCCGCGTCCTTTTCATGACTCATACTCTCTCGACTCAGACATAGTCGGGGTTAAGATCCTCCGGACTGCAATATTAACCTTCCATTCGCACAAGGGTCGAACGTATATCGTATTTCTCGCATCCTTTTTAGGGCCCAGACTCCCTCAACTAGGATATAGTTGAAGTTGAGATCCTCCCAACTACGATATCAACCTTCCTCTCGTATAAGGATCGAGAGTATATTGTATCGTTCACGTCCTTTTCAGGTCCCAATTTTTCTCGACTCGAACATAGTTGGGGTCAAGATACTCCCGACTGCGATATCAACCTTCCCTTCGCACAAGGGTCAAGTGTATATCATATCGCCTACATCTTTTTTAGGGCCCAAACTCTCTCAACTTGGGCATAGTCGGGGTTGAGATCCTCCCGATTCTTTAATTTATACAAGAGTCTTGTGTTTATCGTATCACCCATGTCCTTTTCGAGACTCACTTTCTTCCTGACTCGGATTGTCAGAATTGAGCTCATATATACCTGTAAGCCTCTCCTGAGTAAGAGTCACTAAGTCCTTCCCAGATACTTGGGAATCACAGATCTAGCACGATGCTATATATGTCGGTAAACCTCTCTGACTCCACCGGTACTTAAGAGTCGTAAGATCAAGCTTATTATTATCTCCCAACTTGGGCATAGTCACGGATTGAATTATTATCTCTCTGATTCCTTGAATACTCGAGAGTCTTTGGATCTAACTGTTGGATCGTTACGCACGTGAGAAGGGAGGTGAATCACGTGGTTTTAAAAAAAAAAACTCTTCTTTTTCTTTTGAAATCAAAAGTACACAGCAGAATTAAACACAAAAATAGAATGCACAAACATAAGTACGCGAACTCGGTCGATTTTACTTGGTTCGGAGTGTTCGACAACTCCTACTTTAAGACTCAAGTCTCGCAGACCTATCGACGGGTAATCCGTTAAAATCCTCTTCCAGAACCGCCAGAAGAGGGAAACGATACAATCAAAAAGTCAGGACAAGTGTAACACGTTACACTTTCCTTTATGTAAAAATTAAGTACAAAATGAAAATTCTATTATCCAACACTTTCGAAGATGATCAGATCATGGTTGATATTGGACCGCTCCTTAGCAGTAGTCGGGCGCAACAACATCGTAGCAGAGCAACATCACAAAGTCGGAGTAGTCGCAATGTCGAACGGACGTGTAAAAGCTTGTAGAAGAGTTGTACAAATTATTTCTTGAAGGCTGGCCAAAACACTCTTTTATTGAGTATTGAAGGCGCCTTCCATAGCACTGAAAGTATCCTCCATTCGTTAAGTTTTATCTTGAACAGCTCACCTCTTATCGTGGTTGAAGTCCGATTTTATCTGACCAAAGGCACCTTCCATCGCCCAGCTCAAGGCGCTTTCCGTCACATGGAAGGCGCCTCGGATACTGTTCACCCGAGATAATTTGTACTCCTTTTATCCTATAAAATGTGTTAGTCAGATATAAAATACTAACCTACAAAATAAAGTTAGCATGATAATAAAATAATAATAATACTAATTAGTTCTTGTCCTTTCAAGACTAGGAACTAGTCAATATCTAGGGATCTAAAATGGAGCTCCCTCAAACGAGACACGTCCTTACTGAGTCACTCTTCTCCAATGACTTGCTTCCACTTATAAAATGTCAAGTTACCTCCTTGACGTCCAATCTGACCCACCAAGTCTTCTTGTCGAAATCATATATCTGAACTTCACCAATCGAGAATCGAACATCCTAACCTTCTGCCGAAATCGCACATCCAGACTCCAACCATTGGGAATCGAACATCCTGACCTCCTGTCCGAATCGTACATCCGAACTTCAACCCATCGAGAATCAAACATCCCGACCTCTTGATAGAATCCCATATCTGGACTTCGTCAATCAGGAATCACGTACCCCGACTAGAATTCCTGCCTAGTGTATGGTCCTCTTGACCCATCAAGTTAGTCAACTTTGCGCACTCGGTAACAAAATTAATTAGATCAACAACACATCTAACTTTAATTCATTTGTTATTCATCAAAACTCAGGTTTGATCATTGATGCCAATTGCACCAACACTAACTCCTTGAGCACGATTATTATTTCCCAATTTGGACATAGTCACGGATCAACTTATTCTATCTGCGACTTTACCGATACTCAGGAGTTGTGAGGTCAAGGTTATTATTATTTCCCGACTCGGACATAGTAGTAGATCAACTTATTCTCTCTCCAACTCCACCGATACTTATGAGTCATTAGATCGACCTTATTATTATCTCCTGACTCGGATATAGTCGTGGATCGAGTTGTTATTTTTCCAACTCCTCAGATACTCGGAAATCTTTGGATCTAATTTATCATTCTTTCCTAGCTCGGACATAGTTGCGAATCAAGTTATTCTCTTTACAACTCCGTGGGTACTCAGGAGTAGTGAGATCGACATTATTATTCTCTCCTAACTTGGACATAGTCATAGATCGAGTTATTCTCTCTCTGATTCCACGAGTACTTGAAAGCCATGAGCGATCTTATTATTTTCAACCACGTGGACCTGGATAACCGTTGAACAAAATACTTATCCAATCAGTCAGCTTACACATCTCTTTTGACTAAACTTTAAGGGGATGCTTGTGATGCGGAGGTAAGTAAGGGTCAATGTGGTGGCCCGACAGGCAAGCCATGTGGTAAGGTCAAGGCTCAGTCAATATAGCCTCCATGTGGCAAGACTTGGTCAACACAATGCCCAAGTGGAATGTCCCTTGACTTGGTCAACATAAAGCTTACAAGACACTCCTTGATGCGCCTTTTAATCATGCTTTAATGATCCTTAATACCCCTTAATGCTCCTTGAATGACTTTTGTTGAAGATTGAGGTTTCTTCTTATTAGGGAGGGGAAGGCACCCAAAGAAAGTAGGTTCTATTATGCTCTCGCATTCGATTATGCTATCATCTCATATGATCATCTATTTTTTTGCATTTTTTCATCGTTTCTCCATTTTATTTCTACCAAGTCTCCATGCTAATTTAGACATCGGAGTGGTCTCACCGGGCCTCCCAACAAATCCTTTGATGTTTGTTACTCTCTGTAAGAAATCGCCTCGCTACGGGAAGAGATCTAGGAGAAGGTATGCTCGACATCATCGTTCTTGATGGTGGGATGAATTTCTGCGCTCCGTCATCGTGATGAGATTTCTGGACCGACACTGGAGTGTATTTCTACCGCTGCGTCACTGTGGTGAGATAGCCAAACCGGATCATCAACCTTAGAGTCATGGCAAGATTTCTGTTCTGTGTAACTTGTTGCCTATTGGTGCGCAGTCAGTAGCGAAGATAGTTTCGCTGTAGTTACTCTTCTTGTTTTACAAGTTCTTTTCCTGCTACTAAAATGCTATCGTACGTAGAATCAACTTCTTGGGGTTTTAAGTCTGAATAATTGAAGCATCCCGTTTCTTTTACCTGTGTGATAATCTTTGTGTTCACCTATATTTATCACAAGATTTGATTGTTGTTGCTGTTGTATTTATCAGCTATCAAAGGCTACACAACCACAAGTATATAAAATGCATTAAACATATTCATTGTTTGCATGATATATATTCCATGAACTCCATTGGAACTCTCATTTATTTGCAACGTAAACATAAACATCTAATCAATTTCTATCCAGAGCAGCAGTCTCATTTGTTTTCATATTGATTTTATCATCCTTCTTGAGAAGTTCAGCGTACCAGTGAGCAGAGAGCTTTGGAGTCCTTGTCTTATTCGCGTCCTCGAAGTCGACATGGTACAATCCACACCGAGATTGATACCCCGTCAACACCTCAAACACATCCATTAATGACCAAACGAAGTAGCCTCTCACATTTACTCCATTCCTGCAACACCATTTCGATACTTCTTTTCATCGATATCAAGTTGTGTTTCTCATTTACTATATAAATACTAAAAACTAGTACCTGATAGCATCGAGCACGCCACTAATGAAGAGAGTCAGGTAATTGATCCTGTCAGTATCGTTGAGTCCACTCTCTTTCAATCCTATTCCATAACCTGCAAATGCACAACCTTGATCAACAACAAGAGATGGCTTAATACAGATTAACCGATATGGAAAACCAACCATTTTCTTCGACAAAGATAGGATGATTGCCGTAAGTGTCCCTGATATATTGCAATATGTATTGCATCCCTTGAGAATCGATCGGCGCAGCCTTTGTGGGGTCAAACTGGTTTGTTACACTGCATTAGTTAAATCACTTGGCTAAACCAAAAATGACAAACCAAACAATTCAGCTGATGCTTACTTGACCGGGCGTTGCATTCCTCAAACCTGCAGCAATTGAGAAGCAAAATAATTAGTTTACTAACGACGGTAATCAATGATGCAAAAGGTTGGAACCGCCAACCCAGCGGCCCCCTCATCCCAGCCCCACAAGTATGAGAGGGAGTAAATCACGGTGAATACGGGCCCAGCTATGACATGACGGTCTTAGGTGTTTAGCACGGACAGATATTGATGTTATCGCAATTGCTGCCGCAGACCCTCGACCTCCCGACTCATGATGCAAGAATACCATGTCATAACCGGCTGATCCCGCCCGTGGGGGCACTAACGACGGTAATCAAGAGAGTGTAGATGGTTGTTACTAATTATTACTTGAAATGTCGGATGCAGCATCGAAACTGAAGTCGCGAAGTTTCATTTTCAAAGCATTGGGGTTGTCTTTGACATAGATTGAAGAATAGTGATTGATGCCAATGTAGTCGAAGGCGCCCTTTACTAGTTGAGATTGGTTGCCAGTGAAGGAGGGGAGCCTGGAGCCAGCATTCTTCTTCATTGTTTCAGGATAATCTCCATTCACCAAAGGATTAAGTATCCTAATTGAATGATGAACTTTTTATATCTTGTTTAAAAATTTAAATGTTTGAAATGACACGGAGGGACCGATAGAATGACTCACCAACCGACGTAGAAGTCGATTGTTCTTTGGGTTGCTGCAATGTCTGCAGAAGAGTTTGTGTCTGGATAAAACCAGAAAGTGTAAACGTTGATACCCATCCAGCCTTTCTGTACTGCCTGTAGATCATTTGCAAATTAAGAAGGTATATATATTCTTAGCCAAGCATCTTTCTTACCTGTGTTGTTCAATTTGAAATACAAAAATATTTCACTCGAATTGCTTTCGAAAATCAAATGCAATCTAGCCTCCTTAAATTACTGCATGCTTATCCCAGAGCACAGGCAAATGAAGAATACCTGATACTTGCTTTTGTAGAGCTTCACTACAGATGCATGGGCTAACAGAAAATGGTGAACCACAATGTAAGGCTCTGTTGTAGAATTGCCAGCGTTGCAATTTGCTCCGAATGGAGACGAGCACCGACCGGGTGCAATGCCTGCTATGTCAAATCCACCTAATGCATTGATGTTGGGCTCAGCAAATGTAGTCCATCTTTGAACTCGATCACCGAAGTTTCTGAAGCACACATCAGCAAATGCAGTGAAATCCTCCCTGGATTCCACACCATCTCTTTATGTGTTAGCTTGCTTAACTCATTATTTGTAAAATTTAAGGAGACTGCAATGTGTATATATATATTCAAGCAGTTGAAGGAGAGCTTACACAAAGAGTGGGCTCAGTAATCCCGAGTACTCCTCTTCTAGCACTTGGGGATGTTCGAGGTGGTATAGTGTAATATGAGGCTGGATCCCTTCATAGTTGCAAGAAATATAAGACCAAAAGTTGAATTAGAAAACAAGTTTGATGTATATTTTTAATGGAAGACTAACCATATTTCACTAGCTCATCAATGAAGTTGTTGTAGAACTGCAGACCTTTAGGATTCACAAAACCTCTTCCATCTACAAAGAAAGTAGCATTCATATAAAATAACAGAATTAGTTTTTTTTAGTAACACTCTAACCGATCTAAAAGTTTCAGGGAGTCATACTCGGAAGAAGTCTTGACCAAGAGATGGAGAATCTGTAGGAGTCCAATCCCAATTCAGCCATCAGCTTGACATCTTCCTAATAAATCATCTCATCTTACTGAAAGTTACTTGTATGATTCTTCTATAGTCAAACTAACTCTTTAATTGTGCGATTGCTTAGGAAGTAGCTTTAATAGTCATCAATGGGTAATAATTAAGTTAAGATTCAAACCCAAAATGAAACAGATAGAAGAAGCTTTTATGTATTTTTACATTAAAAAAGGTGAACCTAAAGTGTGTAGTTATTATACCTTATATTTGTGATACCCATCTGAAGCTACATCTGCTGTACTTTTGTCCATCATTCGTCCTAAAATATTCATCATAAAAAAAGATCAATAATTCTCAGAAAGTTAAACGGTGGTTAGAGTAATTAAACACAGGATTATAATATCAGTGACTGAAATTCTATTACTCAAATGCATTCAAATGTGAAGTGTTGGGCTACTCATGCATTCTTCCGGAGTCTACTCATCTCCTATTACAAGTAGAATTAATCGATTTTATATATTAATAAAAAGTAAAATTTGATTGGTTTGACTGGTAAAAAAACAAAAAGTTCGGTTTCGAATAGTTTGGTTCGATCATGATCTAATGTTTAGATCCAAATTAATGGTGATGTCGACATGTGATACATCTTACTATTTTATTAAAAATCAGTCTAAAATGTATTTACGTTAATGTTTTTTTTATTCACATTAAAAATAATTCCAAGGTTTATTAGTAATTCCACAAGCGAAACAATCAGTGATCTAGAGTTCGAGACTCAGGTATAACGTATTATTATTGATACGGTTGGTAACGGAGGGGCCCAAGAGGAAAGGGTGAGAAGGGTCAAGGCCATATGGCGGTCAAAAGTCAAGAGGACGTGGCAGTCAATAGTCAAGCTGACTAGGCAGTCAAAGGCAAGCATATGGGGTAGTCAGGGGTCAGGCAGACTTGTCGATCAAGGGGGCAAAGTAGTTGAAAGACAAAAGGAGACGACAGGCGAAGCACTGGGCACAAGTCGGAAGTGGCAGAGCTGTTCAGAGTCAGCTCGGTCTGCAGGCCTGCGATTCGAAGGCCCAGAGGTACCAGTTGCGAATCATAGGTCGGAAGCGGCAGAGCTGTGCAAAGTCAGCTCGGTCTGCAGGTTTGCGATTCGAAGGCCCGGAAGCGCAAGTCACAAATCATAGATCGGAAGCGTCAGAGCTGCGCAAAGACAGCCCGATCTACGGGCTTACAGACGAGGACCAACAAGTACTCATGGGTCAGAAGCGGCAGAGCTGGGTAGAGGCAGCCCGACTTACAGGCCTGCGATTCGAAGGTCCGGGAGTGCAAGTCACGACTCACAGGTCAGAAGCAGCAGCGCTGGTCGGAGTTAGCCCGACTGGCAGGTAACGCTTAGAGGCAGGATCTGGTCAAGGGTGTGAGGTAGATGCAGACCGCGATAAATAGGACGAGCTAAGCTGTGCAGGGGTCGGAGGATCACAACTGTCCGTCAAGGGTAATCATTGCATACCAGGGAGATGTGCGGAGGCGGAGTTTCCTAAGCGAAAAGATGCTCTCATAACCAATGACAGCCTGACAGATGTTCTTCACTACGAGACAAAACCCCTGTGTAAAGGCGGAGGTTCCTAAACAAGAAGATGCCTTCACGACCAATAGCAGCACGACATGTGTCGGGGATATACGACAAAGCCCAGCGTCTAACGTCTTCTGACAGGGTGACAGGTTCTGGAAGCAAGGCGGGTGCATAAAAAGGAAGAGATTCCTCGTACGCGGGTACGCGCTCTCTCGTCATTTTTTCCACAACTTTTCATTTTGAGTCTCTCGGCTTTTTCTGGGGAAAAGGGACCTGACTTAAGCGTCGGAGAGCCTGATCCGGGGACTTTTTTCCTGGGTTTCGGTCTCTAACGTGAGAGGGGGGGATTGTCTGAGTGTGCGCAGGGTCCTGCAGCAGCGTCAGCCACCCGTGGGAGCCGGATCACCTACGACTTTCCGTCAACAACCAGGCCACCACGACCAGCCTCCGTCCGACTCAGCCTTCGGACGGGATCAATTATGAATTTTTCTCATCATTAATTTTATCTGGTTGTTTTATATATAAAAAAATATAGTTTTCTTTAGTTCCATATCTTAGAATTGACAACAGTATGATCAAAGAAGTTTCTATAAATATTTTAGGCTGACGATGTTAAAAAATATACTTTTCTTAGTTTTTTTTTACTAAGACAAGTATAATATTAAATTAAAATAATTTTTTCATAAGGAAACCCGTTATAGTAGTTTGTTGCTGGGATACTAATCACACTAGTATAATATAATTTTAGATATTAAATTTTCATTCGGTATAATTGATTTATGACGATGTACTCAAACGTCATCCTATCCATATTCATTTAAATGGTTAATAGTCTAAAACAATCATTGCGAACAGAAGTAAAGTTAAACAATCGAATCGGGGGAGAAACAAGTACCAGACCTTGATGGGTGAAATTATCCCAAATGGACGGAGTCCTTCCATCCTCTGCCACAGCTCCCTCCACCTACGTACGTTTAACCAACAACGATAAGCATTCTTAGACATGAAGCTAGCTATACTCACGCAAGTCCTTCCAAGAACCGAATGAATCCCAACGTTTAAGGAATATTGGCTAGCTCGCCTGATAAGCCGAAGTGCCAGCTCCGAAGATGAAATTCGGCGGGAAATCTCCCCTGCTCAAGCTGGCCGGCTCAGTCACTAGCGGCAGCCCCCAGCCGTAATTTTGCAGCGATAGCAAGAGGATCACCGTCAAGAAGGAGGAGCTCGAGAAGGTCCCTTCTTTCCCCATCCCTGCGCTCTCTCCTCGTTTATCTCTACGGGGCGACCTCCGCTATCTAACGCTTGAGCACCAGACGCACAGTCGAAGAAACCATATACAACGACAACAGAAGGGTAACGCGAGACGGAAGCCAGTGAAATGTACGCCACAGCCAAGAAAGAATAAAATATACTTATTTGAATAAAAATTAGTAAATAATGTTTAATATAAAAATTATTCTGTATATAATATTTTATTTTAACGATTTTAATAATTAAGTCAATCAGATAAGGGTAGCTTCGTGGAAGCCGCTGTACCATTGTTAAACGACCACGTGTCACTTGCACGAGATTAAAATTATCCACGTCCAGTGGGTACCGTTTGTCTTCTGTTTAATTAATTTTTTTTTGCATATTCATTTAATTTTATTGGATACGGATTAATTTTATTGGCGCGGTGCGATTTGATTACCGGTATTGAATTTTACAAAACAAACCTTTTATTGTCCGTCTGAGAAATTGGGGACGAACATGAGTTTTTATATTTCGTAGATTAAGAAAACCAGGACTGCAGGATTGTCAAATGCATACACAAATGCAAAGAGTTGCTTTCATTTTGACGCCATCTTAGGTAAATCTAGAAATTTTATTTTCTGCAAATACCCATCCATTTGTAATTAATGCATTTCTTTTCTATCAGCTTTAGCAGTGATCATATCAAATAGTACGATGGACCACAACTTCCGCTGCTGAACATCGCACCGACAGTATATCCATCGCAGCCTGTCCCAGCGGCTGAGAACTACCATTTATAGTCTCTCTCTGATCTACTTCTATCAATAGGACAAACTCTCTATGAGTCTCACTCTCAATTTTATCATATTCACATGGGGAACCCCTTCCCCTTGTTACCTTGACCACCACATAGGAAGAAATTTCTTCCTTGTATATTTCTCTTCCTCTTTCTCTTGATCCCTCTTCTTTACTCGTAACTCGTAACTCGTAAAGAAAAATAAAAGAAAAAAATTAAATGTGATAAACAAATATGATGAAAGAGAATGATGAGAGAGAAAGAAGAAAGAGAAAGTGTGATGAAAGAAAATGAGAAAAGATAGTGTAATAGGAGAGAGCATGATGAGAGAAGATGAGAGAGAAAATATGATGTAAGAGAAAGTATGATGAGAGAGGATGAAGAGAGAGAAAATATAATGAGAAAAAATGAGGAGAGAGTGTGTGATGAGAGAGAGAGAGTGATGAGAGAGATTGAGGAGAGAGAAAGTATGATGAGAGAGAAAGTGTGATGAGAAAAAAAGAGAATAGTGAGTGTGATGGGAGAGATTGAGGAGAGAGAAAGTATGATGAGAGAGAAAGTATGTTGAGGAAAAAAAAGGAGGGAGTGTGACAGGAGAGATTGAGGAGAGAGAAAATATGATGAGAGCGAAAATGTGATAAGAAAAAAAGAGAAAAGAGAATGTGATGGGAGAGATTGAGAAGAGAAAAAAAAAGTATGATGAAAGAGAAAGTATGATGAGAAAAAAAAGAAGGAAGAGAGTGCGATGAAAGAGATTGAGGAGAGAGAATGAATGATGAGAGAGAAAGTGTAATGAGAAAAAAAGAGAAAAGAGAGTGTGATAGGAGAGATTAAGGAGAGAGAAAGTGTATGATAAAATGATGAGAAGGAAAATATGATCAGAGAGAACAAGGAGAGAGAAGTGATATGAAAGAAAAAATAAATAAATATATTTTGATATTTGATATTAAGGGAGAAAATTTTAGTTTTAGGTCAAGGGTATTTTTGGAATAAGGGAATATTTTGATTGATGAAAATAGAATAATGGCTCATTGAAGGGGAGGTACATGAGAATGAGTTATTACCCAATTTCAAGGATTCATTCTCTTATTTATATTCCTATTCCTATAATCCAAACATTAACAATGGTAATCAATAATTCTCATTTTCATTCTCCACTCCTATTTTCTTAAACCAAACGCACCCTTAATTTTATTTTTTTATAAACGTTCAATGAAATCAATGATACATGTGTAATTAACATACAACTCATATTGGTTTTAACACCAGTTATAACGCCAATGTGGAAGCCCTTACTTTTTATGTTATTCTTATTGCTTTAACTAATGTGTGTTTATCCATTAATTTCTAAGTTATGGTATGTGAAGCCCTTACTTTTTATGTTATTCTTATTACTTTAACTAATGTGTGCTTATTCATTAATTTCTAAGTTATGATGTGTGAACTCATAATAATAAGTGTTAATATTAAAATAAATATAATAAATAAAGGTATATATATATATATATATATATATATATATGATATTTAAATCTTACACTTTTTATAAGATATAACATCCGTGAATACCTGAAGCATTGCTTCTCGTTGTCCTTGAGCTCGATCACTAAGCCCCAAGCGATAGCAAGAGGATCGCCTTCTAGGAGGAGAAGGTCGAGAAGGTCCCTTCTTTCCCCGTATCCATGTGCACGGTTCTCGTCTCTCTATGGGGCGACCTCTACTCTTTAACGCTTGAGCACTTATACCAGTCACACAGTGGAAAAAACCAAACCAACAAAGGATTAATGAGACACGGAAGCCACGCTAACTTACCCACAACCTAGTACTTGCTTTGAACAACCATGTCCAGGGGTTACAGTGTCGCGGTAAGATATTTAGATTATCTTCCAAGTATTCATAGTTTGATCCTTAGCTATGACATATTTGTAAAAAATTTTCATTCAAATGAGGGTTGCAACCAAAGAATGCTACGCTTTTGGTTTATCTGGGGGCTGCGCATACTTCTTGATTTACTTTGATAGTCGATGGAAAAATTTTGTACGATCAAACTGATCACCCATAAATAGTTAAAGATTGTAACTGAGATTATCATTTGATTTGAGCAGCCGCAATAAATATTTTCTCTTCAGAAATTGTTAGAAGGATTAATATTTTTTTTTCACATGTATGGTATCATCGTAGGATATTCAGATTATTATCTAGGTATTCACGGTTTGATTTCCAGTTATAGCATATTTGAAAGAATTTTTCCTCCAAATGGAGGGCACAACCAAAGAATGCTGGGCTTCTGGGCTGGTCGTCGCGTGCACTTTTCGATTTATCCTGATGATCGATGGAAAACTTGTTGAATAGGTGTGAATGGAGAAGAGGTGGAAGAGGATAGAAACTCCCTTGTGAATGAGACTTTAGTCCCACATTGGGAGTTTCATGGTATGTTGGTTGATTTATGTTGATTCACATGCATTGAGGATGTGAACAAATGCATGGGGTGCGCAGGGGAGTGCAAATCTAGGGCTTGGATTGCATTGAACCATGTTGACTCGTGTACGGACACGACCTGCGCGCGTTGAATGCCGGACCGGTCAGGGCAAAATTTGCCCAAGTGGAACAACTAATATTTTGCCACATAAACCTTTTTGCTACTGTATAACTGATGCATTAAAGTCGAGATTAATGCAGAATCAGAATGGTTGAGCGATAATGAGTGAAACAGTGGGTGTTTCACTACTCGGCAAGTAATAGTCATTAATCAACCATTAGCATTGTTGTTAATCTGAGCTCCTATATAAAGAGGCTGCGATCACAGGCAGAAGATACACAAGCAGAAGCTCTCCACCTTCATTCTTTCATCGTCTGTCGTGCAACTCTTGCTTGGCAGAGTACCCGTGATAGCATTCGGATGTCACTCAGTTCGTAGTGACCACTAGTGCTTGGTGGAGTCACGGTCAACCATTTTATCCTGGGAAACAGACGATCCGAGTAAATCTCAAAGCACTGCCGGAGATGGGGTGAATCTGTTTCAAGGAAATTGCGTCAATCGTGGGCCTTGGTCAGCTCGCCCGGTCTGTCTCTTTGATTGCTCGGCCTGTCTGTTAGCTCACTCGATCGACCAGTATGTTCGCCCAACCTGTCTGCTTGCCCGGTCGACCTGTCTGTTCGCCCGACCTGTCTGCTTGCCCGGTCGGCATGTTTCTTCACTCGACCTGTCTGCTCGCCCGATCGGCTAGTCTGTTCGCCTGACCTGTCTACCCGCCCAGCCTGCCTTTCACTAGACCTGTCTGCTCGCCCGGTCGGTCCTACTGCCTGATCAGCCTTTCTGCCCGGTCGCTCTTACTACCCGGTTGGCCTCTTTTTGCCTCCCGATTGTGCTGCTCAGTCGGCTTTTCCGATCCGCTGCGCCCACTCGTGCTGCTCGGTCGATCAGCCCGCTTTGTCAATACTGTGCAAACTGCCTTCATCACCTAATAGAAATTAGCCCCTGCTGACCGCCTTAGATTATCGCTCAGGTCATCTTTATTATAAGTTGAATTTAAATTCTGTGTAATTTTAAATTCCGTTAAGTCTCTAAAATCTCTGGTAATATATTATTTTTTTAATAAAATTTTTATGGGTCGAACCGGTGATCTGAGAGTTGAGACTTGAGATTATTATTTTTTTTAACGATTTAATTTACCCCGGTGGAAAATTATGGGATCAAAGTGATATTCCATATTCGATAATGCTGAGTTCATCAATTTTTTCTTTAACAATTGAGTTGAAATTATTATATAAATTATTTAAGAATACAGCCGTCATTTAATATTGCTACCATTATTATAATAGTTAATTAATAACTACTACAATAATATTTTAATTTTTGAAAGTGATAATTAAATTTAAAATAATATTAATTAAATTAGTAAATAATTTATTTTAATATATTATAGCAGATTGCTGAAATAAAAATATTTTTGATAAAAAAAAATAAAATAAAAGCATTTTTTCGATAAAAAAATATTTTTTTAACGATTTTTATAATTAAGGCACACTTTTTGTTGTTGCCGTTATTCAAATCAGATATGGTGCTTACTGAAAGGCACCCACCAATTACCATTCGATATATAAATTCATGGCGCCGTGGAAGCAGCCCGTTCTTCTCTCTATACACGTGTCATTTGCATGAAATTAGAATTTTCTGCGTGTTCCCTGTGAGATGACTCCATTGCCATCGGGCTATGGTACCACAGTACAATTTAATTGTCCTTCAAAAGCGTTTACTTTCCGATATTTAGAAACGTTTACTTTCCGATTTATCTTTATCATCGATAAAATGATGATAAAATTTTTTTATTAAACTGAACTGATCCTAGAAATAATCAATAAGATGAAATAATCAATCTTAAAAATAATCAATAAGATGAACTGAGATTCTAAATAAAATAGGAGATGACTCCATTGATTTTTTTAATTTTATTTTTTATTAATATTAGATAATATCCTTAAAAAAATTGTCGATCATTGATACAAATTAGAAAGTATTAACTCTCCATCAACTTAATATTTTTAAGACAATCAATCATTTTTAAAAATATATATATTTATTCAATAAGTTGAATTCCATTCTTGGATGCCTTGTCTGAGAAACTGACAGCCGCTCCTGCAACTCCATTAATTTCCACTCTGGATATGAATGCTGCAAACGTCAGTATTTCGAGCTATTGGCAAACGGATGTAATGGAAAATATGACTGTGATGTTTGGAAATCAAAATAGAAAAAAATCGGTCCAATGTCATCTCCGGACAAACTCGGATATGGACCCCAATGACAACGAGTTGTTGGATGCTTATAAAACAGGAGGTTGCCCACGGACTGTGCCAACTGATACAGATGATAACTATTATTCCTGTTAATGTCAAGAAATAGACAACCAAATTTGATATTTTAAAAAAAAATACAATCATAAATTATTATTAATAAAAAACTTCCAACCCTAAAACAACTAAGCATGTATTTAAATAAATTCAAGACTCATAGCATTATGCTAAAATACTCTCAAAACCCAACTAAAAAAAAAAAAAATATTATTTTATTCCTACATCATTCTCTATATGGTGGAGAAAATTCACCTTCTGATTACTAATCATATCATCATAAAAAATGTTGTAAACACGTTACAATCTTCTTAGTAGGATGCAATGAAAAACTATTGAATCCATTGATTCCCGCACAAATATCCAAAACAATCTTCTAAATTTTATTGATGTATACACAAATGCCAAGAAATCGAAATACAAAACTCCTAATTCTTAAAAGAGGCAGTTACTGATTCCACAAGATCAACCTCGCTCTAATTCCATGTAAATAACTATCGATTCCGTTTATTCATGCACATATACCAAAAGGAATCTTTCAAACCCTATTAATTTTGTAAAATATCAAAAGATAGACAACCAAACTCAACATTTAAAAAAACCAGCACAGCCATATATTATTATTAATAAAAAACTTTCAACCCTAAAACAACTAAACATGTGTTTAAATAGATTCCAGATCCTAACATTACAAAAACAAAAATATTCTCAAAACCTTCAATAAAAATAATAAAAAAATTAAAATTATTCTTTGGTTCCGCATCACAAACACAACAAATAAGATGATTGAGTACGTTAATAAAACTAACAGTATATTATTTTTTATTGATCTTGTTTATGACATGAATAACATTGCATCCATGAATTAACATCCCAAATCTCAAGCACAAATTGTTGATGATATAACAATGAATCGTTTTTCTAGCATGGTTGCAGTTTTAATAGACGACTTTGCGCAAAGAGAATGACTGCAACTGAATATATCCTATAATTGTCATTTATCAGAAAGATCTAACTGGTTCAGAGCTTAAAAATTCATCATTCAATCTAAGAAAGCTTCCATGGCAAACAAACGTCTTCAACAAGTAAGGACACGTTCCCTGAGATAGGCATAAAGTCTGCAGAAATAAACAGTCCAGGGTTGTAGGCAAAAGAAAATGATTGCAGCGAAAACTAAATTGTACTACTCACTCCCTGAGGGGAATAGTTCCAATTTAGCGAAAGTCCCTGAACTACAATTCCCGAAGTCTCAAGTGAGAGTTCTTATTTTTCCCAACTAAAGGTAGGGATTGAACAGTTCATACTAGTAAGTATTCTCCAAAAGCTGCTAGGAGAATAAGCTCATCAGGCAGCCTCTGGAACTTATTGCATGCAAAAGAAAATAACATTAACTAACTCAGATAAGAGCAAACAAAAACATAAATGTGTTATAATTGTGGATCTAATACCCAAAGGGCAAGGGGCAAACATTGATTGATCACGTAATAACAAACTTTTAACAATTCTGAAAATGTAGTTAATTAGATAATTTCAAGTGTATTGTACTAGCATTCTTTATTTGCTTTTTCATTGCAGAAGAAACAGGTGGTTGGACTTTCGAATAGCAGAACTGAATACTAGTAATATGCTAAGCACATTAAGATATAACTGTCCATAACAAGTAGCACATTAAGATATAATTGAATACTCATTTATAAGCTAAGTATCATAGATATAACCAAGTCTTCAATTGATAAGGGTCACGCAAAACCTAAACAGGAGTGGCAATAATCAGATTCCATTTTTTCTTTAAAAACAACTCAAAACAGTCTCGTCCATTTGCAGCTACTGAATAATATAGTGAGAATTCTCACAGGTAGAGGAAGTCAACTCAACAAAAGAACTTAATTCACGTGGGAAAAGGATGGCTGCAGTTTGAAATTAATGATAGGTTAACAGGATATTATATATCTATTTGATATATTAATGATGCATTATTGAGTTCTTTGGGATCAGAAGGAAGTCTGCTGGTAGAAGGAATGTTTAAAAACCATTGATAGTACAGGCACAGATGCATATTAGATTACAAAATTTCAACCCAGTGAACCATAAACTCAGATATAACAACAACCAAGTTTTTATCTCACTTAGTGATACATTTCAATTCAGATATATAAACAAAAATTCAAGGATTAGCAAGTACTCCAATAAACTTTACTTCACGACAATACACTTCCTCACTGTATTAAATTTTGAATAGTACCAAACAGTTCAACAGTGGCAGTATCTAACGTGTAAAGATATTGATACCTATCATATTTAAAATTAAACAAGCATACTGTTCAATTAGTAGCCATAGCATGATCTTATCCTGCAAGCAATGAAAAAAAGATGACAGTTCAAAAGCTGCCAACTATTGTAAAGCAAGATAACAGTAATCGATGTAAAATACTAGCACTACGTATCAGCAATACAGCCAATTCATACCGCAGAGGTTGATGCAGCAGAGTCGATTATCCCCATATTAGTCCTGGCTAAACAGGTCCATAAGAACTGCAAAATCAGAAACTGGACACACTAAATTGATGCACTGTAGCAGTGATAAGCTATGGTCTTCATGGATCATAGTGCAGCCGCAGGCTGGACCCTTTACAGAACCGAGAGAATCAATAATATGTTGTTTAGGCAGAATAGTAACAGTACAAACACAATAGCTCGGGAAAGGATATCGACTTGGGCCAAGTTGATAATAACAATTCCAAATCCCAGCAACATCAGGATTAACAGTGCTAGACTAGAAATTTATAACCAAAACAAAACCAAATTGACTGATAAAAACAAGCCATAACCTGACAGATCCATATATTCAAGCATACAACGGTCTCTCAGTCCATGCCCCAGAGACATGGCCATTCTCGCAAACATAGGCCCTGACCACCGGCTCCCCATCGTCATGAAACCCAAAGACCCTCCTCAAGCAAAATGCAGAGTGAAGATCCCATGTCTCCCTGCAAGCACAGAAAGCACAAGCCAAGCCAATCTTAGCCTTGTTCGAGTCACTTATCGTCTTCCACACCCTCGACCGCTTGAAGTTTTTGAAGGCCCCCCTAAACAGCATGTACTTTCGCTTTTCCTCCGCGTGAATGCATCCAGGCCAGTCGCATATATACAGGCAATCGCCCCTATAGCGGCTGGCGAGCAGCTTGTTGCCCTGCTCACGGCTTAGAGTCCAAGGCCCCGTAGCCAAATGGGAGTTTAGCGGTCCCACCCACGGCTTCATCCTCCTAATGGGGGCAATCGAACCGACTGTGATGGCGTTATCGCCGGGGGAGGGTTCGATCGGAATAAAGGCAGCATCTTGAGCCTCTGAATTGTCGTAGACGGTGTCAGAGTAGAGGTCATCGAAGACGGACCAGCCGGAAACGTCGGAGGGGTCCTGTGATGGGGTATTTCGCGGATCGCTCGAACACGAGGACGGAGAAAAGGAGGAGCAAGAGGGAGGAGATAGATAGGGGCCGATGTCGCGCTCGAGGCCGAAGTCGGAGTGCTCTAGGAGGACGCCAGCGTGGTGGAGGCCGGGGCAGCAGACAGAGAGCTTATGAAGGGACGACCAGGCTTCGGCCGTGTCGGTGGTGGAGGAAAGGAGATCCGGTGGGAGGGAGCGGCAGCAGCTGGAGCGGCAGCAGACGGTGCGGACGAGAGAGGAGAGGCGGGAGGAGACGCAGGCGAAGCGGGCCCAATCGCGGGGATCGGATTCGAGTTTGGCGAGGATGTTGAGGATGACGTCGTCGGAGAGGAAGGCAAAGGGAGAGGAGGCGCCGTTGGAGGCGGTGGCAGCCGCAGCGGCGGGGGAGGAAAAAGAGGAAGAAAAGCGCGAGACCATCGGATCGATAGAAATTGGAACTTTTGGGACTTCTCGATTGAAATCGAAGTTAGGGATTGCAATGTGGATGAAGGTGACCCCATTTATAACCTTTTTACTCTACAACTTAATTTCAATTTACTTAAAAATGAAAACCAATAATAATGATAATAAAAAAAAATACTTACGCTTTGATGATAATGACATTATATTAAAAAAATAATGAAATAGGTAACATCAAAATTTGGCCCTATTAAAATAAATAAAAAAAATGCTCACAGTTATGGTCCAGAAGTCCAAGATTACACATGCCATTTGAAAGAAAAAAATCATATAAATATATCATAATTGGATATTGAACTACTACTATATAGACGATAACCTTGCACTACATCATAGTTGAGGGCTTGATAATGACATAAATGTATTCCGTGAAATAGGAACAGAGTTAAAGGGGAGCGATGGCAGTAACCATCCTCCTTCACTTTTTAAATATAAAAAATATATGAGGTATAAAAATATGGGGTGAAAAAGTGATGAATGAAAGATAATGATATGATCGTCTCCCTTAATATAAATATGTATATTTCGTCTTCGTATCAAATTTCTAGCTCTCTCCCTGTAGTGAAGTAGGATCTCTTTTCTATTATTGAGTTGAACATGCCCATTAATGATCTAGATACATTATTTTCTAATAATTATTCTAACTCGGTATTTTTTAATATTCCATAAAAATATTCAACATATGCACAAGATTTCGAGACAATTGATTATAGATTTAATTATTTTAGAGAAAAAAAATGCCCTTAATTATTTTTTAAAAAAGAAAAACTTTATAATTTTTTTTTAAAAAAATATATTTTTGTACAAGTGTTACTATAGTAATTATATCACATCTACCACAACGTACTACTGTATAAATGCTATAATGTGTTAAAATAAGTCTATTCAACTTAATCAAAATTATTAATAATTTTGATCTGACTTTATCAAGTTAAAATAATTTTTATAAAATTCAAAAAAAATATTTAATATAATAATATTTTATATATAGTAATTTTAATTAAATTAATTTATTTTATCATATTATAACTGCTCTATATTACATAGCTACTATCTATTATAACAACTATACTTGAGTTGTTATATTATTAAACCTCGAATAAAAATATTTTTGATTGATACACTTTTTAATTTTTTTTTTTATAAAAGAGATACTCTTTTCATAATTCTAATACTTATTTTGATAATTCTAATAGGATTAGATAGGGCCTTTTCATTTTTACCCATTATTTTAATTATTAAATGAGAAGAGTTAAGATTGACAACTCTTTTATAAAAAAAATATTGGCTTTATATAATATAATTAAATTTAATTAATCATAATCTTATCCTTTAGTCTCAAACATATAACTAATTTAAATATCATTTTATATGCATTTATAGGATAATTGCACCACCCCGGTGGAATTGTAATTGGAAAGAGGAGTTTCCCAATCATTCACGGTGTAGGATCGTGTCCGAGACTCATCTGTACTTCATGAATTTATTCAAATTGTCAATGGAAAAATTTTATGGAATCAAATCAATTATCTCTAGGTGAATAAAGGATAGAAATATCTGAACACCTGGTTTCTATAGGATAATTGTGCACAATCCATTAATGTGATAATGGATACAAATTGCTATGCCTACTTAAGGATCATTAAAAGCAAATAAAATGTTTGATGGGTGATAAGAGGTGTATTTTCTAAGCAATAATAATGAAGTTGAGGCACAAATGTGAGATCAAACTGTCTATTAATCAATTTGTAAGATCTAAATACCAAGTGAAAGAAAGAACTACCGAATTTACCTTATACCTTACAGGTATAATGTGAGATTAGACCCGCACTTTCCTACATTTCGCCTGTGGATAGTAACATCTGAATACATAGTAAAAAAACTGCTGGTACATGCGCACTGGAGACAATAATCAGTACACGTCACAATCAGAACGAGAATAACGCACAATAGAATCCAATGATCACACTCCACGTGAAACTGAGTCAGACAGCCGGAAAGGCCCAAATGGATCAAAGTGGAGCTAAACAATTTCTAGTCGCGTATTAGAAAAGCCCTCTCCCTAGCTAGAAAAAAACGAAGCAAGACATTGAAAATTAACCATGCCTAGAAACATGAGCAGCACTGGTCAAGACAGCTCATACGGAGGCATAATGGAGCAATTACAAAGAAAACATGAGCATCACTAGACAAGACAGCTCATACGGAGGCATAATGGAGCCAAAAAAAAAAAAAAGGCTCTCATATCTAAAAGATCTTCCCAGATTTCCTAAGAGTTGAACAAAAAAAATAATTCAAGACGCATTATGCAGGCTCGCTTCTTATAATAAACATTTTAAAATTCAATAATAAGAGTATACAAGTCAGGAACATTCAAACTCAAGTCTCGGTGTCTACGGATGACCAAACAGTGCATATTAGATAAGAGTACAACGGCAAACAGAAAGTCCATGGCCAGACAGTATTGCCGCTAATCCGATACTTAAAAAACTTTAAAATCAGCATCAGCGTGTTCCTTCCACATAACTTCACCTTAACGAGTACTGGGCATTCTAATCAGATCTTGCCTATGCAAAGCAAGAAAGTGTAAATAAATATACTTGGGAGAAATATAAGATCAATTTTCAAACATCTATTGAAATCATACCTCAGGTGAGGAAGATGGAGATGCGTTCTGGCTCCTAACAGTGTTTTTACTTGCAGGTTTGACATCACGGGGCTGCACAATAGATGATTGAGACCATAAGGTCATAACTCTAATTTACAGAAGTAACGGGAGATAAGATGATTAAGAGCGTAATTCCGACTTACAGAAGTAACAGGAGATAAGCTCCGGGTACTGTTAGGACTGTGTTTAGTAGGACTTTTATTTGCAAGCTTGTCATTATGAGGCTGCACACATACAGTTTAGTTGATCAAGATAATAAAACAGATGATTAAGACCATAATTCAAACTTCCAGAAGTAACTGGAGATAAGCTTCGGCTGCTGCTAGGAGTTTGCTCGCTAGGGCTTTTACTTGCAGGTTTGCCATTACGGGGCTACATGCATACAGTTTAGTCGAACAAGTAAAGGGAAAGGATAATTAAGACTATAATTCTAACTTACAGAAGTAACTGGAGATCTGGATCTTACTGGAGATCTGCAAAAAGTTCCAGAAAACTGAATTCAATTTCCATATTGCTGTTTAACTTAATTCAAAAGCCTGTCTTTTCCGCATCAGAATACATTCGGGAAGCAGAATAAAGGGCCCAAACTTCTTTTAAAGTATTGAATTCTTATTTTAAAAACATTCCGCTCGTTGATGAGATATAGTTGGTGCCAGCAACAAATTTTCAAGTACTTATTTGACAACATTTAACCTAAAAACTATCATGACTATAAATATCATGACCGTGAGGTGCAGGATACCAGGCTGAGAACCCGGGCAAGCACTCCCCTAATGTGCCGATTGCTAGCGCATTCAGAGCCTCAGCGCCCAACTCTGCCAAGGAAACTACACCCAGAATCCTGAGGGCCGCTTATAGCACTGGATGATGAATGAGTGGCAAAAGTTGTTCCTAGCACTTGTCCAAAGCCAAATCCACTTAGAGTAATCCAGTTTGTTATTGCAACCATTCCTTTCTGCCCCCAATGAGGCCCACTTGTCAGAAAAGCCCAGTTAGTGGTAAAGATCAAGATGTTCTGCAGGTTTCATAAACTGCTCGTCTATGAAACAGCATACCTTACAACACCAAAATAGTTGCAAGCATTTCCATCATATCCAATCCAGATCCTAATATCCAATCCAGAGATTCCCGCTTAAGCCCAAATCTAAAAAACAAACAAATTAACTTTCAAAGATGTATAGCTGGTCAGCAAGCACAACATCACAAGAACTGGCTCGTTAAAGGGACCAAAGTTAAAGTTACATATTGGCTTTCACTATTAAGTACCATTTTAACAAATAAAATCTTTCAAAACGCGATAGATACTGATAATTGAAGCAAAAATCCCAGTTGACATGGAAGAAAAAAGCTTGGACCATACTAATTAGACAGCATTGTAGTAAATTAATCAGCTAAAGAGAAACATGAAGTTAGTAGAAATGGTAAGAGGAAACATGCCAGTGCAGCAACCAAAATTTGCTTCAACCATGAAGAAATAGTTCAAACCCTGTTCAGTATATTTTTCCTCTATAAGATTCTTGTAGTTCTAGATGGATAGAAGAGACAAGTGCTCAATAAGCAAACAATGACAAAGTCATGTCAAGCCATTAATAATTTTTTAACAATTAAGTGAAACTGAATGACTACCTTTAGCTAGACAGTGTAAGAATGATAAATAGTTAAATACATTCATGTTGCTTAAATGGAAACAAACATGGAGACACAAGCAAGATAAACCATTCAACAAACCTAAATGCCGGCACAAAACTTCAACATGTCTACACTAGATTAAAACAAGAGAACAAATGCTAAAACCCACCTAATTTTGTTGAGGATATCCGATACCCCATAACTGAATACAAAAATTGTCTTCTTTTGATAACTAAATTTTTTCTACTGAATTCAGTACAGCATAGCTTTTATTGAATTTTCTTAATAATGAATATGATGTGTGATTCAGTTTGCTCCGGCATAAAGAATTCCCAAAATACAAACTCTTGTATGGTTAGCATATTATTCAAACCAACAATGAAAAAAAAACGTGGCTAGTTGGGCATTAAACAGCAAGACTAAAAAGCCAACGATGAAGCATGAACTCAGTTCTTGTCACAAAATGAATGACAAAATAATGAACTATATTTTATTTTTATTTTACTAAAATAATAATCTTATAGAAAATTTATGCAAATCAATTTAATGTAAAAATATAAATTAATAATTTTATTATCTTAAATTGTCTACAACTCAACTTCAAGACATTCCCAATTTGAGCTACCTCAAGAAATGAGCACTTGAATTTGTTAACCAACTGTCAACTGAGAAGCTAAATAAATAGCTTGGTTCTTTAAAGACAAAACTAAACTAAACTTAAACATGATCATGAGGAAGAACATGCAAACACGGAATAAATAATACTCTTGTTTCCTGATTACTTATAGCTAATCATAGCCTTGCAATCCTTCAGATAATAAACCTCACAAAAAAAATTGTTCATATATTCATCTGTATGAATAGAAAAAACTGAAATACTGAACCATGAAAACTAATTATCTTGCTGTGTTAGTCAATTGTCAATTTATACTTCTGGTGGATGTTAACAAACTGGATAATTTTTTGTTTTACTTTACCTTGATATTGAACGGCTACGAGAACGAGAAGATGCAGATCTTGACCGAGAACCAGACAAGGAACGACGTGATGACTGTGCCTTCGGTGACTTGCTGCTCGACAATTTATTATCAGACAGTCATGGAACATTTATTGTCATAACCATGAGAATAAAACATTACAAACCTTCGACTTCGGCTGCGGCTCCTACCATCGGCTGGACTTACACTTCTTGAATAAGAGCGGCTACGACTTCGGCTCCTAGACAAGCTTCTCTCCGAATCATACTGCTTCACCTATCAATATAAGAAATGATAGGAAAGTTGTGTGTAAGAAGATGCTTAAACATGATATTGAGAGATAAGGGAAGTGTCGAGTCAAGATACTCTTATATATGCCCGTGAAAATGCATTCCGGAACTCAGAGTCATCAAGCTTCTTAATCTGCAAGCATATGCTGGCTTAAGAGTCAAATAACATTTGAAGAACAAAATTCCTAATAATCATCAAAAAGTCATTTCCCCTTGATAACAATCAAATGCTGATACTTGAGAACAAGGCTAAGCAGGCTTAGAATGTGCTAAACTGCAAAATCAGAAATTAACTAGGGCATAGAAACTTACTGCATACTTCATGTCATCATAGTTTGTATAATCTACAATCCCATGAGTACCTGAAAAAAAAAGTTCGTGCATAAATTACAAATAAAACTTGGACAACTTTTAAATTAAGGAGATAAGTAGTTTCAACAAAAAAAGCAGGCCAAACTAACCATTGTTAATACGTAAGACTTATTAGTTTCAAAACTAGACACAGAATAGGATGAACATAGGACTCTTAAATGCATGGTATGAAAAGGACAAAAGACAACCAATATTATAGAAGGTGCAAGGTCTATATAAAAACAAAATCTCACAACGTCATTGCATTAAACATTAACCTACTAGAGTAATATAAAAAGAACCTCTATGGGGAAAACCATATTTATCAAAGCAAACATTAAAGATGTCTGACTAGAAAAAGCTTCTTTATTCATCTCATGAATGTAAATAGTAAATTACCTACAGTTTCATCTAAAATCAAATTTATGTACTGAATGTAACAAGTAGAATCATATGGCTTGACTACAGGCTACACGAAAATAATTTAACCCAACAATTCAATTCATTAACATGAGAGGTCAACGTAGATTATGATGCAAAACACAACCTGTCACATAAATAGCACCTAGCTTAGCTTAATGAAAATTTTTAATTGAAGAGAATCTTAGCTACAAGCTGTCATCTAAACAAGGCGGAAATGGTTCAGCTAATTTACATGAGAGACCATTGTAGATTATGATGCAAAACACAATCTGCCACAATAAATACCACTCAGCTTACAGAAGATTCTAGTGAACAGAATCCTAGCTATTAAAATGGAAGAAAAAAAATATAGGGTAAAGAGAAAAGTATCTTAGCTGTTCTAACATGAGTGATTTGATTGCAAAAGACAAAATTCATAATAGTTGGTTGGATATGTAAGAATTGTATGAAAATAATGATATGAGTCGAAGCAAACCACAAGTCCACAGAAAGTTACAGAGGTCATTCCACTAAAAGGAATCAAAGGAGAATATCATAATTGGTTAGATGCAAATTCAATTTTCAACATAACCATGGAGTGTAGGTCAGTTCATCACTTAGGTGGTTATATAAAGTCAGAGCAGCTAACCTCGCCCATTGCGAAAAACTTCAGAAAAGCAGACATCACCAGCTCGGCGCATGTGATCCTAGAGAAGATTTTTCCAAATTTATGTCTCAATTATATGGTGAACTTTACGCATTGACAATTAGATCATGAACAAACCTTCAAGTCTTGCCATGATGCCGAGGAAGGTAAACCAGTGACCATAACTACATAGAACCATGATGAAGCAAACTTATACACGAAATTAATCATCAGAGTGTAATCGCTTGGATTTTATGATACGGTAAATACTGACCACGATACTCGGTGCGCCTGGAAACACCACCGCGATGACCTCCACTGTTGTAGCTTCTATGCCTATCAAGTGATGACGATTGGTTCCTTCCGCCATGAGCAAGTTCCACCTACCCCAAAAAATTGCACGAGTTCATACAGCAAAAGTATTACACACCAAAAACAAAGAAAAAGAAACAAAAAACAAATAAGTGCCATTGATAAGCCCACCCGTAATTTGTGACCATCAAAAGTATATCCATCACGACCACGAATAGCATCTTCAGCATCACGAGGATCTTCAAACTGCAAGAAGGATTAATATAAGATCTAAGGAGAATATACAAGCAGTAGTTCCCTAAAATTGCACCTAATTACCAATTTTTTACAATTGCTATGGCTCCAAATATATGAAATTCACAACACTACTGAAGTAGAGAGACAACAAATAGTAGTGGTTGCTTCTCATGTATAGGTTTCTACATCAGATATACAGTCAAAGGAGTATTACCTCAATAAATGCATAACCTGGAGGCCTTGGAGGAATCTTCAGATCAATATCAATAATTGGTCCATACTGCAACATAACAATACTGAATATCAAACAAAGGAGTAGGGAGAGAAAGTAAAAAATAAATAAATAAGAGATATCAATGGTTCTTTAAGCTAACTAGAAAAGCAACAATATTTTATCCCAATTTGAAGATCCCAAATTATGAAAAAACAGATAAGAACTTATGGATATGATTTGAATCATTCATTGTTTTGAAGCAATTTAGAACAAAAGAGGTAGGAAAATATTAAAACACAAAATTTCATGAATAGTGAACCTGAAATAAACTGCAAAACAAGAATACAGAACATACTAGAGCAACAAATGGAGTTAGGACCAAAACAATGCATCATCCGCATTCAAAGAGGGCAGTAAGCGGTAGGTAGGTATGTATTAGTACAATACTGCAATATGGCATATATGCACAAAAATGGAGTTATATCAGCTGACAAATCTAGCGAGTCCAATACTTATTGACTGAAGGAATACAAAGAATCTTCATCAAATGGCCATTACACTATTCCAACTTTCGCATATTTGAAGAAGATCTCAATTTAACAATTCTATGAAAGATTTCATTTTTTTTCCTGCATGAATATTTTCTGTGTAGTATACTAAGACAATCAAAGCACTTTTTTTCCCCCAATAAAAAACATAAGGACAAAGATTAAGCTTCCATGACATATTTCATTGGTAGCGAGGAAGATGATAAAAAGGTAGTATTTTGAGCAAAATCAAGAGGAAAAAGTAAGTGCTGTCACTGCAACTTCCTTTTCCTACATGTCTGCCCAATTGGGGCCGAAATAAGACTAAGGAATTGGATAAAATCTAATTCCTTCTCCTCTCCTCTTTCTTCCTTGTGAAGGGATGAAATTGATAAATATTTTTTACTTTTTAATACTTCCTATTTCCCTCCAAGTAAACACACCATTTAAAGTCACTCATAGCAAACGGAAGGATTTTCCTCCCAACCCAAAAAATTCAAGATTTTCTTCAATAAGAACTTCTACGTAAGAACCAAAATAAAGATTTTATAACTACTCTAGCAAAAGGGTTTCATTCAACATGGAAAAAAAGAAGAGATATGCCGATGAGAAGCAAAAAAAAAAAAAAAAGAGCAGACCTTGTGGAACAGATCTTCCACCTCTCTTTCACGTATGTCCCCTGGGAGATTGCCGACGTAGATGGTTCGACTGTATCGCTTACTCATGATTCCTTCACAGAATATCAACAACAATCAAAAAATAAGAAAAAGTCAAAGAATCGTTCCACAAGTCGACGGCACTAGATCCACCTAAAACTTCAACTTTTAGTTTTTTATTTTTTGAAAAAAAAAAAGAAGTGAAAAAGAATGAAACAGTGAGAATAGGTTTACAGAAACCCTAGGGCGAAATCAAGAAGATCGTGAATCCAGTAATAAGAAAGAAATCATCAAAACTTAATAACCGGCCAAGAGAAATCACAGAGAAGCGGAGAGGAAGAAAAGAAACTTCACCTCGGCGATAGAAGAGTCGGTTCCGCTCGCCCGCTCGGTGTGGACCAGGTACAAGCGTTCGGTTTTGGGGCTTCGAGGGTTTCGACGAGGAAGCGGGCCTGCGGACGGTATTAATTTATGTCGCACATTTGTATTCGCACGGGTGGTCACAGTTTGGAGAGGGTGTGATGGGCTGTTTGGATCGATTCAAAACAGAATATTATATAAAAAAAAAATCTTAATCCGAACCCAATTCCCAATTCGATCCGAAAATATCAACTCAAAGTTAAATAACCCGATCAACCAAATAATACGTCCGACCTGAAAAATAAATTCTTCTAATATATTTATAATTTTTCTCTTTTATTTTAATATTTTATTTTTATCATATACTAACCTTTCGTAAATATTTAAAATAAAATTTAATTTAACCTAAAATATCTTAAATTTTATATTCGAAACAATCTGAATTAACCTAAACTTAAACCAATCTAAAACCCCCTAGTCACAATCCAATCCAATTCGAAAATCTTTAACCTTAATCCGATATTTTCAAATCGACTAGGATTAGTGGATCAGGTCCATCTTTTACAGCCCTAATTATGACTTTGAGTACAACATAATAATAAAATTAACCGTTCCTTTGGGGTGGTGCGATAGTTAAAACATAGGATATTGTCATATGAGGTTTTGGGGTCGAAACTCGGTATGACCGAGCATAATTTTTCCATGTCTTGATCATTTGTACTAATGGTTAGTTTGACGTCTTTTTGCCACATAATAATAAAATTAACAAAAAAAAACAAAAATCTCAGTTGGAGCACGCGGTAAAGGCATTCCACACATGAAAAATCACAGTTCGATTCTCCGAAGTACCACATATAGAAAAATACTCGAAGTTTATATTCGCAAATAGAGTATTATTTCAACGTTGAAATGGCCTTACAAAGACAACAAAGACGGTGGAGATCAACTGTCAATCGTATCCATATGACCGTTTTCGGATGCATTCAATGGGCGAACTAAGGGAGGATCGCTCAGAATTAGTCAAGCAAAACTTGAATACCTAAATTATTTAAATAATAATAATTATTATTATAATTAAAATTAGATTAATCAAGCTATAATTACATAAAATTTATGAAAGTGGACGTCATAACAAATAATTTAATAATTTATAATACATATGGAATAATTACCAATGTTAACTTTTTTCCTTGAAATTAATATGCTATTCAATTTATAATTTTTATTACTCATCAAACATCCATATCGGATATAATAAAATAAAATTAATATGTAAAATGGATCATGGATCACCTCACCCATGTAAAAGATTGTTGAGCAAAACTCCCCATAATTTACCTCTATGGTAGATCGCATGAGAAAAACAGTTGAATAGCACATGAAAAAAAATAACCATTCGATTACTAACCGAAATTTGACTCTAAATCTCATAATGACAACATTACCATATACTAACCAACTGTCCAGACCACTGACCTGCTACTGACCTGCTTCTGCTTCCGGATTTATCAATGGACAAATCAAGAAGGCCGCCAACACACCTAGATGTTCTTACAGTTTTAACTTCTTCATTCGGAGTAATCATGTAAAATAATATAACATTGCATTAATTTTAGTTTAACTTGGCATCAGACAATCGTTTGCACAGGACATAAAAATACAAAAGAAAAAACACAATTTGCTAAAGTTTGTCGCCTATAATAACGATTTTACAGCGCTTCTCTACTTTGTAGCCCATTCCATCAGAATCAAGAAACCATGAAACCATTCAGAAATGTTCCCATTAAATCACCTATATTTTCCAATCTCTCTTTTCTTCTTGATGGTTCGGTTTCCATGATAAACAAATGCATCGATAATTCCAGACACCGTGAAGACACCTGAAATTTAATAGCCCACAATAAGAAACTGGATTTCTCAAATAACTTGTCAGGAAATCCTGTGTGGGAAGGGGGTAAGATTATGAGAATTGAAGCACTTCGAAGACAATAAGCATTTTTTACTTTATACGAACAGAATGGATCTCAGTCATCCAAAGCGAATGACCGAGATTAAAAGACTCAAATCAGATGGTTAAACAGTGGAGCTTCATAGGATATCCTTGCTTCATCCTTTATCCTAGTTTTTTTCCTTGCAGTAAGTGAAAGAATGTATGATTGTTTTTTATTAACTCTAAAAATGTCTCAATATGGCCTAAATTATGTTATCCACCTATTTTCAGGCATCAATTCACAGGTAATAAACAGAAATAATTTACAAACCTCCAATTATTGCACATAGCTGTGTCACGTAGTGCAAGAATGAACGGTTTTCCTCTGTGAAAATCACCTGCAAAGCATTTCCAATTAATTAAATAGGAGAAATGAAAATATGTATGAATACAAATAAATTCCAATTAGACATCAGATAATGTCATATTTAATTTATGGCGACTTTGAGTGCGCATAATATTTACAAGTTTCAAGACTAATTTATGAAAAAGGAAGTAACAGCAAAGTAGGGTCCCTCGTAACAAAAAGTCATAGGAATGAACTGCTTGGAATGGACAGTGGGACAACAAAGAAGACCAGCTGCAAGGAATGAGAAGAGGCTTTTTCCCTGCCTCACATTGAAAATTTCACAATGCCTTAATAGTGGATGAAAACGGGATTTAGTGGTGTTTGAGGGCTACTGCTTTAACATCTGAAGTATATTGACGTAAAAGGGAGATTGGCTACCCATCGCAACCTATGCAGGTTGCACGTTACAGTGAATGATCCCCTCTTAACAAAAAATCATGGATTTTGCCAGTTTGAAAGTCAGTCTGTATGGGAGACATTTCATACATAATTATGCTTGAACCAAGATACTTTACTTTTCTTAAAGGAAGCTTCATGTCACTAATAAAGCATTTGGAGTCCAAACAAAATTCAGACTTGATAGGTAATTAGTAACGAAAAACAATGTAGAAAATGTCAACACGCAGCCCAATTCATTTCAACATGAAAACAATAAAATTGCTAATAAAATAAAATTCTGAAAAAAAAAAAAATCTCACAAAATGTCAATTCTTTTCGTTATGAAAACCATAAAATTGCTAATAAATTAAGCAGAAAAACACACTTCCAGAAACCCTGCTACAGTGAGAACACGGGTAGGGTATATTCAGAAGGAATTTTCTTGCATATTTATGCATAGATAATGCAATATCAGCACATGACCAATTATTATATCTTGTTGACAGCCTCACAAAAAGGAACATAATGGCAAACCACTTCTCAGTGCTCACCTTAATTGGCGAGAAGTCATAAAAGAAGTACACCCCATGAAGGTGATCTGGCTGTGCGTTTCCATCTCTGAAGTGATCAGTTACAGAAAACTGGAAAACAAATTACATTAAGCTTTCCTGCAAACATCAGAGATAAGAGTAGAATATGGAAATCAAACCTTACCTGGTTCGATTGGATTTTATGTCCTCTCATGTCTTGGTAGATAGTTGGAACTACCTGCAATTTTCCATAGCTATGGTAATTTAATCACATTATTATAAATACAACAACAACCAAACCTTATCCCATGGATTAGGATAGGCTAACATTATTATAAATAACAAAGGACAGCCCGGTGCACGAAGCTCCCGCCATGCGGGGTCCCGGGGAAGGATCCATTGTACGCAGCCTTACCCTATTTTTTGGAAGAGGTTGTTTCCAAAATTCGAACTCGTAACCTTTTAGTCACATGACAACAACTTTACCGTTGTGCCAAGGCTCCCCTTCAACATTATTATAAATAGAAAAACGAAAATTCAGAATAGTATTAATACGAATGTGAGGAAATATGTCATGATTAGCCAATTAATATTTACTAATCAAGGATAATTAAGCAAATCATAAGAGCAATGTGCCTCAAATAGTGTAACAGTAGGTAATCCACTCACCTTGATGAAGTACTGGTACATCCCAGATGAACCTCCTTGATTCCACTGCACTCTATATTTTAACAAAACCAGATCTTACAAATATGCACACATTTGTAATCCTACAAACAATGAATTCATTTCAAAAATGAAAAGAAATAACTTACCCATCAAGTGGGTTCACCACACCAGGGAATTTTTTTCCAAATGATAGTTTGTTTATCTTGTGGGTTATCTATTATTTAAATTGAGGTAAATATGTAAGCCAAAAAAATAAGACTAAAAATTATTTTAAATTAATTATTGTAGTCTCTCAAATCAAGGCATGGCAAGTTATTTACATTGTAATCATGTGTGTGGATGCCTGATTGATGGATGCTTTTTCCAACAGAGAAGTGAAAATTTCCAGCTACCTTGCTGACATCCAATAACCCATGGATATTACATCCTTCCCCCTTTTCATCTTTGATTTGTTGAAACAATCCTTCTCTAGAACACTGAATAATACTAGAAAATGTTAACTCAAGAGATGAAGCGAATATGAGGAATCAGAGATAAAACTTCTATAATGATATTTTTTTTTTATTAGTCTCTTTTATTCATCTTTGTCTATGTTATGGGCCATATACCAGCACAGTTATGGTTCACCTTGGCTTCCAAGTCACCGACATAAGTCATACAAGAGGATGTACAACTCAAATCTTATATAAAAGATGCTTACATGGAATGCAAAATTTTTAATGATAAATGTACATAATTCAAGCACATAGTTAATCTGTTGGGACATTTTAGGCTTGACCTCTATTTCTTCATGTACATCAAGCCACCCCAAATTGGATTTGACTGCTTCGATAACATTATTCAGGTACATAGTTAGGCAAGTCTTGATACAGTCAAATCAACTGTGATAAATTCCAGTCCATTTTAAACCAACAAAAAGGACTATGTCTCTTCCCCTAAACAACAATTCTACTTTTTAAGACTCACAAATGGTGACAATCTTGAAGATTAAAGGTCATAGACTTTCAATCCAAATTTTAAAATGAGTTTTTCTGGATAAATATCAAAGAAGAAATAAATTTGAGAGGGATATTGAAATCATATAAACCTGATCAATGAGATCAGCATTTGTTAGAGCCCATCCTTTCTTCTTGTATGCTTCTTGAACCTCTTCACATGAATTACAACACTGATCATCTGACTGAGAAAAGATAGGGAAGCTCAATCTCTATTTGTCAACAGAAACAAATTAATAACTCTCAGACAAATTCAATTTTGACCAGGACAACATACATCTTCTGCTCCATAACAAGTACCACAGTAAGCTTCATTGTGATCAAGCCTTCCTCCATGCTTTTGTAAAGGCCTTTCAATCTGTGTAAAATGGAGCACCGTGCTTGTCATAAGTCAGATAATAGGGTTAAGAATTACACATTGTACAAGCACAATGCAGATTTTGTGAATGAAAGTATTAACAGCGAGAGGTATGGATAGAAAATTGAAGATAAGATAAACAATAAGTGAATTGAAAAATACTTGATCTAAAATAAACAGAAGTACATAAACAATAGAACTGAATTAAAGAAAACAATAGAATTGAATAAAAGAAAACTGACAGTGTTTCTAATATGCATGATGATGCAACACAACAGAAAGGCACTATAACATAAGCTTGATATCCCTAAGGAAGATACAGATTGGGAAGCAAAATATGTTCATAATGTGAAATACTGATTTCAATTTGCTTTACAGTAAATTTAGGCTTGAAGATGCAAAAGCCTAGATTGTAATCCCTTTTGATTAATAAATTCTTTTGAAGGAAAAGAGTAGAATCTTTACATCAAGAATTAGATTGAGAAAATAATTATTGTTGCATGCTTCCCAGACAGTGTTGAGGATAAGGTATTAGACCGAAAAAATAATCATTGTCACATAATAATCCAGTCAGTAATTGCACATTTATCATAAGAAGAAGTATGTGCTTAAGTTTGATAAACAGTTCCATACCTGGAAATAAGGGACTCTATGACATCCTATCCAATCAAAACCTCGTTATTTTAAACAGGTCGAATGTAACAAACTTAAACCACCATATCTAAAAAAGAATCCAAACCAAAGAAGGTATTGTGCTAGTGGATTACTCTGCTGACAACCAATAGTGCCAAACAAAAATATAACCTTCAATTAGGTTAATTATAGTATATATCAATATGATGATGCACAGGGATGAGGACCTTTCGTTCTTAATAGAAAAATCACAGCATTGAAAAAATGACAGTAAAATAGCTCAGTTTGTAACACCACAAAATTTTTATTCAAAATAATAACTATTCCATATAAATCTTGTGGATTTTGGCTATTTATATGTTTGCTTTGAAGATTAGATCCAATTCAAATTTATATTGGATATTTAGTCTTTGGGAGAATATTTATCTATTACTTATGCAGTTCGTGCAAGCCAGACATAGGAATGACAATGAAACACTTATTATATTCAACTAAATCAAATCAGAAAATATATATTCCCATTCCATTCTTATCCTACCAGATTCCTCAAGAAAAAACATTCTAATCCAGATTAATTTCAACCAAATAGGGTGCAAGATTTTAGTGTCAGTAAAATGCCTTTATAAATCAGATGTCCTTCTTAACTACAGAATATCTCATACAATCAATGAAGTCTATTGAATAGCTTACACACAAATACACAAACAAAAAGAGAGCTAGGAATCAAGAAGCTGATCATCTCAACGAGAATATAGATGTAAAGTAAATTCTAGTGGCTATTTCGTAGAGCTAATACAAGAGAATTAAATAATATGACAAAATAAATTTGAAGCAAACTTGATGTTGAACTTGGAAGTGTATTCTACTAATTTAAGACCAAATGTGACAGGCTAATATCCTTATTGATTTTCGATAAAAAAAATAGTTTGAAGTTTAAAAATGAATTCAAAAAAAAGAACTAAATAGCTGAAAACCTGAAAGACAGATAGCTCTTGATAATTATTATTGGAAAAAAACAATAATCATTATAGACTTCTAAGTTCAATAGACTGGGTATATGGCATTCATATTTGACTCATACAGAAGAAGTTAAAAACCTTTGGAGCACCAATACCACCCTGCTTTGACTCGATAACATTTCCTAGATGGTCCAACCGTTTCTTTATTATATCATGCCTCTGCAAGAGAACCAGTTTAAGAAGATGAAATATTAAGGCTGTAAATAAAATGTCCATTCAGCCAGGAATAACTGAACAAACAAAAATTTTACAGTTGGAAGTAGAAACATACAATGTCATAGTGCTGCTCCCCACTTATGTCTACTGTATCAACACTAAGAAGTGAGCAGGCTACAGATGGAAAAGTAACATCAAACTGCAAGATAAACAACATGGTTATTCTTTTTTGGGAGTGATGCGGATGATTTTACTAAAAGTAGAGGGGAACATTGCACCCCTAAAGTTTACCTGATTTTGAAACATGTCCATATAGTTTGAAGATGGAAGACAATGTGACAAATTTTCAATTATCAAATGATGCCAGGTGTTTGTCACATCATTTTTCCGTTAACTTAATGGTATTAGTAGTTGGGTTAGGCGAGTTTTCAAACTCTAAGGGACATTTTGATATGTTTATGCTTTCAGGTATTCTTAGAAGTAGGCAAATCTTTGGTGGTGAAATGAAATTTTCGCCTGGCATATATTATTTTCCAAATATATCATGGAACAAATAAAAATTTCCTAAAACATGTGTGAGTTCAAAAAACAATCATATGAATAAAATGATTGTCATGAATAACAATAGAAGTAGATGCTGCAACTCAATCTACTGTTTCTAGAAATAATCCAGATATATGATTTATGACTCAAGTTTTGGATTTTAGATATTTATCCATCAAAAAGTTAAGAAAAGTCATCAAGATAAAAGTTTTATACAAGTATCACAGGCTTAAGATGCAGACTGCAGTAGTACTAGATGTGGAACAACTGCTTCAAACCAATGTCTAATCCAGACTGAAGACATACGTTGATTTGTAGCCTTTCTCCTCTTGAAGCATCTACGATCAGCCTACTCTCAGTTGCTGAGTAAAAGAAAAGTCCTAATAGAAAAAAGGGAAAACAACCAAAAAGAGGTTCATCATAGCTATACATGTTTGTATGTTTATCATGTTTAATCAATGGGTTAAATAGACAATTGAAAAAAAATAAAAAGAAAAGAAACATCATTCACAACCACGACTGCTGATTCAAAACATGAAAGGAGCCTACAGAGGATAGATAATCACAGCCATTAATAAAAAAAAAATCCTACCAATGTTGGACCAAGCCTAGAGGCAATCCTTAGCATCTAATAGCTCAATTAGCACAAATTTTATTCCCTAACAGTCTTGTCTCCAATGACTTAATCCATACAGGATATTCTTCTTTTCTTTTTCTTAGAACGATATGGGATATTTTTCTTTTTTCATGGAACCTATGCTTCAAACCACTATGATTTACCCTTATGGATTTTAGTTGTGCTTCATTGAACGTCAATTTATTCTTCCTATATTTTTCACAGAGTGATCTTCTTCATTTAAAGAGTGCTCTATTGAGCTTCCATTAATTATCATCATCTATAGCACCATGAATCTAAATCAAAAGAGTCATCATCAAGGGAATCAAACACTCAAAGAGACTAGGACTCATCAGAGTTGTTGTTTTCATTTGCTAAATGTTCTAGCTTCTCTTTTACTTTGCCTCTTCATCAGAATTGATGTCTTCAATTGGTAAATGTTCTAGTTTTTCTTTTTACTTTGCCTCTTTACTTTGATTCTTTTGATGTGTAGTTTTCTAAATTAGTTGCATAGTTTATCTTGCTGATACGCTAAGAAGGCATGAAGTGCTACCATACTTTGCAAGAACAGTCGCGGCAGCCATCGAAGACTACCATTCTAGTTCCAATATCATTTCACGAAACGGTCGCGGCACGAATTAAATATATATATCCATTTAAAATTTTGTTTAAATAAGTTTAATAATCAAATTAATAATAATATTATTATTAATTTAATTAATAATAATAATAATTTGATTAATAACAATAGGTTAATTAAAATAAATAAATATAAATATATAAAATTTATTTAGAAATTTTAGAATTTAAATTAATTTATAGAAAATTTTTTGGGAATAATTTCATTAGGCTTTGATTAAATTAGCTATTTAAGTTGGAAGTTGAGATAATTTATTAATATATAGTTTTGATTAAAACCTAAGGTTTTGATTAAAATTGTGTCTCTTTGTGCATGCACAGTGTTGTTCTGCCACCATCCGACCCGGAGTTAATATGCTCTCGAGCTGACGGCAATCATCACCAGCCACTACATACAATTCCCCTCTACAACAGTTTGTTTTCCTCCTTTCAAATGCACCGTAGGCTTCACTGTCGGCTAACACTCCTTGTTATTTCCCATCGCGAGTAGTCGAACAATACCCTCCGTAGGCAACCTGCCATCGTGGGCCTCCACCGGAGAAGAGGCCGCGAGCGGCTATCCAAAAAGAGTTGGGTAACGAATTTAATTAAGAGGAATTATCTTGGAACCTAGGGGTGTTAATTCGGGTGGGTTGAGTAGGTTCAGGTCGTGTTGAAGCAGAGATTTTACAAAAAAATCCCAACCCAAATCCGACCCGAACCCAAACACAACCTAAAACCCCCTAAACCCGAACCCAAATAACCTGACCAACCCGAATAACTCACGATTTTTTTTTTTGCTATTTTCTGTATAATTCATTATTTTTATCTCAATTCTTCATCATTATCATACTAACCTTGATATGGATATACATAATTTTCAAAATAAAATTTGATTTAACCCTAAAAAGTCCACTAAACCCTAAATTCAGGTCAACCCGAAAACCACCCAACCTGAACTCGATATTTTTCTGGTTGACTCGGAATCAAGTTGGCCGGTCGGATTCATTTTTGACATCCCTAGATTAACCCTAAGTCATTCCGTTCCAGCCATTCCGTTCTTTTACCGTTATAACGTCCGAGGATGGTGTCCCAAAGCAAGCCACATTACTTACCGGAACACTGTTTATTTACCAAACCGGAACTTTGGAACAACGTGAGGCATTCATGTGCGGGAACGCTCATTCCGACCATTCCATGTCTGTTTTGATGAACCATGAGTGCTACTGACCAAAGATATATCAATGATTTGAAAAATGACTGAACCACTAGGAAGTGTGAGAAGAGAACAGGAACATGTCAACATATACGAGAACAATCAAAGGCCAAAGGGAAATGCTCATATTGGAAATGGAGAGAAATTCAAGAAGACACGTTTGAACACCAGCAGGTCCTTAGTCTAAAAAATATGGTACGATCAAGCATATTTTATGGATCAAAAATTGTAGGACGCTTAGGAAACAACATATACAAAAATTAGTATAAAGAAGATGAGAATGGTGGAATGAATAGGGTTATAAGAAAAAGATGAGAATCTTAATTTAGCGCATATAGCAACGTATTTACATTTACAATATTGCAAATATACCATGGAAAGTTCCTCGCGTAATAATATCATAGGGATCATAATTTAATTATTCAGTGATATTTCTTTGCCAACACTTATTTTTGATGCACCCTATTCGACTGTGAAAAAAGATTAAAAGGAAATAAGAACTAGGATAAAGAGAACGAAAGAAAATTAAATAACTGTCAAAATGATGAAATTATAATAAGGACATTTTAGGAATGTAATTTGTACAAACGCTAATAACCATGATGTGATATTATTAGCCTTCCTCTTAACGAGATTTACTTGAGATTCGAAAACATATAACGACCTCTAATGGAAATTAAAAGAGATTTACATATATAAGGATTTTGAAGAGGGAATCGCGTATTTGTTTCTTTTTTTAGAAAAAAAACTAAAGGCCAGGGAGTTCCTTCAAAATGGATGGCGCTACAGAGCCAATGCAACCCGCTAATTAAACTGGATTTCCACCAGAAAAAGAAGAAAGCGCCCTCTTTTATCAAATAAAACGAACAAAAGTGAACGCTCATCGGCAATCATGTAAGCACTTTATAGAAAATCACAAGGTCACAAAAAAAACGAATCCACGAAAAATAAAAGTGAAGAAGTAAAAAAATTGGACATCTCCAAAAAGAGACACATCGGATCGCCTACTTAACCGAATTAAGAAAACAAAAAATCGATCACACGGCAAGCGATGGAAGCGAACTTACTAGTTTCGGAGATAAACAAAAAGAATATGATGATGGAAGAGACGACGGTGATGACGCCTCCGGACGAGGTCCGGGAGTGGAAATCCTCGTTTATCTTGGGGTACGCGTCGAGATTCTTGAGCTTGTTGAGAATCATCATGACGCGGCCCGGCTTCACGCGACCTCGAATTCGTCGGAAGAAATCTAGGGCTTGTGACGGCAGACCAACTCCGCCGAGGCCGCTCGGCTCCGCCGCGTTCTCGACGGAGGCCCCTCAAAATGCGTTCAATGAGAACAGATCTGCCAATTTTCCTCAGCCGCCCTATTAAATAAAGGGCAAAAGTAGCTAAATCTAAATTAGGAAAATGTATAATCTCCGTCGATTTATCTCCTCAGTTTGAAAATTCTACGTCAAATATTTTGAATTGAATTAAATTGTTCAACAGGAACCAATTACCAGTGACGGAGCAAAATAGCAAATAAGAAGGTGTAAATTGTAATGTGCATAGGGAAATGCCGTTGGCGGAAGAGGGTTTAATTTGAATTTATAGAATTTAGAGTGTTTTATTAGAGGACACGGAACGCGGTTTGACCGTCTTTAGAGACAGCAATACCGTCAAATTGCAATTAGTGAAAATAAGTGGAGAAATGTTTAAAAGTTTTCTAAGTTCTATATATTCTACTGAAAAGAATTATAATTTTCCTATTATCTTTTTAAATGATTATCAAGGTGTATTCTTTTTTATGAGAAAAAGGATAATTACCTGCCTCTCCTTTCAATTTTTATCATAAAAAACTTCCTTTTGTCGTATATTACTCGAAAATTTTTTATTCCTAAACCAACTTGCCTATTCTATAAAATTCAGTATACATAAATATGCTATTTAGTACTTATAATATAATATATTTTTACACTTGACTCTCGAAGTAAAGATAAAAAATATATAAATTCGAGGGAGGTAATATATGAATGTTGATTGTGCAAAAGCCTAAAAATTAGGACGATCAACCGAGACAACGAGAAAAAGAGTTTGTCATTTTATTGATAATGTGAGAATCATGCTCAGTAACATCAAGTCTGAAATGACTGACCTAATCCTACAAATTTTTCCGTCGGTCACTGTGAGATTCGAGTGAATTTTGGAGGGCAATTGATGGCAAAAATTAAAAAATGGTCCAAATCATTAAAAGAAAACAAGCTGGTGCAGCTATTAAGTTGATTTATTTCCTCATAAATGATCATGGGATCGATCATATGGAATTATTGGATGATGAATTTCACCTTTTATTGTTATTATGGTACAATTATTAAATTCTTTAGTTATTAATCAAATTTTAGCTCCGATGATAAATCTAAGAATGTTGACCTTTTAGATGAATCTCCGTAACGCTTCTTAATTTATTTTTACGGCTGGTGAAAATTTTTCATAGAATTTGACCAGTTATCTCAAGAATTAGTCCATTTAAGAAATTAGATATCTAGATTACAAATTTTTTTAAAAAAAATCTCTTTTCTAATTTTGCTTTTTTGTTTTCCAAAAGAATGTCTCGTCCTTTCCGTCCCTTTGTAAAATGACAGATGTCTTCAAGTTTCTGCTACACATATTAGATAATGAATTGGACAAACGGATTGTGTCAGTTATAAAATCGTTGTGTTGCAATATGAATATTAGATGACAAATTGAATCTATATTATAGTAACTATAAAACAATAATTGATACAATAGATGTAGTAACTATTGTTTAATAATTACTATAATATGAATGATGTTTTAAGTTAAATATACATTTTAACAACTATAAAATCATAGTTACTGGAATAGATGTGAAAATATAGTAGTAGTTATTTGGAAAAAAAAAAAACATGTGGCCCTCTTTTATTTTTTGTCATTTCAGTCCATTGGTCAATTGAGGTGGCAATAGCATGACAGGTCAACGACACTATTGATAAAATGAGAATAAAAATAAATATTAAAAGGGAGAGAAAAACCAGCCAATGATAATCCAGTAACCTTGCCACTGTGGCGAGGACAAGAGAAAGGAAAATCCTAGAAAATTGATGGTGACCTCGATATCATGTGAGAATGTAGCAATTGATGATTAGGTATGTTCTTATAATTCATTTATAAATCATAGGATGAACTTCAATATCAAATTAATAGGTTCTATCTTGATGTATGAAAATAAAAGATTGAACATTATATCTTGGGATTAGTTGGTTTGAAAAATCTAAATATTAGATTAAAAATAAAAATTATAGACCCTATTTACACTATAAAAAAAAAATTTATTTATCGATGGAATTTTTCGTCACAATATATTGGTATATTCGTTTACCGATGAAATTCCGACGGAAAAGTATTTGTTAGAATATTATTTGTCGTAAAGGAGGTTTCCGATGAAAATCAGAATTCCGTTGGTATTTTTTCCGACGGAATAAATATTCCATCGGTATTTTTTTCTGACGGAATAAATATTTCGTCGGTACATACCACTGGAAATATTGTGCGCCACAACCAGGATTACCAATGGAAGCAGTAGTTTCGTCGGTAATTATCGACAGAAATAATAATTCCGTCAGTAATTACCGACGAAAATAGTAGTTTCGTCGGTATTTATCGACAGAACTACTATTCCCATCAATGAATATTGACACGGAATGCCAACGAAAACAAGGTTTCTGTCGGCATTCTATAGGTAAAAAAAATTAAAGTAAAAAATATTTATATTCAAGATCTACCCTGTTTACAATTTATATATCTATATAAATCATCATAAGCAATAGCATTTCATACATATAAAGATCACATTTTATAATCATATTTTACACATTCTAACAATTTATACATACAATCACATTTTACACATCCTAACAATCCATACATATAAGTAACACAATTGTAATATAGAAACAAACACACTATAAACAACACAATCTAAACAAAACATAGTATAAATAAAATACAAACACAATAATAGAAACAAATATCCATATACAAATCTAAAGGTACATAATCAAATATACAAATTCATACTGATCCTGTCCGAACACTGAATCAATGGACGCTGGGCACGTGGCGCTCTCCGAACTGATGACGTAGATCTCCGACTGGTCGTAGGGATCTCTGGCGAACCTGCAAGGAAGTCGGGCCGGGAAGGGGTTCCCGGCGACGACCCTCCGATGCTCAAGTCAGACAAGGGGAAACTATGAAGTGGCTGTTAGGATCGGTTGAGCTAGAGGGGGGGTGAATGGCTCACTTCTTTTTCTGACCAACTTTGTTTTGCACAGCGGAAATCTGAAGGCAATGCTAACGCTGATATTTACTTGGTATCCACCTCCTCAAGGAGGTGACTAATCTAAGGATCCACACCACTCACACTCTTTCACTATCAAAAACCCTCATTCTCGGAATCACACCGAAGGTGGAGAAACCTTAACAGAAATACACCTCTCCCTTTTCTTCAAAATAAATATCACAAACGTTACAAAGAAGAAGTAGAGAGGGATTACAAGCTTTAATCAGCTTCTTCTTTGCAGGTGAGATTTCAGTACGTAGTGGAGAGGAGCTTGAACCCTTTGCTTTGAATCTTGATCACTTGAGAGCTTTCAAAAGGCTTGAAGAGCAATGGAACAGTATGTTTTTCGTTGTATTTGTTTTCCAGCTTCTTTCCGTGTTTTATACGTTGAGAAAACTAGCCGTTTCTCACGCCGCCGTCGCCGTGGATCGATTGAGGTCATATTCCAATCGATTCACAACTATCCGTTGGAAGCCATCGCGTCAAGATCGACGGTGCAGATTCTTTTATTTGACTTGGATCGATTGGGGCAGCGTTTGAATCGATTCAAGCGCTTGCTCATGAAATTAGCAGCTGCGTGAATCGATCGGCCGATCAATTCAATACCTTGAATCGATCGGCTGATCGATTCAGTGTGATTCTGTGCTTTGCACAGAATGTTCACGGATCGATCGACCGATCGATTCAATCCCTTGAATCGATCGGCTGATCGATTCAGAACGATTCTGTGCTTCGCGCAGAATGTTCACGGATCGATCGACCGATCGATTCAGTACCTTGAATCGATCGGCTGATCGATCCAGACGCATTCTGTGCTGCGCAGAACTTTACCAATCGACCAGCCAATCGATTGTCTTACCTTCAATCGATCGGCTGATCGATTCAGAGGCAATTTGCCGCACAGCCATGTCTGAATCGATTTTCCAGTCGATCTCTGACAGTGAGTCTATCACACACATAATCTTGTGACTTGCAGGAGCTTCTCTTGCCAAGAATCCGGTCCCCGACCTTCTTGGACTTCTCTTGCCTTGCATCTGGTCTTCTGACCTGCAAGAACTCTTTTTGCCAAGAATCCAGTCCTCGACCTTCTTGGTCTTCTCTTGCATCTGGTCTTCTGACCTGCAAGAAACTTCTCCTGCAAACTCACAATGCATGTTAGTTCCACCGTATTAACCTAAACTTAAATAATTGTCAACACATTGAAACTTCCAGGGCATGATTGCACCAACAATCTCCCCCTTTTTGATGTTTGACAATCTATTTAAGTTTAGGCTAATTTCCAATACAATGATAAATAATGATTGTAGCTTGCTGAAATAATAATTGCATAATTACAGTAAGCTTGATTTTAATTTACTAAGATAGGCATAAGCAATAAGCATGAACTTCAACATAGATCTCCCCCTTTGTCAAAAATCAAAAGCAAATAACTCCCCCTGAATAAGTGCACAAGGCAAATATGATAAATCCAAGGAATGCTCCCCCTAAAACACATATATCAACAGAACATAACAACACTGAAATGTAGAATCAAAAGGAGAGTGTAGCAAAAAAAATATATCATACATTCAAAATAAAAGAGAGTTCACAAAAAAGACTCCAGAACAACTATCCATACAACAAGATAAAAATACATCATATAGGAACATAAAACTCGATAAGCTCGTCTCCAGGAGGAGTGGGAGCAGGATCAGCAGCTGGAGCGGACGTAGTAGCCGGAGCAGGAACCGCCGCAGAGTCGGGATCAGGGGCATCCTCAGTAGGGGGAACAGGGGCGGGGGATGGACCAGACTGAGACGGGTGAATCGTCACCCACGAGCCCACTAAGTCCACTAGTGTGTCCAGAGTCCGTTGCATCGAAGGCATAGTCGCCTGCATCGAAGTCTGCTGCTGGACCACGGTATCCAACGTGGTACGCAGGCTGGCTACCTCCAGGGTCAGCTCCTCAAGGCGAGTGGAAACCGTCTCCTCAAGAGTCGGAGAAGCTGGCCCGTGGAACTCCTCCTCAGCCTCATCCTCCGCAGGAGCCAAGGCCTGTGCATCCCCCCTGTGGTGAGCCCGGGGTCCCTCCCCAAAAGCACGGCCATCGATCCATCGAACTCCAGCTGGACCACCAATCAGACCCGACTTCTTGAAAGAGCGGGAAGAAATCCGAGAATAAGCCACTGTCATGTGCTCCAGCCGTCCCCGGGAGACATCAACCTTCTGGGACGCCAGCCAATCTATGATAAGATGCCCGAAGGGCATATGTATCGTTTGCTGCACGGGCTGGGTGAAATGGATGATGCAATGAAAGATATTCAGAGGGATGCTGATGTCAAGGGAATGACGAATGGCGTAGAGAGCAAACATATGAGGCGGTCGTAGAGTGGCTAGGGCACGAGAGGCAATGGGGAAAAGACAGTTGATGATCACTTTAAACAAAGCGGCATTTTCAGCCGATAACTCAAGAGAAGAAAACTTAGTGATATGAGCATCTGGCCCATCCGGACGAGGACGACCAAAGAAGAACTGATGCATGGAGGCAATGCTAATATGCTCAAAAGGTGGAGGCAGCTCATCGGGAAGATTCGGATAAAAGACAAAATCATTGTTTGAGGGTAGACATTCGAGATAAGATTGAAGAATCTCATAAGAGAAGTCCAAGCTCCGTTTTGCAACACGAGTGCGATAATTTACACCATCTGAAGTGTGTAAATTATTATAGAATTCGGAGACAAGACCTATATTGATGTCCCTCTCACAAGTCAACAAAGAGTCAAGTTTATAATGCTTGAACCTATTATAGGTATCAAAACAAGAAGATCTATAATATTGCAAATTCACTGATCTAGGGGGAATAAGTTTGAAGGTGTTTTTGGTGAAAGCTTGTTGCATTACAGCATTTGGAAACCTAGGGTCAGTGGGAGGTTGAGGACGTGAGGAAGGAACAGATGACCCTTCGCCTGATTCACGGACCTTTTGTTTCTTTCTGTGGGATAGAAAACAAATGCACGAGATGCCCAGGGTTGACAGTGAACGGGAAGGAATACAAAGTGCGTGAGGAAGGGACAGTGAATGGTTTGACAGTAATGCAAAGATTCAAGGGTAATGCAAGTAATGCAATGCATGAGGGATAATGTAATGCACAAAGACACACAAAAATACAGATTAGGTCAAGAATAGGAGCAAAGAGGAACAACAAGGAGTAGAGCAACGATTTTTACCTAGGTTTAGGGTTTTGAGTCCGCATTTTGTGTGAGGACGCCGAGAAGAGGAAAGGAGCTGCCCGTGCGTCGAGAGAGAACTGGAAGAGAAGTGGAATAGCTCCTCTTCGCCGGAGAAGCACGCCGGAGTGACGATCGAGACAGGCAGAACCGTCGCCTAGGGCAAAAACCGCGTCGAGAGAGAGAAAAAGAGAAAAAAAAAGGTTAAGGGATCGATTCGGATCCACGGGTTTAAGACGGGTTTTAGCGCTTCGATCGATCGACCGATCGATTGAGAGTAATTGAATCGATCGGTCAATCGATTCACAATGCTTCTGTGAAAGTCGAACAAAAATCTGAATCGATCCATGGATCGATTCAGACGCCTTCTGTGGAAAAACGAAAGGGTATCTCAATCGATCCACTGATCGATCGAGGTGCGCTGAATCGATCCATTAATCGATTCAAATGCCCTCTGTGAACAAGCGCGAGCCTCCCAATCGATTGACCAATCGATTGGGAAGCCTGATTTTTCAGCACAGCTGAAAAACTTTCAGACCTAGGATTTGGAAAAACACAACTAAATGTATACTACCCCAAAAATCATGAAAATTTGCATAGACACTATATGTATGTCCCAAATTATAAGAAAAATAAAGTTTAATAAAAATGAACTCGCCTTAGTGAAAACTTACACAAAACCATAAATTATTGAAAACTTCAAAGATATGAGGAAGTTTGTATCTACCTGTTTCATAATAATCCCCATCTAATAACACACTTCAACCAATGTTTCAGAAGTGAGTTGTTATATGGTTAATTGAAAATTTCCAATCATAATCATAGGGCAACGAGCACATGAGTTGTACACTTGCTTTCCCTATGATTGGACAAATGAATGTTTCATGTTAAAATCATTTTTCTTGACCAATTTAATGCATCATAACAAGCATTATGATCAAGATAAATGCTCCTAACCTCTCACCCCCATCTAAATCACACAAAGAAGATACCCCTAAGTGTTTGTGAGAGGCAAAAATTTAGGTGAAGAACCCAAAGGCTCTACCTATAAAGTGACCATGGAGGATTTGATTTAATCAATACAACACATTCCCAATTCTCTTCTAAGAAAGCTAAATTCAACTTCGGGAAGAGATTTGGTGAAGATATTGGCTAAGTTAGATTTTGATCCAACATAATTTAAAATGATATCACCTCGAGTTACATGATCACGGATAAAATGATGTTTAACCTCTATGTGTTTCGTTCTTGAATGATGAACGGGATTTTTTGTTAAATTGATTGTACTCACATTATCACAAAGTACTTGAACATTGTTATAGGTAAGTTTATAGTCTTCTAGAGTATGAGTCATCCACAATAATTGCGATACACACTCTCCCATGGCAATATATTCCGCTTCGGTTGTGGAGAGAGCTACACAATGTTGTTTTCTACTTGACCAACTTACTAAAGAGGACCCTAGAAATTGACAACTACCACTAGTGCTTTTGCGATCCAACTTGCATCCGGCATAATCGGAATCGGTATAGCCCACTAGGTCAAAAGTTTCGGTTCTAGGATACCAAAGACCAACATTTTGAGTCCCCTTGAGATAACGAAGAATTCGCTTAACGGCACTCAAATGTGACTCCTTGGCACAAGATTGATACCTAGCACATATACCTACGGCGAAAAGTATATCCGGTCTACTAGCTGTGAGATAGAGAAGACTTCCTATAGCACTACGATACACTTTGGAGTCAACTTCTTTCCCCTCAATGTCTTTATCCAACTTAGTATTTGTGGCCATGGGGGTAGATATTTCCTTTGCATTTTCCATTCCAAATTTCTTAAATAGCTCTTTGACATATTTGGATTGATGAATGTAAATGCCCTCTTTTGTTTGCTTAATTTGTAATTCTAGGAAAAATGTCAACTCACCAACCAAACTCATTTCGAATTCACTCTCCATGTGATTAATGAATTCATTTAAAAAATCTTTATTTGTAGAACCACAAATAATGTCATCTACATATACTTGGGCCACAAACAAATCATTACCATTATTTTTCAAGAATAAAGTAGGATCAATTTTTCCTCTATGAAATTCTTTTGATACTAGAAATGTTGACAATCGTTCATACCAAGCCCGAGGAGCTTGTTTTAGTCCATATAAGGCCTTTTTAAGTTTATATACATGGGTTGGACACTCCAAATTTTGAAATCCCGGTGGTTGCTCAACATATACTTCTTCTTTTATTACACCATTTAAAAATGATGATTTTACATCCATTTGGTACAATTTGAAGCCCTTGTGGGCGGCAAAGGCCAACATCATTCTAATTGACTCCAATCTTGCTACGGGTGCATAAGTTTCATCATAGTCCAACCCTTCTACTTGATTGAAACCCCTAGCGACCAATCTAGCTTTGTTTCTCACCACTATCCCTTTATCATCAAGTTTGTTCCTAAAAACCCATTTTGTATCAATAATTGATTTGTTGTTAGGCCTAGGAACTAAATCCCAAACTTGACTTCTCTCAAATTGAGATAATTCATCTTGCATTGCTAAAATCCAATCCGGATCAAACAAGGCATCATCAATGGTTTTTGGTTCTATTTGAGATATTAGGGTAACTTGACTTCCTTCATTTCTAAAGTAAGATCAAGTTCTCACTCCTTGAGTAATGTCTCCTACTACTTGATCTAAGGGATGATTTACATGAGTCCTAATAGGTCTTGAGTCTTGATTTGTTATAATTTCGGGTTCAAGTGGCAAAGGTTCATTTTTCTCACCATCACTTTCTTGATTTTCTTCTCCTTGATGATTTACCTCATTTAGTGTTAGTTTCTCTAACTCAAATTGTAATTCTTCATTGTTTGTTCTTATAGCGTTTAAAGAGGGATTTTCTTCAAATACAACATTTAGTGATTCTTCAACTAGTTTTGATCTTTTATTGTAAATTCGGTATGCCTTGCTATGACTTGAGTATCCTACAAGAATCCCCTCATCCGCCTTAGCGGAAAACTTTCCCAAGTGATCCTTGGTGTTTAGAATATAGACCTTACACCCAAATACTCTAAGATGCTTAATTGTAGGTTGTTTACCAAACCACAATTCATGAGGTGTTTTTCCTAGAAACCTATGTATTAAAGTTCAATTTTGGACATAACAAGCCGTATTGATTGCTTCGGCCCATAGGAAACTATGTAGTGAATATTCATTTAACATGCTCCTAGCGGCCTCTTGTAACACCCTATTTTTTCTCTCAACAACTCCATTTTGTTGAGGTGTTCTAGGGGTTGAAAACTCATGTTTGTAGCCTTTTTCCATACAAAAACTTGTGAATCTATCATTTTCAAACTCACCTCCATGATCACTTCTTATTTTGTTTATCTTATGAGCCTTTTCATTTTCTACCCTATTACAAAAAGCAATCAAGGTATCTAGAGTTTGATCCTTATGTTTCAAGAAAAACACCCATGTATATCTAGTGTAATCATCCACAATTACAAAGCAATATCTACTACCATTTAAAGAAATATATTTGCTACTATCAAATAAATCCATGTGAATGAGCTCTAAAGCATTTGAAGTACTTACAACATTTTTACCTTTATGAGTAGCTTTGGTTTGCTTACCCATTTGACATGCATCACATATTTTGTCCTTTTGAAACTTCAACTTTGGCAATCCGTGCACCAACTCCTTCCTTGAGAGATTTTTGATATTCTTCATGTTGGTGTGAGCGAGTCTCCGGTGCCAAAGCCACGTCTCCTCTTCTTTGGACATGAGACACTTAGCAAACACATTAGTAGCACCAAATAGTTCAACTTGATAAATATTTTCTTTTCTATGGCCTATGAGAATATTGGTGTTTAGTTCACTATGTTTGACTAGGCATTGAGATGAGTTGAACTCAACTCTATACCCCGAGTCACATAGTTGACTAACACTCAAGAGATTAAAAGCCATGCCTTTTACTAGTAACACATTTTTTATTACAAATTTCTCGGAAATTCTAATATCTCCAATTCCTATAACTTTTAGCTTACCACTATTACCAAAAGAAACGGTACCTTTACTTTTGTGTCTAAATGATGAAAATTTTGATGAGTCTCCCGTCATATGCTTAGAGCATCCACTATCTACGAACCATGTTGTTGGATGCTCCCCCTTTGCGCATGCCTGTTTAAACACGATGAACCAAATGTTTTGGTACCCACACTTTCAGTCCGGTAGCATCAATAACAAATTGCTTGGGTACCCAAGCTTGAACAACCTTAACCCTTGAAGCATGGTTTCTACTAATTAGGGACATGAATTTAACTTCCTTATCTTGAGATTTGAAACCTAGTCCCGCTTTATTGTACACGCCTCTTTGAGCTCCTAGAATCATGTCTAAGTATTTTGAGCTTGAAGTAAATTTTACTAGAGCACATCTAAGATCATCAACTTGTGATTTCAATGATACATTTTCTTTTTCAAGATCATCAACATCATTTTTGTCATTTTCATGAAGCATGCAACTTTCACATGGCACAATTTCATTTTTGAGTGATTTCAATTCATTTTGCAATCTTTTGACCTTCCCTTTTGATTTAGCTAGTGCATTGGTTAAGCATGCAATGGTGGCATACATCTTATCAAGCTTGGGAGAAATTACCTCATCATCACTAGAAGATGACTCACTTGAAGACTCCACATCTTCTTCATGACTATCTTCATCTTCACTATCTTCTACATGACTTAAGGCCATGAGAGCCATGTGCTTTGAGCTCTTCCTTTCATCTTCTTCTGATGAGATTGATGATGAGTCATCCCATGTGGCTTTCAACGCCTTCTTCTTTTTCTTGATCTTTTCCTCTTGCTTCTTCAACTTTGGACACTCCGTTTTGTAGTGCCCATTTTTCTTACATTCATAGCAAATTACATCAGTTTTATTCTTAGAATCCACAAGAGATTTACCTTTTCTTTTCTCATCATTGAAGATTTTCTTAACATCCTTTTTGTCAAACTTCCTTGAATGTCTCATCATTCTTCGAACGAAGTTTGCCATTTCACTTGATGATAGCTCTTCATCACTATCACTATCACTATCTTGTTCGGATTCTGAAGATGACTCCTTCTTCTCCTTTTTCTTTTCCTTGTGCTTCTTTTTGCTCTTTTCACCTGCAACCAATGCTATACCTTTCTCCTTATGGCTTGTGTTAGCTTACTCATGCAATTCAAGTTCACAAAATAATTCATCCAATTTCACTATTGACAAATCCCTTGAAACCTTATAAGCATCCACCATGGATGACCATAAAGAGTTTCTTGGGAAAGATTTTAAAGCATACCTTATGAGATCTCGGTTCTCCACACTCTCTCCAACTGAATGAAGACCATTTAGGAGTTCCTTGAATCTCCCATGTAGTGAGCTTACCGTTTCTCCATCCTTCATGGTGAAGTTTTGAAGTTGATTTATCAACAAATCCCTCTTTGCAATTCTTGAATCCTTGGTGCCTTCATTTAGTTCAATAAGCTTATCCCACAAATCCTTGACACTCTTAAAGGGTCCAACTTTGTTGAGTTGTTCCGAGCTTAATCCACATTGAAGAGTCATAATCGCCTTTGCATTTGCTTGAGCCTTCATTTTTTGTTCAACAGTCCACTTGGATGACTCAAGCATTTTTCCATTTTCAGTTGGCACCATGAATCCCTCCGTGATTGAGAACCACATATCAATTTCGGTCATGAGATAGTGTTCCATGCGGCTCTTCCAATAAGCAAAATTGCTGCCTTCATAGAATGGTGGTGGTGAAGTACTATGTCCCTCCTTCATTGACATCTTGTAGCTCTTTAACTTGTGCTTTCTTGACGATGAATCCTCAAAAGCAAACCAATGCTCTGATACCACTTGTTAGGATCGGTTGAGCTAGAGGGGGGGGGGGGTGAATGACTCACTTCTTTTTCTGACCAACTTTGTTTTGCACAGCGGAAATCTGAAGGCAATGCTAACGCTGGTATTTACTTGGTATCCACCTCCTCAAGGAGGTGACTAATCCAAGGATCCACACCACTCACACTCTTTCACTATCAAAAACCCTCCTTCTCGGAATCACACCGAAGGTGAAGAAACCTTAACAGAAATACACCTCTCCCTTTTCTTCAAAATAAATATCACAAACGTTACAAAGAAGAAGTAGAGAGGGATTACAAGCTTTAATCAGCTTCTTCTTTGCAGGTGAGATTTCAGTACGTAGTGGAGAGGAGCTTGAACCCTTTGCTTTGAATCTTGATCACTTGAGAGCTTTCAAAAGGCTTGGAGAGCAATGGAACAGTATGTTTTTCGTTGTATTTGTTTTCCAGCTTCTTTCCGTGTTTTATACGTTGAGAAAACTAGTCGTTTCTCACGCCGCCGTCGCCGTGGATCGATTGAGGTCATATTCCAATCGATTCACAACTATCCGTTGGAAGCCATCGCGTCAAGATCGACGGTGCAGATTCTTTTATTTGACTTGGATCGATTGGGGCAGCGTTTGAATCGATTCAAGCGCTTGCTCATGAAATTAGCAGCTGCGTGAATCGATCGGCCGATCAATTCAATACCTTGAATCGATCGGCTGATCGATTCAGTGTGATTCTGTGCTTTGCACAGAATGTTCACGGATCGATCGACCGATCGATTCAATCCCTTGAATCGATCGGCTGATCGATTCAGAACGATTCTGTGCTTCGCACAGAATGTTCACGGATCGATCGGATGATCGATCGATCGGCTGATCGATCCAGACGCATTCTGTGCTGCGCAGAACTTTACCAATCGATTGTCTTACCTTCAATCGATCGGCTGATCGATTCAGAGGCAATTTGCCGCACAGCCATGTCTGAATCGATTTTCCAGTCGATCTCTGACAGTGAGTCTATCACACACATAATCTTGTGACTTGCAGGAGCTTCTCTTGCCAAGAATCCGGTCCCCGACCTTCTTGGACTTCTCTTGCCTTGCATCTGGTCTTCTGACCTGCAAGAACTCTTTTTGCCAAGAATCCAGTCCTCGACCTTCTTGGTCTTCTCTTGCATCTGGTCTTCTGACCTGCAAGAAACTTCTCCTGCAAACTCACAATGCATGTTAGTTCCACCGTATTAACCTAAACTTAAATAATTGTCAACACATTGAAACTTCCAGGGCATGATTGCACCAACAGTGGCTTCCAATCTCAGAGAATGCGTACCTCCGGCGAAGTGTGAGGACCCTTATATAGAGTTGTGAAGAGGCTTGCACACACATACCGAGGCGAATATGTGTCCTCTTACCATACCTCAGTATGGGCTTGTCAGAGGAGCTTGTCTGACACCATACTGCTACAGTCCGAGCACCTCTCTGATGGGATGGCAGAACCTTCTGTCGTAAGGTTCAGCGTATGACTTGGTCGTGTGACATGCCTGTTGTCAGAAGATGTTTCCCGATGTTTCCCTTGTCCTTTTGTCTCTTCTGTTCCCGCGCCGAGCGTCCGGCCGCTCGGCGGGCACATCGCGTCCGACCGGATGTAAGTACTGGTACGCTCGGGAGATTCCCGGTCGTGTGCTCGGCTGAGACTGTTCATGGCATTGTTGCCTTACGCCTCGGCCGAGCGGTCCACCCGCTCGGCCCGGCGACTTTGTTCACCATGAGCGTCGGAAACCCGACTCCCCGCGGGGTTGTCTTCGATTCTGTTCTGACCCATTCGACCCGTTGACCCGACCCTTATCCGATCGACCGAACCTCATCTCACCCTTATATTTTTGACCTCTACGTGTCATTGACTTCCCTCAAAGGGGGTCCCCCGTCCTTACTGCCGAATCACTTGCCTCCCCTTCAAGTCTAGTCGAAGGAGGTGATTCGTCCGACTGACTGGACCATCAGTTGCGCCGAGCGGCGTCTATAAGCAACTATCCTCCGCTCGGCCCCCACGGGGGCAGCTATAACGTTGGTCGACGCCAACATTCCTCAGATCTCTTCGAAGCTTGTGCCAATCTCCATCATTAAGGCCGGGCACGCGCTCTGTGCCTCGTTAAGGCGCTTCTTAAATGCTCTCCCGTGATGGAATGTCACGTGGCATTGCTGCCGTCATCGTACGGCGGCGACGCCGCGAGTGACGAGACTGAGGCGGTCTGAAATGGACGGCGTGATGCGTGCTCCGGTTCTCGTGACCTGAATCCGACGGCGGAGGCTGCTCGGGCTCAACCCTATAAAGCCTTCGCCTTCTCCGCCTTCGCCGCATTTCTGCTCTCGCGTGCCCAGAAGCTCCCTTCAGCGTTTCAGCGCTCCGGCAGCTTTGGTTCTCCCTTTTCCGGTGATTCCGCATTCCTCGTCGATCCTCCTTCTTCTCTGTAAGGCTCTTCTTCTGTTCTATCTTTAGTTCTTGTGCTTTCTTTGCGTTTCTTTCCCGAGTTTTGATTCTTGGGGCACTGTTTCGTTTGCCATCTTCTTTCTTCTATCCTCTGCCTTTCGTCTTTTTTGGTTTCGTCCGTTCGGACCATGACCAGTTCCTCTCAACCCCAAGACCAAGCCCTCGGGCCGTGGTACACCACCATAGAGTCGTGCTTCGATCGGCGCGACGCCGATATTCTGATGGATAATTTTGACATCCCATCTGACTTCGAAATTATCTTACCCACTCCCTCCGCTCGGCCACACAAACTGCCGTGCGGAGCTTTTTTGTGTTTTCTGCGACCAGTTCATAGCCGATCTGCGATTTCAAATTCATCCCTTCATCGCTGAAGTTTGCAATTTTTTCGGCATTCCGCTCGGAAGCCTAGTTCCTAACACTTTCCGCCTTCTATGCGGAGTCGTCGTCTTATTCAAAATTCATCACATTCCCCTCCGACCGGAGGTTTTCTACTATTTCTACTACCCTAAACAGTCTGAGCTGGGTACCTACATGTTCCAAGCTCGGCCCGGTTTAGTTTTCTTCAATAAATTGCCCTCTTCCAATAAACATTGGAAAGAGTTCTACTTCTACCTTCGTATGCCCGAGCGGGCCTCCTTCCGAACCCAGTGGCAGGTCGGACCGCCAATTTCCCCAGAGCTCAAAAGGTTCAAGACCCGACCGGACTACCTTCACGCCACCAACATGCTAGCCGGTCTGAAATTTAACATCACTAAGTTCCTTCCTGAAGGGGTGATATACATATTCGGCCTGAGTTCGATCAGGACCCCCCTTCCGAGTGGCTTCAGTAAGAATCTTACTTGTACATTCGCCTTGATTGCTAACTGATTTTCTCCTTTTTCCTTTGCAGCGAACATTGTCTTGGAGTCGGTGATGGCTGGAATTTTGAAGAGGAAGGCGGCGGCACTCGAGGCCGCAGCTGCCAAAGAAAAGGAGACGCTTGGCATTGATCCGGTCGGCTCGCATGAGGGGGAGAGCGATACGAATGCGGGGGAGTCAGCCGCTCAGGCTTCTCTCCCAGAGCCAGCGGCTGGCGCAACTGCTAGTCGAGAGCCTTCCGTCCGGGAGCAAGGCTCGGCTCAGGAGGAAGAGCGCCCGCTCAGGCAAAAGAGACGCCGAGTGGAGACACCCCTCCGATCGGCCACGTCCGCGGTCCAGCCATCCGAGCGGACCACCGCGGATTCTCGAGGCAAAGCCCCAGTGGTGGAGGCGATCTCTTCCGATCGGACCCCCTCCCAGTTGGACGCATCCGCGGACCCCCTCGAGGCCATTCCTGTCAGCGTTCTTCCGCCCGCTTCTCGCCGAGTCCAACGCTCGACCATTTTGTCGCAATTTTCTGCACCGGCCTTCGATCTGTCTCCAGCTTCGGCCCAGACGACTCCCGGTCGGCACCGTACCATCCGGGTCTCCTTGCATCTCCCCACCGAAGAGCTGATGTTGGAGTCTGATCGGCCAACCGCGCCCGAGCACATGATTACAATGAAGGGGCCCCTAGCCGAGATGTGGGCCGATGCTCGGGCGCGCGTCGCCATAATTCCACTCAGCAATCTGGCCAACAGCCACATGCAACAGGCCACGGGGGTAAATTTGTTTTCTTCAAGTCTTTTATACGCTTCTTCCGATCGGTTGTTAATGATCTTATTTATTGACAGAGATGGGTGGAGGAGATCATCGTCTCCAACCGTTTGGCGATGGTGGACGAGGAGCTAAAAAGGTTAAGGAGCTCGAGCGGCGCACCCTCTCAGGGTCCATCATACGCCGAGCTGCAGAGGGAGCTCAAAAAGACCTAAGACCTGTTGGAGGCCGAACGGAAGAAAACGGCCGACCAGGCTTATACTCTAAGCGAACTTGATCGTCAGGTCAAATCATTGGACCGAAAGATAAGCCTGGCAACCGAGCGGAAGAAAACAGTTATCTCCGATCTTGAGAAGAAGAATATCGAGGCTCGGGGCCTGGAGCAGCGAGTCAAATAGTTGGTGGAGCAGCTGGACGGTGAGAAGGCAAGCCGCTCGGCCGAGGCAATTAAGCATAAGGACGAACTGAAAACTCTGCAGGAGTCCCTCGCAGCCTCCCAAGCGGCCTTCAAGGAATATCAAGAGGCTGAGCCTGGCCGAGTCGCAGCCCTGAGGCTGAATTACATCCGTTCGGACGAATTCTTGGAGAAAGTATGCGAACGGATGTACACTGCCTTGGAACTCGCTATGACTGCCACCACAACTTATTTGAAGTCCAGGAGTCATCTTGCAGACTCCGTCCTCATCCCGGCCCAAGACCAAGCGGCGCTCCTCGGCACCATCCCCCAAGACCTTTATGATTTCCTTTAGTAGAAGTTTTTATGTAATTAGGCCGCTCAGCCGAAAACTATCCTTGTTTTGTAATTCGGCCGCTCAGCCTTAATTTCTTTAATGATATGCTATCCTTTCGTTTGCTTTTTCTTCTGCTAATCAATACGCGTGCTGTCCGCTCGGCTCACCAACTACCGTGGTACATGTTCCCGTACTTCTCCCGTTATTCGCCTCTCATCCCACTTCTCGTGTTCGGAAGGGATTTTTTACGAAGTATTTTGCATAGCTAGTCCACTCGGCTGAATATATCCTGTTTCGCAAATGGACTTTTCGCTAGATGTTTATGAAGTACTTTTAGTTACTTGGCCGATCGGCTAATCGACTTAAAAGTTGACCTCTTTATAGTCGCCGGCGTGACTCTCAATTTTTAACGTCGGAGCTCGACGGTCTTCCGGCCGGAGGGTTTATAGTCGCCGGCTCGATTTTTAACGTCGGAGCTCGACAGTCTTCCGGCCGGAGGGTTTATAGTCGCGAGCGCGACTCTCGATTTTTAACGTCGGAGCTCGACGGTCTTCCGACCGGAGGGTTTATAGTCGCGGTCTTCCGGCCAGAGGGTTTATAGTCGCCGGCGCGACTCTTGATTTTTAACGTCGGAGCTCGACGGTCTTCCGGCCGGAGGGTTTATAGTCGCTGGCGCGACTCTCGATTTTTAACGTTGGAGCTCGACGGTCTTCCGGCCAGAGGGTTTATAGTCGCCGGCGCGACTCCCGATTTTTAACGTCGGAGCTCGACGGTCTTCCGGCCGGAGGGTTTATAGTCGCCGGCGCGACTCGATTTTTAACGTCGGAGATCGACGGTCTTCCGGCCGGAGGGTTTATAGTCGCCGGCGCGACTCTCGATTTTTAACGTCGGAGCTCGACAGTCTTCCGGCCGAAGGGTTTATAGTCGCCAGCGCGACTCTCAATTTTTAACGTCGGAGCTCGACGGTCTTCCGGCCGAAGGGTTTATAGTCGCCGGCACGACTCTCGATTTTTAAAGTCGGAGCTCGACGGTCTTCCGACCGGAGGGTTTATAGTCGCCGTCGACTCGATTTAACGTCGAGCTCGGCGGTCTTCCGGCGGAGGGTTTATAATCGCCGCGACTCTCGATTTTAACGTCGAGCTCGGCGGTCTTCCAGCCGGAGGGTTTATAGTCGCCGGACTTTGGTTTTTATAACATCGGAGCTCGGCGGTCTTCCGGGGGTTATAGTCGCCGGCAACTCTCGATTTTAACGTCGGAGCTCGGCGGTCTTCCGGCGGAGGGTTTATAGTCGCCGTGCGACTCTCGATTTTAACGTCGGAGCTCGATGGTCTTCCGACCGGAGGTTTATAGTCGCCGGCGACTCTCGATTTTAACATTGGAGCTCGATGGTCTTCGGCGAGGGTTTTTATAGCCGGCACGACTCTCGATTTTAACGTCGAAGCTCGGCGATCTTCCGGCCGGAGGTTTATAGTCGCCGGCGACTCTCGGTTTTAACATCGGACTCGGCGGTCTTCGGCGGAGGGTTTATAATCGTAGCGACTCTCGATTTTTAACGTCGGAGCTCGACGGTCTTCCGGCCGGAGGGTTTATAGTCGCCGGCGCGACTCTCGATTTTTAACGTCGGAGCTCGACGGTCTTCCAGCCGGAGGGTTTATAGTCGCCGGCGCGACTCTTGATTTTTAACGTCGGAGCTCGACGGTCTTCCGGCTGGAGATTTTTAACGTCGGAGCTCGACGGTTGTTTCGATTCGGCCGACGATGCCCTATACTTGCGTTAATTCTCTAATTTTTTACTCCTGCATTTCAAGTATACAGCTGAACGGAAAAGATACAGCATATATTACATTGGCGCACCTTTCACCCCGCCCGGTAAGGCTGGAGGTGGTTCGCGCTCCATGGTCGATCCAATTGTCGTCCGTCTTCATCCTCCAGATAATAGGCACCCGAGCGGAGCTTTTCGATGACTTTGAAGGGGCCAGCCCAAGGAGCCTCCAGCTTGCCAACGTCCCCGACCGGCTTTACTTTCTTCCACACTAGGTCACCGACCTGGAAGGCTCTAGGGATCACGCGCCGGTTGTAGTTCTGCTTCATTCTCTGCCGGTATGCCATCAGCCGGATGGACGCCTTGGCTCGCTCTTCGTCAATCAAGTCCAATTCCAGCTACCTCCGCTCGGCGTTGTCATCATCATAGTTCTGGATCCAGATGGACTCTATGCCGACTTCAACCGGGATAACTGCTTCACCGCCGTATACCAAATGGAATGGCGTGACGCCCGTTCCCTCTTTTGGGGCAGTGCGGATAGCCCATAGAATGCCCGGCAGCTCGTCCACCTAGCTTCCTCTCATATGGTCGAGCCGACCTTGAAGAATGCAAAGAATCTCTTGGTTGGCTACTTCGGCTTGATCATTGCTCTGGGGATACGCCACGGAAGTAAAATGTTGTTCGATGCCATAACTTTTGCACTATTCTTCGAGCTGCTTCCCTGCGAACTGTTGTCCGTTATCAGATACGAGCCGGCGAGGAATGCCGAACTGACAGATTATATGCTGCCAGATAAACCTTTTGACCATCTGCTCGGTGATCTTGGCTAGTGGTTCGGCCTCCACTCATTTGGAAAAGTAATCGACCGCCACTAGAAGAAACTTCCGCTGACCGGTCGCCATAGGGAACGGACCCACGATATCCATTCCCCACTGATTGAACGGACAAGATACCGTAGACGCTGTCATCTCCTCTGCCGGTCAGTGGGAGAAGTTGTGGTACTTCTGGCAGGAGAGGCACGTCGCGACAGTCCGAGCGACGTCTTCTTGCAGTGTTGGCCAGAAGTACCCAGCCAGCAGGATCTTCCTAGCCAGCGATCGTCCGCCCGGATGTCCTCCTCATGATCCTTGGTGCACTTCCTGGAGTATGTACGCCGCGTCTTCCGAGCTTACACATTTCAAAAGTGGGCGGGAGAAAGCCTTCTTGTAGAGTTGGTCTCCAACGAGTGTGAACCGACCGGCTCTCCTCCTCAATAGCTGGGCTCCCCTCCCGATCGGAAGGTGTAGCACCCGAGCGGAGAAACTCCATGATGGCTGCCCTCCAGTCGCTCGGGAATGTGAGGCCTTCCATCCGGGCGATGTGCGCCACCAAGGATACTTGCTCAATTGGCTGATGGATGACAACCGGTGATATTGCACTTGCGAGTTTGGCTAACTCATCTGCCGCCTGGTTTTTCGCTCGGGGTATCTTCTGGATAATAACTTCTTTGAAGTGGGCCTTGAGCTTTTCGAAGGCCTCAGCGTAAAGCCTGAGCCGAGCGTTGTTAATCTCAAAAGTACCTGAGAGCTGCTGGGCGGCCAACTGAGAGTCTGAATGGAGTGTCACCCGACCGGCTCCTACATGCCGAGCTGCCTGCAAGCCGGCTATGAGGGCCTCATATTCCGCTTCATTATTCGTGGCTTTGTAGTCTAACCGGACGGATAGGTGCATCCGTTCCTCTTGGGGAGAGAGTAATAGCACACCAATCCCGCTACCGAGCCGAGCAGACGATCCATCCACAAATATTTTCCACATAGCTTCGGGCTCGGGCTTTTGCACTTCGGTAACAAAATCTGCTAAGGACTGCGCCTTTATCGCCGAACGGGGTTGATATTGAATGTCGAATTCACTCAACTCCGTTGTCCATTTGATGAGCTATCCGGACGCTTCTAGATTCAACAGTACTCTCCCCAATGGGTTGTTCATCCGGGCGATGATCGTATGTGCCAGGAAATAAGGACGCAGTCTCCGAGCGGCGAGGACCAAAGCAAAAGCCAGCTTCTCGAGCCTAGTGTAGCGAGATTCAACATCTTTTAGAATATGGCTCAAGAAGTACACGGGTTGTTCTTCTCCGCTCGTCCTCACTAATGCCGAGCCCACTGCCTGCTCGATTGAAGATAAATAAATACAAAGCGACTCACCTACAGCTGGCTTGGCTAACACGGGCAAAGAGTTCAGGTATGTCTTCAGCTCTTCAAACGCCCGATCGCATTCCTCGTCCCAATGGAACTTAGTAGCTTTACGTAGGATCTTGAAAAAAGGGAGACTCCGGTCGGCAGTCTTCGAGATGAATCTTGACAATTCAGTTATCCGCCCGGTCAAGCGCTGTACTTCCCTCAGATTTCTCGGGGGCGACATATCTTGCAACGCTTTTACCTTGCTGGGATTTGCCTCGATGCCCCGCTCAGTCACAATATAGCCCAAGAAACGCCCCGCCTTTTGCTCCGAACAGACATTTCTGAGGGTTGAGCTTGACTCCATATTTCCTCAGCGTTCGGAAGGTCTCCTCTATAAACCCTCCACTCGGATGATAGTGTTTTGTTCAGCGCTGAAGTCCCTCTTCCTTTGCTTCACTGGCCGAGCGTCCGGTCGGACGTGAAGCTCATGTTGTGCGATACTTGGCGAAATCCCCGGCAGCTCATGCGTAGACCAAACGAAGACGTCGCAGTTTCTCTGGAGACATTTGATCACCTCCTTTTTCTGGCTTGCCTCCAGATCGGCCGCAATAAATGTGGTGGCCTCCGATTGGGTCGGGTGAATCTGCACTTTCTCTTTTTCTTCATAAATCAAAGAGGGTGGTTTTTCGGTTATGGCGTTCACCTCGATCCGGGGCATCTTCCGAGCGGAATTAGCTTCGGCTCGGACCATCTCGACGTAGCATCGTCGAGCCGCCAGCTGGTCTCCTCGCACTTACCAACTTTATCTTCAACCGGGAACTTAATTTTTTGGTAGAAGGTGGAGACAGCCTCTCGGAACTCACTGAGCGCCGGTCGTCCCAAGATAACATTGTATGCTGAAGGAGAGTCGACCACGACGAAGTTGGCAGTCCGCATCCTTTTGAGCGGCTCTTCTCCCAGTGAAATAGCCAGTCGGACCTGTCCGACCGGCAGAACTTCATTGCCCGTAAACCTGTAGAGGGGGGTTGTCATGGGCAGCAACTCGGCTCGATCAATTTGCAGTTGGTTGAAGGCCTTTTTGAATATAATGTTGGCCGAGCTTCCTGTATCGATGAAAATACGGTGAATAGTATAATTAGCTATTACCGCTTTGATGAGGAGGGCGTCGTCATGTGGCACTTCGACTCCATCAAGGTCCCTGGGCCCGAAGCTGATTTTGGGCCCGCTCGCCCGTTCTCGACTGCAGCCGACCGCATGGATTTGGAGTTGTCTGACACTCGCCTTCCTTGCTCTGTTGGAGTCACCTCCGGTCGGTCTGCCAGCGATGATGTTGATTTCACCTCGGGACATGTTGCTTCTATTTTCTTCCTCCCGTGCGGACGGCCTAGGCCGTTCCTTGGACATCCGGGGATTGTCCTCGTGCCTTTGAGGATGATGCCGCTCGGGAGACAGTTGTTGTCGCCTGTCGGATATCCGCCGCTCGGATTCATAGTGTCACTGTCGCCTGTCGGATGATGGTGATCGACGACGGGTACTCCGAGGAGCGGGATGGCCGATCAGGGGAAGGCTTCGGCAATCTCGCGTGTTATGCGTGTCGGTCCGGTGAAACGAGCAAAACATGGGGGTCCATACCTTCTTCTTTGGTTTGGGCCGCTCGGCAGCTACCTCTTGGACGCCATGGGACCTCGCATGATGAGAGCGGACTGCTTCGGTCCGTGGTCCTCTGGGTGGCTCCTGTCGAGTGACAGCCTTCCGCTCGGCAGGGGCTATCCGCTCAGTTGGAACTTCTTTTATTCGGGCCGCCTGTGCTTCCTCCACATTAATGTGTTCATTGGCCCGGTGTAACATATGATCGTAGTCTCGGGGCGGCTTCCGAATGAGTGAACAGAAGAAGTCACCGTCCACGAGGCCTTCTGTGAACGCATTCATCATCGTTTCTGAGGTGGCTGTTGGAATATCCATGACCACTTGGTTGAATCGTTGGATGTATGCTCTGAGCGACTCTCTGGGATCTTGCTTGATGGCGAATAGGCTGACACTAGTCTTCTGGTAACGCTGACTGCTTGCAAAATGGTGGAGGAAGGTCGTGCGGAACTCTTTGAAATTTGTGATGGATCCGTCCGACAACCTCCGAAACCACCGTTGCGCCGATCCCGAGAGGGTGGTAAGGAACACCCGGAACTTTACTACATCTGTGTATTGATGTAGGGTAGCTGTGTTGTCGAACTTACCCAGATGGTCGTCCGGGTCGGTGGTTCCGTTGTATTCCCCGATCGCCGGTGGAACATAATGCTTTGGCAGAGGGTCCCGCAGGATGGCCTCTGAAAATTACCGGTTGATCCGCTCGGGGGAGGCGTCCGTTCGGGGAGCCTTGCCTTTTCTGTTGTCTCGCCTGGGCGCCTCGTCGGACGAAGATCCTCGGTCACGATTAACTGTTGCGGCTTCAGGAGGCGTATGAAATAGGGCCCGATGAAATGGAATTGTGGCTGGCGGTGCTTCCGCTTGGCCCCCTGATACTGACTTCGCTTGTTGCTCCATCCGCTCGGCTTGCGCATTCTGTTTCTGTTGTTCCACAAGCTTAGCTGCTCTTGCCTCGATCAGAGCGTCGAGCTCCTCCGTGGAGAGCATCACCGTATGCGATCATCCAGCTTTGTCCATTGCTTCCGCTCGGATGCAGGTGCGTTCCCACAGACGGCGCCAATTTGATCATGTCCGAACGTTGAATCAATGGACGCTAGGCACGCGGCGCTCTCCGAACTGATGACATAGATCTCCAGCTGGTCGTAGGGATCTCCGACGAACCTGCAAGGAAGTCGGGCCGGGAAGGGGTTCCCGGCGACGACCCTCCGACGCTCAAGTCAGGCAAGGGGAAACTATGAAGTGGCTTCCAATCTCAGAGAATGCGTACCTCCGGCGAAGTGTGAGGACCCTTATATAGAGCTGTGTTGCGCACACATACCGAGGCGAATACGTGTCCTCTTACCATACCTCAGTATGGCCTTGTCAGAGGAGCTTGCCTGACACCATACTGCTACAGTCCGAGCACCTCTCTGATGGGACGGCAGAACCTTCTGTCGTAAGGTTCAGCGTATGACTTGGTCGTGGGACATGCCTATTGTCAGAAGTTGTTTCCCGATGTTTCCCTTGTCCTTTTGTCTCTTCTGTTCCCGCGCCGAGCGTCCGGTCGCTCGGCGGGCACGTCGCGTCCGACCGGACGCAAGTACTGGTACGCTCGGGAGATTCCCGGTTGTGTGCTCGGCTGAGACTATTCACGGCATTATTGCCTTACGCCTCGGCCGAGCGGTCCACCCGCTCGGCCCGGCGACTTTGTTCACCATGAGCGTCGGAAACCCGACTCCCCGTCGGGTTGTCTTCGATTATGTTCTGACCCGTTCGGCCGGTTGACCCGACCCTTATCCGATCGGCCGAACCTCATCTCGCCCTTAGACTTTTGACCTCTACGTGTCATTGACTTCCCTCAAAGGGGGTCCCCCGTCCTTACTGCCGGATCACATACCATGATAACAAATATCCATATACAAATCTAAAGGTACCTAATCAAATATACAAATTCATACCATGATAACAAATACTCCAACCAAAACTAGTATCATAAAATTTTGTAAAAAGTCAAATATGATAAATTATTATGTATAAATAACGAATTTTACATGTAATTAAAAAGATACATGAATAGAAAGAATAAGATGATGATCGTGATGAATATATAAACCCTGTTGCCTGAAACATATAATAATATAATATTAAGAAATAAGTAGATTAGAATAAAGTAATCAAATATATTTTACAGTTAACTTGTATGATATATAAAAAAAATAAATTATAGTTGAACATGTTGGATTTCGTGGTTGTTTTAATGTAATCAACCAAGTTGAGTTAGGTCATGTTTGGTTTTTGATCCCTGTGTCTAAGTATGCAAGAGCTTAGGAGCACAAGAAGTCGAGCGGAATACGTAACTAGCGAGAAGAATGACACGGGAAGGGAGCCGACGAGCTTGGTGCATCCGAGGGACTAAAGGACAACAGAAGAGTACACCAGTGGACGAGAAGAACATACGCAATGTTCGAGGGACGAGAAGCCGGAGTGGAAGCCTGCTTGAGGAGAAGGTTGAAAATTCGGTTTGGGTGAGTCCTATTTCTGTTGGGCGCAATCACCCAAGCAAACGGAACATCGAAAGATCCAAAAGAAAACTGGAGCTATTTATACGCTGCAGGTAGAGGGTGACCTCCATGTTATAGAGGGTGCCCTCTATGATGTATAGAGGGCACCCTCCATAATATAGAGGGTGCCCTCCATGATGTATAGAGGGCGCCCTCCATGCTTATTGAGGGCGCCCTCGACCCAATCTTACACTGGAGGCACCCTCAAGTATTAGATAAGATTTTCTAGGTGCTATAAAAGGACCCCTGGACTTAGGAAAGATACAACAACTTGAGAACAAATACGGTAATCATTTCCTGGAGATTTTTTGAACTTTTCATAGAGTGTAAGAGGCTTCTCCGCCTACAGAGAAGGAGATATTTCTAGTAGAGCTTTGCAACCGCCTTAGATTAACAACCACCTAGGTTGTAATCAAGTCAAATCTATTTGTCTCTTTTATTTTTAATTAGTTGTTCATTTCAATTTATTTTAATTGTGATATTGCTACTAATCTTAGTTGGAAAGAAAGGAAATGTTTTATTTTTTACAGACGTTGTGTCCTCTCACCAACCCCGCCACTGCGCTAACAAGTGGTATCAGAGTCCAACCACCTCAGAAGCACTAACCGCTGACTGAAGCATCAAGATTAAGACGATGGTTGGTACAAGCATTCATCCACCAAAGTTCGAGGGAGACTTCGCACAATGGAAATACTGAATGGAGGTATTCTTCAAAACAGATTTTGAATTTTTTTTAACAATGAAATATGATTTTACAGTTCCAAAAGACAAAGAAGAATATCAGTAGACGAAGAAGGAGCAAGCAGACTTCGTGATGAATGGTAAAGCAGAATTCCATCTGCTCAACGTTCTTCCACCCTAGGAGGTCAATCGAATCAGCAGCTACGACTTAGCAAAGGAACTTTGGGAGAAGTTCCTGGAACTGCACGAAGGAACTTCCGAAACAAAGCTTGCGAGATGGGACGTGCTTCGGAATCTACTGACAAACCTTCGGATGGAAGAAGGAGAGTCAGTAGCATAACTACACAGAAAAATCAAGGAGTTGATCACCGGACTAACAAACATCGGAGAAATGGTAATGAATCGGGACGCACAAAGGTATGCCTTAAATACGTTCCTAAGAACACCTAAATGGACAACTATAGTAGACTCCTACTATATATCCAAGGATCTTGAGGTAAATACTTTAGAAAGTCTTTTCTCTACTTTTGAATTACACGAATCTCGATACGCGGGACAAAGGAAAGGATCAAGTCAGAACATTACCTTAAAAGCAAGAACCAACGATTCAGACTCCGAAGAATTAATTGATGATCACGAAGCAACCCTAATGGTAAGAAAGTTTAATAAATTTATTAAGTCTAATAAATTTAAATTGCGGACAAAGAGGGATTACCAAAACAAAAGGAAGGTTTGATGCTACAATTACAACGAAGAAGGGCACATCAAAGATGACTACTCAAAATTGAGGAACAAAGGCAAAGAAAAGAATAAGAAGCCAGCTCGATCCAAACATAACCTCAAAGCCATATGGGACGAGTCATCATCCTCTAAATTTGAAATTGAAGCATATGTCGGACTAGCCCTAACGACAATCCATCAAGAAGAAGATAAGACCAGCTCAGAGATGAGCATAGATGAAGGGGGAGGATCATCGGATGAAAGCAGCGATGAAGGGGGAACATCATAAATTGAGGTAAGTGAGGCACATTCTCTATCTCCCAAACTATCTGATCCTGTCCGAACCAAGATCAATGGACGCTGGGGATGTGGCGCTCCCTGCTGTATCCTCGGATGCTCCGGCGAACCTGCAACAAAACCGAGCCGGGGGGGGGGGGGGGGGGGGTCCCGGCGACGGCCCTCCGACGCTCAAGTTAGGCGAAGGAATGAGAAAGTGGCTTAGAAAAATGGAGACTTGTGTACCTTCGGTTGAAGAAATGGAGGCCTTATATAGACCTCTCGAAGGAGCCTGGGCACACAAATCGAAGCGATCTCCTGCTTTCGACCATGCCTAGGTGTGGGCCTGTCAGAAGGGCATCCATAAGACCATACTGCTACTGTATCAACCTGTCCGTGACGTGATGATGGGGCCTTTAATAGTGCCATCTTGCGTACAGTCTAATCATCATGCCTTTGCTGACATATCATATCCCGAGCCGAGCGAATAGGCCGCTCGGCTAATCACTGTTCCCTCGCCACGATTCCGGCCGAGCGGACACCTCCGCTCGGCCACTCGGCTCCGGTTCTTCTGCTTTGGCGTCGGAAACCCAAACCTTTGGCTGGGTAATCTCTGGCTCCGCTCGGACGGGACCCCATCTGTGGGCCCCCCATTCTTATCGCCGGATCACTTACCTCCCCTTCAAGTCTAGTCGAAGGATGCAGTGAGTCCGACTGACTGGACTGTGTGTCCGAGCGGGTGGTCGTTGCCTTATCGCTGCTGCTGATATCCCTTGAGCCGTTCGGCCCTCATGCCAAATTTATCCGCTCGGCTCTTCGCTTTGTATGCCTTGGCGCCCAACGTGGATGTTTGCTTGTCTAAATCCTCTTGAAAATCGCGCAAGTCTTTTTCATTAAGTCGAAGCATGCGTGGTATGGGCGCATTAATTGCGCTTGGTGACAGAGCGCCACGTGGCTTGTCTCTAGTGGCGGTGACGCTCCGTACGATGGGACGCCATTTGTTTTGAAATGAACGGTTAGATGATGACCTCGTCTCTTGTGCCCTTCATCCGACGGACGAGGCTGAGCGGTCTCGTTTGTATAAAGCCCTCGTTCTGGCCTTTACGCCGCATTCTCTGTTTCATCGCGCGTCCTCTGCCGAAGCTGCCTGCTGCTAGCTTACTCCGGCGACTCCCCGTGCTTGTTTTCCGGTGATTTTCGAGTTCCTGGGCTTCTTTCCTTTGATCTTCCCTCAGTAAGCCTCTTCTCTTCTCTCGTCCCCTTGTTTCCGAGTATTGCTGGGCTTCCTTCCCTTCTTTAATCATGGCGAGCACTTCTGCACCCGCTACCGAGGTTCACGGTCCGTGGTATATGAGTATGGAGAGTAGGTTAGATGAGGAGCACGCCCGGCGCGTTGTTAGGACCTACGGGATCCCGCAAGACCATTGTAGCCGGCCCGACCGACCGGCCCCATAACCCGTCGATCGGTACTATTTGTTTTTTCTGGACCAATTCCAGGGCGGCCTTAGATTTCCTACTCATCCATTTATTTTGGAAGTTTGTAATTATTTCCGCATCCCGCTCGGCCAACTTGTGCCGAATTCCTTTAGGCTACTGAGCGGGATTGTCGTCCTCTTTAGGCTGCACAGTATCCCACTTGACCCCAAAATATTCCACTACTTCTTCTACCCCAAACAATCCGAGTTGGGTACTTTTATTTTCCAAAGTAGAATAGGCTTCAAATTTTTTGAGAACATGCCGACCTCCAACAAGCACTGGAGGGAGTTCTTCTTCTATATACGACTTCCCGAACGGCCAGCATTCAGGACTAAATGGTAGACCGCGGTGCCGACCCAGCCGGAGCTCGGCAAATTCAGAAGCAATCCGGCCTACCTTCATGCGGCAAATTGCTTGTCCGGTCAGCGGTACAAAATCGACCAGTTGCTTCTCAAGGGGGTGTTGTACATTTTTGGATTATCTCCCGTTCGGGCCAATCTCCCCTACCGCATGGGTAAGGACTCTTTACTCGCTTCGCCTTTTTTGTCTAACTGATTTTAATTTCTTCCACTGCAGCTGAAGTCATGTGGCGCTCCAAGGCTACCGATCATCTGAAATTGAAGGCCGTGGAAATTGAGGCGGCTACCAAAAAAGAACTCGCTCTTATCCCCACCGCCCGGCAGATGCAGGAGAGGGGACGCAGATCCACCCACGAAGCAGTCACCCAACCCGCAGCAAGTTGAGGCGGATCCTGCTTCTCCGCCCACCGAGGAGTCCCTAGGCCGGATTCACAACGGAAGTTCGGAAAGCGTCTAAGAGAGTCCGACCTTTCACCGACCCCGGAGGGCGAACCGCATGCCGATCGAGATCGCTTCTCCAGATCGCATGAGCAGGACCCCGTGGCCTCGCCCACCGCCACCCTCCGGCTCTCCTCCACGGACTCGTCGTCGCCTACGACGGGGCGAAACTTCAACCATAGGGAGTCGCGGCGACTAAGGCTGAGGAAGTGCCGGTCGGCCACCCGACCATCAAGACTACCCTTTGATTCCCGTCGGAGGAATATTTATTGTCTGCCGATCGGCCATCAAGCCCCATGAAATAACCTTGAGGGTCCGCTCGCCAAACTTTTCGAGGGCGCTCTGATTCGGGTGGCCCTCATGACGCCCAAGCAGCTCGGCGATAACCACATGCGGAGCCACTCGGTAGGTTCATTTTTCTTCGTGCCATGCCTACCGCTCAGTTCGATTTTATTATTTCCCTTGCAGTGGGGTGAGCAAATCGCCACTAGCCATCGGCTAGCCGGAAAAGCTCCAAGTCTCGGGGTCCATCGGTCGAGCGGGAGAGACAAGCCCGCGAGGCCGAACAGAAGGGCCGACCGCCACAGAGGTGGCTCGACTTGAAGGCTTGGTGAAGAAGCGCGACGAAGACGTGAAACGCGCCAGTAGCCGGAAGAAGCGGACGATCGCTGATCTGGACAAGATGAAAGTTGAAGTCCGAGCCCTAGATCAGCGATCTAAGGAGCTGGAAGCCCAACTAACCACCGAACGGGATGGGCGCTCAGCTGAACGCACTAAAGCGGAGGTGGACCAGAGAGTTCTTCAAGATTCACTAATTGCATCCCGGGCGGCGCTCAGAAAGTACAAGGAAGGGGAGCCGAGTCGTCTGGCTACTGCACGTCAAGATTACCTCCGCTCAGAGAGGTTCGGCACGAAATTTGGCGGCAGCATCTCTTCAACCTTTGCCGAGGCCGTTAAGGTCACTATGGCCTACTTGAAGAAGGGTGGCCACCTTCCTGCGGGAATGCACATTCCCGCCTCCGATCTGGCGGCCATGATAGACGACATTCCGGACGGTTTCTTCAACTTTGAAGACCCCGAGTGAAGAGTGTTCCTCGTCTCTATCTTGTTTTTGCGTTTCTTACGCCCAGCGCAACTTTTTGTACTTGCCGTCCGGCATGCTTTCCCTTTAATGCAATTATGTCTTTGCTTGCGTCTTCCTGATCCTTATCCATAATATTCTTCTGTTTGCTTAACGTTTATGCTTAGAGTCAATCATGCTCTAAGTGTTCTCCGTCACGCGGCCGATCAGCTTAACCCATAAAACAAAGTCCGAGCGGGATGGCTTACTCGCTCTGCACGTATCTAGCCAGTGTGAAGTCGACAAACGCCAAGTATCGAAGGACCAACGCCCGAGCGGGCCTAAATGTTTTAATACTTGTGGTTTCCGCGGTTTCTTATTCTCTGATATTCGTTCGTCCGCCCGGGGTATTTATAGTCGCCGAACCGACTCTCGATTTTTAACGATGGTGCTTGTCGGTTTTCCGCTCGGTTTTTATAAACGTCGGCTCGTCTCTTGATCTTTAACGACGGAGCTCGTCGGCGCGGATATTTATAGCCGGTCGGCGCGGCTCTCGATCTTTAACGACAGAGCTCGTCGGTCTTCCGCTCGGGGATTTATAGACGCCGGCTCGTCTCTCGATTTTTAACGTCGGAGTTCGACGGTGCGGATATTTATAGCCGGTCAGCGCGATTTATAGCCGGTCGGCGCGGCTCTCAATCTTTAACGACGGAGCTCGTCGGCGCGGATATTTATAGCCGGTCGGCGCGGCTCTCGATCTTTAACGTCGGAGCTCGACGATCTTCGGCGCGGATATTTATAGCCGGTCGGCGCGGCTCTCGATCTTTAACGACGGAGCTTGTCGGCGCGGATATTTATAGCCGGTCGGCGCGGCTCTCGATCTTTAACGACGGAGCTCGTCGGTCTTCCGCTCGGGGATTTATAGACGCCGGCTCGTCTCTCGATTTTTAACGTCGGAGCTCGACGGCGCGGATATTTATAGCCGGTCGGCGCGGCTCTCGATCTTTAACGACGGAGCTCGTCGGCGCGGATATTTATAGCCGGTCGGCGCGGCTCTCGATCTTTAACGACGGAGCTCGTCGGCGCGGATATTTATAGCCGGTCGGCGCGGCTCTCGATCTTTAACGTCGGAGCTCGACGGTCTTCGGCGCGGATATTTATAGCCGGTCGGCGCGGCTCTCGATCTTTAACGACGGAGCTCGTCGGTCTTCCACTCGGGGATTTATAGACGCCGGCTCGTCTCTCGATTTTTAACGTCGGAGCTCGACGGCGCGGATATTTATAGCCGGTCGGCACGACTCTCGATCTTTAACGACGGAGCTCGTCGGCGCGGATATTTATAGCCGGTCGGCGCGGCTCTCGATCTTTAACGACGGAGCTCGTCGGCGCGGATATTTATAGCCGGTCGGCGCGGCTCTCGATCTTTAACGTCGGAGCTCGTCGGCGCGGATATTTATAGCCGGTCGGCGCGGCTCTCGATCTTTAACGACGGAGCTCGTCGGCGCGGATATTTATAGCCGGTCGGCGCGGCTCTCGATCTTTAACGACGGGGCTCGTCGGTCTTCCGCTCGGGGATTTATAGACGCCGGCTCGTCTCTCGATTTTTAACGTCGGAGCTCGACGGCGCGGATATTTATAGCCGGTCGGCGCGGCTCTCGATCTTTAACGACGGAGCTCGTCGGCGCGGATATTTATAGCCGGTCGGCGCGGCTCTCGATCTTTAACGACGGAGCTCGTCGGCGCGGATATTTATAGCTTGTCGGCGCGGCTCTACGGTTTAACGTCTGGGCTAGACAGTCTTCGGCGCGGATATTTATAGCGGAGCTCGTCGGCGTGGATATTTATAGCCGGTCGGCGCGGCTCTCGATCTTTAACGACGGAGCTCGTCGGGCTTTTAAGCCTAATTTGGACAACGTTTACCTGGCCGAACGGCACAGGGTCTTCGGAATTGAGCCTTTGGCTCGTACAATATACCTCCGGCTGAGCAGCTCAGGGCCTTCGATCCTCGAGACTTTGGCTCGGCTAATATACCTCCGTCCGAACGGTACGGGGCCTTCGATACTCGAGCCTTTGGCTCGGATAATTTACCACCGGCCGAACGGCACGGGGCCTTCGGATAACCAACCGTTCGGCTATGAACACAGAATGCCTTGGGAATAATTTGTTTCCTGCGATAAAAGAAGTACAGCTATTTTGAATTTACACAAAATAGAGCAAAAGCGCACCTATCACCCAGCTCTATATGGCTGAAGGTGATTTGCACTCCATGGCCGATCCAGTATCCGACCTTCCGCATCCTTGAGGTAATAAGCGCCCGAACGGAGCTTCTCGACCACTTCAAAGGGTCCTGCCCAGGGAGCTTCCAACTTGCCGACATCTCCGACCGGCTTGACTTTCTTCCAGACTAGGTCGCCTACTTGAAAGGCTCTGGGGATCACGCGCCGGTTGTAGTTCTGTTTCATACGTTGCCGGTACGCCATCAGCCGGACGGACGCTTTAGCTCTTTCCTCTTCGACCAAGTCTAGCTCCATGCTCCTCCGTTCGGCGTTATCTTCATCATAATTTTGTACCCGAACGGACTCCACCCCAACTTCAATCGGGATGACTGCTTCGCCTCCATATACCAAGTGAAATGGAGTGACGCCCGTTCCCTCCTTTGGTGTCGTGCGGAGAGCCCATAGGACGCCCGGCAGCTCGTCTACCCAGCTGCCTCCTTCATGGTCGAGCCGAGCCCGTAAAATTCTGAGAATCTCTCGGTTGGTTACCTCGGCCTGACCGTTACTCTGGGGGTATGCCACCGATGTGAAGTGCTGCTCGATGCCATAACTTTCGCACCACTTCCCGAGCAGCTTCCCAGTGAATTGACGTCCGTTGTCGGAGACGAGTCGTCTCGGGATGCCAAAGCGGCAGATGATATTTTGCCATATGAACTTTTTAACCATCTGCTCGGATATTTTTGCAAGTGGCTCGGCTTCTACCCATTTTGAGAAGTAGTCGACCGCCACCAATAAGAACTTCCGCTGCCCGGTAGCCATGGGGAAGGGTCCCACGATGTCCATCCCCCATTGGTCGAACGGGCAGGCCACAGTTGATGCTTTCATCTCATCTGCCGGTCGGTGGGACATGCTGTGATACTTCTGACAGGATAGACAATTTGCAACGGTCCGGGCAGCATCCTTTTGAAGTGTTGGCCAAAAATACCCGGCTAGCAAAATTTTCCTGGTTAACGACCGTCCGCCTGGATGTCCACCGCACGAACCTTGGTGCACTTCTCGAAGGATATACTCGGCATCTTCCCAGCTGACGCATTTTAGGAGCGGACGGGAGAAGGCCTTCTTGTAGAGTTGATCTCCTACGAGAGTGAACCGACTAGTCCTTCTCTTCAGCAAATGAGCTTCTTCCCGGTCGGAGGGGGAAGCTCCCGAGCGCAAAAACTCCACAATAATTGTCCTCCAGTCGCTCGGGTATGTGATGCCCTCCCTCCGGTCGACATGTGCTACTAAAGATACTTGCTCGATCGGCTTCTGAGAGCCGACCGGGGATAACGTGCTTGCCAGCTTGGACAATTCATCTGCCACTTGATTCTCCGCCCGGGGGATCTTCTGAATAATCACCTCCCTAAAGTTGAGCTTAAGTTTTTCAATAGCTTCCACGTAGAGCTTGAGCCTTGTACTATTTATCTCGAAAATCCCCGAGATTTGCTGATCGGCCAACTGGGAATCTGAATAAAGGATGACCCGGACGGCTCCAACGTGCCGAGCGGCCTGCAATCCAGCAATAAGGGCTTCATATTCTGCTTCGTTGTTGGTCGCTCGGTAATCTAGCCGGACGGAGAGCTGCATCCGCTCTCCTTGTGGGGACAGCAAAACTATGCCAATACCGCTCCCGTGTCTAGTGGACGATCCATCCACGAACACTTTCCACACAGCTTCGGGTTCCGGGTCCTGCACCTCTGTCACAAAATCGGCTAAGGCTTGTGCCTTGATAGCCGAGCGGGGTTGATATTGGATATCAAATTCGCTTAGCTCAGTTGTCCATTTGATGAGCCGTCCGGAAGCTTCTGGATTTAAAAGCACTCGTCCCAACGGGCTATTGGTCTTGACGATAATCGTGTGCGCCAGGAAATAAGGACAAAGTCTCCGAGCGGCCAGGATCAGAGCAAAGGCCAACTTCTTGAGTCCGGTGTAGCGGGTTTCAACATCTTTCAAGATATGACTAAGGAAATATATGAGTTGCTCCTCACCTCCGACCGACTAACGCTGATCCCACTGACCGCTGTTGAGGATAAATAAATGCAACGGTTACGACAATGGCTTGGCCACAAGACAGGGAATTTAAATGCCTTGAGTTCTTCAAAGGCCCGATCATCTTCATTCCATTGGAACTTTGTAGCTTTGTGGAGGACTTTGAAGAACGGAAGGCTCGGCAGTCTTAGAGATGAAGCGTGATAGCGTAATCCGACCGGCCACCTGCATTTCCCTCATGTTCTCGGCGGTGGCATGTCCTGAAGAGCCTTCACCTTGCTAGGATTAGCTTCAATACCCCGTTCGGTCACAATATAGCCCAAGAAACGTCCTCCTTTGGCGCCGAACAAACACTTATGAGGATTTAGCTTGACCCCATATTTTCTGAGTGTACGGAAGGTTTCTTCCATATCTTCGCATAAAGTGGCCGCTCGGAAGGACTTGATGAGGATGTCATCTACATAGACCTCCAGGTTGTGTCCGATTTGCTCGCGGAAGACCCTATTCATCAATCTTTGATATGTTGCTTCGGCATTCTTCAGTCCGAACGGCATCACCGTATAGCAATACGTCCCGTCCGGTGTAACGAAGCTAACTTTTTCCTGATCCTCTGGGGCGAGCGGCACTTGATGATAGCCTTGGTAGGCGTCCAGCATACATATAAGCTCGCATCCGACTGTAGAATCTACGAGCTGGTCGATTCGGGGCAGAGGGTAGAAATCCTTCGTGCAAGCTTTGTTCAGATCTCTGAAGTCGATGCACACCCTCCATTTGTTGCCCGGCTTGGAGACGAGCACCACATTTGCTAACCAGCTTGGGAATTAAACCTCCCGTATGTGGCCGGCCTCTAAGAGCCTTTCTACCTCCACGCGAATGATGATTGATCCGGCAGTAAGAATGGGGGACCCACTTCCTGAAGGGTCTTAGCTTGAGAACCGATGAAGGGCTGACTAAGCGGTTAATGGCCGAGCCGATCAGCCGGGTTGGTCCGAGCGGAGTTAGAGATAACCCATCCATGGGGTTGGGTGTCCGACGCCAAGGCAGGAGGATCGAAGGGCCGACCGGGAGCCCGAACGGCAGGGGCCAAAGAGCCGAGCGGGCAACCCGCCCGGACAAAATAAGGGCGAGGGGAAAAAAGGTGGCCGAGCGGCCTATGCGCTCGGCTCGGGATATGGGATATCGGTAGGAGCATGTCTGATGATTAGGCCGTACACAAGATCGCACGATGGAGGATCTTGCCGTCACATCATGGAAAGGTTGATACAGTAGCAGTATGGCCTCAGGGACGCCTTTTCTGACGGATCCATATCTGGGCATGGCCCTTCTGACAGACCCATGCCTGGGCATGGTCAAATGCAGGTGATTGCTTTGATTGGCGCGCCCAGGCTTCTTCGAGGGGTCTATATAAGGCCCCAATTTCTTCACCGGAGGTATGCACGTCTTCATCTTGAGGCCACCTTTTTGTCATTCCTCGCCTGACTTGAGCGTCGGAGGACCGTCGCTGGGACACCCCTCCCGGCTCGGTTTTGTTGCAGGTTCGCCGGAGCACTCGAGGATCCAGCAGAGAGCGCCACGTGCCCAGCGTCCACTGACTCTTGGTTCGGACAGGATCAAATTGGCGCCGTCTGTGGGAACGCTCCTGCATCCGATCGGAGACAATGGACGAGGCTGGACGACAACACACGGTGACGCTTTCAACAGAAGAACTCGAGGCTCTGGTCGAGATGAGGGCCGCCAGGTCGGAAGCGGGAATATGCATTCCCTCGGGAAGGTGGCCCCCTTTCTTCAAGTATGTCACGGTGACCTTGACCGCTTCGGCGAAAGTGGAAGAGACGTTGCCACCGAATTTTAGGCCGAACCTCTCCAAGTGGAGGTATTCCTGGCGCGCGGCTGCTAGGCGACTCGGCTCACCCTCTTTATATTTTCTGAGTGCCGCTCGGGAAGCGGTTAAGGTGTCTTGAATAGCCTTCAAGTCCACCTCGGCCTTTGTGCGCTCTGCCGAACGGATCTCTCGCTCGGCATCCAGCTCGGCCTTTAGCTTCTTAGACTGCTGATCTAGGGCCCGGACTTCGACTTTCATTTTATCCAGATCAGCAATCGCTCGCCTCTTTCGGCCACTGGCGCGCTTCACGTCCCCGTCCCGCTTCTTCACCAAGTCTTCGAGTCGGGCCACCTCCGCAGCCAGATCGTCTTCTGTTCGGCCTCGAGGGTTTGTTTCTCCCGCTCGGCCGACCCCCCGACAATTGAAGTTTTTCCAGAGACCCTCACTCGGCTAGCCGACGGCTAGTGGCGATTTGCTCACCCCAATGGAAATAATGAAATCGGGAATCAAATAGTGGCATGGAACAGGAAGAAAATGAATACATAGATGTTGTTGTCGCCAAGCTTCTCGTCATGAGGGCCGCTTGAATCTACGCGTCCTCAAAAAGTTGGCAAGCGGGCCCGTCAAGGTTATTTCGTGAACGGGCTTGAGGGCGATCGGTGGACAAGAATATTCCTCCGATGGGAATCGGAGGGTGGTCTTGATGGTTGGGTGGCCGGCCGGCACTTCCTCAGCCGCAGTCGACTCCCTATGGTGGAAGTTTCGCCCAACCGATGTAAGCGGCGACGAGTCCGGGAGGAGAGTCGGTGGGCTGCGCAGGAGGCGATGTCACAGAGTCCCGATCTGCGGCGTGCGATCGGGCGAGTTACGCCGATCGGCTCATGTGGTTCCTCTGGGGTGGCGGAGGATCGAGTCTCTTCGACGCGCGCCAAGTTCTAGCGGTGGATCCCGGACGGGACTCGGGCGGGAGCCGAGAAGCAGATCCGCCGACCTCCGCTGAGCGGATGGGCAAGATCTGCTTGGGCGATCGCGCCTCTCCCGCATCTGCCGGGCGGCTGGATGAGACCCCGCTCGGCGAGCTCCTTTTGGTGGCCGCCTCGATCTCCACGGCCTTCAGTTTCAGATGAGCGGTAGCTTTGGAGCGCCACATGACTTCAGCTGCAATAGGAGAAATTAAAATCAGTTAGATAAAAAAGGTGAAGGGAGTAAAGAGTCTCTTACCCATACGGTAGGGAAGATTGGCCCGAACGGGAGATAACCCAAAAATATATAACACCCCCTTGAGCAGCAACTGATCGATCTTGTATCGCTGACCAGACAACCAGTTCGCTGCATGAAGATAGGCTGGATTGCTTCTAAACTTGCCGAGCTCCGGCTGAGTCGGCACAGCGGTCTGCCATTTGGTTCGAAATGCCGGCCGCTCGGGAAGTCGGATGTAGAAGAAAAATTCCTTCCAGTGCTTGTTGGAGGTCGGCATATTATCAAAAAATTTAAAGCCTATTCTACTCTGGAAAATGAAAGTGCCCAACTCGGATTGTTTGGGGTAGAAGAAGAAGTAGAATATTTTGGGGTCAAGTGGGATACTATGCAGCTTAAAGAGGACAACCACCCCGCTCAGCAACCTAAAGGAGTTCGGCACAAGCTGGCCGAGCGGGATGCGGAAATAATTACAAACCTCCAAAATGAATGGATGGGTAGGAAATCTAAGGCCGCCCTGGAATTGGTCTAGAAAAAAGCAAATGGTGCCGATCGGCGGGTTATGGGGCCGATCGGACGGGCTGGCTATAATTATTTCGTGGTCATCAGGGATCCCATACGTCCGAACAAGACGCCGAGCGCCCTCTTCATCAAACCGACTCTCCATGGTCATATACCAAGGGCCATGAACACCAACAGCGGGCTCAGAGGAGCTTGCCATCTCGGAGAAGCAATAAGAGGGCAAGAAAACAGAGGAACGGGAACGAAAGAGGCAAAACGACTTGGGAGGACCTTGTAAACGAAGGGAGAAGACTCACTGAGAAGGAAACGGGCGGAAAAGATCACCGGTGGGTTGGTAGCCGCCGAAAAACAGGAACGGGATCGTCGGAGGTCGCAGCAGAAGAAGAGGCGGAAGGACAACGCACGAGCAAGCATGCGGCGAAGGAAGTAGACGGAGGCTTTATACTGCCGAGGTTGGTTGGCCTCCGCCGTCGGATGCAGGTCACGAAAGACGAGGCCCTCATCCGACCGTCTATTTCAAAGCAATCGCGTCCCATCGTACTAAGCATCGCCACCACGTGAGAAGAGCCACGTGGCGCCTTGCCACTAGGCGCAATTAATGCGCATCATACCGCGCATGCTGCGACTTAATGGGAAGGATTTGCGCGATTTTCTAGAAGATTTAAGCAAGCAAACGTCCACGTTGAACAACAAGGCATCCGAAACGAAGAGCCGAGCGGCTGAATCCGGCATAAGGGCCGAACGGCTAAAAGGAAGATTATGGAAGCGGCGACCGCCCGCTCGGACACATATAGTCCAGTCAGTCGGACTCACTTGAAGGGAAGGCAAGTGATCCGGCAGTAAGAATGGGGGACCCACTTCCTGAAGGGTCTTAGCTTGAGAACCGATGAAGGGCTGACTAAGCGGTTAATGGCCGAGCCGATCAGCCGGGTTGGTCCGAGCGGAGTTAGAGATAACCCATCCATGGGGTTGGGTGTCCGACGCCAAGGCAGGAGGATCGAAGGGCCGACCGGGAGCCCGAACGGCAGGGGCCAAAGAGCCGAGCGGGCAACCCGCCCGGACAAAATAAGGGCGAGGGGAAAAAAGGTGGCCGAGCGGCCTATGCGCTCGGCTCGGGATATGGGATATCGGTAGGAGCATGTCTGATGATTAGGCCGTACACAAGATCGCACGATGGAGGATCTTGCCGTCACATCATGGAAAGGTTGATACAGTAGCAGTATGGCCTCAGGGACGCCTTTTCTGACGGATCCATATCTGGGCATGGCCCTTCTGACAGACCCATGCCTGGGCATGGTCAAATGCAGGTGATTGCTTTGATTGGCGCGCCCAGGCTTCTTCGAGGGGTCTATATAAGGCCCCAATTTCTTCACCGGAGGTATGCACGTCTTCATCTTGAGGCCACCTTTTTGTCATTCCTCGCCTGACTTGAGCGTCGGAGGACCGTCACCGGGACACCCCTCCCAGCTCGGTTTTGTTGTAGGTTCGCCGGAGCACTCGAGGATCCAGCAGAGAGCGCCACGTGCCCAGCGTCCACTGACTCTTGGTTCGGACAGGATCAATGATATTCTGCTCGGCGCTGAAATCTCTTCTCCTTTGTTTTACTGGCCGAGCGTCCGGCCGGACGTGAAGCTTATGTTGGGCTATGCTAGGGGAGACACCGGGCAGCTCATGCGTCGACCAAGCGAAGACGTCATGATTCATCTGGAGGCATTTGACCACTTCTTCTTTCTGTTCGTCCTCCAGGTCGGCGGCAATAAAGGTTGTAACCTCCGATCGGCTCGGATGGATCTGAACCTCCTCCTTTTCATCATAAATTAAAGCAGGAGGTTTCTCGGTTATGGCGTGTACCTCGATCCATGGAGCCTTTCGCGCGGCGCTGGATTCGGCTCGGACCATTTCCACATAGCATTTCCGAGCGGCTAACTGATCTCCTCGCACTTCACCGATTTTGTCCTCGACCGGGAATTTGATCTTCTGATAGAACGTCGACACAACAGCTCGGAATTCGCTTAACGCCGGTCGCCCCAGTATCACGTTGTAGGATGAAGGGGAGTCGACCACCACAAAGTTTGTTGTCCTCGTTCTCCGGAGCGGTTCTTCCCCTAAGGAGATAGCAGTCTTACCTGTCCGACCGGAAGAACCTCATTGCCCGTAAACCCGTAGAGGGGGTTGTCATGGGCAGCATCTCGGCTTGATCGATCAAAATCCTTTCTGAAGATGATGTTGACCGAGCTGCCAGTGTCAATGAAGATACGGTGGATGGTGTAGTTGGCTATCACCGCTTTGATGATAAGGGCATCATCATGCGACACTTCAACTCCCTCCAGATCCTTGGGCCCGAAACTGATCTCGGGTCCGCTCGCCTTTTCTTGGCTGCAACCCACCTCATGAATTCTGAGCTGCCGGGCGCTTGCCTTTCTCGCCCTGTGTGAATCTCCTCCGGTCGGCCCACCCGCAATAATATTGATTTCTCCCCGGGAGGTGTTGTTTCTGTTCTCCTCCTCCCGAGCGGACTGCCTAGGTCGCTCATTGGACCTTCGAGAGCGATCTTCATGCCTTGGAGGGAAACGCTGTTCGGGAGATCTTCTATATGTTCGCCGACCGGACTCTTGATGCCGCTGCCGGCGGTCGGGTGAAGGCGATCGACGAGGGCCACCCGTCGTACGGGCAGGCCCCGACAGTCGCGGGTGTTGTGGGAGTCAGTATTATGGAAAGAGCAAAACATTGGGGTCCATACCCTCTTTTTCTTCATCTTTGACCGCTCGGCCGCTACCTCTTGGACCACCGGGGACTTCGCATGATGTGCCCGGGATGCCTCAACTCTTGGTCCTCTTGGTGGCTGATGGGCAGCGGGCTGCTTCCGTTCGGCATGGGCCGGACGTTCGGCATGAGTTTCCTTCCGTCGGGCAGCCTCCGCCTCTTCCACATTTATATACTCATTCGCCCGGTGTAGCATGTGGTCGTAGTCTCTGGGCGGTTTGCGAATGAGCGCGCGGAAGAAGTCCCCTTCCGCGAGGCCTTGCGTGAATGCGTTTACCATTTTCTCCGAGGTGGCTGTGGGGATGTCCATTGCTACCTGATTAAATCGCTGTATATACACCCGGAGAGATTCTCTTGGTTCTTGTTTGATGGTGAACAGGCTGACGCTTGTCCTTTGATAACGTCGGCTGCTCGCAAAGTGATGAAGAAATGCCGTTCGGAACTCCTGGAAACTAGTGATAGAGCCGTCCGGTAGCCTCCGAAACCACCTATGTGCAGATTCTGATAGAGTGGTGAGAAATACCCGCCACTTTACGCCATCGGAGTACTGATGCAAGGTGGCGATGCTGTCGAACTTCCCCAAATGATCGTCGGGGTCGGTCGTCCCATTGTAAGCTCCGACCGGCAGTGGTGTATAGTATTTTGGTAACGGATCCCGATGTATGGCTTCAGAGAACTGTCGATGAACCTGCTCGGGTGGTACGTTCGTTCGGGGAGCTTTGCCCTTCCTATGATCCCTAACGGGAGGCTCATCGGATGAAGATCCTTGCTCCCCGTGAGCGGGCGCGATTTCTGGGGGAGTACGGAAGAGTGCCTGAGGGAACCCTCCTGTTGAAACATATTCCGGGCGGTCTGTTTGCGCCGCCCGGCCTGCTGAAGCCGAGGTTGTTTGCTGTTGCGCTCGCTCAGCCTGTGCTTTCTCCTTTTGCTGCGCCACTGCCTTGGCTGCCCTCGCCTCGACTATAGCGTCAAACTCTTCTTGTGAGAGTGCCACGGTATGTAGTCTTCCAGCCTCGTCCATTGCCTCTGCTCGGATGCAGGTGCGTTCCCACAGACGACGCCAAATTGATCCTGTCCGAACCAAGATCAATGGACGCTGGGGATGTGGCGCTCCCTGCTGTATCCTCGGATGCTCCGGCGAACCTGCAACAAAATCGAGCCGGGGGGGTGTCCCGGCGACGACCCTCCGACGCTCAAGTTAGGCGAAGGAATGAGAAAGTGGCTTAGAAAAATGGAGACTTGTGTACCTTCGGTTGAAGAAATGGAGGCCTTATATAGACCTCTCGAAGGAGCCTGGGCACACAAATCGAAGCGATCACCTGCTTTCGACCATGCCTAGGTGTGGGCCTGTCAGAAGGGCATCCATAAGACCATACTGCTACTGTATCAACCTGTCCGTGACGTGATGATGGGGCCTTTAATAGTGCCATCTTGCATACAGTCTAATCATCATGCCTTTGCTGACATATCATATCCCGAGCCGAGCGAATAGGCCGCTCGGCTAATCACTGTTCCCTCGCCACGATTCCGGCCGAGCGGACACCTCCGCTCGGCCATTCTATCCTCGGCCGAGCGGACACCTCCGCTCGGCCACTCGGCTCCGGTTCTTCTGCTTTGGCGTCGGAAACCCAAACCTTTGGCTGGGTAATCTCTGGCTCCGCTCGGACGGGACCCCATCTGTGGGTCCCCCATTCTTACCGCCGGATCACTATCTTTTAAATTATTAAAAGTCTTACTAAAGATATAGTTAAACTAGAAAAGGAAAATGTTGAATTGAAATTGAATTTAGCAAAAGCATGTCCTCTACAATTAGAGCTGTCAAACGGGCCAACCCGTGGCGGGGCGGGTCGGCCTGTGGCGGGGCGGGACGGGCCAACCCGCCAACTTGGCGGGTTGGGAAATTTCCAACCCAACCCATTCTAAGGCGGGTTGCGGGTTTGGCGGGCCAACCCGCGTGCCCATCAAAGATTTTTAAAAAAATTAAAAAATATTTCATATCTTCAATATTTTACTTCAAAAAAGTTTTCTACAATTAAATGTATACATAAACATGTACTTTAAATATAAATGAACACAAACGAGTATTTATGTTGGATGAAAAGTACTATTTTTATTTCAAAATTATAACAAAGAAATATAATAAATTGGCCTAAAACTTAGCTTACATGTGTTTTTTAACTCGCGGGCCAACCCAAGCCTGAGTGGGCCGACCCACGCGGGTCGCGGGCCTAGGCGGGTCGGCCCACGGCTGACTTGGGCTGATAAAATTCCAACCAAACCCGCTTAAATTGTTTGACGGGGCGGGTCAACCCGACGGGCTCAACCCAAATTGGCGGTTGTATCTACAATTGTATGATAATATAAAATTAGAAAATATATAAAAATTGAAAATAGAAATCGAAAAATTGAAAAATGGCCATGCATGCTGATCCGGTCCGGAAGCTGCGTCAGACGGACTGCCAGGTGAGGTGGATGGAATGTTGACTGAGTCGTGACGTCCCGGAGGGGGGTGTGCTGAGATGGCTCCCGTGTTGACCAAGTCTTCAAAAGTCCTCTGGTCAACACTACCTGTAACCAGCGACCGGATTTACCCGGCCCCCGGTACCCCGATGCTCAAGGCAGACCCAACGAATATATGAGTACAAGACTAAGCCATGAAATAATGAAAATGCATATGAAATATGAACGAGGAACGTACCCTGGCCCAGGGGGGCGCCCTCGTATGGGACGCGGCTCGAGTTGTCGCGACCCGGAAGAGTGGATGACTCCGATCAGGCTATATAGCTAGATCTGACGACGAGAAGCTGAACGTGGCACGGAACCGGAAGACAGGTTGCAGGTCGGGGTAAGGCACCGACACGCAGCCCGGGATATATTAGCGGCACGCAGGCCGGGACACTAGGTCGGCACGCAGACCGGGACACTAGGTCGGCACGCAGGCCGGGAAACTAGATCGGCACGCAGGCCGGGACATGAGGTCGACACGCAGGCCGAGACACTAGGTCGGCACGTAGGCCGGGATATAAAATCGGCACGCAGGCCGAGGTAGGACTTCGGCACGTAGGTCGGGCTACACTATTGACACAGATCAAGATAGGACATCGGCACGCAGGCCGGAAGAAGACACCGGCACGCAGACCGAAATGCGACACACAAACGAGATCAACACAAGCCAGAACACAGTGCACAAGCTGTATAGACGCGAAGACCCGAACATCGTAATGACATGAAGGTCGGAGACAATCTAAATGAGAGGAACCACGCGGAATGCCGAACCGTAAGTAAACCTGTATGCCCGGATGGATCGGAGGGATACGCACTGATGAGGACAGCCCAGAGGACATCGGCAACCGCCGCAGCTGGTATCACCCGGCTATGGACGACCCGGCTGTGGACGGAATCGACCGCTCCCACCAGTAAGCGGCATCAGCCGCCGAAGGCACTGTCGGTGGGTGATAGCGCATGGAAGAAGAAGGCGGATGGGCTCGTTGGCACGAGCTAGGCGGCAACGCGGTAGCATCTACAGTGGAGGTTGTGTAAGAAGCCACAACAATAGAGAAGGGGCGGTGCACTTCCTCATCTACATCGGTGCTGTCGGCCTCCGGTGAGGTGACGGCGAGAGCTCCGGCGAGTTGGCACAGAATGGGGCTCGTATGAAGAGGAGAGGCGCAGGAGAGGGAGGAAGGAAAGTTCCTTGGCGGCAGAAAAGAGGGCCCCAGGTGGCAGCGCAGTGAAAAGGAGAGGAGCATAGGCAAAGGCCGGCGGCAGGCGTCGACTCCGGCGAGAAGCATGAGGAGGAAGGAGGAGTTGGCGGCTCGGTGGCGTCGGCTGGAGCAGCAGCGTCCCGGGGAAGAACAGGAGGGAAGCGGCAGTGTCGGCTCCGGCGAAGGGCGAGAGGAGGAAGAAGAGAGAAGGAGAGGTGGCGACCGATGGCCGACTTCGGCGCCGGCGAGGGGATGGTAAGGAGGAAGAAGCTATTGGTGGCGGCGTGAATTCCACCAAGCAGCCCCCTCTCGCATGCATGCTACAGTGTCTCCTTAAAGCCCTAGCCTGCCAAAAGACCAAAATGCCCTCCTATCTTCCCCTTATTTCTTCTCTACCCCCCTCTATCATATCCGTATCACATGCTTAAATAATTTTCAAAAATCAAACCCTCCAAATTCTTAGTTAACCCAATAGGAAAAAACTTATATTGGGTTCCAAAGTCTTACTTAGATTAAAACACTTTTCTATGGCTTTCAAAAAAGATTAAATGTTTAAATTCTTTAAAAAGCTTTGTTTAGAAGTGATTGATGATCCAATAACCAAGAAGGTCTAGTGTCTCGCTACAGCCTGGAAGTCGATTATTGAATTAGATATTTAATTGACAAACTGATAAACTTGTGAAATTAATTACGATAATTGCTTTCAATGTTTTTCAATTTTAGGAAAACTCCATAAACTAGAAATTATTTTAAAATTTCGTTTACTTGGATTTTTTTTTAAAAAAAGTTTTTTAAAAAAACTTAAATTCCCATATTTTTACCTTATTTTTTGATGTGATCAAAGGGGAAGAAATATGTACAAGTTTAGGGGAAATAGGGGGAGTTAGGATTTTTTATCAAAAATCTGAATTTTGATGAATTTTTTCTAACTCTATCTTATATGTCTGAACTTTGATAAATCATAATTAGTGTTGCAATTTATTTTATTGCAAACTTTATACTTAAAATGTTTTACTTGCAATTACTACTTGTCTGTTATTACCCTACCTTAAACTTGGGTTGATGCACATCAAAAAAGGGGAGATTGTTGGACCCCGTGGTTGTTTTGATGTGATCAACCAAGTTAAGTTAGGTCATGTTTGGTTTTTGATGCCTATGTCTAAGTGTGCAGGAGCTTAGGAGCACAGGAAGTCGAGTGGAAGACACAGCTAGTGAGAAGGATGGCACGGGAAGGGAGCCGATGAGCTCGGTGCATCCGAGGGGCGAAAGGACTGCAGAAGAGTACACTGGTGGATGAGAAGAACGTACATAATGTTCGAGGGATGAGAAGATGGAGGGGAAGCCTGCTCGAGGAGAATGCCAAAAATTGGATTCGGGTGAGTCCTATTTCGATTGGCCGCAATCACCCAAGCGAACATAGCAGCGGAAGATCCAAAGGAAATTTGGAGTTATTTATACGCTGCAAGTAGAGGGCGCCCTCCATGATATAGAGGGTGCCCTCCATGATATAGAGGGCTCCCTCCATGCTTATTAAGGGCGCCCTCGACCCAGTCTTTCTAATCGTTTGGCAGCAGATAAAGCTTTATCCGCTGCCTCGCTGGAGGCGCCCTCCAAGCCCCTTGGAGGCGCCCTCAAGCAATAGATAAGATTTTTCAGGGGCTATAAAAGGACCCCTTAACCTAGAAAAGATACAACAACTTGAGAACAACTATGGTAATCATTTCCTAGAGATTTTCTGAGCTTTTCAAAGAGTGTAAGAGGCTTCTCCGCCTACATAGAAGGAGATATTTCTAGTAGAGCTTTGCAACTACCTTGGATTAACAACCACCTAGGTTGTAACCAAGTCAAATTTGTTTGTCTCTTTTATTTTTAATTAGTTGTTCATTTCAATTTATTTTAATTGTGATATTGCTACTAATCTTAGTTGGAAAAAAAGAAAGGTTTTATTTTTTACAGACTCTGCGTCCTCTCGTCGGCCCCGCCGCTGCGCTAACAGAACAAACCTCAAAAAAAAGTTAATCACCATGATCTGATGGGTTTTGAGTTTCCTGTGACTCAAAATCATGCAGTGTCTATGTGTGAGCGAAATTAGTCACGATCGCTCGCATACAGGCATAGAGAGCATCATTATGTACATCATGTGTGATCCGATCCTCCTCGGCTCTCCTCGGTCCTCCTCTTCTCCTCAACGTCCCTCCACTGGTCCATAGAGGGCATCCTCTCATACATTGACTTTAGTTGAGTGTGTAGTTCTTCATTTTCGCGTCTTAAAGACTGCATATCACTAGAAGAAGAGGAACTAGCATGACCCCTAGGAGTTCTCAAACGATCAAATGTCACTTTGACCTAAGAGTGAAGGCTGTAGAAGGTGGAGTTTTTTGTCCTTCCACCGATAACATCATAATATATCTCATTTAGCGCATTGATGGAGAGAGATTGTGGTCCCCCCTCTCTGATGGTGGCTGAGAGATCTGAGTCACTCTTTCTATCATTTGCTTCTGTGTGCAAAAATATAATATTGATTAATATTCAATTTGATTACAATTACCGAAGTTAATCAAGATAGAAATGAACAAATGAAATAAAGCTAATAATAATACATATAGGGTCCGACATTGAGAATCAACAAATCACCCATCTTTTTGTTGGTTGATACTCGGAAAACCTAATGGTTTCACCGTACAAAAATTTTGTACAAAGGTCTGAACCTTTTCCTAGCTACCATGTGTTCTTTTAAATTAAACTTGGATCTCCTGCGGAACTTAACACGTTTGATCCAAAGTTTAATTTATTTGTTCTTTTAAGTTTAGACTTGGATCTCCTACGAAACTTAACACATTCAATCCAAATCACCTAGGTTATTAATTCCATTAAATATTAATTTCCAAAATTAGCTTCCAGGACTGCATGGCGAGGCACATGATCTTCTTGGATATGGGAACAACCACCACCACCTAGACAAAGCCTTTTAAGGAAAGCTAATATTTAATTTCCTTAAATAACTTTAGGTCAACCGAAAAGAACAATCAAATCACAAGGAAAAGAAAAACAAAAGAACACAACATCGAAAACAAATTCGAAATACTAGAATCACATGCCTCTTGTATTTGGTATTTTTACAAAGGAATAAAACTAGTATGATGCGGAAATTAAATACTAGTATACCTTTTCTTTTGCAAACAAAAACATCTAGGTCTTCTACCGTATTCCTCTTCTAACCTCGGACGTTGTGTGTGCAACGATCTTCCGAGATGAGAAACCACCAAAGCACCTTCTTCTCCTTTCTTCAAGTTTCGGCCAAGCACAATGCTTCCAAAAGATGAAGATCTTTTCCAACCAACCAAGCTCCAAGGGATGTAAGCTTTCTCTCCTTCTTCTCCAAGCTAGAATCCGGCCACCACTTGATCTCCAAGAGGGAAGTGAGTTTCGACCACAAGGATGGAGAGAAGAGAAAAGGATGAGGCCGACCACACCAAGGAAGAAAAGAGGGAGAAAAATAATAGAGGTTGTTCACCTTGAAGGCTCCCAAAATCCCCTCTTTTATAATCCTTAGCTTTGGCAAATAAGGAAATTTAATTACAATAAAATTTCCTTAACTTTCCTTGACATGAATTAATTAAGAAAAATTAAACAAAATTTCCTAATCCCTCATGTCATGGTCGGCCACCTCATGGAGAGCAAACAAGGCAATTTTCAATTAACAATTAAAATTCCTTATTTGTCTTCGGAAATTTTAAAAAATAAAATTTCCTTTAAAATCCCTTCATGGTTGATAAAAAGAAATCTCTATAATTTTAATTTTCAACATGTGAATAATTTACAAAGAAGAAAAATAAAATATCTTTCCAATCTACAAATAACGAAAGAGATTTAATCTCTTTCTTTAATCTTTTGTAGAACCTTATAAAAGAGATATTTTAATTTTTAATCTCTCCAATAAATTATATCTTTCACATAAAAAAATTTTAAAATTAAAATTCTCTTTTAATTTAATAGGGTCGGCCACCTAAGCTTGGGTTCAAGCTAGGGCCGGCCACCCATGAACCAATGGTTTGGCCGGCCCTAGCTTGATCCACAAGTTAGCTTGGCCAGCCCCTACACCATGGGTATGAAGGTGGGTATAGGTGGGTATAGTACTCTATAAATAAGAGACTATGATAGGGACAGAGAGGAGGAATTGGTTTTGGTCTCCCGATAAAATTAAGCATCCCGTGTTCGCCCCGAACACACAACTTAATTTTATCAATAATAATTCATTCCACTAGAGAACTATTATTGAACTACCGCACTAATCCCAAATTACATTTTTGGGCTCATTCTTATTATGAGTGTGTTAGTCTCCCTGTGTTTAAGATGTCTAATGTCCACTAATTAAGTGAGTTACTGACAACTCATTTAATTAATATCTTAGTCCAAGAATAGTACCACTCAACCTTATCGTCATGTCGAACTAAGTCCACCTGCAGGGTTTAACATGACAATCCTTATGAGCTATTCTTGGGGACATTATCAACCTAGATCACTAGGACACAATTTCCTTCTATAATCAACAACACACACTATAAGTGATATCATTTCCCAACTTATCGGGCTTATTGATTTATCAAACTAAATCTCACCCATTGATAAATTAAAGAAATAAATATCAAATATATGTGCTTGTTATTATATTAGGATTAAGAGCACACACTTCCATAATAACTGAGGTCTTTGTTCCTTCATAAAGTCAGTATAAAAGAAACGATCTCTGATGGTCCTACTCAATACACTCTAAGTGTACTAGTATAATTATATAGTTAAGATAAATTAATACATAATTACACTACGACCTTCCAATGACTTGTTCCTTTCCATTTTGGTCGTGAGCTACTGTTTATAATTTATAAGGTACTGATAACATTATCTTTTGTATGTGACACCACATACTATGTTATCTACAATATAAATTAATTGAACAACTACAAACAAATGTAGATAATTTGACCAAATGTGATTCTTTATTCAAAATAAATGTTTACAAAAGTTTAGGCTTTCAGTATACACTCTAACACTTTTTTCTTGTAGGTCTTCAGAAAGACCTCCATACATGTGGACTATCGAGCAATATCATGCTCCTTCATACACAACTAATTTGGGACATAATTATACAAATTTGGTAATAAATAAAAAATTTGTTAGATAGTATAACTTTAAATTAAACTCACCAAATCCATAGCATGCTCGACAATAGATTCTGATCATGATGTATGCCGAGCAATTTTGATGCTCAGGCCACCTGACTCTGTATTTCTGTTAAATCGAGCCTTTCAGCATTTTCTTGCCACCTTTCTACAACCCAAGTGGTCGTCCATACACTCCATGTTGCCTCAAAAATATACGCTGACCTAGTGCTCTTTTTTCTTATATAGTACATAAGGTCTTTGTAAAGTTTGGCACGGGAGTTATTCCATGTTACTTTAAATTGTTCTTTCTAACCTTCTTCCCATATATAACTTTTCTGTAATTATAAGTTGAGAATTTAGTATATGAAAGGATAAATATATTATTAAATATCAAATATATTAAATTTATTTACTACAAATTCATTATAGTAAAGTATTTTCATCTCCTTGTCTACATGCATCCATGTAGTATCAGAAGTGCATACTCTTTCTTTAAACTTTTCAGTGATATAAGAGGTAACCTGGTAGCCATCAGGAATAAATCTGCAAGAAAAAAATATTAAGGTATAAAAATTATTGAAAAATATATGAACTTGAATTACTATTAACAAAATATACTTACGAATCTTCGACAACTCTAATAACCTTGTAGCCACGGGGTGTTACTGTCTGCTACTCAGCCATAATAATATCTATAAAATAGTATTACAACACAACATATTAAAGTTTACAAACATGCATGACATCAATACAAAATAATATGGAAATTAACAATTTCAACATCGCTCTAACATCTATCTAATCAACATTAACAGTTTTAAAGTCTTCATAGCTAGACTCTATTAGTATAAATTTATCCTCACTGTTAGACATCTCTCCATCATCTATCTCCTCGTAAGTGACATTAACATCTATAAGTAATTGAGATGTGGATTGGAGTTGTGTATCAACTGAATATCTCTCCACTCTGTCATTCTGAAATGCATCATGATTTTAAGTAGTGATGGTGTTTGACATTTCTATAATCGAGTGAGGCTTCATTTAACTAACAGACAATCATTCACTATATTTTCTTCTATTTGTAGGATATTCAAGATAGAAAATTTGTCCTACTTGTACCTCAAAAATGAAAGGTTTAATTTGTTGAGCCTTTTGTTTGCATTAATCTCAACTAAATTATAGTTTGGATGTATTCTGGTGTCTATTTTTAGAGTAGGATCATATCATGAATATTTGAATAGCACACACCTTTTTATAGGTAATGCAGAATATTCAACCTCTATGATTTCCTTAAGTCAACTATAGTAATCAAATTGAGTATTATTATTGTCCATAGATTCTTCGACGCAAACACCAGAATTATAGGTTAATCTCCGTGAATCTCATTGTGCCAAATGGAATTTTAAGCTATTAACATAGTAACCAAAATACATCTTTATTTTACGAAAGGGTCATGATGCAAGATTCATTATCCTATCATCTTATATATTTGATATTTTACGATCTTTTACCTATCAAAATAGTAGACATTAGGACACTTCTTAATACACATTAACTTAAAAATTTGATAAATTCTCTAACTTACATATATTTGAAATCATAATGTAAATTTGACCTCTAACTTTTCAGCTAGCTCACTTACACCCATTAATGAATTTTATAGATATAGTTGATGTTCATACAAGCTAGGAAAGAAGGTACTTTTAAGACAATTGGGATATCAAGTAAAATAATTAAACGGGGAAAAATATTTGATTAGAGAAGTCAACTTACTTTATGTATGGTTTGACCTCTTCACAGTTTAAGAACATGTATGTACTTGCATCATGATATTTTTCTTAGGTTAACCATCTAGAAAGCAATGTATTCATTGGCTTACCAAGAAACTTGAAAATAGAAAGCATCAATGGGTCTATCAGTTGAAAAACATCATCAAAATTTTTAGGACACTTGCAATATCTTATTTGCACACTATCAGTAAAATAATAAGAGCAGAAAGAATATGTTTCTTCAACTAGATAAGCATTACATATTGATCTCTCAACTCTTACTTTGTTACAAAAATTATTCTTTAATTTTCTTAAGAACCATTCGAATGGATACATCCATGTATACTACACAGGATCTGCTATTTGTGCCTCGTATGGTAAATGTATTGGTAGATGTTCTATTGAATCAAAGAAACTGGGTGGAAATATATGTTCCAGCTTACATAATATGAGGGGAATGTTTATTTCTAGCCAAAGTATATCATCCATTATAATACATTTCGCTGTCAAATCTCTAAAAGATAGACTCAATTTTGCGAGTGTTTATCAAACATTATAAGGAAGTAAATCATGGAAAGCTACTGGAATAAGTCTTTGCATGAATACATGACAGTCATGACTCTTCATTCCAAACATCTTTAACATGTTTGTATCCACACATCGAGCCATATTTGAGGCATACCCATTTGAAAATTTAATTTCTTTTAAACAATTATATAAAGCTTACTTACCATCTTTGTCCAATGTATAATAAGCCTTTAGAAACCTATTGGTTGTTTCATCCTGATACAACTCTGATATGTTGACTAGTTCTTTTAATTCATCACGTGATTTTGTAGTGTCTTTAGTTCTTCTAGGCATATTTATTGTTAGGGTTGATTTGTAGCTAGAGGGGTGGTGAATAGCTCGTCACGCTCATTGTCTTGCTTCGTGATGATAATATGCAGCGGAATGAAACACGAAACACACTTACAAGGCTAACACGAAGGATTTGCTTGGTATTCACCTCAAGATGAGGTGACTAATCCAATGATCCATACACATGAGCACTCTTCACTAAGAAAGAAACTCCTTCTTGGTACTACCGAAGGTGGAGAAACCTCTTACAAGACCCACACAAGCATACAACTCAATGCGAGAAGAAAAATACAAAGAATATAAATGAAAAACCTTCTTCTTTCTCTCTTATTGCCTATAGATGCCTCTTGAACCTTGGAAGTACAACAACACTTGTCTCTAAGAGCTTCCAAGAGCTGGCGAAGAGTAGTTGGAGAAGTCATGTGAAGATTAGGAGGACTCTGAAGGGCGCTGGGAATTCCGTTCTGTGTAAATCCCTTGTACAAAAATTTTGTACGAGCACAGAACCTTTCCTAACAACTCACATGCTCGATCAGATATGTGTTTGATCAATCAAGCAAGATCTTGATTGATCAAAGCGCACCTTGATCGAAGCACGAGATCGTTGGCCTCTTGTGTTGGTATTCAAATCGATATCCAAAATCGACACAAAGAAAACAAAACCAATTACGCAGCGGAATTAAAGAACTAGTTGCACATTTTTTCGTAGCTAAAGACCTCTTGATCTTCTGCCGTATTCCTCTCCTCTTCTTGGATGTCGTGTGGGCGACGATCTACCAAGACAAAACACCCAAACCTCTTCTTCCTTTCTAAGCCGCCTACCACCAAAGAATGCAAAGCAAAAGGAGTGTCTCCTTCTTCTTCTTTTCCTCCAAACCGCTGGTCACCTAGGTGCTTCTTCTCTTTATTTTTCTTCTCCTCCAAGCCCCGACCACCAAGGGGAGATGGGGCGCCAGCCCTAGAGGGAAGAAAGGGATGGGGCGCCGACCCTAGAGGAAAGAAAGGGAGGGGTTTTGGGCGCCGACCCTAGAGGAAAGAAAAGAAGAGGGTTTTGGTTGTGGAGAAAAACTTATCACTTATTTTTTGTGGTACAACCTCCTCTCCTTTTATAATCCTTGGCGCTAGATAAAAAAGGAGAAAAATTAATAGATTTTTTTTTAGAATTCTGTTGAGAGAAAAAAATCTCCTTTTCATAACTCTTTTTTTTTTCCTTTTTTTTTCTTTTATTGTGGTCAGCCCCTTGCTTGGGCACCAAGCAAGGCTTGGCCGACCCTATGCTTGGGCAATAAGCAAGGCTTGACTGACCCTTTGCTTGGGCACCAAGCAAGGATGTGGCCGACCCCTTTCTTGGGTAGGAAGCAAAACGAAAACGGGTGAATGCGAGGCTTTATAGAGGCTACAACAGGGACCGAGAGGAGGAATTGATTTTGACCTCTCGATGGACTTGAGCTTCCTGTGTTCGACCTGAACACTCAACTCAAGTTTATCAATAATAACTCATACCACTAAAGGGTCATTATTGAACTACCACACCAATCTCATATTACAATATGGGCTCTTACTTATCATGAGTACGTTAATCTCCCTGTGTTTAAGATATTGTATGTCCGTTAATTAAATAAGTTACTGACAACTCATTTAATTAACATCTAACTCCAAGAGTAGTACCACTCAACTTTATTATCATGTCGTACTAAGTCCACCTGTAGGGTTTATATGATAAACCTTATGAGCTCCTCAAGGGGGTATCATCAACCTAAATAAATATGACTCAGTTCCCCTTCATAATCAACAACACACCATATAAATGGTATTATCTTCCAACTTATCGGGCATATTGATTTAACGAATAAATCTCACCCATTAATAAGTTAAAGAAATAAATATTAAGTATATGTGTTTGTTATTATATCGGGATTAAGAGTACGCATATCCATAATAATAGAGGTTCTATTCTTTTATATAGTCAGTATAAATCGAACAATCTCAAATGATCTTGCTCAATACACACATAGTGTACTAGTGTAATTATATAGTCAAGACAAACTAATACTAAATTACACTACAACCGTTCCAATGGTTTATCCCTATCCATCTTGGTTGTGAGCTACTATTTATAATTTATAAGGAACTGATAACATGATCTTCTGTGTGACACCACACACCATGTTATCTACAATATAAATTAAATAAACAACTACATCGATATATATATAAATATAAAATGCAGACATTTGACCAAAGTGATTCTCATTTCAAAATATCTCAAAAACAGATGTTCATACAAAAGCTACGCTTATAGTATACATCCCAACAATCTCTTACTTATACTAAAAGACTATGTTGCCATATATGCTGCCATACATCTGATTCTCATCCCTTCAACATGTCCATCAAAAGCTCTTGTCGGAAGAGCCTTAGTGAAAGGATCTGTCAGGTTATCTGCTGATGCAATCTTGGCGACAACAACTTCTTCTCGTTTTACGATGTCTCATATCAGGTGGTACTTGTGCTCAATGTGTTTACTTGCCTTATGAGCTCGTGGTTCCTTCGAGTTTGCTACTGCACCACTATTATCACAATAAATTGTGATAATTTTGGGTAAACCAGGAATCACATCTAAGTCCATCAAAAAGTTTCTGAGTCATACAACTTCTTTAGCTGCCTCAGAGGCTGCCACATACTCAGCTTCCATGGTGGAGTCTGAAACGCATTTCTGTTTAACACTCTTCCATGTTATGGCTCCACCTCCCAATGTAAACACATACCCCGAGGTTAATTTACTGTTGCCCTATTTGATTAAAAGTCAGAATCCGTGTAACCCACATGGAGCAAATCATCTGCTTGGTAAACCAACATATAATCTCTAGTCCTTCTCAGGTACTTTATTATATGTTTTACGGCAGTCTAATGTCCCGGTCTTGGGTTACTTTTATATATGCTAACCATGCCCACGGTAAAACAGATATTCGGTCTCGTACATAACATCGCATACATTAAGCTTCCTACAGCCGAAGCATAAGGAACTGCCTTCATCTCCTTTGATGTTTTAGGACACATCTCTTTAGATAAAGGTACTCCATGCCGAAAAGGTAGAAAACCTTTCTTGGAGTTTTGCGTGCTAAAACGAGCTAGGATAGTATCAATGTATAAAGCTTGGGATAAACACAACATCTTTTTCTTGCGATCCCTTATTACTTTGATCCCAAGAATATGTCCACATTCTCCCAAGTTCTTCATATCAAACTGCTTAGACAACCATACCCTTACGTTTGACAATACTTTGACATTGTTGCCAATGAGTAAAATGTCATCTACGTATAGTACAAGAAATACCACCACGTTTCTGTCACTTTTCTTGTATACACAAGACTCGTCCGAACACTGAATGAATCCATATGACTGGATTACTTCATCAAACCGGATGTTCCAAGATCTCGAAGCTTGCTTCAGTCTATAAATGGATCGATTGAGCTTGCATACAAGATGCTCTTTGCCCTTTGCAATGAATCCCTCTTGTTGTTTCATATGGATGTTTTCTTCAAGACTTCCGTAAGGAAAGCTCTCTTGACATCCATTTGCCAAACCTCATAATCCATATGAGCAGCAATAGATAAAAGAATCTGGATAGATTTGAGCATGTCTACCGGTGAAAAGGTTTCCTCATAATCGATTTCCTCTTTCTGAGTATACCCCTTCGCAACAAGCGTCACTTTAAAGGTTTCCACCTTCCTGTCTATCCCTCTTTTCCTTTTGTAGACTCATTTACATCCAATGACTTTTACACCATTTGGTGGTTCTACAAGCTCCCAGACTTGATTAGAATACATAGATTCTATTTCAGAGTTCATTGCACTTTGTAAAGATGTTGCATCTTTATCTTGGAGTGCTTCATCATATGTCCAAGGATCAGGTTCATGTTCACCAGGGATCAAGTCTGAAGACTCTCCCAAAACATGAATCTATCAGGTTGTTGAACAACCCTCCCACTATGACGAGGCACTACCTGTAATTGTGCATCATTTGTGGCACGTGTTGTAGTTACTTGTGGTATCTCATCTTGTACCGTTGGTACTAAAGTAGAAGTGTCCTCTCTTATTTCCTCAAGAACAATTTTACTCATGGGATTGTGGTTCATTACATAATCCTCTTCTAAAAATCAAGCATTGGTGCTAACAAATGACCTTCTGATCTTTGGGACTATAAAACAAACCACCTTTCGTTCCTTTAGGATAACCCACAAACAAGTGAACTTCTGTACGTGATTCCAACTTATTAGCATCTCCCTTTAGTGCATGTGCTGGACTATCCCAAATCCGAATGTGTCTTAGACTAGCCTTACACCTATTCCACAATTTTGTGGGAGTAGAGGGTACTGACTTAGAAGGTACCAAGTTCAGAATGTACGTCGCCATTTTCAGAGCATATCTCCAAAACGAATTTGGTAATTCTGAATAACTCATCATTGATCTAACCATTTTCATAAGAGTCATATTCCTTTGTTCCACCACACCATTCTGTTGGGGTGTACCAGGTGCAGATAATTAGGATTTAATCCCGGCATCTGATAAGTAATTCCTAAACTCTCCTAAGAGGTACTCTCCACCACGATCTGACCGTAATGTCTTGATACTTTTACCATGACGTTTCTCCACATCAGCCTTGTACTCTTTGAACTTATCAAAGCACTCAGACTTGCGGCGCATCAAGTAAATGTACCCATATTTCGAATAGTCGTCTATAAAAGAGATAAAATATTCGAAATCACCTCTCGTCTGGATAGTTATAGGTCCACACAAATCAGAATGAACCAATTCTAACACTTCTTTGGCTCTATATCCCTGTGCCTTAAAATGTCTCTTGGTCATTTTTCCTTATCAATAGTCGCTCGGTCGATCTATCATAACCCGTATCAATAGGCAATTCACCCCCCCTTTTGTCGGCCCCACCAGCAGTCCAACAAGTGGTATTAGAGCACAACTGTCTTAGAAGGACTAACCGCCGACTGAATCACCGAAACGATAGCTGGACCGACAATCTTCCCATCGAAGTTTGAGGGAGAATTTGCGTCATGGAAGAAATGCATGGAGGTATTTTTCAAAACTAATTTTAAAATTTTATTAATAATTAAATATGATTTTGTAGCTCCCAAAGACCCCCAAGGAAATGAAAAAGAAGGGTACCAATAGACCAAGGAGGAGCAAGTAGATTTTGTAGCAAAGAGACGAGCCAAGTTCATCTACTCAACGTACTTCCACCCCAGGAAGTAAATCGGATCGGAGATTATGAATCAACAAAGGAACTTTGGGAGAAGTTCCTGAAGCTGCATGAAGGAACTTCCGAAGCAAAGCTCGCGAGACGGGACCTGCTCCGGAACCAACTGACGAACCTCCGGATGAAAGAAAGTGAAACAGTTGCACATTTGCACTCGAGGATCGAAGAACTCATCGTCAGACTCATAAATCTTGGAGAAAAGGTAACGAATCGAGATTCATTAAGGTATGCTTTAAACACATTTCCTAGGACACCCGAGTGGACATCTATAGTCGATTTATTTTACATATCTAAAGGCCTCGAAATTAGTTCATTAGACAGTTTTTTCCCACTTTTAAACTTCACAAATCAAGATGTGCATACTTGCGAAACAAAGGAGAAAAGGCATCCCACAACATAGCTGTAAAAGCCAACCAAAAGGGCAAACCAGATTCAGACTCTAAAACATCCATCGACACAAATGAAGTGGCACTATTGGTAAGGAAATTTCATAAATTTATTCGATCTAATAAATTTAAGTCGCAGATGAAAAGGGATATCGGAATAAAAAGAAGGTTTGATGCTACAACTGCAACGAAGAAGGGCACATCAAGGATGACTGCCCCAAACTAAAGAAGAAGGAGAATGGCAAAGGCAACAGACCAAAGCACAAGAATTTGAAGGCCACATGGGATGAATCGTCATCCTCTGAGTCTGAGATTGAAGCTTACGCCGGACTAGCTCTACTGGCTGACCACCAAGAAGAAGACGAAAGTAGTTCAGAAATGAACATCGATGAAGGGGGAGAATCATCAGAGGAAAGATCCGATGAAGGGGAAGCATCAGTTCACGAGGTAAGCGAGGTACGTGCTCTTTCACCCAAACAATCTTTTCAATTTATCAAAATATTTTCTAAAAATTTGTGCAAATTAGAAAATAAAAATGCTGATTTGAAAAGGTAATTAGCCAAGGCTAGAATTATTTGATAGTTTAAAGTTAGAAAATGAAAGATTAAAAGAAAAAAAATAGAATTATTCAAATAAAATTCTACATGCTCAAATACCTATAATCATTCAAATGTTAGACCTATTAGTAGGCTAAACTGGTATTTACGATTTCACAGGGGTCAACTTAGAAAAATTTCCAGGAGCTATATATCCCCTAAATTTTTAATTAACCCAGTAGGAAAGAACCTATATCGGGTTCCTAAATCGTATTTGGATTGAATTTTCTTTTGAGCTTTCAGAGAGAAATAGGGCTGTGCAAAAAAATCGATAAATCGAAAATCAGACTAGAACCGGTAACTTACCGGTTCCAGTTTATCGGTTAACCAGTTAATTGATTTTAACTGATTCTGGTTAACTAGTTTTTACCGATTTACCGGTTGGTTCCCAGTTTTGGATTTTTTTTACCGGTTTAACTGGTAAAAATAGGAACCAACCGATTTTCTTTGGAGAATTTTTAGTTGGGCCTTTAGTTAATTAGTTTGTAAAAAAAAGCCCAATAGCCCACTTCACTAAGTACACTTACCCAAGCTCAATAGTCTTTACCGGTTCACGGTTGGAACCGGTTAACTGACCGAAACCGGTAGAACCGGTAAGATACCGGTCGGTTAACCGGTTTTAAATAAATTATAGTAAACTGGGATTAACCGGAACCAATAAACCAGTAAATCGGTTAACCGACCGGTTGAACAGGCCTAGAGAGAAAATTAAATGTTTAATTTCTTTAAGAGGCTTTGTCTAGAAAGTGGTTGTTGTTCTAATAACCAAGAAGGTCTAGTGTCTCGTCACAACCTAGAAGTCAATTAATGAAATGAATGTTTAATTGACTAACTGTTAAACATTTAAATTAACTAATGCTTTCAATGTTTGTCAAAAATTCTATCAGAAATTATTTAGAAAATTTTTCATCACTTATATTTTTTTAACAATTAGAAAATTTTTCAAAGTGTTTTCTTTTGACTCAAATTTTTGGGCTTACATCTTAATATTTTTCTGAAATTTTTTCCTTAGACTTTTTAATGAACCCCATTTTTTTGTGATCAAAAGGGGAGAAGTGAAGAACAAGTCTATGGGGAGGGTACTTGCAATGTTTTTTTTATATTTTATTAAAAAAAACTATTTCTTTTTATGGTTTACTCTAACTTAACTTGAGTTTGATCACATCAAAAAGAAGAAGATTATTAGAACCTCGTGGTAGTTTTGATGTGATCAACTAAGCCATGTTAGGTCCTGTTAGTATTTGATCTCTATGTCTAAGTGTGCAGGAGCTTAGGAGTACAAAAAGTCGAGCGGAAGACGCAACTAGTAAGAAGGATAGCACGGGAAAAGAGTCGACGGGCTCGGTGCATCCGAGGGACAATGTGCTGCTGAAGAGCACACTAGCGGACGAGAAGGACACGTGCGACGGTCCGAGGGACGAGAAGCCAAGAAGGAAGTCTGCTAGAGGAGAAGATCGTAAAATGGGTTCGGGTGAGCCCTATATCGGTTGGCCTAAATCACCCGAGTGAGAGGAGCAGCGAAAGAGTAAGAGAAGAAGCTTGGAGTTCGACAGCTGTTGAAGCCTTCTGCTAGAAGGCGCCTTCAAGAAAGCACCTTCGACCAGGCAAATATTGTCGTTGCCAAACGATAAAACTTTATCCTTTGGCGCCTCGCTAGAGGCGCCTTCCAACCCAGATAAGATTTTTCTGGGGCTTTAAAAAGACCCTTGGACCTAGGAAATAAACATTAACTTCAGTATTCATTTCCTAGCAACTGTCTGAGCAATTAACGAGTGTAAGAGGCTTCTCAGCCTTCACCGAAGGAGATCTTTTAGAGTTTTTTCATTATCCTTGGATTAACAACCACCTAGGTTGTAACCAAGTAAATCTTATGCCTCGTCTTTTTAGTTGTTAATTTAATTTACTATTATTGTTGCTTTTAATTAGAGTTGAAAGAATGGGAAGGGTGTTGTTTTTGTTGATAGGCAATTCACCCCCCTCTTGCCGCCCCACCAGCGGTCCAACACCAACAACATTGATGATATTGGAAAATAACTAATCGTCCATAATAATGAAGCATGCAATCTAAAATTAGTTTTACTTGCAACATCATAAGTGACCGACCCTACATTCCATAGTTCATTCAACTCGGTAATCAAATGTTCTAAGAAACATCAATCTTTTATTTGGAATTGGTTGGACCAAGAATTAGCACAGTAAGAAACATAAATTGACTAAATGGTTGAAATACATCTACTGAAAGTCCCAGTCTGATATTATGTGGTTCCATTGCAAAGGAGAAAAATACAGTATCAAAATATTTCCATGCAGGAGAATCACAAGGATGACACATAATACCTCCTTCATGCTTATGTTCATGATGTCACATCATGTGGCAAGCTGTAGCGGGAGATGCATACAAGCATTGAAGTATAATAGTTAAAGGAAAGTAATACATTGTTAGAGTGTATACTAAAAGTCTAACTTTTTGTATAAACATATAAAAATCACATTGGTGAAATGCCTACATTTATGCTAAGTGTAGTTGCCCATTTAATTTATATTGTAGATAACATGGTGTGAGGAGACACACAGAAGATCATGTTATCAAATCCTTATAAATTATAAACAGTTGCTCACAACCAAGATGGAATGGGGCAAATCATTGGAGTGATTGTAGTGTAATTAGGTATTAGTTTATCTTGACTAATAAATTATACTAGTACACTATGAGTGTATTGAGCAGAACCAATTGAGGTAGTATCTTTTTATACTGACTATATAAAATAACAATACATCTATTATTATGGAAGTGTGTACACTTAATCATGATATAATAACAAGCACATATACTTAATATTTATTTTTTTTGATTTATCAAAGGGTGTGATTTAGCTCGTTAAATCAATAGGCACGATAAGTTGGAAAATGATATTATTTATATGGTGTGTTATTGATTATAGAATGAAACTGTGTCCTAGTAATCTAGGTTGATGATGTCCCCTTGAGGAGCTCATAAGGATTGTCATGTAAACCCTGCAGGTGGACTTAGTCCGACATGATGATAAGGTTGAGTGGTACTACTCTTGAAGGTAGATATTAATTAAGTGAGTTGTCAGTAACTCATTTAATTAGTGGTCATTCAATATCTTAAACACAGGGAGACTAACACACTCATGATAAGAAGGAGCCCATATAATAATATAAGATTGGTGCGGTAGTGCAATAATAACTCTTTAGTGGAATGAGATATTATTGATGAACTTGAGTTGGGTGTTCGGGGTGAACACGGGAAGCTCAAGCTCATCGGAAGACCAAAACCAATTCCTCCTCTCGGTCCCTATTGTAGCCTCTTATTTATAAAGTCTTATATCCACCCAAACCCAACTTCTTACCCACCTTAAGGTGGTCGGCCAAGCTAAGCTTGGAGCACAAGCTAGGGTCGGCCAAACCAAGGTTAGATGGGCTCAAGTTGTGGTCGGCCCAAGCAAGGGTGGCCGACCACATTGAATTCAAAAGGAAGTTTTATTTTGTAAAATCTTTCCTTTTATAGAGATCCATTAAAAGGATTTAAAAGGATGATTTTAATATAAAAATTCCTTTTTTAGATCGGTCATAAAAGGAAATAAAAGGAAGTTTTTATTTTGTTGAAAACTTTCCTTTTATGTTGGTTTTTAAAGAGAGTTTTAAAATTTTAAAATCTTTCCTTTTATAGCTTTCTTCAAAGGAATAAAAGAGAGATTTGAAATCTTTCCTTATTTGTAGTTATCTATAATGTGAAAAAAAGATTTTAATTTTTTGATAAAACTTTCCTTTCTTGAAACCATGTTTTATTTTAAATCATATATTTTATAGATATCTATAAAAGTATTTAAAAGAGAGATATTTTAATTTATAAAACATTCCTTTTAGAACTATCCACAAAAGGGATTTTTAAAAGAGAGATTTTAATTTTTATTTAAAATCTTTCCTTACTTGGAGAACAAGCATGTGGCCGGCCATGACAAGAAGAAAAGGAAGTTTTAATTTTTTTGTTTTAAAACTTTCCTTTTTAGTCATTGGCAAGGAATATAAGGAAGTTTTAATTATGTTTAAAACTTTCCTTATTTGCCAAGACCAAGGAATATAAAAGAGAGGGTAAAGGTGCCTCACCTCACAACAATACATCTTCTATTCCTCTCCTCCCTTCCTTGGTGGTGGTCGGCCCTTACTCTTTCTCTCTTCTCTTTTGTTTTCCCTCTTGGTGGCCAGCGGCATATTGGTGTGGAGATCCATTGATGGCCGGTTGCTTGAAGGAGAAGAAGAAGAGAAGGAGGTTCTCTTGTCTAGCATCCCTTGGAGGAAAGTTGGTGGCCGAACTTCATCATCTCATGGAGAAAGTAGGTGGCCGAAACTTGAAAAGAAGAAGAAGGCTTGGGTTGTAACGACCCAAATTTCCTTATTTGGAGTTCTAATAGTGGTTAAAAATATTTAGAAATACTTTAGAAATATTCTAGAGATTTTTAGAAATTTTTAGAGTACTTTTATGTAATTTTTGGAGGTCGTTTGGTGTTTTTACTAAACGAATGAAGTTTCGACAAAAAAATGTTCAAGTCGAGAATCGAACCCGCGACCTCTGACCCGGTCAAAACGCGACTTGCCAGGCATTCCAACGGATGTTTGGTAATAAAAAGATAGCAAATTTATTTAAAGATAGTTAACAGAATATTGGATTATAAAAGGGATGAGTTAATGTTGGATTTGTCGTGACCTAGCTTTTCCTTTCTCCTTTTCCCTCTTCCTCTCGCGTGCGCGGTGCTTCTGCTCGAGCGGAACCAAAGCCAAGATTAGGGTTTTCTCCGGCGTCGGCTTAAGGTGCTCTTCGAGGGGTCCTCTCCACCATCACGACCTCTTCGCTGAGGAGAGCTCGGGGGCACGAGGGAGAGCTAGAATCTTGAGCCATCCGAAGCCCTAGCAGTTTCTTCGGGAGCGAGTCCAAGAATGCAAGTAAGCGCTCTCACCTGCAGTAAGAATAGTTTTCGGATCTAGTTCTTTTTGAATTCGAAGAATAATGTGAGTTGGTTGATGGCAAGGGTCATGATTTGTTTTATTCATTGATGTCCTGGACCTAACTCAAGATTTCAACGCTGCTCTTGTTTCTGATGAATGTCCTCTTTGAGGTGTGGCAGTGAATTATGTTCTCGTGAGGTTCCAGCCTGATGTTGGTTTTATCGGAGTTTCTATACGGTGTCCAGATTTCGACAGAGTTTGTTGAAGTTTGATTGTGTTATGCGATTTTGATATGTTGAGGAATCGGTTTCCAACATGCTACGCTTTGTTCTATGAGTTTCTTTGTGGTTTTCCTTCGATTGGATTCTTCCCGGTTGTCTTTTGATTCGGCCAGAGGTTTCATAGTTGCTCTTGTTTGTGCATACTATTAGATGGGCTCAATTTCCTTCAAAGCGTTCTCATCGTGATTTGGTGGTGCTCGGTTGACTGCGACTGAGTCGAATTCGTTTCCTTCCGTGTTGCCGATGCTTCGAATTTCTATATGACATCTGTTTGTTAAAACGCTTGACTGAGATGCATTCTAATTCGGTACCATTGTGTAAGTTGTGCGGTTTCTTCTTGTTGAGCTGAGTTTCAGAACGGGTTTTGGCGATGACGTTGTTGTTTCCTCTGTTTTCCCCTCGGACGAAGGCTTTGGTTCAATTTCTTCATTAGATAGTTAGGTTTGATTGGTACTGCTCTTGTTCTCTTTATTATTTCCTAAATTTTGAACAGATAGGTGGGGTTTGATTTGTTCCGGTTCTTTTCTGGCACATGAAGATTTCGGTCAGATTGTGGTAGATGTTTCAAGTCTTGATCGAATTCTGCTTTTGGTTACTAGCGCAGCTGGTTGTGAATTTTATTTGTTGACAATGGAATTCGTTGAGTCTGTTGTGACTTGTGGATTGGGTTTGATTTGCGGTAATGCCAGGTCAATGGAAGTTTTGGCTCCTTGGGTCATTGTGTTGTTTATCTTTGTACACAGATTTTTACTGGGCATGTATGCAGATTTTGAATCGTATAGCATTGCAGTTTTGATGGTTTAGCATTGGAAGATCCAATTAGATCTCTGGTAGCTTAATTAGATTTACAGATTTTAATTAAGCTTATAGTATAGTTTTTTTTTAATTAATCTACAATTCTTATATATAACATGCTTAGTCTTGCTTCAGTTCATATGGGACTATGGTCCAATGGGTGGGCTCCCATAGTCGCCCCTAGGTTCAGATAACCTAGCTCTAGGTTCATATGACCTAGTAAGAGCAAGATAAGATCAATCAGCTTATGAATCCGTATTTTACTTTTATCAGTGGCACTGTGCTGGACTCTCAGTTGTTCTTGGGTTGAGCTCCCATAGTCGTCCCTAGGTTTAGATAACCTAGTAAACCCTACTGGATTCGGGACTAGCTACCTCGGGTCTAGTTAGGGATGCGCGCATAGCAAGTACAGTTGCCGGGCCCATCAGCAGTTTGATTATTATTTTTATCTATTATGAAAATAGTTTTCAAAACTTCACAAATCAGTTACGCGAATACAGTTCAAATTCAGTATTAGCCTAGCATCAGTTTAACTCAGCTTATGTATCAGTTCAGTTAAACTTATTATTCCGAAGTATTAAAGTATAAGTTTTTTTAAAACAAGTAAAACAAGCTTCACATAAGTTTAAAATCCAACAAATTTAGTTTTCTTTTATGCTAGTATGTTTGTTTATATTTGCTTTACATGTTTAGCATTCCAGTATGCTTTGTTTCCTTTGCTGTTAGATGAGTATGAGTAGTATTTCTTTCTGAGCATTCAGTTTTAGATTTCTTCCAATTACATGCATATTCGAGTTTTGTGAGTTAGATAGCGCTTACTAAGTAATTTTACTTATAGTTGCATTTTCCTCTTACTGCAGATAGAACAAAGGAAAAGCTATAGCAAAGGAAGACGAGGAGGAGGTGCAGATGGATGTGTGATGCCCGGACTATAGAAGCCTTGGGATTTAGTTTAAGATTTTATTAAGATATTTTGTATTTAGACTACTGGGATTGTTTATTCATGTAGATAATTTAATTCATAAGATGACTTTATGTACTTAGAATTCCTACATTGTTATGCACATTAGACCTATCATCTTAGTGGTATAATGGATGCATGCATGTTTAGATTAATACATATATTTCAGCATGATTAGATTGATATGTAGATTTAGATGTGAACGTATACTTGAGTAGTATTTTTAGATTAGTCATTTAGTTTTCCGCTGCTAGTTAATTGCATGTTTAGAGAATTTATGTATTGATCTTTACATGTGAACAACCCTAGTTAAGAAAAAAGTTAGTAGTCCAGTAGCGCTCCGTTCTCACAGACCAGTAGTGAGGAGGGTGGGGTGTTACATGGGTGGATTCTCGTCTTGGTAGATCGTCGCCCACACGATGCCCGAGATAAGAAGAGGAATACAATAGAAGATCAAGAGATCTATAAGTTACAAGAGGTATAACTAGTTATTAGTTTTCGCATCATAACTAATTCATCTTTTGTATAGATCTTGAAAAATCAAACAAAAGAGGTTATCGATTTTAATTATCATTTTTGTTATCAATTTTCATTTTGGTTTCATGTTTCGATAATGTGTTTCTATTGAGGTCTCTATTATTAAACCTTGTTTACTGTGAGAAGTTTAAATATCCGATTTTTTTGAAAGGCTTTGTCTAGGCAGTGGTGGATGATCCCATACCCAAGAAGGCCTAGTGCCTCGCCACATTTGACCTGGAAGTCGATCCTTGAAATAGATATTTGATCAACTTCTGTAATATGGTTTAACTTAGGAAGATCACATCGGTTGAACTTGAAGTAAGAATGTTAAGTTTCGTTCCCAATTCAAGTTTAACTTCTAAAGGGAAAATTTGGATTAATAATGTTAAACATCATTTGCAATCCAAATTTAACTTTAGTAGAACACATGGGTAGCTAGGATAGTTCTATGCTTGTACAAATTTTTGTACAAGGGAACTAGGACGGTATTCCGAGTAACAACTAATAATTGGTATCAGAGCTAGGTTTTAACCTCTGTGTGTTTGGTTTTAGTTTAATTATGCACATGTCATGCATATTTTAGGCAGGATAATAGTAGGATGTGCAAATAGATTAACTCTGTGGTTGCAGGCTCCAACTATTATGGCCTATTGTGATTGTGTGTGATTGGACCCTCGGACATGTCGAGGGCATTTTATGTGTGTGCATGATTGTATGTATTAAATACAGCAGGAGTTGTATTAGTTTTAGGATTTTACTTTTTGTTCGATCTAGATTACATATACATTCCTTCGTGAAATTAAGGATCGATAAATGTAAAATTCTATTTTTATCGCGGATTGTATCATTGCAAGGCGTGGTGCTATTTTAGGACCAGAGGCGCAGTGAAAAAAAAGAAAGCAAGATAGATGCGACAACTAGACCCGATTGTGATGACTAAATATGACAGTAGCTAGGGTTGGCAGCATACGGAGGACAGTGATGGAAAATGTCATAATAGTTGGAAAATTATTTTTCCATATTTATTGCTTTTATTTGCTGTGATGTGTGTGTGTGTGCATGTTAAAATCCTCATCTTAAATAATTAAGTGGGAGATGGATTTATAAATAAATTCCATGGTCTCCATTACTGGTTTGTAAGTGATGCAACAAACTTGCGTGTTGGCTCTGAGTGCCTCCCTCCATATCGGATGAGTTTGTTTGCGGATCGCTAGATCAAACTTTCTTTATAGATGGTTATAAGAAATTATTTAGGAGCGTGTGATCTTCTCCAACTGAAGGGGCACAATCCTATTTAATGGACTAAGTATCAAGTAATGATATACACTTAGGCGTATTTAATAGTATCCTCCCCAACGGAGTCACTGCTATTATTTGTGTGACCGAAGGAAAACCAACTATTAATTTGTCATAAAGGTAGGTAAACCCCCATCTTACAAATGTTTGAATTTGTATACGTCCACATTAATGTGGCATACAAAATTCATGGTGTTTGAGGTAATTTTATTTGTCATAAAGTTAGGTTGACAAAATAAAATGGGTAAAACCTCCTCTTACAAATAATTAAATTTGTATACGTCCACACTAACGTAGCATACAAAATTCATGGTGTTTGAGGTAATTTAAGGTTGACAAGATAATTAATGGGTAAGACCCTCCTCTTACAAATGTTTGAATTTGTATGCGTCCACACTAACATGGCATACAAAATTCATGGTGTTTGAGGTATTAGTGAATTTAAATGATATTATTTTAAGGAATCAATATTATTTTAAATTCAAAAGTTTTAACTAAATATTTGATCGAAGACAGACCTATTAATTTTATTTGTCATAAAGATAGGTTGACAAGATAATAAAATTAATGAATAAAATCTCCTCTTATAAATGTTTGAATTTGTATACGTCCACAATAACGTGACATACAAAATTCACGGGGATTTTGAGGTGTTGGTCTTGACCAAATATTTTTGTGATTCTTAGGATTTCAAATGTTTTTCAATCCCCTAGCTGTTATACTAAAGAATAGACTTAGTAGTCTCAATTATAATGATTGGAAACAAAACTTGGACACTAAGGTGGACTGTCCTCTCAAAACTGAGAACAATAAAGGTGTATTTTATTCATTAGTTGTTGAAACATATTTAGTGGTGTTATCTACCGGTACCCGGTGTGTAGATACGGGAGTCACTGATCATGTATGCAATTCATTGCAGGGGTTCCAGGAAACCCGACAACTATATGAAGGGGAAATCACCGTCTACATGGGCACTGCTGCAAAAGTAGCAGCTGTTGCAGTGGGAAATGTTTATCCTCTGATAGGAATAAAACATGGATTTTGAGAAATTGTCTTTATGTACCAAGTTTTAGAAAAAACTTGATTTCAATTTCTAAACAATTCAAAGAACTTGATATTCTATCTATTTTGATAACAAAGTTGTTATCAAGAAAAATAGGGAAGTTATCTGTTCTGGTACGTTGGTTGGCAATTTATATATTCTAAATCCAAAAACTCCCACGATGCAACAAATGAAAATTAATAACACATCTTCTAACTCTAATAAGAGAAAGCAATCTTCGAAAATGAACCAATCATATCTTTGACATCTAAGGCTAGGTCATATTAACTTGAGTAGGATTCAAAGGATAATAGCCGATGAACTTTTGGGTTCATTAGTGGTGGAAAACTTTCCAACCTGCGAGTCTTACTTGGAATGAAAAATGACCAAGAGGCTTTTTAAGACTAAGGGGTATAGAGCCAAAGATGTGTTGGAATTATTCTGATTTGTATGAACCTATGACTATCCAAGTGTAACGACCACCCTTCTTACTACTACTACTCTAAGGATGACCGTTACTTAACTACTAACTCTACTGAACCGGTATGATTAAAAATCACATGGAAATCCTACCGAAAAAATTCGGCAGAGTCTCCCCTATACCGATGACCATATTCAACAATACATGCAATATATACTCAGCCACAAGCGGCTGGAACACATATCAATCAACCACGCAGTTAAATAAGTATCAAGCACACAAATATCTACTTACTAAACTGAACTCATCCTACATGCAATCTAAACAGAATAATCTCAAATGACATGAACTTCAAATACAACTCAATGTTTAGAATAACTAAAATGCGGAAACTAAAATTAAAACTTCTTTCCTAGTCCCAAGGCTTCCATAGTCCTGGCATCACACATCCTTCAAACACCTCCTTGTCGCCTTCCTTTCTATATCTTTTCCTTTCCTGTATCTGCAGTAAGAGAAAGTGTAGTCTATAAGCAAAATTTGCTTAGTAAGCGCTATCTAACTCACAAAATCATGAATGTGCATGTATACAAAAAGAACTAGAAACTATATGCTCTAAAAAGAAATAAAGCATAAACATAACTGCTCATGTCAAACTAATAGCAAAGAAAAGCTAAGGAATCTACTCATGTAATTCTAATAGTTAATCATGCTGCTCATCTAATAGGTAAACATGAAAACTACTCATCTACTAGATAAACATGATAGAATAAGGAACTAAACTTACTGATTTTTAGAGCTATATGAATCTTATTTCATTTGTTCTAAACTTAATCTTTAATACTTTATGTTTATGAAAAACTCGTTTTACTTGTTCAAAAACTTATACTTATAATACTCCAAAATAGTAATCAACTTCTCTTGGGCCCGACAACTGTGCTTTTACTTTTGTAACGACCCGACCCATTTGGCGGCCCATTTGGCGACCCTATGGTCGTCGACCGTCGGTCGAGCCGTTACTACTAGATTATCTAAACCTAGGGACGACTATGGGAGCCCAACCCAAGGACAACTGAGAGTCCAGCACAGTGCCACTGATAAAAGTAAAATACTTGTTATCTTTTAATACTTCCATATAATGCCTCGGCATTTTCTTTAGCACCTTATGTGCCAAAATCCCTAAAGTCTTGACTTTGGGATCTACTTAAGGCCTTGGCCTTTTTCTTTCTTTTCTTTATCTTTCTTATATTTTTCTTAAACTCTTAAAAGAATATAGGCATGCTACAGCAGGATTAAATCAAAGGGAAGAAAATCTAACTTCTATAAGCATGCTATATCAGAGACAAATCAAAAGAAAGCATATCTAACTTCTTCAAACATGCTACAACAGGTTTAAAACAAAGGAAAACAATTCTGAAATCTTTAGGCATGCTACAGCAGAAATAAATCAAAGAAGAAAAATCTGCATTCTAAAAAAGAACTGTATACACTTAGAGAGTAGCTGTTCATGCTTGTTAAAGTAACGAAGTAACTAAAACCGCAATGCTAACAACAGGGTTGATCATGTTTGTTAAAATAGCAAAGAAAACTAATACTCTGTACTTAGATTAAAGGCTATTCGTGCCCTCTAAATAACACAAATAAAACTGCTATGGAAACTAACAGAAGGCTCCAAGGAAAATGTTCGTTCCTGCTGAAATTTCCAGAAGGAAGGGCTGTCCTAAGCTCTAATAGAGCTGTACGTTGCCCACAGCAAACACCAAATCCAATACTGTTCTAAGCTCTAACAGAGCTGTACGTTCCCCTTCCATAACATAAATCAAACTAGAACTAGCTGAAATCATGGAACGTATATAACTTGTTTCGTTTGTTCAAAGCTATTACTTCTATTTTCTTTCAATTGCTGCTCCCAAAACTATTGCCGTTCATGTCAATTGCTTAGCATGAACAACACTAAAATCTACTGTGTATCTCAACAGAAAACCAACTATGTACTTGGAGTAAGGGTTGTTCGTGCCACTACATAATACAAAAGGGTCTAAACAGATGCTAAATATATATATGTATAGGGTTGTTTGTGCCCACTAACTAGCACCAAAAACTATGACTGAATTTAGCTAACTTGTTGAAGGAAAACTAAATTAACTAACCTGTTGAATTTATAACAAAAGAAATAAAACTTGCTGATTTGCAACCTAAGAAATCAACTTGCTTGTTATCAGAATTGAGAAGCCTAACTATTTGCCAAACCCAATGAAACCCCTTCTCATCTTCCTACAAGAACATCACGGCAGGGAAACAAAGGAAGTGAATGTTGTGCCAAATAGAATTTTACAGCATAAATCCGAAATCTGTAGAAACCAAAACATATGCCTAACAAACCAATTAATTCCTTTCCTTGAGATTCTCGGCAGCAGGTTTCACAAGAAATCAACCTCACGGCAACAAGCCCTAAACGGAAATCCCCATAGCAAAATTCGAAAACAAGGAAGAAACGAGAACCCGGAGCTACTCTACTGCAGGTGAGGAAGCACTTACATGGAGTTTTCTTGGACTTACTGCCAGAGAAAGGAACTTCTAGGGTTCGGAGAAACTCCAAATCTCGCGGCTCCTTTGTGTTTCTGAGCTCCCCGCGTCGAGGTGGTCACGCACGGGTGAAGACCGGTCGGAAAAAGCCTTCGCCGGCCGCCGGAGGGAGGAAACCCTAACTCCTTCGTGTTTCCGCCCGAGAGAAGAACGGCGTCGCGCCGCGAGAAGGAGGAGGAAAAGGTTTCGGGTCGGGAGGAATTAGGGCTCCGGATTTTACCTCCTCAACTTATCCCTCTTTATAATCTCCATATTCTGTTAACTTGTTAAATAAATTTTCCTACCTTTCTAAACAAAACCGACGGCTGGATCACTTGGTCAGCCGGGTTTTGACCGAGCCAAAGGCCGCAGGTTCAAGTCCTCAGCCAAGCCTTTTATTCTCCTTTTATTCTGCTATTAACTATTTATTACTTAAATACAATTCGACCCTTATTTGATCAAGTAATAACTGCTAGCCCAGTTGGTTAGCTGGGTTTTGCTCGGGTCAGGGGTTGCCGGTTTGTCGAAACTTCTTTCGTTTAGTAAAAATACCAAACGACCTCCAAAAATTGCATAAAAATATTCTATAAATTCCTAAAAATCTCTAGAATTTTTATAAAGCATTTCTAGATTTTAATAAGGTCCTTTAGGACTCCAAATCATGAAATTTGGGGTGTTACAATCCTCCCTACCTTATAAAAAGTTTATCCTCGAACTTAGAATAATTCTAGATCTCTCTGTCTCATACTGTCCTTACGCTCCTAAATAATTTCCTCGTGCTTCTGGTTCTAAATAACTTTCACTAATGATACTCTTTGTTTCTTAGTCTTTTAACTTCTCGGTCCTCTATCATTCATATCGAATTATACCCATTAGTGGTCCTTGGAAGGCCTGTTATAAGTCTTTGGAGACCATAGGTACACTAGTCACACCAAATGGCATGACTACAACTTCGTAGTGTCCATATCGGATACTGGAAACTATTCTGAACTCTTCATTCTCCTTTCACTTTCAACTGATGGTTATGCCAATAATAATACCCGATACCTTCTCCATCCTTTCTAAACATACTTATGTATATATGCATATAAGAGAAACAAAATTAAAATTGTCTCTATTCTTTCTAAGCATATGTATCAAAACATAGAAAATTAAAACATGCATTTTCTTCTTTCCTAAGCACATATAAACAGATACTCTATACTGTAATTAATAAAGAAAGCATAAAAGAAAATTAAATACTTTCTTACTTGAAGACGGCAAGGATGGTGCTGATGTGTGATGCTGGAGAATGGGAACTGCTCTGATACCAACTGTAACGACCACCCTTCTTACTACTACTACTCTCTAAGGATGACCGTTACTTAACTACTAACTCTACTTAACCGGTATGATTAAAAATCACATGGAAACCCTACCGAAAAATTTCGACAGAGTCTCCCCTGTACTGATGACCATATTCAACAATGCATGCAATATATACTCAGCCACAAGCGGCTGGAACACATATCAATCAACCACGCAGTTAAATAAGTATCAAGCACACAAATATCTACTTACTAAACTGAACTCATCCTACATGCAATCTAAACAGAATAATCTCAAATGACATGAACTTAAAATACAACTCAATGTTTACAATAATTAAAATGTGGAAACTAAAATTAAAACTTCTTTCCTAGTCCCAAGGCTTTCATAGTCCTGGCATCACACATCCTTCAAACATCTCCTTGTTGCCTTCCTTTCTATATCTTTTCCTTTCCTGTATCTGCAGTAAGAGGAAGTGTAGTCTATAAGCAAAATTTGCTTAGTAAGCGCTATCTAACTCACAAAATCACGAATGTGCATGTATATGAAAAGAACTAGAAACTATATGCTCTAAAAAGAAATAAAGCGTAAACATAACTGCTCATGTCAAACTAATAGCAAAGAAAAGCTAAGGAATCTACTCATGTAATTCTAATAGTTAATCATGCTGCTCATCTAATAGGTAAACATGAAAACTACTCATCTACTAGATAAACATGGTAGAATAAGGAACTAAACTTACTGATTTTTAGAACTATATGAATCTTATTTCATTTGTTCTAAACTTAATCTTTAATACTTTATGTTTATGAAAAACTCGTTTTACTTGTTCAAAAACTTATACTTATAATACTTCAAAATAGTAATCAACTTCTCTTGGGCCCGGCAACTGTGCTTTTACTTTTGTAATGACCCGACCAATTTGGCGACCCTATGGTCGTCGACCGTCGACCGTCGACCGAGCCGTTACTACTAGGTTATCTAAACCTAGGGACGACTATGGGAGCCCAACCCAAGGACAACTGAGAGTCCAGCACAGTGTCACTGATAAAAGTAAAATACTTGTTATCTTTTAATACTTCCATATAATGCCTCGGCATTTTCTTTAGCACCTTGTGTGACAAAATCCCTAAAGTCTTGACTTTGGGATCTACTTAAGGTCTTGGCCTTTTTCTTTCTTTTCTTTATCTTTCTTATATTTTTCTTAAACTCTTAAAAGAATATAGGCATGCTACAGCAAGATTAAATCAAAGGGAAGAAAATCTAACTTCTATAAGCATGCTATATCAGAGACAAATCAAAAGAAAGCATATCTAACTTCTTCAAACATGCTACAACAGGTTTAAAACAAAGGAAAATAATTCTGAAATCTTTAGGCATGCTACAGCAGAAATAAATCAAAGAAGAAAAATCTGCATTCTAAAAAAGAACTGTATACACTTAGAGAGTAGCTGTTCATGCTTGTTAAAGTAACGAAGTAACTAAAACCGCAATGCTAACAACAGGGTTGATCATGTTTGTTAAAATAGCAAAGAAAACTAATACTCTGTACTTAGATTAAAGGCTATTCGTGCCCTCTAAATAACACAAATAAAACTGCTGTGGAAACTAACAGAAGGCTCCAAGGAAAATGTTCGTTCCTGCTGAAATTTCCAGAAGGAAGGGCTGTCCTAAGCTCTAATAGAGCTGTACGTTGCCCACAGCAAACACCAAATCCAATACTGTTCTAAGCTCTAACAGAGCTGTACGTTCCCCTTCCGTAACGTAAATCAAACTAGAACTAGCTGAAATCATGGAACCTATATAACTTGTTTCGTTTGTTCAAAGCTATTACTTCGATTTTCTTTCAATTGCTGCTCCCAAAACTATTGTCGTTCATGTCAATTGCTTAGCATGAACAACACTAAAATCTACTGTGTATCTCAACAGAAAACCAACTATGTACTTGGAGTAAGGGTTGTTCGTGCCACTACATAGTACAAAAGGGTCTAAACAGATGCTAAATATATATATGTATAGGGTTGTTCGTGCCCACTAACTAGCACCAAAAACTATGACTGAATTTAGCTAACTTGTTGAAGGAAAACTAAATTAACTAACCTGTTGAATTTATAACAAAAGGAATAAAACTTGCTGATTTGCAACCTAAGAAATCAACTTGCTTGTTATCAGAATTGAGAAGCCTAACTATTTGCCAAACCCAATGAAACCCCTTCTCATCTTCCTACAAGAACATCACGGCAGGGAAACAAAGGAAGTGAATGTTGTGCCAAATAGAATTTTACAACATAAATCCGAAATCTGTAGAAACCAAAACATATGCCTAACAAACCAATTAATTCCTTTCCTTGAGATTCTCGGCAGCAGGTTTCACAAGAAATCAACCTCACGGCAACAAGCCCTAAACGGAAATCCCCATAGCAAAATTCGAAAATAAGGAAGAAACGAGAACCCGGAGCTACTCTACTGCAGGTGAGGAAGCACTTACATGGAGTTACCAAACGACCTCCAAAAATTGCATAAAAATATTCTATAAATTCCTAAAAATCTCTAGAATTTTTCTAAAGCATTTCTAGATTTTAATAAGGTCCTTTAGGACTCCAAATCATGAAATTTTGGGTGTTACACCAAGTAAGAGGTGGTTTCGAATATTTCGTCTCTTTTATAGACAACTATTCGAGATACGGGTACATTTACTTGATGTGCCACAAGTCTGAGTGCTTTGATAAGTTCAAAGAGTACAAGGTTGATGTAGAAAAATATCATGGTAAAAGTATCAAGACATTACGGTGAGATCGTAGTGGCAAGTACCTCTTAGGAGAGTTCAGGAGTCACTTATTAGAAGTCAAGATTCAATACCAATTGACTGCACCTGGTACACCCCAACAGAGTGGTGTGGTAGAACGAAGGAATAAGACTCTTATGAAAATAGTTAGATCAATGATGAGTTATTTAGAATTACCAATTTCATTTTGAGGATATACTCTAGAAATGGAAGTGAACATAGTACCTTCTAAGTCAGAACCCTCTACTCCCATAGAATTGCAGAATGAGTGTAAGCCTAGTCTGAAGCATATTCGGATTTAGGCAGTCCAGCATATATGCTGAAGGGAGACACTGAACAGGAGTTCACTTGTTTGTGGGTTATCCTAGAGAAACGAAAGGAGGTTTATAGTCCTAAAAATCAGAAGGTCATTGTTAGCACCAATGCCCAATTTTTAGAAGAAGACTATGTAATAAACCACAAGCCCATAAGTAAATTTGTTCTTAAGGAAATAATAAAGGACACGTCTAATCTAGTACCAACAGTACAAGATGAGATACCACAAGAAACTGCAATACGTGTCACAAATGATACACAACTATAGGCAGTGCCTCATTGTAGTGGGAGGGTTGTTAGGCAACCTGAAATATTCATGTTTTTGGAAGAGTCGTCGGACTTGATCCCAGGTAAACATGAACCTGATCCCCGTATATATGATGAAGCACTCAAGATAAAGATGCAGCATCTTGGCAAAGAGCAATGAATTCAGAAGAAGAATCTATATATTCTAACAAAGTCTGGGAGCTAGTAGAACCTTCAAATAGTGTAAAAGCTATTGGATGTAAATGGATCTACAAAAGGAAAAGAGGGGCAGACGGGAAGGTGGAAACCTTCAAAGCAAGGCTTATTGTGAAGGGGTATACTCAGAAAGAGGGAATTGATTATGAGGAAACTTTTTCGCCAATAGCTATGCTTAAGTCTATCCAGATACTCTTATCTATTGCTGCTCATATGGATTATGAGGTTTGGCAAATTGATATCAAGACAGCTTTCCTTAACGGAAGTCTTGAAGAAAACATCCATATGTAGCAACCAGAGGGGTTTATTGCCAAGGGCAAACATCATCTAGTATGTAAGCTCAATCGATTTATTTATGGACTAAAGCAAGCTTCAAGGTCTTGGAACATCCGATTTAATGAAGTAATCCAGTCGTATAGATTTATTCAGTGTCCGGATGAGTCTTGTGTAAAGAAGAAGTGTGATGGGAACGTGGTGGTATTTCTTGTACTATACGTAGATGATATTTTGTTAGTTGGAAACAATATCAAAGTGTTGTCGGAAGTAAGGATATGGTTGTCCAAGCAATTCGATATGAAAGACTTGGGAGAATGCACACATATTCTCGGATCAAGGTAATAAGGGATCGCAAGAAAAGAATGTTGTGCTTATCCTAAGCTTTATATATCGATACGATCCTAGCTCGGATGAGTCTTGTGTAAAGAAGAAGTGTGATGGGAACGTGGTGGTATTTATTGTACTATACGTAGATGACATTTTGTTAGTTGGAAACAATATCAAAGTGTTGTCGGAAGTAAGGGTATGGTTGTCCAAGCAATTCGATATGAAGGACTTGGGAGAATGCGCACATATTCTCGGGATCAGGGTAATAAGGGATCGCAAGAAAAGAATGTTGTGCTTATCCTAAGCTTTATATATCGATACGATCCTAGCTCGTTTTAGCATGCAAGACTCCAAGAAAGGTTTTCTACCTTTTAGGCATGAAGTATCTTTATCTAAAGAGATGTCTCCGAAGACATCAAAAGAAATAAAAGATATGAAGGCAGTTCCTTATGTTTCAGCTATAGGAAGCCTAATGTATGCTATATTATGCACGAGACCGGATATCTATTTTGCCGTGAGCATAGTTAGCAGATATCAAAGTAATCCAAGATAGGGACATTGAACTGCCGTAAAGCATAGAAATTATATGCTGGTTTACCAAGCAGATGATTTGATCCCTGTAGGTTACATGAATTTTAACTTCCAATCAGATAGGGACAATAGTAAGTTGACCTCGGGGTTTTGTGTTTACTTTAGGAGGTAAAGCCATAACAATGGAGGAGTGATAAGCATAGATGCTTTTCGGACTCCACCATGGAAGTTGAGTATATGACAGCCTCTGAGGCAACCATAGAAGTTGTATGGCTCAGAAACTTCATGATGGACTTAGATGTGATTCCTGATTTGCCCAAAAATTATTACAGTGTATTGTGATAATAAGTGGTGCAGTAGCAAACTCGAAGGAACCATGAGCCCATAAGGCAAGTAAACACATAGAGCGCAAGTACCACCCAATACGAGACATCGTATAACGAGAAGTTGTTGTCGCCTAGATTGCATCAGATGATAACCTGGGAGATCCTTTCACTAACGTCCTTAAGGCAAGAGCTTTTGATGGGCATGTTGAAGGGTTAGGAATCAGATGTATGACAGGGTATATGGCAGCATTGTCTTTTAGTATAAGTGGGAGATTGTTAGAGTGTAAACTAAAAGTCTAGCTTTTATATAAACATATAAGAATCACATTGGTTAAATGCCTACATTTATGCTAAGTGTAGCTATCCATTTAATTTATATTGTAGATAACATGGTGTGAGGAGACACATAGAAGATCATGTTATCAGATTCTTATAAGTTATAAACAGTTGCTCACAACCAAGATGGAATTGGACAAACCATTGGAGTGGTTGTAGTGTAATTAGGTATTAGTTTATCTTGACTAATAAATTACACTAGTACACTATGAGTGTATTGAGCAGGACCAATTGAGGTAGAATCTTTTTATACTGACTATATAAAAGAATAATACATCTGTTATTATAGAAGTGTGTACTCTTAATCATGATATAATAATAAGCACATATACTTAGTATTTATTTCTTTGATTTATCAAAGGGTGTGATTTAGCTCGTTAAATCAATAGGCACGATAAGTTGGAAAATGATATTATTTATATGGTGTGTTGTTGATTATATAATGAAACTGTGTTCTAGTAATCTAGGTTGATGATGTCCCCTAGAGGAGCTCATAAGGATTGTCATGTAAACCCTGCAGGTGGACTTAGTCTGACATGACGATAAGGTTGAATGATATTACTCTTGGATCGGAGCTAGATATTAATTAAGTGAGTTGGCAGTAACTCATTTAATTAGTGGACATTCAATATCTTAAACACAGGGAGACTAACACACTCATGATAAGAAGGAGCCCATATAATAATATGGGATTGGTGCGGTAGTGCAATAATAACTCTTTAATGGAATGAGATATTACTGATAAACTTGAGTTGGGTGTTCGGGGTGAACACGGGAAGCTTAAGCTCATCGGGAGACCAAAACTAATTCCTCCTCTCGGTCCCTATTGTAGTCTCTTATTTATAAAGTATTATATCCACCCAAACTCAACTTCTTACCCACCTTAAGGTGGCCGGCCAAGCCAAGCTTGGAGCCCAAGCTAGGGTCGGCCAAACCAAGGTTAGATGGGTTCAAGTTGTGGTCGGCCCTAGCTTGGAGCCCAAGCAAGGGTGGTCGGCCACATTGAATTCAAAAGGAAGTTTTATTTTGTAAAATCATTCCTTTTATAGAGATCCATTAAAAGGATTTAAAAGGATGATTTTAATATAAAACTTTCCTTTTTTAGATCGGTCATAAAAGGAAATAAAAGGAAGTTTTTATTTTGTTGAAAACTTTCCTTTTATGTTAGTTTTTAAAGAGAGTTTTAAAATTTTAAAATCTTTCCTTTTATAGCTTTCTACAAAGGAATAAAAGAGATATTTGAAATCTTTCCTTATTTGTAGTTATATATAATAGGCAAAAGTTCTCACACCATAGGTTAGATAAGAACAAATATGATAGGAAAACTAATAATCTAATATTTGGAACATAGAATATAGGAACTCTCACTGGTAAATCAATGGAGATAGTAGATATGATGATTAGGAGAAAAATTAATATTTTGTGTGTACAAGAGACAAAATGGATAGGCGAGAAGGCAAAGATGATAGAGAACTCGGGTTTTAAGTTATGGTACACTAGAAAGAGTAGAGCAAGAAATGGAGTGGGTATCATTGTAGATAGTTTGTTAAAGGATGAAGTTGTAGGAGCACTACAAGAAAAACCCTCATAGACATCGGTGGAACAACAGCGGTTTTAAGCAAAAACCGATGTCTTTGAGTATTTTACACCGATTTTTCCAAAAATCGGTGTCCATAAGCATATATTTTCGCTCATAGACATCGGTTTTTTAAGCTGATGTCTATTAGCGCCTTTTTTCGTTAATAGACACCGATTTTAACAGCGGTTTTTAAAACCCGGTGTCTATGATACAATAAAATAATTTAATTTTCCCACCAATACTTAGGCGAAATTTGCAACACTTTACTCTTCTCTCCAAACCTAAATCTATATCGCGTCGTCCCCTTCCTCTCCCGATCAAGATCAAGACGCCCCTTGCTTCGTCCAACCACACCGTTCCTCCAACTCCTCCCTCTGGGTAAGAAGAAGAGGAGCCCTTCTCCGCCCTCGCTTCTCCCTTGCTTCTCCTTACTTTTTGATGTTTATCGTCGAAATCTGAAGACTTAGTGGAGACTTAGCAGCTAAGGCTTGTTGGAGACGGCAGCCTTTGGTCAGGTCCTCGAGCTAAGGTTGGAGCCGCCCAATCTGTTTGCTTTTATGTCTTGCTTTTGTTGGTTATCGTGGAGCTGCATCATGGAGGTGATGGTCGAGTTGGATCTTTTTGTTGGGCTTTTTGAATCGACCATTTTTTTTGGTTTCCAATATGGTGATTTTATGAGAGAAAGCTGGGGTTTTTGTTTGATTTGCGGTGGTGTTGTGGTTCTTGCTGTGGATTTTAGGTCTGGCGGCTTGTTAGGGCAGCAGAAAGAGTTGATGATTGTTAGATCCAACTCGATCCGCCACGAACAATGCAGGTAACAACGTTGCTTCCGTGCTCCACGTTCTTTGCTAATCGTTGGTAGAAATGCTTGTTAGAGCTTTGATATGTGTCCTTCTGTTGCACATTTTGTGTGGGAGGCTTTTTTCCCCTTCTGTTACCCTTCTCGATTTGCTAAGAATCCCACATTCGGGTCGATTTTTGATCTCTGCTTTTATTGGTTGCCGTTAGCACATTAAATTCATTTATGATGTATGAGTCTATAACATAGGGTTTCTTGGAATGTTTGGTTGCAGTTTGGTAAGGAAAGGTTTGATTTCACCGCGTCTTAGGAGAAAAGGGTCGTGTTAATATAGATGACCTGGGTGAAGATCGGTTGTGAAATGGAGCAGTATGAGGTTTTGGAGCAGATAGGGAAAGGTGCATTTGGGTCAGCTCTACTGGTGAAGCATAAGGTCGAGAACAAGAGGGCGTCCTTTTGCCTCCGAAAACCTAACCGACTCACTCGTCGATTTCAAGCTATGGGAGCTTGCCTCCGTCGGAGCGGGACCTTCTCGCTCTGCCAATTCCAGCGCCGAGCACGAGGAGCTTCTCGAAATCTCCAGGGGCTTCTCTGACTGCTCCAGCTTTGGCTCCGACATCTCCGGTGAGCTCCAAAGGCTGGCCTCCTTTTCCATATCTGAGGTGCCACGGAGCGTTGTGGCATCCAACGTCAAAGGTTTCGAGGAATCCGGGCTCAGCACGTCATCAGAGAGCCTAGAGTACACGTCGGTGGAGGGCGTCGAGCCGGTGGTGCGCGCTTGCGTGGAGCGTCTGAGGTCGGTGTCGGTGGAGGCGAAGCGGGAGGCTGCGGCGAGGATCCGGCTCCTGGCGAAGCACCGGTTGGATTTCCGGTTGCTGATCAGGGCGTCGGGGCCGATCTCGGCCCTAGTCCCGCTGCTGCGCAGCACGGATCCGGCTGCGCAAGAGAATGCGGCGACGGCGCTGCTTAACCTTTCGCTGGAGGAGGCCAACAAGAGGCGCATAGCGGCGGTGGGCGCGATCAAGCCGCTGGTGTACGCCCTGCGGACAGGGACAGCCTCTGCGAAGCAGAACGCTGCGTGCGCGTTGCTGAACATTTCGATGATCGAGGAGAACCGGGCAATGATAGGAGCATGTGGAGCGATCCCACCGTTTGCTTGCTACCTTATCTAAATAGAAAAAAAAAGTCAATAGCCATCTTGTTCATATGCTCGTAATAACATGTGTTATGTATAGTGTTTGCATGCTATTTATTCATTTTGTTTATCTTTGCCACTATTACAGATTGAGCTAATTTCAAAAGTAAGAAGCCCATTTATTGTGGATTATAAAGATTCTTGGGTTGAAAAGGTTTTTAAAAGTTTACTTCCCCTTGATTTATTATGATAAGTTTCTTTTCTGTTTTAGCATTTAGATTGTAAATGGATGTTTTATGACTGCATGTTATATGTATTAGAACTCTAATTATTTAATCCATGTTTATTCATTCAGTCAATATTCTATGATTTCTTAAACTAGTATTGTTCTTGCAACTGAAAAGATATTTTACATGCACTCTTTGATTAATAACTATATTGGTTATAGGAGCAGAGTGAAGAGCTTGCACATACTTTTGTGGACTAGATTGACTCTGAGAATAGCTACCTAGGCTATATGGTTTCAGGGTCTAAAGCTAATAGTACTTCAATTCATCAAAGTGCTGCTATAAATAGCAGTAGAGTTGTCCATGCCCAAGAGTTTGATGTTTCAGTAACAATGTTGAATATTGTATGTAGTTCAACGCATTTTGTCAAAATTTTTCTTTCCATAATTAGTGAATGAGTTAATAAATTGCTCTCTTCTTAGTATTTTTGTTAATTTGGTTCTTCACAGGCAATCATTCTCTATCATATCCATGAGTATGCACATTCATTATCTGTTCTCAAAAAAGTTGTTCCAGAATATCGAGCCAATTAAAGAGGTATGCCTTAATTTAATCATCTTATGAGTTATTGATAAGATTATTCTTTTTATTCTGCCTTGCTATTTTTTCCTATGCAGCAAATAGCTCTCCGTGATGCCTTCTGCTAAGGTCTACTGCATCTCGTCAATTTGTAGACGTGTATCTCATCTTCTATGGATGTAAACACTAAGCAATGTGATGTTTCTTTTCTATTTAACATGAAATCTAATAAGTTGTATGTATCTATTTTTTTTTAATATTTTCTAGACATAAAGGAAAAATTATGGAAGCAGTTCCAAAGACAAGAGGAAGGTCAAGAAGTTGTAGCCCTCGGCCTAGGTATTGATTTTTTATGTCAATCAGAATTGACATTTTACAAAAAAATTTTTTGAAGTTTGTGTACCTTTGTGGTTTTTCTCTTAGTTAGCACTTCAACTCACATAGTTGATATGGAATGGCTATTATCTTTTTTAGAGTTATCCCTCCTGAAAAAATACAGAATATTTCAAATTTCTGTTCAAGTTATTGCAAGATTACCTCAGTCATATAGATTGATGTCATTTGAACCTAATCTAAGAAATTGCTTGATCAGCGCTACCACATATTCAAGCTATGAGCAAACGAAAAGTCCTTTATGATGAAAAATATATAAGATTTTGGGGCTTAAAAATGATGAAAAGATGAACAGAGCTTGCACATGGCTTAATGACCTAAGGATATCTTTTATGAAATTGCAGCAAATGCATGACGGATGTAATTCTGCGGTGAGACCAACAAGTAAGAGTAACAGGATTTTAACTTTCTCTATGGTCAACCTTGCATAACGGAACTTGTAGTTTCCTACTCTGTGTTGTTTGCTATGAAGAAGAGTGTACTGTAATCATGTGTGGACTGTGGATATTGTAGATTTCAGAGTCAAAGTCATCAGCACGCATTAACTTTAGCGTCCAAATATTAGATGCTAAGTTGTTAAGATTAAACCTCAAGGGGCCCTCCTCACCTTTTCTTGCACCTGACCATTCATAAGACTTCAACTCCTAGGGTGTTTAGCATTTGCATTCCAGATTCATTATATTTCATGCGCAGCAAGTTTAGATTCTTTATCACAAATAAATTCTTAGATTTAGTGTTTTTAGAATGTTTAGGTTCTGTGAACTGTTGTGATAATGGAACCTATTGTCTACTTGTTTATTTCTTCACTTTGATTATCATTTGTCATTGATTTAATCTATATTTTAGTTGAAATATAATTCGACTTCAACTCATAAGGATTTTACACTGACCATATTTTACTTGGTTCTTCTCCATACGAAGATCAATTGACCAGTTATTATACAAATCAAGAATATAAAATTCCTCAAATTTGTTCTATTTTAATTGAAATCTCATTGCTTCCCAAAGATGACAGTGATCCAATGATTCTTTGTTGGGTTTGATATGAAAGAAGAAATTGCATATTTGGTATCCACACTTCTACTTTTTGTGTGAAGACCTTTACACTGTTTGTCTTTAGGTCTCCTTAATAGTTGCAACTAAGGGTTTGATGTTGTTTCTCCATGTCAAAATGTATTAATTGGCTGCTATATGAAACATGTCTATTTTTTCCTCTAATTATTTCTATTTTAAATAATATCTTACTCATTTTTAAAGTACATGATGATTTGTTGTTGACTTGCATACAAAAGAAGAGAAGTTTATTTACTATGTGTAGTTCTTGTTTGTGTGAACTCTTAATCATTTTCTATTTATTTCAGGTTCTTCATAACATTGCTATTGCAGAATACTTTCACTGGAATATGCTACGTAATTCAATAACTCCTATTTTTCCACTGGACTGTTAATCTCTTTTTGATTTTGTGGATAACTTTGTTGCAAACTATGCTCTGAAGAGAGTTTATTATGTCAACTATGCATTGAGGATATATGGACGCAGGAAACCTTGCTGGCATCTATTATGAACAAAGTCAACTTGACATGGTAATTCTGCATTACAAGCAAGCTATCAACTGTGATTCTACCTTTATTGAAGCTTACAATAATCTGGTAAGTTGATAATGGTCTAATATGTCAAAACGTGGTATCCTTCTTGATGGTGAGCCAGGTTAGTTAATGATCAACTTTCTTGCACATTAAAAGGGGAATGCTCTCAAAGACGCTGGACATGTGGAAGAGGCTATCAACTTCTATAGGGTGACTTTTTAATTTGGATATTTTTATTCTCTTAAGTTTTTTTTCCTTGTTGAATAACTTCATTTTAATAATTTTTCCCAAGTCATGCCTTGCTTTACAACCTAACCATCCACAAGCATTGTCAAGCCTTGGCAACATATACAAGGACTGGTAAGCTTTAGAAATGTTTGATGACAACTGATCCGGTGGTAAGACCCCGAGACCCCCTAACGAGGGGTCAATGCCACGTGGAGGTGTTACGATCCGCAAGTGTACGGAAATGTCGCAAGTAATATAAAAGATTATCGTATCCACAGGGACTGGAATAAGCACTAGAAATGTCTCAATGCGAATTAGCTAAACAACTATCCAATCGTTTCAAAAGCAAAGTAAAGGTAAACAAATCTAGTATTAGATATCAACAAACAAGAGTTTAGTGTTTTGGGTTATGATAAAGGAAGATTCTAGGAGTTTCAGTTTCTTTGTAAGATTTCTTGAATGTAAATGGTTCACCAATTCTTATTCCTCAATTGCCAAACATGTAGAAAGTTGTCGATTCCCTCTTGCAATAGACAACCGGCTAAGGACTGAGAAATGTATCTACATAGGATTAATTAGACATGAACCTACGTTGTCCTTACACAGAAGCGCACCTATTACTATGCCTTCCTCGGATATCAACATAGAGGCCCACAACTTATTAATCTATAAAGACACAAGAAGCTAATCATAGAATCCATCCTACTCTCTTGAATATTCCTATTTCCTCTTCAAGATTATCTCTCAAACGTCCTTACACGGGCTTGCACCTGTCACGTGGATCCCTCGGATGATCGAGTGAGAGTTTATCCTTACCAAGTCTATAAGAAATTCAAACAATCAATCAAGAATGAGAATTGAGCGCAAACCACCATCAATCATTCAAGATCTAATTGATACAAGCAAGATAATGTCATCGAAACAAGAAAATGGCAAATCCATAAGAGATTACATCAATCCATCATACAAATACTCCCTTAATCCTAGAATACAAGATCTACTCCATGAATCGAGGAAGAAAACCCGAAGAAATAGAGATTACAAGCATTCCTTGAATGCCCCAATCCAAGAAACCAAGAAAAAGGGAGGAAAAGGAAACTTATCTACAAAGAAGCTTCGTCTTCGGATCCAATCCACGCTCCGGAGTCGAAATCGTCGAGATCTCCCTTAGAATTGCCCAGAAATCCTCCCAAGAATGGGAGGAAACCACCAAATCTTGCTTTCTCCCAAAGGGGGAGAGATCCCCTTTCAATTCATGAAGAAGGGTTTAAATAGAGGAGGGAATCGGGCGCCACACGGTCCCGTGACACGGCCGTGTGAGATTCACACGGCCATGTCCAGTTCCCTCTCTGCCAAACCTGCACGGCCGTGTGATTCCACACGGCCAGAACCCTTCTGCTCTCTGGAAATGCTACACGGCCGTGTGGTGCACACGGCCACAGCCTGCTTGGTCTCTGGAAGTCTCACACGGCCGTGTAGATCCACACGGCCCTGTAAGGCTTCTGCTCTGGTTGGCTTCAAATCTTGACACGACCGTGCGAGGTTCACACGGCCATGTCATCTTCCTCTTCTGTTGGTGCCAAACTCCACACGGCCCGAGCTCCATACCAGTGCAGGGCCGTGTGAGGTACACGGCCCGGTGCTTTCTCCCTTCGTTTCCTCCAATGCATGCCCAAAGATGTAGATTCTTCACCAAATCGACTCCTGTGTACAGAAAATGCACAAAAAGCAGATCTCCGAACCAAAAGAGTAAATATGCTAAAAGGAAAGCTGGAAGTATAAAAATGCATAGATCAAGCATGCTCAAAGTATGTAAATGTGCGTAAAAACATGCATAAAGGAGTATATAATCTACGCACATCACACACCTTGCTTTTAAACTTTGCTTTTAAGAAAAATTAAACTAAATTCATATGTTCTACAACACATTCATAAAACCCAGTGCACTTTCCTAATTCTATCAAAAAGTTTCATTAACAGGCATGATTATAGAAACAAGTAAAGTATGGTTCAAGCATAAAAATCTTGTGCGCAGTGTAAAAGTAACTCAACACCCTTCAAGTTTCAATCCATGTCCTAGTCAAGTCGTCATCAAATTTGAATTCCTAATGTTTCCAGTGAAAGACAAGTAACCAGTGATAGGCACTTACTTACCATTCACTTGGTTCATATTTCTCAACTAACCCAAGGTCTCAAAGGTGTGCTCAATCTCAAGAGAAGCTAAATAGCCATTTCCCCAGTAACCTAACTCGGTCTCAAAGGGGTGACTTGCTAGATTCCACTCATGACAACTGTTTTTTATATCCCTTATTGTGTTTTTTTTTTATAAGTGTTTACATTGTGCAAAACTTATTCACAAATGTACTTTTAGCACACATGTTGGGATATTTTGATTTTTCCAAATGAGCTTTAATGATTTGAGCCTCATCCAGTAACCAAAATGAAAGTTGAGAGATCACCATGGAAACTAAGTACTAAGCAAACAAGATGAATCATGACTATTTCAATGACATCAACTATTCAAGCATCAAGCACAAGTGTAGTGAAGATAAAATCCTTAAGGTTGAACCAAAACTAAAACTCATCACCATATGATTCTTAGCTTATTAATGCTTCCCAAGATAGAAAAAAGAACTACACAAAGTTTACTACTAGCATCATTCGAACATCATGAATCAAGCCAATAATTGTGCTAACATTTCACTTGAATCCAAGAAAGCATATAAGTGAAGTTTTTATGTTCTCAAGATGTATGCCACAAAAAATCAAAACACAATGCAAGACATAAGCAAAAACAAAAACAAACAAAGCAAATCAAATGCATCTAATGCATCCCCCCAGACTTAAATTTTTCATTGTCCCAATGAAAACTAAAAACAATGTGGAGGAGATTTTAAAAGAAGTTACCAAGTGATGAGCTCCAAATGGTTGACGTTCATGTTTTTAAAGATACTCCTCCATCCAATACTCACATTCCTCCACAACTTTGAATTCTACAACAATAAGATAGACAAGAAAAATTAAGTAGAGGATACATGTTTATTATAAAGAGAGAACTAAAGACATAAAAGAAAATAAGGAAAATGAACTTGGGTTGCCTCCCAAGAAGCGCTTGTTTAAGGTCATTAGCTCGACCACCTCATTAGATTCATCTAAATCTTGCTCTTGGAGGGGTAAGATATTTTAGAACCCTCCTACCAAGGGCTCTTATTATGGAGGGAGCTTTCATCAAAGGAGCTACAAAGTAAAGTATAACTCTCTCCATCTTCGTCTTCTTGGAAATTTTTTCAGGTGGTCGAAGACGGTTCAGATTGAGCTTCCAATTATTGGCCCATGTGAAATCTGCACATCCAAAAGAAAACAAATCTCCCACAAGCATGTTATATAGTATAGAGCTAGAACCATATCAAGATAAGATGAATAAGTAATAAAAACTGAATCACATCCAACAAAGTCAATTATAGGTACCTCCATAAAGTTTTCCAAAAGATCACAAGAAATACTAACCTTACTTTGTTGAGAAATACCTGAAATTTCTAAACATGTAGATGTGACTTCCTCTGAATCAAATGATGGTTCTGGCTCTAGCTTAGGTGTTGATGATATCAATGATGGTGATTCTCGAGACTCTACTAGCTCTGTATAAGTCCCTACACATTGTTCCACAACATGATCAATTCTTAAAACCTCTAAGGGTTGTCTTGACAAAGGTGGTGATCCTTGAGATGCTGCTTCCACAACACAGCTCCCTACACATTCTTCCATATCATCATCATCAACACATATATCAAAAAATAAACCAACATCTATGTCCTCAATAGGAGAATCAATAACAAGAGGATCAATAACTTCACTTGCAGTTTTAAGTTGATCTACCACATCACATTCATCATCTGAAAATTCGATGTCACTATAACACCTTATAAAATTTTGAGATAGATCTGAAAACTTATTTACCACTACATTATCAATAAAATCCTCATCTGAAAAATCTTCATCTTCATATATATTTAAAAATCTACACTCAACCATATTAGTGTCACAGGATTTGCCGAAGTCTTTATTTTCATTGACCCCCACTAACCTTTGTGGAAAAGGAACCCTTAGTGAAGGTCCTAGGAAAGACTGAACTCCCTTTTTCCCAAATTCCCTTTGAGCTTTTGGAGGAGGTCCAACTTGCTTATCTAATGTTGGTGTGATTAATCGTTGAGGGAAAGGTACTTCTGGCCTTTGGGAACTTCCTAGAGAAATGGAACTGAGCTCTTGTGATCTTCTATTATTCTTCTCCTCAATTCTAAACATGTCATTCTTCAGAAGTTCTTCATGATTTTTGCCACTTCTCAACCCAACATCATCACACTTTTCATTGGATCTTGACTGTGTAGGAGGGGGATCTTCTTTAAACCATTTTGAAACAATACTATCAAGCTTTGCCCCAAATGTTTGAACTCCTCACTCTGTGACTTGTGAATTTCAACATTTTTAGGTGGTTGAATTTCATTTTGTTTGACAGGCTCTCTTACATTTATAGCTTGCACTTTTGAATATCTGAGGAAATTCCATCCAACTTTTGTTCGACCATTCATGGAGGTTCAATGTCACTTGATCAATTAACGAATAAGCTTCATCTACACTTTTGTCCATAAAAGAACCTCCAGCTGATGAATCCAATAAAGTCTTGTCTGAGAAAGAAATTCCCCCATAGAATATGTGTAAAATCAACCATTTTTCAAAACCATGATGAGGGCACTGTCTTTGAAGACTCTTGAATCTATCCCATGCTTCAAATAATGATTCTCCATATGCTTGAGAAAAATTTGTTATGCAATTCCTCATATACACCGTTCTACTTGGAGGGAAAAAATGATTCAGAAATTGCTTCTCCAATTGTTCCCAACTTGTGATGCTTTGAGGACAGAGAGAATATAGCCAAGTCCTTGCTTTATCCTTGATACTGAAAGGAAATATCATCAATCGAACTGCATTTGCTGATACTCCTTCACATTTCACCAAATCACAAATCTCTAAAAATGTTTCAAGATGCAGATAAGGACTTTCTGATACTTCTCCTCCAAATTTGTGACCTTGTATCATGAAAATTATCTCTGGGTCTAGTTGGAAACTTTCTACTTCAATTTGAGGTTGCACAATGGGAGATAAAAATCTTGCAGAAAAGGGTGTAGAAAAATTTCTCATGGTCCTGCTTGACATGTTAGTGCTCATGGATATTCAAGAAGAAAAAGAAAATTATCAAGAATCAAAAACAAGAAATAAAATGCAATATGAAAAGCAAGAAAGCAAATGCAGAATTTAAATTGCAAGAAAGAAAGTGCATAATGAAAACAAGAAAGAAAAGATAAAAGAAAAAAGAAAAATGTCTAGAATAATTCATATGCTAAAAATTGCAAGATATGTTTACAAAAGAAAAGAAGAAAGAAACAAGATCAAAAGAGAATACAGAGAAAAGTTAGATTAGAGTACTAGAAATCAAAAATGCAAAACTAGAATTAGAATTAGAATTCCAACAAAAAGAGTTGTCAAGAATGTTATTCAAGAAAGGAAAAACTTACGAAAACAGAATTCTAACAATTAGTTATAACTATGCAAATCAAAAGAAAAAAAGAAAAATTATGTTTAGTCTAACTCAATTGATAATTCCTAATGTTATAGCGCAGTCCCCGGCAACGGCGCCAAAAACTTGTTACGATCCGCAAGTGTACGGAAATGTCGCAAGTAATATAAAAAATTATCGTATCCACAGGGACTGGAATAAGCACTAGAAATGTCTCAATGCGAATTAGCTAAACAACTATCCAATCGTTTCAAAAGCAAAGTAAAGGTAAACAAATCTAGTACTAGAGATCAACAAACAAGAGTTTAGTGTTTTGGGTTATGATAAAGGAAGATTCTAGGAGTTTCGGTTTCTTTGTAAGATTTCTTGAATGTAAATGGTTCACCAATTCTTATTCCTCAATTGCCAAACATGTAGAAAGTTGCCGATTCTCTCTTGCAATAGACAACCGGCTAAGGACTGAGAAATGTATCTACATAGGATTAATTAGACATGAACCTACGTTGTCCTTACACAGAAGCGCACCTATTACTATGCCTTCCTCGGATATCAACATAGAGGCCCACAACTTATTAATCTATAAAGACACAAGAAGCTAATCATAGAATCCATCCTACTCTCTTGAATATTCCTATTTCCTCTTCAAGATTATCTCTCAAACGTCCTTACACGGGCTTGCACCTGTCACGTGGATCCCTCGGATGATCGAGTGAGAGTTTATCCTTACCAAGTCTATAAGAAATTCAAACAATCAATCAAGAATGAGAATTGAGCGCAAACCACCATCAATCATTCAAGATCTAATTGATACAAGCAAGATAATGTCATCGAAACAAGAAAATGGCAAATCCATAAGAGATTACATCAATCCATCATACAAATACTCCCTTAATCCTAGAATACAAGATCTACTCCATGAATCGAGGAAGAAAACCCGAAGAAATAGAGATTACAAGCATTCCTTGAATCCCCCAATCCAAGAAACCAAGAAAAAGGGAGGAAAAGGAAACTTATCTACAAAGAAGCTTCGTCTTCAGATCCAATCCACGCTCCGGAGTCGAAATCGTCGAGATCTCCCTTAGAATTGCCCAGAAATCCTCCCAAGAATGGGAGGAAACCACCAAATCTTGCTTTCTCCCAAAGGGGGAGAGATCCCCTTTCAATTCATGAAGAAGGGTTTAAATAGAGGAGGGAATCGGGCGCCACACGGTCCCGTGACACGGCCGTGTGAGATTCACACGGCCATGTCCAGCCCTCTCTCGCACACTGCAGTGATTCCACACGGCCGTAACCCTTCCGCCTCGAAATGCTACGGCCGTGTGGTGCACACGCCCACCACCTTGGTCTCTGGAAGTCTCACACGGCCGTGTAGATCCACACGGCCATGTAAGGCTTCTGCTCTGGTTGGCTTCAAATCTTGACACGGCCGTGCGAGGTCCACACGGCCATGTCATCTTCCTCTTCTGTTGGTGCCAAACTCCACACGGCCCGAGCTCCATCCCAGTGCATGGCCGTGTGAGGTACACGGCCCGGTGCTTTCTCCCTTCGTTTCCTCCAATGCATGCCCAAAGATGTAGATTCTTCACCAAATCGACTCCTGTGTACAGAAAATGCACAAAAAGCAGATCTCCGAACCAAAAGAGTAAATATGCTAAAAGGAAAGCTGGGAGTATAAAAAATGCATAGATCAAGCATGCTCAAAGTATGTAAATGTGCGTAAAAACATGCATAAAGGAGTATATAATCTACGCACATCAGGAGGTCAGAGGGCCAGGCGGTCCGTCGATGAAGGGTGAGCCGACCGGACGTATGATAAAAGGGCAGGCCGATCGGCCTGCTCGTACACGTCTGATAGTGAAAGACGCCCTGACAGGGGTCGGGGTTCCGACGCTCAATGAAGTAGTAAATGACCGAGCGGAAGGCCTAAGAGAAGGCAGGACATAATGGGCGCACCGGCCGGCTGGCGCCGGGAATTAAGGCCGTCCGGACGACGCTCTTTGCGCTGGCCGACCGGGCGGTGGGTGAAGGATAGGAACATCTTCTGACAGCCGTCAAGTCCTATGACTAGGCCATACTCTAAGTCTGACAACAATGTGTTCTATTGTCCCATCGAAGACATGATTGAACTGTAGCAGTATGGTGTCATGTAAGCTCTCTGACAGGTACATACCGAGGTATGGGCTGCGGACACGTATGCGCCTCGGTGGATGTGCATCAATTCTTTCCCCGCTCTATATAAAGAGCCTCTTCCTTCGCCGGAGGTACGCATTCTACAAGCTTTGGAGCCACCTTTTGCTGTCCGCTTACCTGACTTGAGCGTCGGAGGGTCGCCGCTGGGAACTCCTTCCCGGCCTGACTTCTGTGCAGGTTCGCCGGAGATTCGTGCGACCAGACGGAGGCCTACACCATCGACTAGGAGTGTGCCACGTGCCCAGCGTCCTTTTGTTCGGCGATTCGGACAGGATCAATTTGGCGCCGTCTGTGGGAACGCTCCTGCATCCGATCGGCAGCCATGGACGAGGCTGGACGACAACACTTGGTGACGCTCTCGAACGAGGAACTTGACGCTCTGATCGAGATAAGGGCCGCCAAGCTGGTGGAGCAAAAACAAAAAGCCACAGCCGAGCGGCCGGAGCAACAAGCAACATCGGCGTCTGGTGGTCGAGCGGAAGCACCACCGACCACCGTTGCATTTCATCGAGCCCTATTCTGTACCCCTGAAGCTATACCAGCTCATAGGGATAGGGGATCTTCTTCGGAGGAAATGCCTAGGCGAGATGACAGAAAGGGGAAAGCCCCCCGAGCGGATGAATCTCCCGAGCGGATCAATCGCCAATTTTCAGAGGCTATTCTACGAGACCCTCTGCCAAAGCACTACGCGCCTCCGACGATCGGCGAGTACAATGGGACAACCGACCCAGATGATCATCTGGGTAAGTTCGATAACACAGCTACTCTCCATCAATACACAGATGGAGTAAAGTGCCGAGTTTTTCTTACCACTCTCTCGGGATCGGCTCAACGGTGGTTTCGGAGACTGCCGGACGGATCCATCACGAACTTCAAAGATTTCCGAACGGCCTTCCTCCACCATTTTGCAAGCAGTCGACGCTACCAGAAAACGAGCGTGAGCCTGTTCGCCATCAAGCAAGAAGCCCGTGAATCGCTTCGAGCTTACATCCAGCGGTTCAACCAAGTGGCGATGGACATTCCAACGGCCACCTCGGAAACCATGATGAATGCCTTCACACAAGGCCTGGTGAATGGGGATTTCTTCCGATCGCTCATCCGAAAGCCGCCCCGAGACTATGATCACATGCTACACCGGGCGAATGAATACATCAACGTGGAAGAGGCACAAGCGGCTAGGAAAAAAGAAACTCCAACCGAGCGGCCTCCTCCCGCCGAGCGGAAACAACACGTCGTTCATCAGCCGCCCAGAGGACCAAGGGCCGAAGTAATTCGATCCCCCCATGCCAGGTCCCACGTACAAGAGGTAGCCGTCGCCCGGCCCAAGCCAAAAAAGAAATGGACCCTGATGTTTTGCTCCTTCCACCGGACGGATACGCACAACACAAGGGATTGTCGAAGTCTTCCCTTCGTGGCTCATCCTGCGCCCCGGAATGCCGGACGACGGTCTCCCTCAGTCGACAGGCAACGGAGAACTCATGATGCCGATCGGACGCGAGCTGATAGGCCACAGCAACAGACTCCCGATCGACATCGTTCCCCAAGGAAGGAGAATCGCCGAGCGTCCAGAGAACGGTCTCGACCCTCCGCTCGGGAAGAGGAAAATAGAAGCAATACTTCTCGAGGCGAGATCAATGTTATCGCTGGCGGGCCGACCGGAGGAGACTCCAACCGAGCTAGAAAGGCGAGCGTCCGGCAGCTCCAGATTCATGCGGTCGGCTGTAGCCAAGAACGAGCGGAAGGACCCGAAATTAGTTTCGGGCCCGGGGACTTGGAAGGAGTTGAAGTACCCCATGACGATGCTCTGCTCATCAAAGCAGTAATAGCCAATTACACTATTCACCGCGTATTTGTTGACACGGGGAGCTCAGTCAACATCATATTCAAGAAGGCGTTCGACCAGTTGCAAATTGATCGAGCCGAGCTGCTACCCATGACAACTCCGCTCTATGGGTTCACTGGTAACGAAGTTCAGCCGGTCGGACAGATCCGGCTGGCCACCTCGCTGGGAGAAGAGCCGCTCAGGAGGACAAGAACAACAAACTTCGTGGTAGTTGACTCTCCCTCTTCCTACTGTTAGGACCAAAAGTAGCTAGAGGGGGGGTGAATAGCTCGTCGCGTGCTCGTTGCTCGGTGTTGCTTATTTCTTCAAGAATGCGCAGCGGAAAATACATAAACACACACAAACACGCTAACACTAGGAGTTTACTTGGTATCCATCTCCAACGGAGATGACTAATCCAAGGATCCACACCACGCACGCACCCTCCACTATGAAAACACTCCTTTTCGGTAACTACCGAGGGCGGAGAAGCCCTACAAGACTCTCAGTACAAGAAGAAGTAAGGGTAGTAAAGAATAAGCAAAAGCTTACAAGAAATGCAGTAAAAACCCTAGCTTCTTCTTCTTCTCGTTGCAACTCGCCTCTTGACTTGGATGAGCCTCCAAGAACCTTCAAGAACTGGCGGTGAGGAGCTTAGAGAGTGCTGGGGAGGAGCTGTGTTGAATCTGGAATGAATTGGTGAAGTTCTGCCGAAGGAATCGCACGCCAACAGCTATAAACGACGCCAACGGTCGAATCCCAATCGATTGGATTGCTCCCAATCGATCGGGGAGGCTTTGGATCGATCCACGGATCGATCCAGAGCGCCTAAAACGCCTGGATCGATCCACGGATCGATCCAGCGCTTATCGGCGTCCCAATCGATCCACTGATCGATTGGGACCTCTGGATCGATCCACGGATCGATCCAGAGGGGTTCTGTTCGCGGGGACTCACCGGATCGATCGACGGATCGATCCAAATCTTCTGGATCGATCCACTGATCGATCCAGATCTGCTGGATTGATCCACGGATCGATCCAAACCTGCTGGATCAATCCACGGATCAATCCAAACTTGCTGGATCAATCCACGGATCAATCCAAACCTGCTGGATCAATCCACGGATCAATTTAAACCTTGGTTTTTGCCCAAAACCAAGTCCAAAGCCCCCTAAACCAACATCTAGTCAACCATGACTTGTTGGTACATAAGACCTAGCATCCGGTCACCCTTGACCAACTAGGACTCTCTCACCAAGTGTCTGGTCAATCCCTTTGACCCACTTGGACTTTTCTCTTCTTGCCAAGTATCCGGTCAGTCCCTCTGACCTACTTGGACTTTTCTTTCTCGTGCCAAGTATCCGGTCAATCCCTTTGACCTACTTGGACTCTCACCAGATGTCTGATCAACCTTGACCCATCTGGATTTCTCTTGCCTGGCTTCACTCACCAGGACTTTTCCAATTGCCTAGCTTCACTCACTAGGTCTTTCACCTGGCTTCACTCACCAGGATTTTCCTCCTGCCTAGCTTCACTCACTAGGACTTCCCAATTGCCTAGCTTCACTCACTAGGTCTTTCACCTGGCTTCACTCACCAGGATTTTCCTCCTGCCTAGCTTCACTCACTAGGACTTCCCAGTCAAGTATCCGGTCATCCTTGACCTACTTGACTCTTCTTCAATCAACCTTGCATTGTCAAACATCGAAACCCAAACCAAGACTCAAGCTTGGTCAACCAGGTCAACCTTGACCTGAGGGATGTTGCACCAACAATCTCCCCCTTTTTGATGTTTGACAATACCAACACTATCACTTACAATACCACATGTAAGTTAGGCTAATCCCATAGCCTAAACCTTCTTCATGCCACTAGGTAATGAATACATAAGTTAAGCCCTTCATTCTCCCCCTAAGAGGGCAAACTCCCTCTAGGTAATGAAAGCCTAACTTACTCCCTTTCATGAGTCCTTTCATTCTCCCCCTATGACCTTCCCATAGGTAATGAAGGACTAAGCTTAACCATACATTCTCCCCCTATTGGCACACATCAACCCATCGTTGGACACACATCAACCCATGCTCCAATTCTGGGCACACTTCAACAAATCCATTTGTTGAAGACTCTCCCCCTGAAGAGTTGCTCATCGTTGTTCACAACATCACTCGTTGTGATCAACACGATAATGAAGGTCCCATACCCTTCATTTATCCTTAACTTCTCCCTCAATGTTGACAAATACCCAACCTTGAGCATTTTCAACCACTTGAGTGTCCACTTGAAATAATGAGGATATCCACTCCCCATTTTTCCCATTTCAAGTTTAAATGCTCAACCTTGAGCAAGTTCACAACAGAAGGTTAACCACCTTCCAAGGTTCATGAAAAATAATTGTTCATGTCTTTAAAGAGTCCCTCCCCCTAAAGACATGGTGGTAACTTCTGTCATTGCACCAACAATGACTTGGAATCCCTAAACCTTTAGGAAACCCAAATTTAGAAGTTTTGAGGTTCAAATATTCAAAATTTGAAACAACCTCAACCGAAACTTCTACTTAGTCTTCGTTAACCAATCCATCCTTGTTTTCAACATGAAAACACCCTTTGTATGTATACAAATGTATTTAAGGGGTTTGGAATGGTTACCTAGACTCAAAGAGGTTCAAAGATGCTGAAATCAGGCCTTCCCAGCCAAAATCAGCAACTTGGATCGATTGGAGTTGGGTTCCAATCGATTGAACCTTTCTGAATCGATCCACTGATCGATTCAGACTCCCTGGATCGATCGGCTGATCGATCCAGCGAGCTGGAATTGCCGTTTGAATCGATCCATGGATCGATTCATGGAACTCCAATCGATCCATGGATCGATCGGAGCTCTGATAGTTGCTGAAATTCCATTTCAGTCAACTTCAGAAACCCCTAGAAAATTCTACAAAAATCCAAAAATTATGAAATTTCGTGTAGACATTATTTAGGGCATACTTAATCATGGAAAAATAGCTTTCTATGAAAATACATCATATTTTCAAAGATTGATACAAACTTGAAAGCTTGCAAAAACTTTAATGTTTTTCTTCAAGTTTGTGTCTAACTATTCAATGGTGATTACTATCAAAAGATAGCCTTCACCAAGGTTTTCCAAAAATATTTTAAAAACATTTTCAAAACCAATATCCCATCATGTTCCTTGGGCATAATGCACATGGCTTGTACATTAGCTTTCCCAATGATGGGAAAACACATAACTATGTGTTTTGATGAACTTAAAACTCAAAAGAATGCACTAAATCAACATCTTGAGTTTTGTTCATCATCCTAACATCTCACTTGTATATAATATGCACTAAAACACATATAAGTCACCTTATAGGTCTTTGTGAGATGTAAGATTTTGGTTTTGCCCTATTCTAGGGATCATGCATATCTATCTAGGCATTTTGAGAGGTAGACATCCACAAAGGATGTTACTTGTTGATTTACTTGTTAAACAAATGTCACTTGTTTATTCCACCTGTTTTAAACAAATGCCACTTGTTTAACTAATGCCATATGTCCTTAATTTTTTTTTTCCTTAAAGAAATAAACATAATGCATGATAATGTTATGGCATACATCAAAATAAAATAGCTTTCAAAAGAAAGATTCCTATAACTACATGATGTATGTATGGCATGACATGGTATTTTTGTATTTTTCATGATAAGTCATGAATGCAAAATACAAATAAGATTAAATATGATGTCATGGCATATTATGAGCAAACAATCATGGCAAGGTTTAGCATAAATAAAATATACCTAGATTACCTATCTAAGTATCGTTAATCTTAGCTAATCCTAAGACTTAAACCCTAGCTTGCCCAAAGTGCTTCAAGAAAATGCCAAAGCCTAAGTTTGCATTTCTTATTCCCTTGATTAATTTATGCCAATTAAAATGAACATGTCCTCAAATGTTGGCATATTCCATTTTTCCTCAAGAGCAGCACTTTTAAATTTAAGGCCCGGATTGCCTTAAATTGCCTAAGAGCATACCAAAAACCCAACTTGATAGTTCTTATTAATTTTCCAATATGTACCATTTAAGATTAAAATCAAATCTTCCACCATTAGGCACATTTTACTCTTTCACGGAGTAAATAATAGGTCCATTTCATTTTCAAAGGTTAACTAAACCTTGAAAATGCTCCTTGAGTGTCAATTTCCTCAAAGTTGGGTTAACTACCCTTCTAATCGGAGTTGACACTCTCTAACCCATCTATGGGGTAGAGAAGATGCTCCTAGGAACCCAACACCTATTGGTGCTCCTTGGATGCTCTAGGTACTCACTAGGGATAACTTCCCTAGATACCTTCCTAGTGACCTTGTTGGGCTTCTTAGAAGCCTTGGTCACATTTTCTAGGTCAACTCTAGGGATAACCTCCCTTGTGACCTTGTTTGTGACTTTCTTAGACTTCTTAGAAGTTTTAGTCACATTTATTGCAAAAATACTCTTAGGGATGACTTCCCTAGTATTTTTGGCTTGACCACTAGACCTAGGGTTTGTTCCATAGCTATATGGAACTCTATGGTAAGAGGGCACATCCTTCTTAGCCTTTGGTTTGTATCCCAAACCTCTATGGCCATTAGATGACCTTTGTGCTCCTAGACCTAGGTTATGCTCATTTTGCCCTAATAGGATATTTTCCATCCTTTTTAGGGTCTTTTCCATTTTATCAAGTCTTGACCTCAAGACTTGATTTTCTCTCACTAAGTCCTTAGTATTTGACCCATGAGCATTTTTGTTTCTAGGCTTGTATCTAAAATCCTTAGAGTTTACGCCTAGATTTTTACCTACAATCCTAGCCTTAGGTGTAGTAGTTTTAGCATGAAAAGCTATATGTTTTTCTTTAACACTATCATGCTTTCTATTTTCATGGTAAATAGCATTAAAATGATAAAAGTTAGAACCATCATGCTTTTTACCATAATGTAAAGGGGTAGGCTCAATAAATGTTACCTTCTTCTTTACCTTGGAGGCTCCCCCTTGCCTAGTGCCTCCTTGAGCCTTGACCACCTTCTTCCCCTTGGGGCATTGACTCCGGTAATGCCCCTTTTGATTGCAAGAGAAGCATATGATATGCTCCTTGCTCTTCTTTGTCCCGGGGGTGGTCTCCTTGGGCTTCTCCTTGCCCTTTTTCGTCACTTGACCCTTCTTCTTGGCCAAGTTGGGACACTTGCTCTTGTAGTGCCCACTTTCCCTACACTCAAAACATATTATATGATTTTTATTTTTAATTGAAACATTTATACCTTCTTGTGTAGGGATGACACTTGCTCCTCCATTTGCTATTTCTTGAATTTCGGAGGTGGCACCATCTTCTTCTTCTTCACTTGACCCGGATGTAGAAGCTTCTCCTTCTTCTTGATCCGGCGTCACCAAGGATTGCTCCCCTCAATCCTAGAGGTGGAGGCTTCATCATCTTGAATGTGAAACAAGGAGTATGCTCCCTCCTTGTTCCCTTCGGTGCATTCCCTTGAGGATGAAGCTTCTTGGATTTCCTCTTCTTCGGAGATTGAGTATCTCTCAACCTCGGGGTCCTCCTCTTGGTCTTGCTCCAAAGAGTCACCCTCTTTGGATTCTTCATGATCTTGTACAGTGGAGGGGATCTCTTCATGAAGCTTGGCCAATTTGCTCCAAAGCTCCTTGGCATCTTCGAATTCTCCAACTCGAGCCAAGATGTGGCTAGGCAATAAGTTGACCAGAAGCTTGGTCCTTTGTCATTTGCCTCGCCCCTTTGAATTTGCTCTGAGCTCCATCTGCTTTTCTTTATAAGCTTGCCCTTGGAGTTTGTTGGAGCTTTGAAGCCTTCCATTAGAGCAAACCATTGCTCTATCTCCATCATAAGAAAATTTTCGATTCTTGATTTCCAAGAATCGAAACTCGTAGAAGTGTATGGTGGAGCCACCCTTGTATCAAATCCAAGTCCATCTTGGAATTGCATCTTGAAGTTGAGTTTCTTGAATTCTTTGACTTTGATGAATTTGCTCCAACTTCTTCACCCTCTAGCTTTTGTTGTTATGCTTGACCCTTCCGGCGATGATTCCGGTGAAGAGCAACCTCGCTCTGATACCACTTGTTAGGACCAAAAGTAGCTAGAGGGGGGGGTGAATAGCTCGTCGCGTGCTCGTTGCTCGGTGTTGCTTATTTCTTCAAGAATGCGCAGCGGAAAATACATAAACACACACAAACACGCTAACACTAGGAGTTTACTTGGTATCCATCTCCAACGGAGATGACTAATCCAAGGATCCACACCACGCACGCACCCTCCACTATGAAAACACTCCTTTTCGGTAACTACCGAGGGCGGAGAAGCCCTACAAGACTCTCAGTACAAGAAGAAGTAAGGGTAGTAAAGAATAAGCAAAAGCTTACAAGAAATGCAGTAAAAACCCTAGCTTCTTCTTCTTCTCGTTGCAACTCGCCTCTTGACTTGGATGAGCCTCCAAGAACCTTCAAGAACTGGCGGTGAGGAGCTTAGAGAGTGCTGGGGAGGAGCTGTGTTGAATCTGGAATGAATTGGTGAAGTTTTACCGAAGGAATCGCATGCCAACAGCTATAAACGACGCCAACGGTCGAATCCCAATCGATTGGATTGCTCCCAATCGATCGGGGAGGCTTTGGATCGATCCACGGATCGATCCAGAGCGCCTCGCTCTGAAACATGCCGATTGATCCACGGATCGATCCGGCGCTTATCGCGCGAAGGCGTCCCAATCGATCCAGCGATCGATTGGGACCTCTGATCGATCCACGGATCGATCCGAGGTTCTTCGCGAGGACTCACCGGATCGATCGACGGATCGATCCAAATCTTCGATCGATCCACCGATCGATCCAGAGATTGATCCACGGATCGATCCAAACTCGCCGGATCAATCCACGATCAATCCAAACTTGTTGGATCAATCCACGGATCAATCCAAACCTCGGATCAATCCACGGATCAATTCAAACCTTGGTTTTGCCCAAAACCAAGTCCAAAGCCCCTAAACCAACATCTAGTCAACCATGACTTGTTGGTACATAAGACCTAGCATCCGGTCACCCTTGACCAACTAGGACTCTCTCACCAAGTGTCCGGTCAATCCCTTTGACCCACTTGGACTTTTCTCTTCTTGCCAAGTATCCGGTCCCTCGACCTACTTGGACTTTTCTTTCTCGTGCCAAGTATCCGGTCAATCCCTTTGACCTACTTGGACTCTCACCAGATGTCTGATCAACCTTGACCCATCTGGATTTCTCTTGCCTGGCTTCACTCACCAGGACTTTTCCAATTGCCTAGCTTCACTCACTAGGTCTTTCACCTGGCTTCACTCACCAGGATTTTCCTCCTGCCTAGCTTCACTCACTAGGACTTCCCAATTGCCTAGCTTCACTCACTAGGTCTTTCACCTGGCTTCACTCACCAGGATTTTCCTCCTGCCTAGCTTCACTCACTAGGACTTCCCAGTCAAGTATCCGGTCATCCTTGACCTACTTGACTCTTCTTCAATCAACCTTGCATTGTCAAACATCGAAACCCAAACCAAGACTCAAGCTTGGTCAACCAGGTCAACCTTGACCTGAGGGATGTTGCACCAACAATTGTTGGGGTTGCAAGGTTGCAAACATAGTCCCATATTGAAAACACATGGAAAAGATCATGGGTTTATAAGAGAAAGATATCTCCATTGGCATGAGGCCTTTTGGGTAGAGCCCAAGAGCAAAACCATGAGGGCTTAGGCCCAAAGTGGACAATATCATGCAATTGTGGAGATATCTAAAATTCTTTTCGATCCAACAATTGGTATCAGAGCCCGGACTGCCAGAAGGTTTAACCGCCGACTGTGCACAAGAGCTATGGTCTGATTGAACCATGTGAGTACAATATTGACCTCGAACAAAGAAAGTGGGGGCTCCTATGTTCGGATCAAGAGGACCAGACACCAGGCAGGAAGTCCTAGTAGGTCGGGTGGACCGAGGGGCAGGAAGTCCTAGTTGCGGCTAGGCAAGGAAGTCCTAGTAGGTCGGGTGGACCGAGGGGCAGGAAGTCCTAGTAGGTCGGGTAGACTGAGGGGCAGGAAGACCTGGTGGGTCAAGGATCGGACGTGGGAAGCCCATGGTCCTTTGTTTGAGGGGGGGATTGTTGGGGTTGCAAGGTTGCAAACATAGTCCCATATTGAAAACACATGGAAAAGATCATGGGTTTATAAGAGAAAGATATCTCCATTGGCATGAGGCCTTTTGGGTAGAGCCCAAGAGCAAAACCATGAGGGCTTAGGCCCAAAGTGGACAATATCATGCAATTGTGGAGATATCTAAAATTCTTTTCGATCCAACACCTACAATGTCATTTTGGGACGACCGGCGCTCAGCAAATTCCGAGCGGTCGTCTCAACCTTCCATTAGAAGATCAAGTTCCCAGTGGAGGACAAAGTGGGAGAGGTACGGGGAGATCAGCTAGCAGCTCGGCGATGCTACATCGAGATGGTCCGAGCTGAAGCCAATTCCGCTCGGAAGGCGCCCCGGATTGAGGTAAACGCCATCACCGAAAAGCCACCCTCTTTAATTTATGAAGAAAAAGAGGAAGTGCAGATTCACCCAACCCAATCGGATGCCACGACTTTTATTGCGTCCGATCTGGAGGAGAAACAGAAAGAGGAGTTGATCCAATGCCTCCGAAGGAATCATGATGTCTTCATCTGGTCGACACATGAGCTGCCCGGAATTTCGCCGAGCATAGCGCAGCACGAGTTGCATGTCCGACCGGACGCTCAGCCAGTGAAGCAAAGAAAAAGGGACTTCAGCGCCGAGCAGAATGCCATCATCCGGGCCGAGGTGGAAAAGCTTTTGAAAGCTGGACATATACGTGAGGTGCAGTTCCCGAGCTGACTGGCTAACGTAGTATTAGTCTCCAAGCCAGGCAACAAGTGGAGAGTGTGCATTGATTTTCGGGATCTCAACAAAGCTTGCTCGAAAGATTTTTATCCTCTGCCCCGGATAGATCACCGGTGGACTCTCTACGAATTAATCTGTATGCTCGACGCCTACCAGGGCTATCACCAAGTGTCGCTCGCCCGTGAAGATCAAGAAAAGGTTAGCTTCGTGACGGCCGACGACACTTATTGCTATAATGTAATGCCGTTCGGATTGAAGAATGCGGGGGCCACATATCAGCGCTTGATGAATAAAGTATTCAGAGAGCAGATCGGGCGGAATCTAGAAGTTTATGTGGACGATATTCTCATTAAGTCCCGCCGAGCGGACGATCTCTTCAAAGACATGGAGGAAACCTTCCGAACGCTGCGCAAATATGGAGTCAAGCTAAATCCCCAGAAGTGTCTGTTCGGAGCAAAAGGAGGGCGCTTTCTGGGGTACATAGTGACCGAGCGGGGAATCGAAGCAAATCCCAGCAAGGTGAAAGCTCTACAAGATATGCCGCCTCCAAGAAATACAAGGGAAGTGCAGCGTTTGACCGGTCGGATCACCGCTCTGTCCAGGTTCATCTCCAAAACCGCCGACCGGAGCCTTCCTTTTTTCAAGATCTTACGCAAAGCTACAAAATTTTACTGGGACGAAGAATGCGACCGGGCGTTCGAAGGCATTTCTGAACTCTCTCCCGATATTAGCCAAGCCGACTGCGGGTGAGCCACTTCATATGTACTTGTCTTCAACCGAGCATGCAATCGGCTCAGCTTTAGTGAGGTCGAGCGGAGAAGAGCCTGTATATTTCCTTAGTCACATTTTAAAAGATGCTGAATCTCGCTACACTGGGCTCGAGAAGCTGGCTTCCGCTCTGGTCCTGGCCGCTCGGCGCCTTCGTCCATACTTCCTGGCACATACGATCATTGTTAAAACTAATAGCCCGCTCGGACATGTCCTACTAAATCCAGAGGTATCCGGACGGCTCATCAAATGGACGACGGAATTAAGTGAGTTCGATATCCAATACCAGCCCCGCTCGGCGATCAAAGCGCAATCCTTGGCCGATTTCGTGACTGAGGTGCAAAGGCCAGAGCCGGAAGCTATGTGGAGAATATATGTGGATGGGTCGTCCACTCGGCTCGGAAGCGGGATTGGAATATTGTTGCTCTCCCCTCAAGAAGAAAAGATGCACTTATCCGTCCCGCTGGATTATAAAGCTACCAACAATGAAGCAGAATATGAGGTCCTCATAGCTGGCTTGCAGGCTGCCCGACATGTAGGAGCCGGTCGGGTAACGCTTCATTCGAATTCTCAGTTGGCTGCTCAGCAGCTCTCTGGTACCTTCGAAATTAATAATACTCGACTCAAGCTCTACGCTGAAGCCTTCGAAAAGCTCAAAGCCGACTTTAGAGAAGTTATTGTTCAGAAGATACCCATAGCAGAAAATCAAGCGGCCGATGAGTTAGCTAAGCTCGCGAGCTCAATAACGCCGATCGCCATTCCGCAGCCAATTGAAAAAGTATTGTTGGTGGCGCATGTCGACCGGATGGCAGGCCTCACGATTCCGAGCGACTGGAGAACACCCATCATAGAGTTACTCCGCTCGGGCGCCACACCATCCAACGAGTATGAAGCTCAGCTGCTAAGGAGAAGAGCCGGTCGGTTCACACTCATCGGCGATCAGCTTTACAAAAAGGCTTTCTCACGCCCGTTGTTGAAATGTGTGAGCTCTGAGGACTCGGCTTACATCCTCCAAGAAGTACATCAAGGATCGTGCGGAGGGCATCCGGGCGGACGATCGTTGGCCAAGAAGATCCTCCTGGCCGGGTACTTTTGGCCGACTTTACAAGCAGACGCTGCTCGGACCGTGTCGACGTGCCTTTCATGCCAGAAGTACCATAACTTCTACCACCGACCGGCCGAAGAAATGAAGGCATCTACAGTCTCGTGTCCGTTCGACCAGTGGGGAATGGATATCGTTGGTCCATTACCTATGGCGACCGGACAGCGGAAATTTCTACTAGTAGCGGTAGATTATTTTTCCAAGTGGGTGGAGGCCGAGCCGCTAGCCAGGATCACCGAACAAATGGTCAAAAAGTTCATATGGCAACACATCATTTGTCGGTTCGGCATCCCTCGCTGACTGATTTCCGACAATGGACGGCAATTCACAGGGAAGGTGCTGGAGGATTGGTGCAAGAGCTACGGCATCGAGCAACACTTCACGTCCGTGGCTTATCCCCAAAGCAACGGTCAAGCCGAAGTAGCCAATCGGGAAATTCTTCGCATTCTGAGCAGAGCGATTGCTGAGCGAGACGAAAGGCGATGGACGAGCGATGTTGAATGCATGTCCGAGAAAGACATTAAGCGATAGGTCGATCAGCGTAAAGCGAGTAGACGAGTGGTACCGGTGAGTGGTCAAGTAAACGGCCAAGCAACAGCGATGAGCGAAATACGAATGGCGGGCGTTGGGCAGAGCGACGAGCGGGGCGAGTATGTCGTGCAGAGCAACAAGTAAGCGATGAGTACCAACCCAGCCACAGCGGTGAGAGCAGAGCTCACTTATAACTCGCACTGAGGCGAGAGTCTGGGACAACCGACCTAAAAGGTCGTTGGGCGTGAGAACAGAGCTCACTTTTAATTCTCGCATGGGAGCCGACCTGAAAGGTCATTGGGCATGAGGGCAGAGCTCACTTATAACCCGCACTGAGGCAAGAGTCTGGGGCTACCGACCTGAAAGGTCGTTGGGTGTGAGAACAGAGCTCACTTTTAATCCTCGCATGGGAGCCGACCTGAAAGGTCGTTGGGCGTGAGGGCAGAGCTCACTTATAACTCGCACTGAGGTGAGAGTCTGGGGCTACCGACCTGAAAGGTCGTTGGGCGTGAGAATAGAGCTCACTTTTAATTCTCGCATGGGAGCCGACCTGAAAGGTCGTTGGGCGTGAGAGCAGAACTCACTTATAACTCGCACTGCGGCGAGAGTCTGGGGCTACCGACCTGAAAGGTCGTTAGACGTGAGTGCAGAGCTCACTTTTAATCCTCGCATGGGAGCCGACCTGAAAGGTCGTTGGGCGTGAGGGCAGAGCTCACTTATAACTCACACTGAGGCGAGAGTCTGGGACTACCGACCTGAAAGGTCGTTGGGGCGTGAGAACAGAGCTCACTTTTAATTCTCGCATGGGAGCCGACCTGAACGGTCGTTGGGCGTGAGAGCAGAGCTCACTTATAACTCGCACTGAGGCGAGAGTCTGGGATACTCCGGTCCGAGACCGGTGGCGATGGCGCTGGTCCGAGACCAATAATGATACTCCGGTCCGAGACCGGTGGCGATGGCACTGGTCTGAGACCAGTAATAATACTCCGGTCCGAGACCGGTGGCGATGGCGCTGGTCCGAGACCAGTAATAATACTCCGGTCCGAGACCGGTGGCGATGACTCGACCCCGAACGGGGGAGATAAGAAATCTAATAAGATGGTCTGAGACCAGTGACTATCGCTCAACCCCGAATGGGGGAAATATGAAATCCAATAAGTTGGTCCGCGACCAGTGAAAACCGCTCAACCCGAACGGGGGAGATATGAAATCCGATAAGCTGGTCTAAGACTAGTGAAACCATAGTTTACAAAATCGCGATCCGGATCGTAGGATCGTACGATTCTACGATCCGGAAACCCAAAATAGATCCAGGATCGAGTTTTGCAACAGAATCGTAGCAGGATCGGTAGGATCGGTAGGATCGGAATAGAATCGGTAGGATCGGAGCAGAATCGGTGGAAGCTTTGAGAGGTCATAACTTTTGACTCGGATTGAACCATGGGGCCTATAATATATCAAATCAAAGCTCGTTCAGAGATCTTTAATAAATTTCAAAATTTATCCTTAATCATCCTATTTCAAAGCCAAAAAAATATCATTTAAATCCTTTTCAAATGTCTAGGAGATTTTATCTTTTTTTTTATTATCTTTTTTCTCATCTTATTAGGGGTTTAAATTATTTAAACATATGTTTAACTATTTTTGAGTTAGTTTTTTATCAATAATATTCTGTCATTTATTTTCCTCAAAATAATAAGTTTTTGGATGTCTATTATCTAGTATTGTGTGATATCAACTAGTCTTTAGAAGATTATTTCCGGTGTTCATATTTGAATCAAAGGATTCAATAGCTTCTATTATATACGTTAGGTGTTTTGTTGGCCTGTAAATTGAATTATCTTATAAACCAAGGAAATATTTATTACATTGAATGTGTTATTATTATTGTATTAATAGAAATTTTATATTTTTTTCATTTTATGATATGAAAATATAAATATTATTACTATAAGATAATGTTAGTTGAATTACAAATTAATTTAAATTTGTACATGTAGTAATGTAATTTGAGGTGTTGAGTGTAAATGATTGCATATATATACAAAATTAGTTATTTATTTATATGTAAATGATATTTTTAGGTATTTTTTCTAATTATTAATCATGTATGATAAGATTTTAAGGGTTTTTAGTAGGATCGTACGATTCTACGATCCGATCCTGACCGATCCGATCCTGACCCTAAATCGATCATGCGTAGGATCACGATTCTACAAACTATGAGTGAAACCGCTCACCCCCAACGGGGGAGGATAAGCCTTGAAGCTAGTAAAAGTGAAGCATGTAGCAACATGAGGAAATAAAGCTTATGTCATACCTGATAGCGGTGTGGTGCCAATTGACTGCGAATTTGTCTCGATCCCTCAACTCCCAAATACCCGTGGAGCGAGGGGAGGAGATGATAATATGAGCCCTGACCGCCAGAGAGAACGAAACCCATGGCAATATAGGGGAGCAGAGTTCATAAAAGTAAAGGCAAGCATAGCACCGTGGGTGAAGGAAGTCGAGCCTGTCGGCCAACTGAAGCTCCGCTCAATTCCTCGACTCCCGAATACCGGTGGAGTGAGGATAGAATATAATATATGCGTCGATATACTCCAGGTTTGTGATAATGGCAGAGAACCTCCCGATGTCGTCCATATTCACGTTCCAGAACAGGTGAAGAGATTCCCACAGACGGCGCCAAATTTGATCCCGTCCGGAAGCTGAGTCAGATGGACCGTCGGGTGAGGTGGCGAGGAATGTTGACTGAGTCGCGACGTCCCGGAGGGGGGTGTGCTGAGATGGCTCTCGTGTTGACCAAGTCTTCAAAAGTCCTCTGGTCAATGCTACCTGCAGCCAGTGACCGGGTTGGCCCGGCCCCCGGTACCCCGATACTCGAGGCAGATCCGACGAATATATGAGTACAAGACTAAGCCATGAAATAATGAAAATGCATATGAAATATGAACGAGGAACGTACCCTGGCCCAGGGGGGCGCCCTCGGATAGGACGCGGCTTGAGTTGTCGCGATCCGAAAGAGTAGATGATTCTGATCAGGCTGGATCTGACGGTGAAGAGCCGAACGAGGTGCAGAGCCGAAAGATGAGCTGCAGGTCGGGAGATAATAACGGCACGTAGACCGGGAAAAAGCGCCGGTACACAAACCGGGATACGACACCGGCACGCAGGCCGGGACCCGAGATCGGCACGCAGGCCGAGACATGAGATCGACACGCAGGCCGGGACGCTGGGTCGGCACGCAGGCCGGGACACTAGATCGGCACGCAGGCCGGGACATGGGGGGCTCGGCACGCAGGTCGGGGTACGGGCTCGACACGCAGGCCGGGACACTAGATCGGCACACAGGCCGGGACACGGGCTCGGCACGTAGGCCAGGACACTAGATCGGCACGCAGGCCGGGACACGAGATGAGTACACGGACCGGCACACAGGTTCGGCATGCAGGCCGAGCTAATACACTATCGTCATATAGGCCGGGACACAACGCACCAATCAGATCAATACCAAGATCGGGACATAGCAAATACACATGAATTGGCTCGAAGGCCAAGGCACAATAAAAAAGGAACGCCACCAGATCAGCCACCACATGGTAGACTAACCTGTGCTCGGGACAGCGGCCGGAGAGGAGGTTCCGGCTGACCACGTACAGGGAGGTAGTGCCTCCTTGGCTGGCTGCGACGAGAGTAGGAGGAAGAGAAGGGGTTGTGGCAAGCATCAGCGAAGAACGGAGCATGAGGAGGAGAGGGGCAGTGATTCCGGCGGCAGGAGAAGAAGAAGAGGGGCAGAGGGTCCGACGACGACGTAGCGAGGAGGAAAGGAGCAGAGGCGGAGGTCGGTCTATTCGGCGACAGCATCACGAGGAGGAGTCCGACGGTAGTGTCGCGAGGTGGACGAGGGAGAGATGGTGGCGACGAGAGAGGGAGAAGACCTTCTTCCCTGTTGGTGGCGGCCAGAACACGCACGAAGCAGCCCTGTTGGCGGCGGAGAGAAAGAGAGGGAAAGGGAGGAATGGTAGCGGCCAGTGGTGAAGAGAATGAGAGGAGTGGAGAAGAGGCGGCCGGCAACGTCTCCGGCGAGGAGAGGAAGGGCAGTAACAGGTCCCTCCGGTGGCGGCGGTACGCGGGGGAACAAGAGGGAGAAAGGTTGGCGGCGGTGTCGCGAGGAGGAAGAGAGAAATCCGACGACGACGTAGCGAGGAGTGGAAGAGGAGGCCGGCGTCGGCTCCGGCGTCGATTCCGGCGAAGAGGAAGAAGAAAACGGGCGGCGGCGTAAACTCCACCAAGAAGCAGCCAAGACCCCAAAAATGCCGCCCCCCCTTTTCTCTTCGGGTGAACAGTACCCTAATAGGGACTGCTATAGTAAAATCCCTAGAATGCCCCTACCTCCCTTTTCTTATTCCTCCTCTACCCCTCATATTATATCCGTATCACACTCGAATTATTGTCTTAATTCCAAAATATCATGCAGTTTTTTATACAACAATCAATCTTCTTTACCGGCAAACCTAAACCTCCTATTAGTAGCCCATGGTAGTTTTCATGTGATCAACCAAGTTAGGTTAGGTCCTGTTGGTATTTAACCTCTGTGTTTAAGTGTGCAGGAACTTAGGAGCACAGGAAGTCGAGCGAAAGACTAAGCTAGAGCGAGAATGATGACATGGGAGTGAGCCGACGGACTCGGTGCATCCGAGGTACGAGGTGTTACGGAAGAGTACGCGGGTGGATGAGAATAAGGTGCACGACGTTCTCCAAGGGAAGAGAAGCTGGAGTGGAAGTTTGCTCGAGGAGGCCAAAAGTTGGGTTCAGGTGAGCCCTATTCCGGACGGCCGAAATCACCCAAGCGAGTAGAATCGGAGCGGAAGATCCAGACAAATCCGAGCAGAACCAGAGCAGAAGACCGAGATTGAAAAGTCAACAATAGGTTGACTTTTTGATACAGCTCCCGAACTTGGTCCAGGCACCCGAACCTGGTCCGGGCGCCCGGACCCCCCAGGACAGCTCAGGGGTGCCTTGTTTCAGCGGCTTCATGGAGCGGGTTTAACCCGGTCTGGGCGCCCAGAACTGGTCCAGGCGCCTAGACCGGAAAAGTTATCGACACGCCAGGTGTCGCAAGCCGTTGCAATGGGAATAAAAATGTATGCCCCTCCAAGTGTCTATAACCCTTCTAGGTGCCCCAACTAGGGCTACAAATACAACCTCGGTCCCAGAATACCAAAACAACTCTTATAATTGATTATACTTTAGTCTTGTTCTGTAATTGAGTGGTTCAACTACTGTAAGAGGCTTTTTCGCCTGAAGTAGTTTGTTTAGTGAACTTATACTTTCTTAGATTAACAACTTCCCCGGTTATAACCAAGTAAAATCTCTGAACCTCTTCTTTCTCTGCTTAGTTTTCTTTTTGTACAAGTGTTTATGTTAATATAGTTATAAAGTTGAGAATGATTTGTTTTTATTGTGTAGGTTATTCACCCCCCTCTAATCAGTTGCCAAGGGATCAACACCTCCAACCAATTTCTTTGTACTATAAAAACTATTAGTCATTATATTATTAGTCAATTGACATATATGTTATCATAATATCTTTCTAAAAAATGATGTTCTGCTTTCATATTCAATAACCTTGCAGTAGCTAATAGTTGAGAATAACCAAAGGAATGTCTTCCCACACTTCACTTTCATAGAATTGTTGATATTTAGGTATTGGTATTTCATCTATATTGGAATAATCAACTACAACATTCATCACATTGTGAACCATTGATTGCATTGGAACATCATTAGTTGATGATTTAGGTGCAGTAAAAATTGTGCCAAATGATGAACCACTAGAAGTCTCAATTGGTTCATACAAATAAGGTTGTTCGTGATGGTACCAATTGTAGTAATTTGACACAAAATTATTTATATATATATGTGTGTGTGTGTGTACTTTCGCGGTATTCTCATCACAGAAGGCTCTGTTTCTATATTTCGAATGATTACAAGGACATCATAACTCGGTAGTATTCATACATTCTGGATGACTCTTAGCAAAGTTTACAGACTCTTCAACTTCAACAATAAAATCATCTCTAATGAATTTATTTTCTAATCTATTATACATCCAAACTTTGTTCATAGACATTATCATCTAATGAGAATACAATTTAAAATACTATTAAACAAGCATCCCTTACATAAGCATATGCATCTCTAAATTGGTTAATATGTCAAGAACTATGTAACTTAATCACTTAACATGTTTAATACTCGTATTATTAAAATCAAGATGTCTACTATCTAAAGCATAAATTTATACAAGTATAACAATTACCATAAAACATAATAATTACCATAAAACATATATGCACTATTAACCTACAAATCACCATCAATATGTAAACTATTTAATATAATATATATGTAAACGTATTGTTTAAGAAAAAAATACCTGAAGAGAGAAAGATAACAGAAAAAGAGCAATAGATGTAGTACACTACAAAATAATAAAAATAAATTAGCTAAAATTAAACTAAAACAATCACAACTAAAATTAGTTTGGAATTTAGTAAAAGGTTGATGATCGTACAAGCTCTCGATCACAATCAAGTGGTCGAGCACACGGTCAACCACATCTAACAAATGGTCGTTAGCTACACAAGTAGCCACATCCAATAGGTGGCGGCTGACCACGATGCCAATAGGTGGTGGCCAGTGGTTGGTGGCCGACAGCCTACAGTCGGTAGCCAACAGTTGATGGACGGCACAACCGCCATCCCGTGCTAGTGGCCGACATAGCTGCTAGCACATAGCTGGTGGTCGGACACACGGTTGGCGGCCAGGGATTATGCCAGTTGTGTTCTAGTGGCATGCACAGCCGCTAGCATGCGGCTGGCGGCCTACACAGCCGCTAGCAGTTGAAAACGCCACCAGCCGTGTTCTGGTTGTCGAAAACGCCGCCACGCTTGGCTGAGTGTGCGCCGACAAGTGTAAAAGAGGAAAAAACGATGGAAGAAAATTACTTGGAGAAAATGCCGCCGAAGAGAAGACATGCCGCCGAAGAAAAGATACGCGCGCGTGAGAGAAAGGAAGGGCACGGGTGTCTTAATAATTTCGAGTTTTTCGACGGAATTAGGATATCGTCAGTAGTTACTGACGAAATTCTATATCCGTCAATAATTACCGACATAATTCTATATTCCGTCGGTAATTACCAACGGAATCCTAATTCAGTTAGAAAACTCGAAAAATTTTCATGTTTTTCAATAGAAGTTAATTTATGTCGGTAATATCAAATAAATATTGATGAAAAATATTTCGTCGGTAAACTAAGAAATTTTTATAGTGTTAGTTGGTAGAATTAGTTTTATAAACTATTTTTAACTTTATTTGGTAGCATTTACAACTATCCACAAGTCATAGAAATTTAACATTAGCCATTTGAATGTCAAAATATATTATATAATTCTCATAAAAATATATTAAGGGTCTTAAATTACCATAACTATAAGATGAAGATGCACCATTTTTTGGAATAAATACATAAACATGAGATTATGTTAGGGCTATTTTCAATTTGAGTAGAACCTTTTAAAATACATTAAATCTAGGATAACATTAGTACGTTCCATATTTAAAAATAACATCCACTTAAGTTTCACTGATTTATTGTTAAATAGATGACTTGACATTCCACATTTTTTGCACAATATACAACCATAAACTATCGTAATGGTCTCGACGGATATGGTGCAATAACAGTAATAAAAGGAATAAAGTTCGAATAATTGATTGAATGTCAGTAAACTAGCAATGACAAAACATTCTAGTTTGAAAATGTGACCATGGAGGTGACTGGGTCAAGCTTCCACGCATCGCCTTCATCCAGCCATCCTCACGCAATATCGATGGAGGGACTTTTGAGTGTGCCTTACTTCCTTTTTGTCATGTTCATGAGCAACACCCTTTAAATCTTCACTAATTTGCACTTTTTTTTTTTTGATAAAATCCAATCCTCTATCCGATCTAGGCACTTCGTCCTCGTGGCAAATTAAAAAGAAAAACAATACTCCACCTTTCTTTGATTTGATCTCATCGATCAATATCTCAAGTTAACTTTGAAGAAGTTAAGCATTGGTTGATGAGTTCGGATCCTCTGACCTAATAAATCCGTGTTTCTTGTTAATTGGATAAATTAGATCATATTTCAAGAATACAGTGCACATGTCACACACAACTCGAGAATGCTATGATTATTCAGTCAATAAAGAACATAAAAAATACAGAATTATTAGGACAATTGACTAGGGCCAGGCAACACTCATGATTGTGATGAGAGCAAACAGATAGAGATGAATATGAGTGGGACATGGACAACAAATATGAAAAAAAACAAATCACAAACATATATACACAACGACTTACGATTTGATAAAGATGTCATCCTTATCTAATCTACATAGTACCACCGCATTCAGAAGAGCGTCATTCGATAACAAAATTTTTTTAAAATAAAAACTTAAAACTTATTAATTTTTTTAATCCAAGTAATTAATTTTTTAAACGTACTAATCTTTCATGATCGATCCAAATCCATGAATATTTTTCATTGATAATTAGAATAAAATAGAAAATATTCACATAGAACAAATAGTCATTATTCTTAGATTTATTATACTATAAAAAAATCTACGTCGCATTTAGATTGCAATTTTAGATATGAGGACAACTTAAGTGATCTAATGAATGTTATAATATCCGTTTAATGATAATGAAATAAAATCCTAAATAAATATTATTGCTAAACATAAAAATGCAAATTAAATACAGTTAGATTTAGTTTTAGGCATTTTACTGAACCATGTGAGTACCAGTATTACCCATTTTAGGTATCTAAATTTTAAATTTTCAAAAATATGTATGTTTTTCCTGTTATACCAATCTATTATTTCAACGCTTAAATTTTTCTCAACTTGTTCAAAAATTTACTGTTTTAAATTTATAGCATGTGAATTCAAATTTAAGGACATAAATACATTAAGGAGATTTTCAATAATATATTAATTTTAGTTTGAAATAATTCAAAATTCTTTAAATATATCTAGTTTTGGATGAAATTAATTTATAGACCTATATTATTCAGAAAAAATAAAAATTTGATATTTTTTTAATCAAGTGAGTACTAAAAATTTATTGGTGGTATTGGCCATTGAATATTATTGTTCTAAATTTTATAATGAGTTTGATAAATTTTATCAAGCCTTTATAAATTTAAAAATTTACTATTTTAAATTTACGCGGTTGAATTCAGATCAAGAATAAAGATACATTAAAGCGATGATTTTAAATCACTTTATATCAAAACTAATGCATTCATGTAAATCTCTATAACGCATCTATGTATTGGTAGGGTAAATTGAGAAAAAAAAATTTGAATTGGTAAATAAAAAATTTGAATGTAGAAAATCAGAGGGATACAATGTGAATGCACTAAGTATATTTAAAATACATGAAATAGATAATACTGAAATTGCTCTCGTAATTTAAGTAAAATGCCGTTTAGTTTTTGAATTTTATACTACATTTAGAATAATTCTAAGTGGATTATTATATTTATTTACTAATCTTATTTTTAAAAATACTAACTTAATTTTCAATCGATAAATAATTTACAAAAAAGAGTTTTTTTTAGATAAAAACTAAAGTTAAGGTTTTTTTTTTATAATTATGCGTGTAAAAATATTTTGACGTCTAAAATATGTTTAATTTTTTTTCACTGGTATTATAAGCAAGGAGTCACCTTAAGGAATCTCTACGGTTGGTTACCGGACTATGGAGAACGGACGGCTTTGATGGGAACCGCTCCAAGATCGTTGTCTTCACCCGTAAATTCACACATCCCTCCATTTGGTCACGTCTATAAATTCACTCAGAAACCCTAGCCCTAGCGAGCTTGCGCCGCAGAAGAGGCCATTCTATCTCCCGTCTGGTCTGCCACGCTGCACGCGGATCTCCTTCTGCAATGGCACCCGTCAAGAAATCGGTATCCTTCCTCCCATTTCTAGCGTTTCCTATCGTCTTGTATATTTTTTTGATGTTTTTCTCTTGGCGTGTTCTAATGTTTTTCCCTTGGCTTGTGCTTTCTGATTATTTAATGCAGAAGAAGAATGCCGAGAACATCAACAGTAGGCTCGCTCTTGTGATGAAGAGCGGGAAGTACACCCTCGGCTACAAAACGGTCCTCCGAACACTTCGGATCTCTAAAGGTGATGATATTACCTTACTTGGTTCCTTTTTCCCCCTCCAATAATTTAGAGTTTCTACGTAAAGGGTCAAAGGTGTTCTCCATCCGATCTGCTTAAAAAATTTCAACTTAGATACTTGATTGGGTGTGATGCGGAGCTGTAGTTTAGCTCCTTGGTTGTGTAATTATGTGTCAATATGTCCTCTCCCATTCTGTTTTTTATTCCGAGTAGATCATCTACTTATGTATTTTAGTTGGGGAAGACAGTATAATTTTGCTAAAAACATCTTTTGATTCTGATTTATTAGGTGTTCAGGTTTAAAACTTTTCTGGTATGCCAAAAAATCATCTTGATCTATTTTGTCAATTCGGGGTGAATGCTGAACTAAAATTTGGTTTTGACTAGATCATTCATGTCTTTTTGAATATGCGATGATGATATAATCTTGCTAAAAGGGTACTTTTGATTCTTGCTGTTTAGGTTTAATAACATCATGACACATTTCCCCACCAATGCGCTGTTACTGATGCTTCGTTCAATATATGTTGGGAAAGATTGTTGTGTGGACCAATTAACTTTGCTTAGTTATTTTATTCAAACTGTAACTGACTGCCTCTTACAAGGTTCGTTCAGGTTTTGCAGTGACATGCATAGTTGAATTTTCAGCTGTCTTGTTTTGCAGGAACAATTTTTTTTTCTGTTTAGGTCTAGGGCATCTCCAATGGTTAGAGTTCTACAAAAGTTTTTTTTATGATCCCAATATGCCATATCAACATTCTAAAAACCTATTGAAACATCTCCAATAGTTAGAGCTCTAAATGATTTTTGTGTGGTCCAATTCATAACATATAATTGCATGGCTACATGCATATTACATCAATTTTAAGAAAAAAAAGTAGCTTTGAAATTTCACTACTGCTCTTGAACTATAAACTTCAAACCTTTTATTTACAATGGTTAGAACTTTTTTGTTCAGGCTTTTCATTTCGCAAACTTCTTCAAAAACCTTGCATTGGAGATGCTCTTATCTCTTTGAAGTTCGGCTGTATTTAATTTGTATAAGATTTAGTGTTAATCATCATAACTTATCGCGCTGTTCTATTTCCAAAACAAATAAATAATAGGCATGGTCAAGATGGTTTATGAATGAATGGCTTCAGTTATTGGGTTGTAGTATAGGCCCAAACAAATGTTATTTTTAATTTTAAGTGTGGTATATATATCACATTTATAACTGAGATACGATACATGTGTATTTTTTTGTGTGTTCTGGTAGGGATTGTATGATTAATGTGTTATTTTGCTTGTATATTTTTTGAAGGCTTAATTTCATGAGGTACATTTTCTTTTTGTAGTCCTATGATATTTTTGCACTGGCACTTATTGTATATTTTTTCTTTGTAGTATGAGGTCATATTTGTTCCCTATCATTTATTTGCATGCTCTACGAGTCATTTTATCTGATTGTGATGCTCTCCTAGAGTGTGAAACATTTTTATCATCCATAAGCTACTAACTAGTTCCCATTTCCCGTCTTACTCTACATTTCTTTTAGTAAAATTTGAATCAGTCTTAACTGTTTTTTTATTTAGTATATTAAAGCTGTTAAATGTTGGATCAATCTTTTTGTACTCGTTTCTTTTATTGGCTTGATTATATCTTGTAAATGTTCTAACATTGTCCACCATCTTTCACAAACATTTGTCACTAAACCTTTCCTACCTTCAACAGCAAAGTTGATTATCATCGCAAACAACTGCCCACCACTCCGTAAGTCTGAGATCGAGTACTATGCAATGCTGGCGAAGGTTGGAGTTCATCATTTCAGTGGAAGTAAGTGATATTCATAATTGTTTGCTGGATTTTTTTATTCGTCATTTGATGTCATCCTCTAGTTGCGTTCGTTGTAGTAGATTGAACTAAACTTCAATCACCAGGAACATTAAAAGTTATTTTACTAATTGCTATGCCTTTCTTATTCAAAAATGACTTTTTAAAAATATGTTATATTTTCCGATATACTTCACAGATAATGTTGACCTTGGAACAGCATGTGGAAAATATTTCCGAGTTTGCTGCCTCAGCATCATCGATCCTGGTGAGTCCATTAACCACCTTAAAAGAAGCTCAACCAAATTCTCCCAATGATAATTCATATCTATGTTTCATTTTAACTTTTTGTTTCAGGCGACTCAGATATCATCAAGAGCATCCCTGGGGATCAGTGAGACATGCAAACGGACAGTTTTCCTAGTTCAAGGTCCATAGGATTTGGGACAAAATTACATCTTTTTTCTTAGCGGACAATTTCCTGTTTGTTTTTCATCTTGATTTATCTAGTTTGTGGCCATCAACTCAAATCTCTTGACGTAAAATGCGTTGAATATCTTGCATTTCTTACGATTTTCAAACCTTAATTATAAGAGAAAGATGCTTCAGCTGCTTGGTTTTAGCTTGTCTGCTTTGAAGTTTTTCTTGGTGGGAAATGCATGATTTATTTATATACGGTTTAATTAACCCATTAGGTCTGAAGGCTCTTTTGCTTGAGTAATCTCTTTGATTTCATCCACCGAACTTTCACGTGTTTCGTCTGGCTCGACTCTTTTGACCGATGAGATACATCTGATTCTTGACTATCATGGTCATAATATTTATATATTTTAATTTTAAAACAACAAATTGTGTCTATTCATTAAAATTGGTGGGAAATAAAACAAGTGTTCATGCAAACTAAACATTCTCGAGAACAAGAACTAATAATAATAATAATCCTCTTTTTCGTTTTTTATGTAAAAAGTCACTGTGCTTCCATCGAATTATTATTATTATTTTTGATTGATTTTTTATGTGCCACACATAAAAGTTTTAATTCAATCATGTATAATTATCTAATTGTATATGATTATTTAATTGTCGTCTAATTTTTAAATTGGTCTAGTGTGTTGTAGTAATTATGAAATTATAGGTATTAGTCATGTTGTAACAATTATAATTTTATAATTGTTATAACATGAAAGATCAACAAGTTAAATTTGTATTATACCAGTTATGATTTTATAGTTATTATAATATAAATATTAGGTGAACAATTTGAATCCGTGTTATAGCAGTTATGTTTTCGTAATAGCTATCATATGAATTTTTATTATTTATGTTGTAGCAACTACAAAACTATTTGTAATGTGAATTTCTACAAACGTTAAATAGATTAAGTATTATAACGACTACTAAACTACAGTTGTTACAACGTGAATTCTTAATAATATTGAATATATTAAATATGAATGGTAGTAATTATGAAATCATAGTTGCTACCGTATATATAAAAATTATAAAATCATAGATGTTATAATGTACACAACCGGCTCAAGATTTAAGTGAGAAATTTTGATGAGGGATAACAATTATTAGATGGGTATACACAATTGAATTATAGGATCGAATATTTTTGATAAAAAAAAAATCAAAGACGTCCTGAAAAAAACACATTTTTCACTTTTGGCCAAATTTTATCACATTCTAATTCTTTATTATTCTTAAATGGAAAAAAGTTTTGGTTGATTATTGATGAAAGAAAGCCACCAAAAAAGAGAATTTATAAAAAAATGAAACATGAGAATTTATACCCTGAGTCAAAAGAAAATGACTTGTAATATTTAAATGACGCACAAACTTAAGCAAACACTCAATGATGATCGGGCAAAAATTAAATAAAAAGACGCCTTCCTTTCCAAATTCTCCACCTTATTTTTCAATTAAGGTTGCCCTTTCGTTCAACCCTATATATTTTTCCATCCGTCTTTCAATATTATTGATATTATTATCTTTCATCTAAATTTTAAATTAGTGGACACATTATAACTGTTATAAAATCATAACTGCTACAACATACATTACAAATATGAAACTATAACTATTATAATATGAATATTAGATGAGTAGATCGAATATACGTTGTAGCAATTATGAAACCATAACTATTTCAACATGAATGTAGATGAACATGATTGAATACACATTGTAGCATGTATGAAACTGTTACTATTATAACATGAATATTTTTGAATATATTAAATATGTGTTATATTAGCTACGAAATTGTAGACGCTATAAATCGTGCAATTAATTCAAGATTAGATGAGAGATAATAATGATAATAATCATATGCATCACTGAACAAAGACAATGGACGTCATTTTGATTAAAAAGGAAAATGAGATTGGAGAACCACATTAATAATCATTTTTAGGAATTTATTAATTGCAACAATGATTTTTGTTTTAAGAAACCAGGAGATTATTCACAGCTTTAACATTTGCTTGAAAATAATTTTATTTATAATTTCATTGTTATAACGAGCTGGGAGATTATAATTACTCTCTGTTAATTTAATTCGTGTGCATTCCCCTTAATCTATATCTTCATTAGCAAATCTGAGTCATCGAGATTCATCGTTGAATCCTTTTTGAGAAATAATCTCTTCAACAAGTGGACACTGGGATAAATGATTATTTATTATTTATATATTTTAAAAAAAGGGTCACGGATTAATTATATTAATTAATATATAAATTAAATGCGAAAAATTAAAACAAATTCTGGTGTATAAGATAGAGACGTAGTCATGGCTTTCACGTTGAAATCCCGCGCCACCACCAATCCGAGTCGTCAAGGAAGGAAACGTCGATCGCCGGCGACGAGAGCCACCGCCACCCTCTATCTCCACCGACGCAGCACCGCCTTGGGCGGCGAGTTACGTCGCAGGAGATCTCGGTTAGTAGAATGTGTTCTCTTTCTTTTCCTGTCCGTTTTTTCTTCTTATTGTTGGATAAGCAATTAAAAGTACTATAGAGAGAAAAGGATCGAAGAAATTGGAAAAACGCTCATGAGCTATCGAGATTATCATCGAATTCTACAAATTATGCGCTCAAGAACTGGACAACGAAATGGAAGTTTAATAAAAAGTAGTTTTTTTTAAAAAAAAAAAAGATTATGAATGAATTATGGGAGATTGAACTATATTTTTCTCTCCCTTTTTAGTTAAATTTCGGTTTGTAGATGCGAATCTCGTCTCTTTGTTTCTTCCTTCGAAGCTCTTTCTCATAAATCAGAAGATTCACTTGGTAAAATTCTTTGTTTGCCTTAAAGCTGGTCAGTGCAGTTTGGAATTTCAACCAGAAAAGTTGCATTTTGGGAGAAAAAGGAAGCTGGTGATTTGGTCAAAAATGAAAAAGGATAGCAGATGGAGAAAGGTAACACTATTTGTGAAGAAAAAAAAGTTGAACTTTTTTTGTTAGTATTATGAAGAAGATTTCTTCTTTTTTTGTTCTTCATTTTAGTTTGTTGTTACATTAGCGAAATTGGGGAGAATCTTATTCCAGCATCTGATTTCGATCATAATTGCAGTTTTCTCTTTGGAATATCATTCGGATCAATGATAATAATGCTGGAAACTCAAGCAAAGGCAAAACATCAGGTAGGTTCTTATGCTTTGGTCATAAATGAGGTATATATATCAACAATTCTTACCTTTTCGATCTTGTCATGTCTGTTCTGATATCCTAAAAGATGTCCCCTCGGGGCGGTGCGATGGTTAAGGCATGGGGTGTTGCCACATGAGGTCTTGGGGTTGAAACTCGACGTGACCGAGCATAACCTCCCCCATGTCTTGGCTATTTGCACTAATGGCTAGCAGCGAATCGCCTTTTGCCACATGATATCCTAAAAGACACCTGTTCTGATACTATGAAGTCTTTTGTGTTCTCCATCTTTCCTTCCCTTAATATTTTGAATATGTAAATCAGTTGAATTTCGAGGAAGTCCCCGTTTCTCGACCTCTTCTTCTACGGCCATTGGGAAAAGCATTTCAGGTACAACCATATGTTTGTTTTTTCTTTTCCGCATCACTTGTCCATTTGAACTATTTAGATCATCTTCCACTTAGATGATGATACACTAGAAGCCGCTTAAGAATTTGAAAATACCACTACCATTTTCGTAGATTAGCAACCGAGAAAGTTGCAAACTACCTTCATTCTCTTACATTAGCTCACAATCACCATGATGATTGCATATTTACATTGCCTATACCAAACATGATCGTAATTCGTCAGTAATCTCTTCATTTTTGATACATCATTCAAGAAACAGATTCACAAGTCGCGAGCATGGTCTTCAATGACCGCCTATGTAGAGCTCCAAGCATCATAACTAGTGAGGCAATCAGGTATGATAACATATCCGTTCCCTTGCGGTTTTTGTCTTCGATCTCACCTTGATTTGCTTAATTTTGAATCTGTCTATTGCGATTTAGGATTTTCGCGGCAACATGGAATGTTGGAGGAAATACTCCCCATGAAGGACTTAGCCTCAGTGACTTCCTTCCTGCTGATGATCACTCAGATATATATGTTTTGGGGTAATTTGAATGTACATCTTTGCAAGGGATGTGATGGATTCATTTCCTAGCTTTCTTTGAAATCGTGTAGAATTCTGATGTCTCTATTTCTTTCTGGCCTTCCAGTTTTCAGGAGATAGTTCCTCTGAATGCCGGGAATGTACTCGTAATCGAGGACAATGAGCCAGCGGCGAAGTGGCTATCTCTAATCAATCAAGCATTGAATGGTGCCGGTGATACAGAGACTGACATCGAATCACACTCATCATCTCCTTATATTGACTCTACCTCAAGAGGTGCATTGTTCTTTCAGAAACTACCACTTAAAGCCGTTAGCAAAACTTTCAAAACGGAACAGGGACGCCGTCTGAGAGCCTGCAATTGCCCTGCTGAAGCGACAAGGAAGTCCTACAGAGGGTCATGTTTTAGTTGCCGGCATGCTCACATCAATGACAGTGACTCAGAGGAGGAGGAAGAGGAGGAGGAAGAAGAGGAAGTTGTACATTATCCTATTTCGGGTTTTTCGGTTAGGCCTACAAGTAGTAAGCAGAAGTATTGCCTCATAACCAGCAAACAGATGGTGGGGATTTTTGTCACTGTCTGGGTGAGGAGAGAACTTGTGCAGCACATAGGACACCTACGAGTCGCTTGTATCGGAAGGGGAATTATGGGTTGGCTTGGTAATAAGGTGAGAGGAAGGGTTGTTAATCCTGTTTTTTTTTTTTATCAGCTTTCATGTGCTGCATTCTGTTCTTTCTTTCACCTCGTAGGGATGCATCTCGGTGAGTCTGTCGTTGCACCGAACAAGCTTTTGCTTCATTTGCAGTCACTTGGCTTCGGGGGAGAAAGGAGGAGACGAGCTGAGAAGGAATTCTGACGTTTCAGAAACACTGAAACACACACAATTCAGGAAGGTCTGCAGAAGAGCCGGTCGAAGAATACCCGTAAAGATTCTCGAGCATGAGTAAGAGTTCTTTTGTTTGAATAATAATTGCCGTCATGATCGGAGACTGAGCTAGTGATTTTATTTACTTTCTCCGGTTGCTCAGCCGTGTCATATGGTTGGGGGATTTGAATTACCGGATTTCTTTGAGCTACAGTGAGACCAAAAAACTTCTCGAGGATAATAACTGGCATGAGCTTTTCGAGAAGGATCAGGTACTTGGTGTAGACCTTTTCGTGTAGCGGAATCCACAAGTGAAATCTGTGATGCAAAACTTTCGTCCTGATTGTTTTGATAGCTTAAAATTGAAAGAGAAGCTGGGAGAGTGTTCAAGGGGTGGAATGAAGGGAAGATCTACTTCGCTCCCACTTATAAGTACTCGAACAACTCGGACACTTATGCCGGAGAGGGTGCAACGTCAAAGAAGAAACGAAGAACACCTGCGTGGTAAAAATTGCTGCTTGGTCTAAAACAACTACATGATTTTTCTAGCATTATAGTCTAGCTCAAAACAATTTCAGGTGCGATCGCATTCTCTGGAATGGTGATGGAATTGTGCAGCTGTCTTATATCAGAGGGGAGTCTAAATTTTCAGATCATCGACCGGTATGTGCCGTGTTTGTGGTGGAGGTTGGGGTGAATGATGATAGATCAAAGAATTTAACCACTCCTAACATGAGAGTTGGTGCAGAAGAGATTTTGAATAGCAGAGGAGGCAGTTGCTAGCGCTTACAAGTATGTGAAAACGCATGTAAAGCATGAATGCGAAAATCGCCGCATACATCATTCATGTGAATCATTTGTACCATATGTTTCTTCCTTGCATATGGTTTATACAACTTACTCCTGGAGAAGGGTACAAATAGAATAAGAGAGATTGGAAATGCTATAATTTGGCTGTCGAAGCTAAAGCGTCGGTTTTGTTCATCGCCAAACTGTAAAATAGTAGAGCCATGTCACACGAGGGGCTACAAAATTTGATTATTTTGTTCTATGAATAAGAAGTTTGACCATTAATTATTTTGTTTAGACGTGCCAACGCGCGTGTAGTTGACTTCTGCAGTTTGACATTTCAACTAATATAAAAGGGTGAGAGTGGTTAAATTTGACCGGGAGTAACTCAAACCTGTCGTGTGATGTTTGGTAGGATGGAAGGGAATTTGATTAAGAAAGGATTATTCTCTCTATGATTTTATGTTAAGATAGAATGATACGGAGTAATATAATCATGATTTCAAATTATAAAAACCACTTACAATGTAAAATAAAACTACATATAATAAATCTTTATTCGAAACCCACATAGATAGAGGCTTCATGCACACCCTCCTTAGTCCTTAAAATTTTAAAAGTAGAATATATCATACCTTAGATGATCCAATTCTATTTATCTTTTGATGCAACAGCACAACTTCCCTCAAGAGTCAAGATGTTGGAGATGTTTGGAAACGTAACAACTAAATCATGAGACTGAAATCTCAGGCCTTCTCAATTGAAACCAAGATTATGAACCGCATCCCAAACTACGATCAATAACCACAACCAAACCTCACGGGACGTTCCTAAGACACTGCATGAACATCATAGACTACATGCTCCAGCTGACTCAGTCTCAGTTTATTCTGCAGGCGATACATCCACAAAGATTTTTATCTCACTGAATTCCTCACTCGCGCATGATTGTGATGGCTATTAATTTTACGCCAACCCACTTAAACATCAACCAGCTCCAAACCTCCAACTTTAAGAAAAAAAAAAAACAAAAACTCAGGCAAGTCGAAGTCACGAGCTCCTCTCCAAATCATGCATGGACAAGGAGAAAGACAACCAAAGAGATATAAACACCGAATCAAAGCAACCCTCGAATCGCCCAAATCCGACCAGAACATGCAACAGTGCCCACCACCCGTATCGATCGCGAACACCGAACCACGGCCAGGTAGTATACGAAACGGCGGTAGGAGCGGAATTCAAATTCAGGGGGTGATTTACCGAGAAGTGCTTGAGGAATCCCAATCTTTATCAGTGGAGAAATCCGGCGAGGGTTTCTCAGGCCACCGACAGCGGCCGCAGCGAAGCGAGAGGGACAAAAACAGAGGGAGAAGGCAGCGGAGGGCTTTATTATTCCTTTTCATTAATATACTACTGTCCATCAATAGCTGGGCAAATCATTAACGAGACAATTATTCGCTAGTGCCGTAAAAAACTCACCCTTCGTCCGGTGGCTATCATGCAGAGACAGATTATCTAGATATTCACAGTTCGAATCCTAGGTATGATAAATTTGTAAAAAAAATTTTTTAAATGAGGCATGTAATTAAAGGATGCTGGGCTCCTGGGTCATCTACTGCGAGCGTTTTTCAATTTATCCTGATGACCGATGAAAAATTTTCATGGAGCCAACCGATCACCCAACTTTCATGGGGCCGGCCGATCACCCCAAACTCAACATTATACATTTTGTAAAAAACTCATCCTTCATTTCACGAGACCAGATTTACTATCCAAGATGAAACATTTCATTCGTAAATAAAATTTCATGGACCCATCCATCTGTCCTTTCACAACCCGTCCTAAAGCTTATAAAAAAGTACTAAATATTTTGAATTTTAAATTCTAAATTTTAAAATTTTAAATCCTAAATCTTTAATTCCTTATTTACCCTACAACTCGAGTATACCCACTGAATAATTAGTCAAGCGCTTTTTGCGCTTTTTATTATGGGATGAGTATTTTGAAAATGCAAATTTTAGACCTGTTATCCAACTCCAAATATATAAAAGTTTTTAGGCAAGAACTCAAAGGAGCGTTTTTTCTTAATCATCAAGTGGCGTTTATTTTTTTTTAATGAAAAGAGTATCTCACGAGTCACGATTGGTTTTGATTTGTTTGATAGACCAATTTTAAATTTAAACCCTGAATTAATTGGGGTGGACTAGATCAGTTTAACAGCATTAATATTATTGTAACAATAATTTTATAGCTATTAAAATTTACATTGCCATAATAACATATTTAATATGTTCATCTAATATTCACTTTTATAACTGCTATAATTTAATATGTTCATAGTTGCTATAATTTTTGGTTCAACAACAAAAATGGGCTAATTAATTGTTACAAAATCTAAATGGATAGGCAAGCTGATGGGCTAATTAATTGAGTTGGATGTCCTAGGTAGAAATGGTGGAGAGAACTTGAAAAATAGACACGCTATACTCCAACGTGCCAAAAAAATCAAATTGTTTGGAGTCACTGGACGTCCCCAACCTTAGGTTCAATAAAAATAAGGCAAGGGATTATGATTGTTCTAACGAAATAAAGAGCATTTTATACATCAATATTTCCCAGAGGGTGTTGGAAACAAGATGGTTTTTAAAAAAAATATGGACATGTCAAATGAATTATCTTTTACATTAGACCAATGAAAAACACTAGAAATCACCTCGGTTGGTTTGCTTCGATGATCTTCTGATCTGCTTCTCCATAAAAAGATAACACGGGTGGATGCACTAAGCCTCAATACACAAGGACCCCCATCTCACCATTCTCATCTCATGATCCCAATTCCTAAACACTTAGCAGAGTAACTCTCGCCGCCTCATTTACAAGGATCTATATGACCTGCAATAATGACTACAGTGGCTCAAGGTATCCACTTTTTAGTCTCTCCATCCTTGCTTGCAAGCCGGATAATGCCTTCTCATCCATTGGGAGAATATTGCTCTGTGTTGGGGCTTCCCCTTCGCCACGATCCATTCCATGAAGGACATTACCGTTGACATGTCCAAATGGTCGAGCTGAACCATCCAAATTGCCAGCGGCAGCAGCAGCCTGTATGCTTTTCATCCGTTCTCTGATGGCATCAAGAGTCCCCATTGTTACTGTAGGGGCTGGAGAGATATGAAAGAGAATGCACACGTCATTCTAACAATTTGATGTAATTTAAAGCACACCGACGTTCATACATTCATGAGTTCATATGCGCACGCATACACTTGAACATGTATAGAGCGGTGAGAGAGTTACCAGCTGGATATCGATCCATTCGGTCATCTCCTAAATGAGACTTAAACTCTGAAAGATCAGTCTGACTTCTCAAAGTAGTTGCTCCAACAACACCATCATCTGTGTATGCACTTGGATTTATGCTTTCAATTTTTGCATTAGCTGACTTTGCGTTAACAGGAGAAAGAGGCCCAAGCTTTGGAGATGAAATAGTTGCTACGGGTGGTGGAGTAGCCATGGGAAGGCTGGCAGGTGTCCTTCCAGCTGCTGCATTCTTCTCCATCTGGATGGAGAAAGAACCAAATCCAAACACAATAAACACAGATATTCATAGTACCATAAAGGCAGCTCTTCGAGAAGATTCTACAAACCTGAGCAAGTCCATCTCTAATATATGTTCTAAATGCTTCACTCGCATTTTGGAGCTGAGCAAATATATCCACCTATAAATAAGACAAGGGGCTTCAGCATGCAAAGAAAAACAAACTAAGCAGATGAATGAATCAGAGTTACTAGTATTTGGAACAAGGAACTCACCTTAGGATAGAGTTGGGTAATCCGGTAGAGTTCATATAGTCCGATTGTACAGGTTTGCTTATCACCAATTTTCTTAAATACTGCAGCAAGTTCTTGCTGTTACAAGTAAAAAGAAGGAAAAAAACATCACAATGAGGACTGACATGGATGAGTACAATATAGGCAAGGTCAAACTGAATTTCACAAGCAGGCAAGCTGCAGTTAAACACACCTTCAATTGAGCATCTGCTGAATGTGTTGCAGGAGCTGGACTATTAGAAGCAGTGTCACCCCAATGTGTTTGTCCCATGGGACCAGATGGAGTTAACATTCTAGCAGCCGCAAGGGTCTATTCATATAAGGAAAAAGGTTCAGTCAATTCAGATACTAATCACTAAAACAAGATATTTTGATTATAACCACAACTTACCTGAAGATTTAGGTCAATATAAGCAAGGATGATTGGTTGAGGTTCGGTGTCTATAGGTACCATAGAGAGGTGACCCTTTATAGCTGTACCTCGGAGTTTCACTAATTCATGCAAAACAGTTTTAACCATCCTAAGTGGTTTATCATCTGCTCCAGCCCTGCAAGTACCGTAAAAGTGTAATCAAGACAGACTACTACCATATTAATCAACTACTAAGTCGACTAAATTACAAGATAATAAAAAATATTACCTTCTTCGAATCTCTTCCATCCCTAGTCCTTGCAAATACACATGAATGCTTTGAAGAACACGGTCGAGATCAACTTCATAAATTGTGCTCTGTAATACCTGTATGAACAACATTGGATGAAGCAAAGAAAGAGTTGACAAGGAGTTTCCAATTACCCGATGGTACCTTTGTCAATTTAATTAAACATTTAACAACTAGATCTGAGAACTTCTGGTTTCTGATGATGAGAGCCTCAGATGATGCAGGGGATGGCCACCTTGATGGGTCCAAAGGTCTCAACAAGCTAATTAACACCACAAACGAAGATGTTCTTTCTGCATTATCCTGTTCAAACAAAGATACTTAAGGATACATTTTCTACTTCAAGATACACTTCATGCAAAAATATATACAAAAAAACTACCAGAATCTTGAGCATCAAAACATTAAGTGCTTTCAATAATTGACTACCATCATCCATCAAAGGAACTCTTTCATCCAAAAGCCAAAGAAGAAGTTCAGTTATGAGATTATCTAATGTACTCTCTTTCACAGCATGAGCAAGTTTTTTGATCTGGAAGGTCTGTAGAAGAAAGCTTTCATACAATCCATCCAAGTCTGATTAAAACAGATGAAAAAAAAATATCAACTAAAAGATGAATACCTGCATTAGTGTATTAAGAACATATTTACAGGATCTTGAAGAAGCTCCAGAAAGACTGAAATTAAAGGTACTGGGAACCTGAATAATTTGACAGATGGTTTACGCAATTAACAATAACACAGTTTCTTGAAATTAGAGAAAATAGATCAAACTACCATTTTCGCTAGGCACGAAACCAATCTATCAGCATCTTTAGCTAGCTCTTCCATTGCACTGTTATTGGAGTCAACTGTGGCCTGTGTCAACTCATGGCATATAACTTTCATGCCTTCGACTGACTGCAACAAGATAAAAGAGAAGCTAAAGAATACCATCATCAAAGAAAGACAAAAATGGTAGGGAAGGAAAAAAGAAAAGCAAAGAAGACAAATAAAAATAAGACTGAATCATAGTTTATAATTGCTATACAGCACAAGAAGCAAACTATACAGCACAAGAATCAAACTAAATTGCCTCACTGTAGTTGCACTTGAAAAGTTATCTATGTAAATTAAGATGCTATAAAGAAAACAGAAGGATTTCCTCAAGAACAGAAATGCCATCAAATTCAACATCAATATTTGGAAAACCAAGTCTACATGCTTAAGATATTGTTTAAACTAATTTGATTTTGCATTATGACTCACAAAAAGTCTCTTCAAAAAAGTAAGAAAGAAAGACAAATCTTTCTAGAATGAATATAATAGTAGTTTACTCCAGCATAATAATTTCATGGTGCCCTATTATGAAATATACAAAAAAACAAATCTGTACCCTTAATATGTTTAAACTTATTTGAGATTGCATTATGGCACATAGCATAGGAGTTATAATAATGCAAGTCTCTTCAAAATATAAGAAACAGAGACTAGAAATCTTTCTAGAATGTATATAATAGTAGTTTACTGCTTTTACTATTATGAAATATCCTTCATAATAAGTGCAACTCTAACTCTCTATAATGTTCTCATTTCTTATCTATTCATCCTCGTACGCCCGCACATCCACCTCATCATCCTTATCTCTACAACTCTCATATTCTACTCGGGTGTTCATTTAATAACCTAACATTCAACTTTATATAATAACACCATTTTGCAATCCTTTCCTTTACGCTTTAAAAGTACCCTATGATCACAGAGAACACGTCCTCCTCTAATTTAACCATCTTATATTCTATATAAAATATTTCTATCAACCCCTCTATCCTTTTATAAAAAAAATCCTAAATACTTAAAGCTTTTAGTGACTTGTGATCTCCTATCTGAAAAAATGTCTTGATATGTTGAAAGTAAATGCACAAATAAAATAAAGAAAGCAACAATCTTCTAGAGGTGGAGAAACCTCAATTAAAAAGAGAAGAAAAATTATGAGTGAGGGCGAGAGCTTGAGTGTAGAGATTTTGGCAAAGTACAGTCGTTGTAAATGGTTGTTGATTTCGTAGCCAACAAGTCTTATATTTATTGCCTTCTCTCAAGCTCTCAAGAAATCTCTAGAAGCATCCTATTTGCCATACATCAATCGACTGCTCCATTAGCATTAGTTCATTGGTCAATACCAATTAACTGTTATTTCAATTGCTTGTTCCACTAGCCAATTGCCTTCAACAAACAACTGTTGTGTCTTAGTCGACCGCTTCCACCATCCTACGATTGCCTTCAATTATAGCTCCAAGAAAACATCTATTACAATATATTACTTAGCTCAAGTGTACCCATCAATTCTTCAATAGAGACGGCCAAAGAGTTTGCTCTGAGCAGTCAGCTACTCAGTCAACTAGCACGCTTGGCAAGCTGAGGGCCTGGGTTATCTGTTGAATTTTTTTGACCATCAGTCGACTAAAGAAGTGACTAAGTCAATCCTAAGGCTTTCGTCCGAGCCTAATCTATCCCGCATTTTTCCAAGGTTACATATGGATTCACACTCACACTCATTGTAGCACAAATGAAATTTGCCAAATCATTCATTGGAGAAAACCCTTCTCCCATATCTTTATATGGAGTCTTTTTCGCCTTGAGAAGTTTTTTATCAACTTTGACTAGCTGAGACTTCGTATTGCCAGAAATCTGATCACCTTTAATTTTCCATGATTTCATACCACCGGGACTTGTTCTTGTCAAGTATTGGATCACCCTTAATCTATCAAGACTTCTTGCTACATGACCTGCTCCTGCATACACTTATCACAAACTTATTAGATACATTTTCTAACTTAACTCTTTGCTTAACATCAAAATCGATTGCACCAACAATTTCCAGATACATTTTTCTAACTTAGCCCTTTGCTTAACATCAAAACCGATTGCACCAATAATTTGAAACATGGTCCAAACACATCTAGGTGACTAGGCCAGAAGAAGATAGAAAAAGATCTGAAACATTATAACCATAAGAAAACAAGAAATTGAATGAGGCTCAAAATTTTGAATCGTAGGCAATTCAGGGATGAAATTAACACAAAAGGGATGAAACAAATACAAAAGGCTAGTTACTTTTAAATCTAACATAATCAACATCAAAAAACAAATGTTGGTTTTTATCTCAATCTTAGATTACATTATTTCTTTAAGGACATGAACTAGCAAATAGAATCTAAGAATCACTTATACAAATAAAATCCAAAGTTCCATTAAGTTAGACACCCTCAAAATTGTCAAATTCAGATTCGTATAGTCAATCATTTTAATGATCCCATATTGTGAATGTATTGAATCGTAACTTATCGAAAAAGGTAAAAAGAGTCTCTCTTAGATATGATTTTCACAAACTAATGTATATTAAAAAGGAAAAATCCTATTTACTAATACAATATGATTAATGCATCATATTGATCATGATTTTATAACCAAAACTATAAGTTCATATTTACCGTGATTAAAAATTCCTAAATAATGTATATTTTTTTATGCAGAATTGAAATGTAATTCTGTAACAGAATAGATAACATGACAACCATCTTTGTGACCTTCCAACAATAGGGAAATGATCACCACTTTAGTCACTAGTTCTGAGTCTCCATGTACATTCGCATGGTTGATGAGAGGAAGAAAAGGACTATGGCTTACATAAAGAGAGGAAGAGGCCTGTTTCAATGAGTAAGATTCTTCTTAGTCAACCTCACTATCACTCCAAATTGCAGAAAAACTCATTCTTCTTAGTCATCATTGGGTATTGATTTCCACCTCATTTTTTCTTATTTTCCAAATGAAAAAATTTCTTCCATGTTGCTAATTCTGGGAGACCAACGTCCCAAGCTTCTTTATTTTTATTGTGTAATAAAATATTCATTTTTCCCTCTTTATACTGAGTTGAATTTAACTTTTGTTGGATTGAATTAATTTAAAGGTTAGGTATTAATTTTAATAGCTCCAATCTGATTCTCAGGGGTTTTCTTCTTTTTTTTTTCAAAAATAATAAATGATGATTAATAGCCAATGTTATTGAGATGAATCATAATTATTCTTTTAAGTTTTGATTCATACAAATTGATATCATTATTTGATTCTAGAAACTATAGAGAACCAACTTATGGCTTTGAAAAGGATGCCATCAGTTAAGGAAAAAGATTAGGCTACTAATTTTAAATGACTGGTTGAAAAATGACTCACTGAAAACTAGTAAAGCTGAAAACTTTGCAAATAAAATACCTGTTCAGGTAGACCCAATGCAATGATATCAAGAGCTTCATGCCAGTCGGTAGGTCCATTCGCAGTAGCAAACTGTCGAGCTAAAATGTGCCTTTCATCAGGTTCAGCATAACCAACATTGTCCCTGTTGTTAAGCATTATCAATAAAAAAAAAGGCAAAAACCGGAAGAAAGGTTGTTGATGAATATGTGGTTTCATGTTTAGAACATGAAGCAAATTATAATTTTTCAATGAATTGCCCAGACCTTGTTGCCATTGGAACAGAAACAAAACGTGAATAAACTTCTCCACACTGTTCTGCTACATCTAGCCTATAAATTCAACATAAAATTAGTCTTCATGACACAACAAAATTGTGAAGATCAGTGACATGCTGAAAAAAATCAATTAGAAACAACTTGGGAATCAACTAGAAAAACTATAATAAACCATAGGAAAAATTACATTCTTTCTAGCAGAAAGTTTTTGATGGCTTAAATAAATACTTCCTCAAATTTAGTGAGACTAACTATTTAAAATATCAAGAAAAAAGCAAGGATAAGCATCTAGCAAAATGAAGCAACAAAGAAACCATAATTCACGAACCCTCTCTCAGCAAAAATATAATGATAGGCGGAAACATGAAAAATGTCAAGTTAGTCCTCACACATTATACATTGTCAACAACTATGCAATACATCTAGCATGGCACATCATCACTATAGGACACCATAAGATCTTAACAATGACAGAGAAAGGATCGGACATTCCACTCATCCCTCCAAGACACAATAAGTGGCAAACTGATGACTATATAACAGAGATAAGGGCTCCAAACAGTTTATCCCTTCTAAACAGCCTAAGTGAACATAGCCGCTAAACCTTTCAAAATAATAGGAACTTGTCTTATATCAAAAGTTGCTCAAAAACATAAGAATAAGGGGGAATAGAGTGAGACAAGTGGTTGCTTACCTAAATGTATAACCTACCACGTAATTAGCATTAAGTTAGTGCTAATAGAATAACAAAGAAGAGAGCCTTGGCGCAACAGTAAAGTTGTTGCTTTGTGACCAAAAGGTGTTCGAATCCTGGAAACAGCCTCTTACAAAAAGTGAGGTAAGGCTACGTACAATGGATTCTTCCCCGGGACCCCGCATAGTGGGAGCTTTGTGCACCGGTCTGCCCTTTTTTTAATAGAATAACAAAATTCCATAGATATCATACATCCAATACACCACAACTAAAATGCAAAGGCAACAATAATACCATCAAATACATGTGATTCACTGCTTTTCCAACTTCTTACTCCAGGCAAAAGATAGAAAACAACATAGGAAGTCAAAGTGGGAATAGTGTAGAACTAAAATTGGTTGCTTTAAAGACTAAAGTAATTTCCATGTAATCAAGCCTTGTCACTTAGTAGATTCCCTGAATAACATTCAGATGTCATGAGAACAGACTGTAACAAAGATCTCAGTTGCACAAATGCCAATACAAAAGGAGGTTATGCATGACTCGTCATGCTTCTAGCTTGGGATAAGACCAGTATGTCTCATCTTTATTTCCCTTAAAAAGGATTAATAAGTTCATTTCAAGCTAACCAAAATAAAGACGAGCAATGGTTAGGCTGCATGATGATAAAGTTGGTTTGATCTTTTGCTTCCAAAGAGTATACAATCTTCACAATTTCCATAACTCCCCTAGACCTGAAAGTACCATAGGAATTTGATGTTTACAAACATAAAGAAAAATATGCTGAATTTCCATAACTCCGCCCATGATGACCGGTCATGGCCGTTCCCAAGCCCGGATAAAGGAGGAGGGTTGCGTTAGGTTGTCAGCCAGCGTCAAACTATGACAAATATTCAATGAATGAATCCATTAAACTATTGTGCTAATGCTAGGTTGTTCCCCGGAAGAAACGCGTTGCAGGGCTCGACTGTAACGTCTCGGCAAAGACCGCTACATCTCCAGAATTCGGGTGAAGTGATAAATATGCAAGAGTTCGCGTTACAGGGTCCGACTGTAACGTCTCAGCAAGGACCGCTATATCTTCATGAGAACTTGGGTGTAGTGTTAAATAGGCAAAAGTTCTCACACCATAGGTTAGATAAGAACAAATATGATAGGAAAACTAATAATCTAAGATTTGGAACATGGAATATAGGAACTCTCACTGGTAAATCAATGGAGGTAGTAGATATGATGATTAGGAGAAAAATTAGTATTTTGTGTGTACAAGAGACAAAATGGACCTTATATTAGCAAGAAATGGAGTGGGTATTATTGTAGATAGTTTGTTAAAGGATGAAGTTGTAGAAGTAGTTAGAAAAGAGAATAGAATTATAGCCCTTAAGATAATAGTGGCGAAAGAAACTATGAACATAATTAGCGTATATGCACCACAAGTAGGATTAGATGAAGCTACCAAATCAAAGTTTTGGGAGGACTTAGATGAAATATTACAAAATATTTCACCAAATGAAAGGATTTTAATAGGAGGTGATCTAAATGGGCATGTCGGAGTGAAAAATGAGGAATATGAGAGAGTACATGGGAGATATGGGTTTGGAATGAGGAATGAGGAAGGGAAAACTATATTAGATTTTGCGATAGCATATAACCTTATATTAGCTAATACGTTTTTTAAGAAAAGAGAAGAACACTTAGTCACATTCAAAAGTGGGAATAATAAATCGCAAATTGACTTTCTTATGGTTAGGAAGAAGGATAGAAAGATTTGTAAAGATTACAAAGTCATCCTTGGAGAAAGCTTAACTACCCAACATAGGGTAGTAGTGTTGGATATACGCCTTAAACATAGTATCAATAGAAAAAAAATATATACGATTCCTAAAATTAAGTGGTGGAAGTTAAAATATGGGAAGCAAAATATATTTAAGGAGAAGATAGAAGGACAGACATTAGGTGAAATATACGATGATTTAATAACGACATGGGATAAGATGGTATCAAAGTTGAAAATAGTAACTAACTTAGTGAGTCAAAAGGGCATGTACCACTAAATAATCTTGATGGTGAAATGAGAAAGTACAAGAGAAAGTGAACAAAATACAAATAACTTATAAGGAATTATATATTTGTAAGAACGAGAAAAAAACTTTAAAAAATATACAATAGCCAAGAAAGAAGCTAAGAGAGTAGTGAATGAAGAAAAAATGAAACTTTTGAACGATTATATCAAAGTTAGATAAAAAAAGGAGAAAGAGACATTTATAGAATAGCTAAAGTAAGAAAAAGGAAGATAAAAGATTTTATCCAAATAAAATATATTAAAGATGAATGTAATAGAATACTAATAAACAATGGAGAAATAAAAGAGCGGTGAGAGAGGTATTTTCATCAACTTTTTAATGAAAGTTTAGGTAACCAACTTAACTTAGGTAATTTAGGTAGGTCAAATGAGTATAGAAATTTAAATTTTTATCATAGAATTCACACTTCAAAAATAGAACAAGTTTTAAATAGAATGCACAATGGAAAAGCCGTTAGATCAGAGGTATGGAAGTGCTTAGAGAAACAAGGTATTGAATGACTTATAAAATTATTTAACATGATATTGAAAACGAAAAGAATGTCTGATCAATGGAGGATAAGTACTCTATTTCCCTTTATAAGAACAAGGGAGACATACAAAATTGTGCAAACTATAGGGGTATTAAACTAATGAGTCATACTATGAAACTTTGGGAAAAAGTAATAGAAAAAAGATTAAGGAAGGAGACCACAGTGACAAGAAATCAATTTGGGTTCATGCCTGGAAGGTCGACAATAGAATCTATACATCTCCTTCGACAATTAATTGAAAAATATCGGGAGCAAAAACAAGATCTACACATGGTATTCATTGACTTAGAAAAAGCTTATGATAGAGTCCCAAGAGAAATTATATGGAGAATTTTAGAAAAGAGAGGTGTTAGCGTAACATATATTGAACTAATTAAGGATATGTATTGTTGGAATAAAAAGTTTTCTTCATATTCATAATATTTCAGGAGAATTACATATGCTTATATAGCCACATAACCCTAAGCATCACCTTATTTACAAAAGATAAAAAGACTTATAGTGCATGTTGTTTGCAGATGATATTATTTTGGTAGATGAGACACGTGAAGGAGTAAATGCTAAGCTAGAATCTTGGAGGGAAACACTAGAAGGGAAAGATTTTAAGCTTAGTAGATTAAAGACAGAATATATGGAATTTAAGTTTAGCAATATTAGAAGTAATGAAACAATTGTTAAGATAGGAGAGGATGAGTTGTCCGGAACCGAGAGATTTAAATATTTAGGATCATTTTTACAAAATGATGGAGGGATTGAGAGAGATGTCTTACATAGAATACAAGCTGGATGGGTGAAATGGAGGGGAGCGTCAGGTGTTTTATATGACCGTAAAGTACCTCTTAAACTTAAAGGTAAGTTCTATAAAATCGCTGTTAGACCTGCTATGTTATATGGAGCTGAATGTACTCGAGCACATGAGCATAAGATGAGAGTTGCAGAGATGAGGATGTTAAGGTGGATGTGTGGACATACGAAGATGGACAAAATAAGGAATGAGAGCATTAGAGAGAAAGTCAGAGTTGCATCTATTGAGGACAAACTCCAAGAGATACGTTTAAGATGGTACGGACATGTACTTAGACGACCAATAAATGCTTCAGTTAGGCGATGTGAAACTATGATAAACATGCATATCAAACGAGGAAGAGGAAGACCAAAAAAGACTTGATTAGCAACAATAAAACAAGATAAAATTTATTTAAATATAGATGATAATATAATAGGAGATAGAGCTCAATGGCGTAAAAGGATTCATACAGCCGACTCCACCTAGTGGGAAAAGGCTTGGTTGTTGTTGTTGTTCAAATGAGAAAGAAAGAGATTAGAGTTCCTATGTCTACTCTTAAAAAAATGAGAAAAGACAACCAAAGCAAATGACTAAATGAGTAAAAGTATGATATCATCCCAAGAGAAGAGAAAAATGATATCCAAGAAAAGAAAAAAAGGAGATACAAGAGAATTAGCAAGAAATAGCAGAAAGCACAGCAGAGAAGTTGCAGACATTGTCGCTCAGTGGGATCAGAAAATAGTGTGAGGGCACAATTGAAGTATGGGAGGAAGAAGGTGCCTTTCAAGCACCACTCCTGGGCTGTGGCAATGCTACACCTTGCATTACAAGGGCTTGCCTGTGTGGGAGATTATTGGAGACTCACTTGTGAATTTGACTCGTTGAGGTTGCAGCAAGTAATAGGGAGAAGCAGGCTGAAAAGCCTTATGCTTGTGGAGAGTAGCTAGTTGTCTAGCTCATTTGGGGTCAGAATCTAAAGCATTGCAAGTTGAGAGGCATAGGGGCAGTGATCAATTAACTCTGGAGAGACAGCACACAGCAGATAGTTGAGATATGGAGAGATTGCAGAGGGAAAGTGTCAAAGGGAAGAGGAGGCTGCAGTGTTTCAACAATCTGTAGCATCCCTCACAAATGGAAAAACCCTAGAAATGCAACCTTAAAATTTATTCATTCCAATCCCAAGCTAGAAGTACTGAAGCAATATATAGAATAGAGAGAGAATAAGAATATTCACATCCAAATTATATATTCTAACAGTTCGAGCACCACAAGACGGAAAAATAAATGCTTCATCATACTCTAATCTAATAAAATAAATAAAATATTTTTTAACTCTCAAGTCATATGACAATTTATTAATATGCAATTAGTTAATATTCCTGCAACATAAGTGAAGCAAAATGCAAATTAATTTACAAAAATATACACACATTTTTGTATAATGGAAAAATTACACAAAAACTACCCAAGAGATTTTCCAAAGAAACATAATTAAACAAGTTGTATCCATCATTTGCATTGTATTCAACAAGGATAGCAGAATTTGATATTAGATAAATAAACGTAAACAAATATATGTATATATACATATATGTTCAAAGAAATCTATAGAGAGAGAGAGAGAGAGAAGAAGAGACCCATTTTCTCGAACTGAACGCCTTAGAGCAATTCTAGCCTCACCAGGCTTTCCTTCCTTTCTCTTATCCATTTCTCTGGCCTGAAAATGGAAGAAAACAAAACTCAAACTAGGAAAAAAGGCACGGACAAAAAAATGAAAAACAGAAAGTAATCATTGCAGTAGAAATTAACATAGTTTTATAGCTTATGACAATCCAATGACATTGACAAAGCATGGTCATTATTAGATGGAAAAAAAATGGTCTAACCTTCCATTTAAATCTATCATCTAGCATACTCCTTTGGGCATCAGAAAGCTTCCCAACATATCTCCATACATCTTCACCTGTTAAAGAACAGACAACCGTGTCTATAGAAGTACAAAAACACAGATATCATAAAGGTACCAAAATGACTATCTTGAAAGATATACAAAACCCTATCTGTCATGCAATCACAGTAATCTGAGCATAATAAAAGCATGACAAATACAGTAATTTGAAGTTTAGAGCACAAAAGACACATACCAAGATGTTTGTAAGCAGTAGCCAATGTATTAAGAGCAGCTTTCCTAATTTCACCATCACGCTCAGATGTTAAACCAGCAACAAGTTGCAAAGATTTCAACTGTCCACTAATCTAAAAAATAAAAATATAATAATAAGCATTTATTTTGCTGATAGGAAAAATTTTAATAGTATGATGACTATAAATTAACCTCAGTTCCATAATGATCAAGTAGGCATTCGATGAAATCAACGCATTCAACCCGAGTCCGATTATTCTTTGATCGCAGACCTTCCACAATATAAGGAAAAAACTTTGATGCTGAATAAACAATAACAATTTTCTTCATCAATTCACGCATTTTCTCCCGGACCTTTTCGATGTTATGACCAAACTGCAGTGAGAAATAACTTAGCACCACAAAGTAAGAACCAAATTAAGAAAGGAAAACTACATATATTCGATCATACATGTATTGTATTCTACAGGTTTGAAAAATGTGTACAGAGAATTTTCATCACATCAAAGGATCTATAAGATCAAACTATATGTTTAAAACAACCTTCTCAACAAGGCATGGAAGAAATATTGCAGCTTCTGCCTCAGTCAGACTATAATTCTCATCCTTTAGAACATCAAAAAGCTCAGGAAGGAATTCAAGCACCTACAAATCATAATTAAAAAGAGATAAGATGATCTATTACTAAACAGTCTAAGTAGAGCACAGGCCAGTCAATTACGATAAGCAAACAAAGTATGTTTTACCTTCAACAAGCATGTCGTATTTGACTCACAAAATCGTAGAACGAACCATCTCAAAAGTATGTCAAGTAGTTCAAATATATCTGTCCTATGTGACGGCAGAACCTATTTAAAGACAAGCAGGTTACTCAAAAATAAAACATCTTTGAATCACACATGCACAATTTTGTTTTGCTGATTTGGAACAGAAAAAGTCAATCCACCTTTTGCAACAACTCGAGTCCATCTACTTGCTTTTTGAAGTCTGTGCTTAAAAGTCTCCTATGGAGATCTTCTCTGAAATGCTTTGTGATATCATACTGCAGTAGAAGTTTTAGTATCATAACAGAGAATGTTTAATATCTTATCATGTAAAATCAAATATCCTAAATTAAAATTTATGTATGTCCACACCATCATATGAGGATAGAGCAGCCCTTGCACAGATCTGGCACACTGTAAGGTCATGAATAACAGCACCCAAACAATGTACCCTAATTTGAGAATATAATAAATTCCTAATGTTTATCCTAAGTTTTTCTTTAGTAAATGCATACAAGCCCAAATTACATGTCCGGTTATATTTGTGTTATTTGGTAACAACATATATTCTTATACTAGTAAATATTTTCTAAATCTCCACGTTCCGTTAAAACAACAAATAAAAACTATCAAATCTAGAAAAACTTTTTTTGAAAGAATTTTAAAAAAAAAAAAAACCTTTATGATAGAATCTTGAAGCAGTTAATGTGGTGGATTTTAAATGTGGTCCACTTTATGGGTGAAAGGTGTATATTTAGTAGTCATCTCAGTGTAATAAGGACATGAATGATAATGCAATCACTAGCAATAAACCTGTTGGCTTGTAGATTTACATCAAAAGTCAATAAATCTATATCATTTTGTGTTAATATATATGGAGTCACCAATCATATTCAAGATAAACACACCTCCTGGTGCATTGGTGTATGTTATTTGTGCACTATGTTGTGCTAAGTAATGGGAATGTAATTTGAATTACGAGAAGAATCTTTAAAAAACACTGCAACTATTACATATTTTGGAGATGTTATTCAATGATGAGATATTAATGAATATCATCAATGAAAAAAGAAGCCGACCCTACCTAGTAAGATAAGGCTTGGTTATTGTTGTTGTTGTATCAATAGAAAAAAGAAATATTGTGTGATTTTCATATGCCCATTAGACTAAATGAAATTGTATCAGAACATGGATCTGTGGCAATGGCATGAGCTGCTTATTGTATTTATTGAAGTGATGGACAATTAAGAAAAAAAGAACAGTACAATTAGAAAGCAAAGTGCATATCGAATATATGATAAAATGTGGGGAATAATTGATTAAGAAGACATGTTTTAACGTGAAGTTAGACTCCATGCAACTACTATTCATCTACCCCTTGGTACTCATATTGGAAACTGACCTTGCAAATTGAACCAACACCCCTATTGATCGCATGCAAAGCTTTTATAAATAGTTGTCAAACATCTAGGATCCACAGTTGTATCAAATATTGTACTTGAGTACGAGTAACATAGGCAAATTGAATTTATAATAGTTGATTGTGTCCACATTGGAAATGCTATTGACTTTCAGTTTTATATGGATATACTACTATTTATATATAAGTAATCGAGTGTGGCTTCAAAGATGTACATATACAAAGAGGACCCATCAATTTTATAATTGGACGAGTACAACTAATTAGAGTTAATGGTGCGCAAACATAGAATGAGATCAAAGAAATCAGCAGTTGATATGTAGTCAATACAGCTTGACAATGTATTACAATATCAGTCATCTGCTTTGAAGATTAGATAAATATATTTTCAAAGAATTACAAAATATATCATATTCATGAGATAAGCATCTACAACTGCTTGAAAGAAAAGATATAAGAGAAATAGGACAGGAAACAGAAACAAACACAATCAATAGCATGTCGATGCGAACTTTTTATCAAATATTTTTCTTCCATTACTAGAGTGGTCTTAAGCAAGCTCCAATGTCAAAAGAAAAAAATAAATAAAAATAATGTCAGATCTTTTGAGAAACAAACCTCCAGCTCCTGAATTTGTTCAGGACGTGGCTCCTCAAACTTAAATCTCCTAGGAACATGCTTCTCCCTATCTTCCTGCAGAGTCATACAGAGAAAATTTTAAGTAAATGAAATTAATGAATACATGTTAGAATTATCAGCACAAATATAAATGGTTTCCCCTTATTAAACCTTATTGGAGTCTCTAATGTTAAATGAAGGCTGTGACTGGACGGCAAGATCTTGAACACTAGCAAAAGGGTCAAGTTTGGAACCCCTTATTGGAACATTTCTCTGGCAAAACAATAATATCAAAAGTAAGCATCATCTGCTTTAAAGTTATCTTACAACTAGGGAGAAGATCACACCACTGATGTCATCTTGCTGCCAGGTCTACGGTCATTGGCAACATTTGATACTAGCTTTCCATTCTTCATGGTAGACTTGGAAGCAGGACCACCAGCAATAACTCTAGCAGAATCTGAAAATTCTGAAGGCAACAAAGTAGGATAGAAATCAAATAGAGTTGGGATTGGGTTTTTAAGAGACATAAAGTCCAGAAAAATACCTTCAATCACTTCAGATGGCTTTAAACGCTCAAGTACAACTGTTAAAGCAGGTCCCTTCAGATCCTTCATACATTTGGTAGTCTGCAAAATTAGAAGGAAAAAGATGTTGATATTCCATGTCAGCATTGCTGTAAGGAGAAGAGAATAAAGGTTTTTAAAAAGGTTCACATACTGCCTCTTGTCCACAGACTCTAAGAACTTCAACAATACAAGACTCAGCAGCCTTGCGAACATCGACTGATTTATCCTAAACAAGTAAATGTATTTGCTTAGAATTTCTACCCAAAGAAAATGAACCTTATGCAACTCTGATTCAGACTTACCATCATAGCAGTAGCAATTGGCTTAAAAAGTTGTGAAGCATCAGGTAAATCATTTGCCTCTGACAAATGTCTTGTTAACCAATCAAAAAGATCCTTCCGTCCCTCAGCACCAAGTTTTGCATCAGCTAGAGTGACTGTAATATATGGAATCTAGAAAAAATGCATCAGATAAATATATTACTAACTAATAAGGGGAGAAACCAAAAGAGATCGCTATCAATCCAAAGGTACCATTTTATCAAGGTGAACTGCAAAGACCCATGAATCTAAAGCATTTAATGTGCATTCTCTCATGTGCTTCTTGTTATCACCCAAACACTTCAATACATCCGATAGGATCCCCTATACAAGAAACAACAGCAGTAGCAGTGGTAGGCTTAAAGTAGCTTAGATGAATATAAAAAATTAGAAATTGTTTGTTCAATTGGACTGCCTACCTTACTAGATTTCTCAACAGGAAGGCCCATTGCTGATGCAAGACTACCAATAGTAGCCAAAGTTGACATAATCAAGTTTTTGTTACTATCATATAGGCGGCTCTTAAGAGCACCAAACAACTCCACTGGCATTGGACATTTAACATAGGCAAAGTGAATTCACAAATCATGTGACTAAACGACAAAGAAAATATGACGAAACACGCACCAGTTCCAGCAGGTTGGATACGCTTATGTGCTTCATCCAGAATTTTATTAACAGACTCAATGGATTCCAAACGGACCTATACATTGAGAGAAGCAAATTCAGTTTTCATTAACACAGAAATGCTAGTAATTATAAAATATTGGATAATGAGTCTGAATCGCATACTTTCCAGTCAGAATTTCCCAGATCCTTTAACAAATTAGGTGTTATCTTTGCACTAATATCTTCACGAGGAAGTCCATCTGATCCAGATGCAATAGGCAGTTCAGAATCCAAAACTTTTACCAATTTCTTGGGAGCTGCTGCAACACCCTGTCAATTGTCAAATAAGTAGCCATAGTGATAAATTAAATAAATCCAACAACAAGATCATATCACATCATTCATATTTTACCTCATATGAGTTCTTTTCACACTCAGCATCCAAAGCACTCAAAAGAGCAGGCTTGACATCACTCAGAAAACCTTTAATGTCTGAGAAAGCAAAATTTAAGATTTCCATGGTCATAACAATTATTATTTGAAAAGTCAAAAGAATTTTACCTGGGCCTACAAATTTATGTAAGATTCCAATAAGTTTGACAGTCGCATTCCTGATTGGTGCAGTGCTAGATTGCAGCCCGAACTCTTTGCAAAAATCAATTAAATCCTGTAACCAACACTTACTTTGAAGAGAGGATTTTGTGAGAATCACAGGCTGTAAAAAGATTCCAATGCACCTTTAACTTTATATGTGCAATTCCAAAGTCTTCAACTGCAGATACCATCCATGAAATGCCTTCACTGGAAACCTTGGGATTCTTGTGCTCTTTCATTATTTTGTAGAGCTTGAACATGAGCAAAGCATCTTGTAAGAGCTTATGGAAAAAAATATAGTAATTGTAAAACAAATCAAATTCCTTACTCTATCAAAAACAAATCCCGGACCAACTGCCTCAGAAAAAACTGTAAGGCATTTCATTGCTTGATTTCGTGTTTTAATATCAGCGGCCCTTTCACTTATGCCTGTCAACAAGAAACATCCACCCACTAGATTAAATATCCTTAAAATTCAAATCTAACTCCAATGGCAAATTAGAGCGAGAGAGCCTGCATTGGAGCAACTCATTCAATAAAACTTTTGACCTAGATCCAGGAATATCAAGGAAATATAAATGGTTGTTCCATACCCAAAAGGCACAGCACCACACATCGCTTTGGAAATTTTTTCACAGTGGAAGCTATGTAAGTAATTACATCAATGACTTGTTGTTGGACCTGTCCCATAAACAAGTTAAAATCCCTTATGAGGTAAGTGTAGAAATCAATAGCTATCTTTTTGTAATTTCTACTTGGGCATGTTACCTGCACGTTTTTCTCATTCCAGCCAGGTACAACACATAAAAACCGAATCAAAATCTCGGCATATTGATCTAGATTTTGAAGATTCTCGATTTCCTCTTTAAAAAAGCCAATAGCTGCAAAAGACATATCTTGGTCAGTGTTATTGTTCTCACCAGCATTAGTGTTATAATGATTGATTTGACCACATGTTCTGAATCATGACAAGTAAAGGAAATCTTATAGGTTGTACTACTTTGGAATTGATATATGGAATTATAATACAATGAAACATGCTACAGACAATGGCAAAACAGATTTATCACTTATGTTCCTATATGAAAGCACCCATATAGGTAGACTAGACAACTAAACATAATAATGACAAGAAAGAGGGATCCATTACCTTCTAAACGTTCCTTCCAAACACTACTCTTTAGTTGAGAGATAGTTTCCATCTTTACGCATGATCCCAATCTTCCTTCAATTTCCTCTAAACTCATTTCGCTGGGCTATTATCGATCAAAGAAATTAAGAACCAGATAAGATAGAACAGAGTATTAGCTAAAATCTACCCAAAATATCTATAGAATAATTATTCTACATTTGTTTTTTCCTACTTTGCAATCCGATTCCATGTAAAAGAAAACAAAAGGTCTTCAATTACAAAAGAAAAAAAAAAAACTGAATTGGAGTTTTGCTGAAACAAATTACCTCAACATCTTCAATCTCAACAAAAGTCTTCGATTGTCCCACACCATCTGCCTTTTTCACACACGGCTTTGCAGCAACACTTTTCTTAATAGAGGGCTAAAAAGATATTTAATCAAATTGAAATTCATAAGTTGGATATGAAAATCATATTACAAATAAAATAATATCAGCGCTCACCAATGCTTGGGCAGGTTTCTTCCCACTAAGCATGCTAGCGGCAGACCGCCTTCCACATGAGCTATTAGTGCCCTATAAAAGGTCATATCAAGCAACAAAACTTAGAAATCTACATAATGACTAATAAGTTATCTATTGCAGTCATTTTATGTGGTTGAAACTCCAACAAAAAACAGGACAAAAGTAGTTATGGTTGCACATGCACACACAAATACAAAGCCAAAATAACAAAGAATTATGACAGCATGACTAAAATAGCCTAATGTGTAAATCAAAAATGAATAAAAAATATTGTGATTCAGCTTTGGAGCTTCACCTAATTTAGTCAATAGCAAATAAGAAACAAGTTATATTATTGAATGAAAAGGCAATTAACAATGCTATCATTTATAAATGTTGATCAATTTGAAAGGAAAAAAACAGGACAAAAGTAGTTATGGTTGCACATGCACACACAAATACAAAGCCAAAATGACAAAGAATTATGACAGCATGACTAAAATAGCCTAATCTGTAAATCAAAAATGAATAAAAAATATTGTGATTCAGCTTTGGAGCTTCACCTAATTTAGTCAATAGCAAATAAGAAACAAGTTATATTATTGAATGAAAAGGCAATTAACAATGCTATCATGTTATAAATGTTGATCAATTTGAAAGGAAAAAAGTAATTCGGGAGCTAATTCATAAACCAAAAGATTAAAGAAATCTTCTTGGAAGAATGTATATGCATTGAAAATAGAAAATTGTGAAAGCAACGACTTAAAGACTTCTAGAATTTTATGATTCATAAGTTGTATAGGGAATATTTCTGATAAAAGGGTAACAAGAAACAAAAAAAAAATCTTATAGTTCCAAGACATTCGGTCCCAAGTTCCTCAAAATTAAATAATTTTTCAGATAGTAAATGCAATGTAAAGTACAATGCTTCTACATGATTCTTGGTGAATGCATATTGACTTTTTCCACCATTTCTCTCTTCAAAACAGTTGCTTTGAAATTGCTCATTATTTCTTTAGTGGGGTGAAGTATAATACTATTTGCATCAAAATAAGAATTTCTCATTTAATTATTTAGTTTATTGGTCCAATGAGACCAGAACAATCGAGATAACAAAGTTATGACTAGTTGGATGACAAAGTGGAAATTTATGTGAATGAAATGTTAATCACTATCATAAAATAAAATAAAAATAAACAAATAAACTCACCCTAGGACCAGATAAGTTGGTACTTGAATTAGAGGGAGGAACTGGAAAAAAGTTGAAATTAAGAAAATTAAAGTCATAAGAAAAAAACTAATGGCTACTTGATTTGTAAAGAACATAACAAAGTGTTCACACCTGGTCCTGATATTAGGCCCTCACCACTACCAGAGCTTCCAATCAGATCAGATAACTTCTTTTTCCTAACCTCATCAAGTTTCTCCAATGATCTTTCTAATGGTCTCAAGCCAACCATCTTAAAGAATCAAAATAAGGGTTAGAAAAAATCTTGATATAATCTAACAATTATATCCGCTGGTGAGGAAAACAAAGAAGCATAACTCTTTTACCTGAGCAATAGCAGCCAATGCAGCAAAAGCCGCATCTCTCACTTCAGGTGTTCCATCGTTAAGGCTCTGCAAATTTCAACAAGAGAAACACAAATACATACACAAACAGTAAACTAAGCAGTGTTTTACAACATGCAAATAAACAAAGCATTCTCTTCCTGACCTCCAAAAATACAGGCACATAATCCTTGTGCAATTTAAGGATAGTAGCTTTATTGTTTGTCTCGATGCAAAATGTGACCCAATTTAGTGTTAATGAGCGGACAAGTGGAACCTTATTTTTCACAGCCATTTTTACATCTGTAAAGCAAGATATCATTTAGAAAGAAACAAAAAAGGTAATGTAAACAAAAGACAATTCCACATTGAAACCATCTAATATAACTGTCAGGTAACACTTGAAGTTCAGAGTGAGCTTTGATAACATATATCACAGAGAACAAAGTAATTCGAGTTACAACATTTCTTGAGAAACATCCAATGCAGACCCCAAGTTCAGATGAAAAATATTGAGGTTGTGCCAGCCCTCGATAGCTAGCATTCAAATTGCTTAAATAAATGAGCATAAATCTTAAACATAATGGAAGGATAAGATCATTGTAGTCAACCTCAATAGCTGAGACAGATTATCACTATGATGATCATGTTAGAGTGTATACTAAAAGCCTAGCTTTTTGTAAACATTTATTTTGAAATAAAGAATCACATTGGTCAAATGTCTATATTTATATGCTAAGTGTAGTCGTTCAATTAATTTATATTGTAGATAACATGGTGTGTGGTGTCACACGGGGTTACAAATGTCGTTTCTTGCCGCCCGGTACGGGCGGTTTTTACCGTTCCGCCGGGCGGCCTAAACCTGCACGGGGGCGTCCCCGTCTCGGCGGCGCCGGAGGAGACGCGGGACGCCTCCGTCGGCGCCGGAGGAGACGCGGGACGCCTCCGTCGGCGCCGGAGGAGACACAGGACGCCTCCGGCGGCGTCCCGCGACACCTTTGGCACTGAAGGCGTCGTGCGCGAAGCCTTCTGCAGCGTCGCGCACGTAGACGCCGGAAGCGTCTGGCAGGGTCGCCGGACGCTTTCGGCGACGCTTCCGGCGCCGCTGGACGCCCCTCCGGGATCGCCCGCGACCATCGCGGCGCGCGATCGCGTATCGCGTACTGCGTGTTTTTTTTTAATTTTTTTTTTCTGTTTTTAATAAATATTTATTTTATTTAATTAATTTAAAGAATTCCCAAGGAGGATGTGTGATATTTCGAAGAGACTTTTATAAGCCCTAATTAAATTATCCTAATAAAATAAATAAAAAATATATTTAAAATTAAAATAAATTAAATAAATTTTATTAATTAATATTCTGAATAAATAATATTTTAAATTTCATTTAAAAATTTTAAAAAATATATAATAATTTTTATTTATATTCTAATATATTTTTTATTATTTTAAATTTCATTTAAATTTTAAAAAAAAATTAAAAAATTCTAAATTTTTTTTTTTTAAATCTAATAAATTATATTTATATTCTGATATTTTTTTTATTTTTTAAAATTTTTTTACTTGATAGTTTTTATTATTTAAAATATATATTATTTAATTAATAATTAATTAAATGAATAAATAGTTAATTTATATAATTATTATTAATATAAAGTAATATCTTGTATTAATTTATTATTATTATTATTATTATTATTATAGATACTTCCATTTTAATTTGAATTATTAATATATCAATTCTATTTAAATAAAATTATTTTTAATTATTTTTTCTAACAATATTAAATTATTCAATAATTGAGAACTTATAATAAATCAATATACAACTTATTTTTATATACACAATAAACATATTTATCTTATAATTACTATAGATAAATAAAAAATACCGAAACTGTATCGGCACGGCACGATACGATACCAAAACCGTACCGTTCCAGTCTGAGACCGAAACCTCGGCACGGGTCGAAATTTTAAACCTTGGTGTCACATACAGAAGATCATGTTATCAATTCCTTATAAATTATAAACAATAGCTCACAACTAAGATGGAAAGGAACAAACCATTGGAATAGTCGTAGTGTAATTTGGTATTAGTTTATCTTAACTATAAAATTACACTAGTACACTCTGAGTGTATTGAGCGGAACCATTTAAGGTAAATTCTTTTTATACTGACTGCATAAAAGAACAAGACCTTTGTTATTATGGAAGTGTGTGCTCTTAATTATGATATAATAACAAGCACGTATACTTAATATTCATTTCTTTAATTTATCAAAGGGTGCGATTTAGTTCGATAAATCAATAGACCCGATAAGTTGGGGAATAGTATCATTTATATGGTATGATGTTGATTATAGAATGAAACTGTGTCCTAGTAATCTAGGTTGATAATGTCCCCAAGAGGAGCTCATAAGGATTGTCATATAAACCCTGCAGGTGGACTTAGTCAGACATGACGATAAGGTTGAGTGGTACTACTCTTGGAGCTAGATATTAATTAAGTGAGTTATCAGTAACTCATTTAATTAGTGGGCATTCGATATCTTAAACACAGAGAGATTAACGCACTCATGATATGAAGGAGCCCATATACTAATATGGGATTGGTGCGGTAGTTCAATAATAACTCTTTAGTGGTATGAGTTATTATTGATGAACTCGAGTTGAGTGTTCGGGGCGAACACGGGAAGCTCAAGTTTATCGGGAGACCAAAATCAATTCCTCCGCTCGGTCCCTGTCGTAGCCTCTTAATTATAAAGTATTATACCCACCTATACCCACCTTCTTACCCACCTTAAGGTGGTCGGTCAAGCCTAGCTTGGAGCCCAAGCTAGGGCCGGCCAAACCAAAGTTAGATGGGTCAAGTAGGTGGTCGGCCCTAGCTTGAACCCAAGCTTAGGTGGTCGGCCACAATAAATTAAAAGGATTTTAATTTTTTTAAATCTTTTCTTTTGTGGAAGCCATGGTTTTAAAAGAGAGTTTAAAATTTAAATCTTTCCTTTTATAGCTTTCTACAAAAGATTAAAAGAAAGGTTTGATATCTTTCCTTATTTGTAGTTAAAAGGAAGATTTTAATTTTTGATAAAACTTTCCTTTTTTGTAATCATCCTCATGATTTTAAAAGAGAGTTTTAAAATTAAATTTTACCTTTTATAGTTTCTACAAAGGATTAAGAGAAAGATTTGATATCTTTCCTTATTTGTAGATTGAAAGTAAGATTTTAATTTTGGAGAAAACTTTCCTTATTTGTAGATTGAAAGGAAGATTTTAATTTTTGAGAAAACTTTCCTTATTGAAATCATCCACATGTTTTAATAGAGAGATTTTAATTTATAAAAGTTTCCTTTTATAACCAACCATGATGGGAATTTTTTAAAGAGAAATTTTTATTTTAAAAATTTCCAGAAACAAATTAGGAAGTTTTAATTTTGTGTTTAAAATTTTCCTTGTTTGGAGGAATTGATGTGGCCTGCCAATAGAAGCAAGAAAAGGAAAGTTTAATTAAATTTTCCTTTCATTGGCAAGGAAATTAAGGAAGTTTTAATTAAAATTTTCCTTATTTACCAAGACCAAGGAATATAAAAGAGAGGGCAGAAGTGTCTCACCTCATAACCTATCATCTATTATTCCTCTCTTCCTTGGTGTGGACGACCCTCATCCTCTCCTCCTTTTCTTCTTCTATGGTCGGCGGCATCAACTCTCTAGGAGACCCTTGGTGGCCGGATTTTGCTTGGAGAAGAAGTAGAGAAAGGAGACTTTGTTTCTTAGCATCCCTTGAAGCTTGGTTGGTGGCCGAAGTTCTTCATCTCAAGGAGTTTGTTGATTGGCCGAAACTTGCTTGAAGAAGAAGGAAGTTTGGGTGGATTCTCGTCTCGATAGATCGTCACCCACACGACATCCGAGATAAGAAGAGGAATACGGCAGAAGATCGTGAGGTCTATAAGTTATAAAAGGTATAACTAGTTATTAGTTTCCGCATCATAACTAGTTCATCCTTTTATTTAGATCTTGAAATACCAAACACAAGAGGCTAATGAATCTAGGTAATCGAATTTATGTTTTCGATTTTATGTTTCTTTTGTTTTTCGAATCTGTGATTCGATTGTTCTTTTTGGTTAAACCTAGGGTTACTATAAGGAAATTAAATATTGAATTTCGTTGAAAGGCTTTGTCTAGGAAGTGGTGGATGCTCCCATACCCAAGAAGACCTAGTGCCTCGTCATGTTTAACCTGGAAGCCGATCTCTGAAATTAATATTTAATTGAATTTGTAACATGGGTGGATTTGGATCAATAATGTTAAGCATCGTTTGCGATCCAAGTCTAAACCACTAAGAATAAATAAGTTGAATTTGGAATCAATAATGTTAAATTCTGTTTGCGATTTCAAATTTAATTTCTAAAGAACACAATAGGTTGTTAGGAATGGTTCAGGACTTGTACAAAATTTTTGTACAAGGGAACCGGTATGATATTCCGAGTAGCAACCAACAGATCAAGAAGTTACTAATTTCATAATGAAAAAATATAGGAAACAAGGGTTAACTTTAAGAATGCCATCAACCTTCTGCTGCTTAAAAAGAAGCAGTTGGTCACTCAGAAAGTTGAAGATCATAGAGGGATGCGAACAATGCAGCTAACTCCAAATCGGTGACACAAACCATAATGATGGCGATGAAAGTTGTTAATTTCATCACAAAAACATATATAGCTCTAGAATGTGATCAACCTTCTATTGCATAATGCAGTCAGTCATTCAGGAAGCTAATGACAACGACAATAGTGATGATGATGAGTCACTAATTTCATCACAAAACCAAACAATGAGGATGAAGGTGAATTATTAGTTTCATCACAAAAATATATAGGATATTTACAATAACGTCAACCTTCTGCAGCATAATTAAAAACAGGCAGTTGTACAGTCTCAATTATTGGCGATAGTTAAACTGAGTCAAACAAAATTTCTTAATTTTTAACAGAAAAACAAAGGATTTAAATGCAGGTTCCATCTGAATCAAAAACAAAGGTTAACAATAGAAAAGTTACTGAACATTCAATATTAAATATATACAAGGAAACATTGATTATTCAAAATAAGTGCATTGATTTAGCATGATTGAGTGGCTGAAAATATTAGGAATTAGTTTAGTATCAGTATAAATATGGCTATAGTTGGTATTCACTGATTAAAACAATACACAAATTAAATGTAACACACAAAATGGTGTAGTATGTTGCTTCTAAGACAAGAATTACCTTCAATAACATCAGCCAAAGTTAAGCATCCAGACTTGTGAATCGCTTGAAGAGTTTGAGTCAACGCATCAGTTAGAGTTGGTTTTTTCTCCTTTAACTTTTCCTGAAAAGTAAATTTGTATGATGATCAAAATGACAATTTGAACCATAACTTAAGTAGGAATGAAAGAACCTATGTAAAAATACAATCTTGAACCAACAAAGAGAATAACTAACACAAATTTGCAAACCAAAAATACAAGCCAACATTTATGGCCTACTTAATAGGAAGGGAGCCCAAGCAAGGGAAGGAAAGAGGGAAAGCAATCAACTCACTTGTCTACTTCAGTAGAAGAATGAAAAACTAAGTGAAAAGCAAGCAGCAATTTGGAGCTTTTCTCCCCACTTTTATTTCCATCCAAAATAGGGCAGAAGAGGGGGCAAAAAGTAAAGTATTGAAAGATTGGTTTGACACTGCATGTCAAAGGATTAATTTTGTCATTTTTTCCTTCTTTCCTCTCTCCTCAAGTAGACAATAAAAACAAAATAACTCCACTCTCCTCCGCCCCCTCTTCCCTTCCCCAACACTTCCTTTCTTTCCTCTCTTCCTCCCTTGAAGTAGACAGAGGATTAGGGTCAAGTACATGGATCTTATTCTTATCTTTCTTTAAATGTAATGCAAGACTATATTGCTAATAATATTGAGCTTCATGAAATCCCGTCTTTAAACTCGACTCATTTCAACCCGTTTAACTATTTAAGACAAAATGAATCTTATTGAACCATTGAACTATATCAAAGACTATATCTTCTAGTAACATTCGGGTCTTCTAATGTGTCCTCAATTCTAAGTAATTCAACTTGTTTAATGATATAATTTAGAGGTCATCTTTGAACATATTCATACAATCATATCATCTAAACCTAAATTTTTCTCACTTTGATTTTTTTTTCTTTTTTTTTTTTAATCTTAATAACAACTAACAGCTTTGGTGCAATGGTAAAGTTGTTGCTTTGTGACCTAAAGAACACGGGTTCGAATCCTGAAAACAGCCTCTTGCAAAAAGCAGGGTAAGGCTGCATACAATGGATCCTTCACTGGGACACCACATGGCGGGAGCTTCGTGCACCGGCTGTCCTTTTTTTAATCACAAGAATCAAAGTCGTATTTGATACACTAACTTTAAGTTCTTATTCCGTCGAACACACTTTGCACGCTAAAATATGGATGGCCTTACAATACTCTATTTACACAAAAGGGCATGTGAATATCACACAAGATTCCTGTTTCATCTTAAAATCCTCAGCACCTATTTGGTAGGGTAATTTTTATCCCTAAAAGATTCATAGAAGGATTACCTATCCGTCCATCAAAAGTATTCCTTCAGTTCTTTCTATTTTTCAAACTACAACTTATCCATTCCTGTTTCTTCGTAAAATCCTTAGGCCTATTTGGTAGGGTAATTTTTATCCCTAAAAGATTCATAGAAGGATTACCTATCCGTCCATCAAAAGTACTGCTTTTCAATTTTTCAAACTAGAATTAATACATTCCTGTTTCTTCTTAAAATCCTTACGGCCAATTAGGTGGGGCTAATTTTTTATCCCTTTTCACCTTTTCATTTTCATGAAAATGGAAATGAATATTTGAAAAGGTGTTTGGCTTGATATTTTTCTAAAATATGATTTCACAATTTAGGGATTTTGTAAAGTTGAACAATAAAAAACAGAGAAGAAGCGTTTAGACAACTTTGTATATTGCTCTCCCTTTTTCAATTACCAAATTCCTCTTAGTTGTCTTGCCAAGGATAGCAAGGTCCACCTTATTTGCTTCCTACTTCCAACACCGACAGAAATAACTATTGCTTCATATTTCTATATTCTCTCCTAGTGAACAAGGAGAGAATGGTATGGTGGTTTTGCAATGTTTCACTCTCCTTCCTTTCAAACAGCACAATGATATGACAGCTTTGTATTTAAAAAAAATATATTGGCTGCTAACACCATGATAGATGATTTTGTGCCCTTCTCAATTAAATTTTTTCCTTACCTAAATCTATTAAAACATGTTTCTTTAAACTAATAATCTTTTTTTTTAATCTATCACATCACCTCTATTAGTCTCTATCTATTATGCTGAATCAACCTTTGGATTGTCTAAGAATTTAACATCAAATAACTGAGCTAAAATAACACAACACATCCAACAACAAAAGTATAGTGGAACTTGTTCTGTAAAAATGGGCAACACAAAAGAACTTACGAGTAGGATAGGCAAGAGAAACCTTGAGCTCGCAGCAAAATGATTTCTCAGACCTTTGGCTAGATTTCCTATTGCTTGAATTGCCTCAACTGAAACAGCCAGATTCACATCTGTAACAAGCTGAAACCACAGAAAAGAGGACAATAAGATTAATACAGAATTGTTACTTTAGTAAACACCATAATTAAAGCCACAAGTCTAAAAGGGTTGTAAAGAAGTACAAAACTCACACCAACAAGAAACAAGCATATCCAATAACTCAAGCAGCATAAAACAGAAGTGAAGAAAGCATGCTGATGTTCTAGTGTACAACACCAACAACAAGCAAATAAATACTTGCCCAGAATGTTGATAAAAGAAACTCAAGAAAACTATATTAAAAATGGGTTTGTAATGCACATTAATCCACCTGTATACATCATCGAGTTTAAGATGATAAAAAAACATATAATACCTTTTTAAGTGTTCGACAGACTTCAGAAAAGTCACCAGGAGCAATTCTTTTAGTTGAAGCAAGCTTAGTAAGTTCGCAAACAGCATCCCTTCTTTCAGACCATTTAGCAGCTTTCTAGAAACAGATAATGGCATGTCCAATTATCACTAATGCAAGAAAAAAAATAATAGGATTTCCTAAAGACAAAAACAGCACAAGGAAAAACACTAACCACTCCATCCCAAAATCCAGACTTATCCAAAGGAATCAAAATATCAACAGGATCAACGAGCTCATATTCATCGATTTCCTGAGGAACTGGAAGAAAAGTCACATTAGCACATTTTGCCAGGCGAAGAAATTACATAGCATGAAGAAAAAGCTAATTAAATTACTATCAGGGTTTGTTAGGTAGCTACAAATAACTAGACTCTTTCTAACCATTTGTTACAGATTCTTCATGAGCACCAGCAGCCACTGTTTCAGCAACAACTTCTGGCTCAGGTTCCTTGTCTTGTTCAGATCTAAAAAACATGTTGAAAAGTATTAATCTAATAAAATATGAAAGTAACATCTTAAGGCATATTTCAAAATAATCATTTTATACACACAAAGTGTTTAAGTTGTAAAAGTAGGCCCAGAAATGAAGCCCACCCCCCTTCCCCAACATTGATATCTGCAAGGACTTTGTTCATCCACAAACCAGTTGTAACTAGATTGAAAATACTTTTCTTGAAAATGAATTTCAAGAACTTTCCAACTGACAATGCAAATGAATGGTAATGAGAAACATTTTTTGTTAAAGTTCGTAGTCTTAAATATGATGCATAATAATTAATAACTAATAAGCCCATTCATATGACTGTTAGAGTTATTGTGTTATTGAAATGAGTTATTAGGTTATTAGTTATGTGGCTTATAGCGCAGTGTTGAATACTACATGTACATAGTTATATCTTACTATCAGTACTAATACAATATTACATCCTCTCAACTTCAGTACAAGAACAGATTTATCACCTAGAATTCGAATTTTCTTTATAAACGCATAAGGTGGAGACTGCAATTTATTTTTACAGCAGCGTCTTGCCTCCACCTTCAAAACCTATGTGTCATAATCCTAACCTTCTTTCCTACATTATCCATAATCATAAATCATAATCCCTAATTTTCTACCGTTCTTTTCTCCACTATCAGTAATCCTAGTTTTCTTCTTCCTCTCCATTATCTGTCATCATGAAACCCTAATTCTTCTGCTTCTCCTTCTCCTTCAAATACTGAGTTTCTCATCCTCCTTTGCAGTCTCTTTCTCTCCTCTCCTTGCCATTTAATCATCATAAATTCTAATTTACTTGCCCTCCTTTCTTGGTTGTTTCTTCCCTCTCCACATTATCGCAAGTCCTAATTTTCTTCCTCTTCTTTCTTTGATGTTGTTGTTGTTGTTGTTGTTCTTTCTTTGATGGTCATGGTGAATCAAAATAGACAAGTATTCAGAAAAAATGCTGAGATAATTAAAGCAAATATTTTTGAACAATCTTCACCTTCAATTTCACCTTTTCTACTCATTTTTGCCTCAAGATCTGTTAGTTTCAATCTTACCATACTTTCATGTTTAGGCATGAGTTAAGATAAGATTTGTCAGTTTTTTTGTTTCTGACATCTATTACCTCTCTCAAAGACTGAAAAAACATTTGATTCTTGTCTTGGGGTAAAATGACTGATAATCAAGTCTGCTCTTGAAACTTCTCCCCACAAATGAGTGAGCTACTGGAACCCTAATTTCACTTATTTCTGCAGCATTTCTCTTTGTAGGTTGGAAAACTAAGATAGATTAGTAATGTTTATCTCTTTTCAACTATCTTATTTCTCTCAACTAGTATGAGAATTTCAATCAATGTCTCTCTAGCATCCACATCTCTTAAAGTAATTTCAGCCTTCACCCATTCTCCCCTCCATTATTATCTCCACATTTCAAGGGTATATGTTGAAATCCTAATATGTAAATTGTATCCGGCAATCACAAATTTTCAAACAACCTCACAATGTAGATTCTTCAATTTAAAGGGAGTCAAGAAATCCATAATGGGACCATGGATTAAAATACCATTCCATATCAGTAGGGGTGGCAACTTGTGTCGTGTTAATCATATCACAAATGAGTTGTGTTATTCAAGTTACTAAAAACTATATGAGATGATATAAATATTAAAAATAATTTTATATCTTGTGAGATCAACTAAATATTATACAGAATTAAGTTATATGACAAAAATTATGTGATTTTAAAAATGAATTTTCTTTGTAAATGAGTCATTTCGTGCCACTCTATTTATATGTTTGGGTTGTGTCGTGTCACTTTTGGGTTTTATCTCTATTGATTGTGTTTTGGGTCAAGTCAAGATGTGTCGTCATTGGGTCATGTTTTAGTATCATTAAAAAAAATGATGAATCAAGTAAAACCAAACCTGGGGCGATGGACCAGCCCCACGGAAATTTTCCACCGGCCGCTGGGAAGTGCTTGCGGCGGACGGCCTAGAAGCGCACCCGTGATTGCACATCCCATTTGGAGGAAAAAATCCCTGCAAATGTGTCATAGCTGGGGATCAAACTGTGGGTGCCTAGGTAATAACTTGGCATCCTTCCGTTGCACCATAGCCCCAGGACCATGTTTTAGTATCGTTAGCTCTATATGTTGGTCAATATATGCAAAACATTTCATTCTATTTGCCAACCAACATATTGAACTTGCCAAAACTCCAAAGAAAATGTGTGATGACTCCTTGAGGGCTTTACACGATATAATGAGCAACAATGAAGCAAGGCAACGAGCTTCTACCACCACTAGAGGGTTTCACACAAGGTGATAGCAACATGGCAATAGACTACCCAATACCCCGACAACTCAGAGACTTACAGGTGGTAGATCCCCTTCCAATTGAACAAGACCTTTGAAGGAAGTTATTTTTAGACCTTTAAAAGACCATAACTATTTTTAAAGCTCTCTCTTGAGTCTCCACTCTCCACAACACTAGTTCAGTCATCAACTCATTATAAGATAAATCCAAATTCTTATATCCGCATCCCACTACATGAGTATTATGCCTTTATCAATTTTGTTGTTTACTTTTCGAGAATTATTCTACTTTATATAACAACATAGATATTTATATTATATATTCCCTGGTTTCTGGGAGAGTGTTAAATTTATTGGGTCATAAAAGTTAGTTGTTGGGTTATTAGAGTTATTCGTTATATGTGTTGTAAGTTTAGCGCTTGACATATTGGTTGTTTTGTAATATGTTGAGTCCTTATATATAATGAGTGACAATGAGTCATGTCTTCATGTGTTTGTAGTATTATCTGAACTCAAACTCAAGTAACTACTTGCTATGCAAACCCACATAAAACTTTGAATTAAAACTGAGTACTCAAATTAGTGGTATTCAAAAATAAGTCAGCCACCAACGGGCACCCACAATTTATATAAACCAGAACACATGAAGCAATAACAAAACAAGGCAACATTAGAAACAGAATTAATTGATAGCTAAATTACCTTATTTTCCGAGTAGGACGAGCAACTCCAGATACATTACCAAGCTCTGCCTCTAACTCTTTTTTCTTTGTACAATAAGAAAGGATATTAGAAATGAGTGTAAGCATTAGACATTAACTAATAATGACCAAAATCTTACCATAGTATCTCGCATTTTTTCAAATAGAATAGACTTTACAGGTTCCTTTCCAATCCACCGACATAGTTCAAGGGTAAGTCCTTTAGAAGAAGCGCGGACATTCTGATCTTGGTGATCAAAAAGTTCAGGAAGCATTTTTAGGATCTTCTTGGGAGGAACCACCTTTGCCCCAAATTCACTACAGTAAGAAAGTGAGAATATTAATTCATAGCTCTTGAGTAATTCAGAACTAGAGCAAAATTTGAGAATGGATTGGATATACACCTAAGAGCCTGAAACATCACATCAATAGCAGGAACAACAGCTTTTGCAACTTTATTTTTTATTGCCTTCTCCATTGCTTCCTGGCAATCCAAGTAGTGAAGGTAATAAGGTTAGCTACCCTCGATGAAAAGATTTGAGCAACAAAAAGAAATCATTAGGAAAAGAAAATTCTAGCACCAAAATTATATTTTAAAACAATAAAATAGAAAAGGCATTGTTAAACCCTAAAGATTTGCAAGTATCTGATGTCACAATCAATTAGTTGTATTCTTAAATGCAATGATCCAGATAAATATATGATAAATCAAAATTAAGAAAAGAATAGCAATCTTACCCAATTCCCAAGCAAGCTAAGAATTGAGTTTAATTAAAGAAAGCCTCCAACTATAACCATATGCTACTGTAAGAGTAACATCAACTATGAAAGCAATCGCATAACTCTGCCCATCTAAGCACAAATTAAAGAACAGTTACGAAATCACAATTAGCAGGATTAGCCAATGTGATAAGATCAATCTGGATTATGACTGCGCAAACAATCTAGTATTTATCAATAAATCAACTTTGGAAAAATTAGATACAAAAAAAATTATATACACCTCAAAAAGTTTCAGAGTATTTCATGTCCAACATTGCTATTTTAGTCGATCTAAAAGTCATGACAAACTAAATAATAATTAATGAAAGTAAATATTCAAAAACAGCTTTAAAATTCACAAAATAATTTTTTTGTTATAATTGATTTTTTTTCATATTTAAGGTTGCCACATGGGACTGATTAGGGTACTAGCAAGAAGATTTTGGATTTAAGAAATGGATACATAGATTACCCTTGATGAAGAGGTACAGGCAATTAACCTTAATTGTAATTTTATGCACTAGTATGCACTGAGAAACAGAATATCATCAGATATCAGTTATGGATCCATTATTATTTTAGTATTATTGTTTATCTTGCTTAAAATATCTTACAGAATAATAAAAAAATATATTATCATTAAAAAATTTAATCTCTATTAATTTATCTCCCATAATTTTAATATAAAAAAAATACTCTCTTCAAATTTATAAATTATTTCTAGTTTTTCCTTCCATTCTAAAATTTTGTGTTATAATGAGATAAATTAGAAAGGTTTACCAATTATCTCATAGTAAACTCTTGTAATATTAAAATCTAGCTCCAAAATTAGTAAAATATAAGCATAGAGAGAATTTTAACTATATTATACCACTAGGGATATTTTATAAATAAATAAATAAATAATGGAAACTTTAATGATGAACATAATTAACTAATTTGAAGCAAAATCAAAAATATGGGAAGAAAATTAATGGATTGGAGGTATATTAGTAAATGAGAATTGAAAATTCTTATTTTGATACAAATACTCAAAAGCTTAATCCATACAACGGTTTGCAATTATGTCGAGATATGGGCAATTCATTAATTGCATAGAAAAGAACCATGAACAACTGATTGAATTATTAGAACAAATGGAGGTTTTAGATTGCCCATTAATTTCAAAGCTTAAATGCATACTTCACTATAAAATAGGAAGTCAAGTCGATCATATAGTATTTAATATATATTATAGATTTAGAGGAGATGGTCTAAAAAAAGGACAATCTAGTGCATGAAGCTTCCACCAATGCGGGGTTTCGGGAAGAGTCGGACCACATTGGATCTAATGTATACAGTCTTAGCTGCATTGCAAGAGGTTGTTTTCGTGACTCAAACACATGACCTCAAGGTTACATGATAGCAACTTTATCATTGCGCTAAGGCATTTAGGGGAGATGATCTATCGAAGATAAATTACTATGACTAATTGAGTATTTTATTGTGTTTTATGCTTATATTTCATGTAATTTACATAATTTAAACTCAGGTAGAATTGAGTTGAGTTGATTGGTATTTTGGACTAGATATTTGTAACCACCAAGACCCTAAATTTGATAATATGTTTGATCCAATAGCATGCCTCAATTATTCACCTCGACAATCCATAAGCCAACCCGGTAGTAGATATCAAAACAACCACAAAATGTACAAAAAAAAAAAAAAAGAGAAGAAAAAAAGTGACACAATTGTACTTAATTTCACTCTTGCATTACTCTAAACAAAGCTTCCAAGCACTACCACACAACCTATAGGAACTGAGAAAACTCTATCCACCACCCCTATAAAACCACCTGATTGGCAAAATGGCAATGAATCATTTGAGCATTATCAAAGAGAAGTGCTAATCCAAACTCCAAAGCCCTACATGTAATGAAGCTTAAATAGGTAAAGCATTTTGTGCTACACAAAAGGTTGGATTTCTATAGCATAAAGGATTCACTCATAATTTTTGTTGTGCTCCACTTGTATCATTGATATAGTCAATATAAAAGCAGTTTAACAACATTCTTTGTCAGTTGGCACCAAAGTTTTCTTCGGCACAAAACTCGGCCAACAAATATGATCAATATGAGTAAGATCCTAAGAGAGGCTTTATGCCTTAACCCATACAAACAGACCCACAGAGAAACTACACAAATGGCATCTCAACGTTCATCATAAGTAAGGTGCCTCTAAAAATTATTATGACACATTAGAGAAATCATAGGATTCCAAATCAACGAGTTAAAATGCACCACATTTTTTGACAAGCCGTATAACTTATGTTGTCATGATATAACACCAATATTCAAGCTTGCCACAATATAAATATGTTGAGTTAGAGTAGAAAGGTACACTCGTTAACTCCTCACAAAATTTCTCAACTAATGCACTTCCAACTCAAAATATAATTTATTAAGGCAGAGTAGAAATATACATGCTCATTCTCAGTGTTACACTCTTTACATGCAGAAAAGAAGGAATCAATTCCAAATTTTCTGCTCCAAATGTCTGGAAACGAACTCTCCCATCCTACAGGCAAACTGAGATCTAGTTGGAATTATATTTCATCATTATTGATTATCCAATTTTAAATAAATGTATTATTTGGAAGAGTGTGATGATAAAAATGACCAATAACTAATATAATTGAGATATCAATAATATATAGTTAAATTCATGAATAATTACAAATATTGGCTTATATCACTTTTCCATAAGTAGTTTTATGAACAATGATTTAGCAAGTGCATAACTCAAATCATAGTTGTGAAAAGTGCGGGCATGACTCTGCCTAGGCGCATGCACTACTTGAATGAAGCGCGCTTAAGCATGCGCCTTTGAGAGGTTAAGGCGCGCTTCAGGCATGATTTTCCTGACTTTATTGAAGTTTATTTTTTTAAAAAAAGTCCAACCCATACCTTTAAATACTCTTTAAATTAATTAGGTTGCATTAACTTGCATGCATACGGCACATTTTTCTTGCTAGACTCTTCCTCTCCCCTAGAAAATGAACATCAACCTCCCTTAGTCCCTTGCAAAATGAGCATCAACCTCCCCTCCCTTCTCAAACATGAACTCTTCTATCGCCTACAACATCAACATCTGTCTTTTAGATTTGGCTACATTTTCTTACTTTCCTCTTTTTGTTTCATCATAACAGTATGTTTTTTTCCTCATAGATTTAAGTTCATAAGTTTTCTTATTGGTTTTGTTTTTTTCTCTCACAAAATCAAATTGTAAATTAGTTCAGAATTTACATTCTAATGATATTGTTTTTTTGTTCCTCACAAATTCAAACTCAAATTGTAAATTAGTTAAGAATTTTCATTCCATTGATTTTGATTTTTCTTTAATTTGAAGTTTGATTTTGATTTTGATTTTGATTATGAAGATAAACTATTTCAATATTTGAATGTTAGTGAATTTTATATTTACATTATTGTTTAATAGTTTGTGAAATATTTGAATTTTGTTAGTGAAATATTTTGGCAAAAATTCCCTATATATATTTGAATTGTAAAAATTTATACCCAAAGCGCCTTGACCTTGCGCCTAGTGCCTAAGGCCCCACAACACCTATGCACTTTTGGGCACCTCATGTCTCAAATAACTATGACTCAAATTGTAAACATGACTACTTTTATATCCATTTTAGTGATCCTATATAACTCCACAAACAAAGTAGTGCATATAGCATTGTCAATCTAATATAATAGCTAAGATATCATGATATTATATTTGCGACTCCTAAAACCCATAATCAGATTGACATCCCATAATTGTAAAATTTCAATAAGTCTCACCCTGTAATAAATTTAAACAAAATTAAAATTGTGGATACAGATTTAATACATCCAGAGCAACTTGAGTTTTTTTTTTCCCAAACTCAGACACGTTGAGAAAAGTCAAACAAATTCATTACAAGATCATATATATTTGTAAGCTTATAAATGTATGACAAGAAATCCAGGAAAGAAAAGGAAATTTAAATTCTATTTGTGTGTAGTTATCAGTCATAGCAATTCAATTCATCATTTGAAATGAGAGGTCAGTAGTTCAGATGAAGATAGAGAAACTGCAAAAAACACAAGGCTGATGGGAGAGATCAAAGTGGAAATTGCTGGATACATACAGATTACACAACTTGAAGAATTTATAAATTTTTCTTCACTAAGCTCGGAGACATGAAGGCTGTGGGAGAGATCAAAGTAGAAATTGCTGGATACAAATTACACACTCCTGAAGCTTTTAGATAATTTTCAGGGTTTTAACAGACATTAGAAGAATGTGCTGAGCTTGAAGATGTACACTAAGAAAAATCATGCGAGCAAAGAGGAAAAATATTGCATATGCCAGAAGTGCAGCACAACAATAAGAGACACGATACCAATTCATGCTTCAAATCAACTTAATAAATTTAGAATGAAAAAGCATCTAGAAAGTTATTATCTTTGTACCAAAAACACTTCAGTTGCCTCCAACTCAACCCACAAGAGAAAGGCTGCCTGAGCTTTCTCAACTGTCTTTGGCCTACCGGTGAGGCATTTTGAAATAATGGAATCACAAACTTCCTTCGCGTACCTAAATTAAAAGTACAAGTTCGTCAATTAATTAGTAGGTTATGCGCCATCATTCAGAGAAAACAAGCATTCACCTTCCTGCATCAGCGTCGGCCGCTCGTAAAAATGCACTTAGGGCATCGAGCGCCTTCTCCTGCACTGGCGCATTGGAGTCGGCCACCGTCTTTCTGAAGAAAGGACCTAATCGGCCAGAATTTCAAAATCAATCAGAAACTAATAGCTTCACTCAGATTAAGTACCGACCCGATTAAAATTCATCGAGCAGAGTCTCCTTTCGACCGAGAAAACACATGGATCAGGTGGAAGTGCACGCGCAGAGGAAGAAAAGGAAAAGAGAACGACCCAGACCGAGGAAGGCTCGGGGATTACCGAACTCTCTGAGACGCGGATCCTTCGGATCGGTGATGGAGTCACAAACGGCAGTCAGATCGATGTTGGCTTCGTTTCGCACTTTCCAGTTCTTATGCAGGAGTCGATCCTCCCATGGAAGTTTCTTCGCCTCCTTCAGCAACTTCTCTTCTTCCGTTGACATCTCTCCGCCGCCGCCACGCCGCTATCGGGCCCCTCTCTTTTCTTGCTACCGTAGCCTCACCTTCGAGCAAATGCTCGTAGACCAGTACAAATAAAGTCGGATCGAAACGCACGGACGAAGCGTTTGCCTCCCTCCTCCCCCTATTGATCTCTTCGCCGGCCAGCGGGTGCGAAGAGAGAGGACAAGGAAACTAAAATTAAATAATAATAATAATAATAATACGAGAGGAGAAATGGGTTGGGGACGAGAGAGGAAAAATGGGAGAGAGAGAGCGTACTAGCGGAGATTTGCGTGGGGGACGGCACGTGTGAGCCGGTAGGTTTTGGGTCAGAATTGGAACCGATCGACCCCTCGCACGTACGTGTTCGTCACATTCTCATTCAAGTTTAAATTGAAATAGGTAGCCAGAGGTTGCTTGAAAGCCGTCGATCATGAGCGGATGGCTGAGCTACTAGGTATCGAGCCGGATAGTCTTCAGTTATAATCTAAATGGAAATATAAATTCAAAAAACATAACAGTCAATTAGGATTTCAATCCTAATTCAAATTATAATCTAAATAAAAATATAAATAAAAAATTACAGTAAATTAGGATTCTAATTAAAATCTGACCGTAATTATATAGCAGAGGAGAGATCAAGAAAAACAAGCGTAGTAGAAGATCTACTCTCCGCACATACGAGTCGGCCCGTGCCACTGCCACCGGAACTCGCGAAGGCGCGGTGGGGCCGCGCCGCGCTCGATTCGAATTAAACTGGAGCGGAGCGTCTCCTCACCAGAAGACGACCCATTCTTGCTTACCCATTTCGATCTGATCATGAGAGTTACATGTGGTGGTCGTAGGATGAGGAAGGGCCCCATCGTCGGGCCTGTTTGATGCTTTCATGGTTGGTAAGACAGGCAAGTCAAGTATTCATGAAAAAGAAAAGGAGCGGCATGTGATCCGCACGCCTATCTGTAGGTGGAGAGTCTCTTTTTGTCTCTTTTTATTTTTTATTTTTTATTTTTTATTTTTTATTTTTTATTTTTTATTTTTTAAATTTTTAATTTTTAATTTTTAATTTAGATGTTATTAGAGTTGCTATAATTAATTTTTAATTTTATAATACAGTATGATATTTTGAATGCAGTTATTCCTACAGAGTGTCTAAAAGACACCGATTTACGATAAGTAGAGTATTGATCAATTTTCAACAGCAAAAAAAAGGAGAATAATTTCACTCTAACTATTTCATAATCAGTTATAAATTAACTTAATAATTTATCTTCTATTAATAACAAAAATAAAATCTACCACTCCAATGATTTCATTGAATTGACTTCACAATTATATATGAAAAGATAAATTAAAAAATTATAATTGACCAGTATAAAAAAAAAATTTACTCAACTTTTTCGAAATTCAAATCCTCATCTTATCATACTAACCAATTTTAACCCCTATCCAAGAGCTAAGGACTTATCTCCCAATCATCTTTTATTATAATTTAAAAACAGTAAATTACAATAGTGTACAAATTATATTAAAGAAGTGTATGTTTTTTAATAAAAACATTACTCAATTATTTAAAATAATCAACATGTTGTTTTAATTATGATGTCAAATTTGAAAAGTAATTAATATAATTTTTTTTATTATGGCATAATTTTATCAACTTTATCATAATATTTTCACAGTATCATTAAACAATGTATTGTTTATTAATATGTATTAATATCATTTTACTAAAAGAGAGAGATAGTTTAAAAAACAAGTTTTAAAAAAGGCAACATAGTTAATTTGATAACGTTAATGCAAATTTGAGAAAATAAAATACCAAGCGAACTTGCTAAACAGATCATGAAGTACTTGACACTTTAATACGATATTACAGCATACTCTCAAAAAGAAAGTAAAACAACGAGGATCCAAATTAGAAGATTACAAGAGGAAAAAATCGATTTACACTGGACACTTATCCATCTTGAGCCTCTAATGCAGTAAGCCTCAAACTATAATGAATCATGTAGCATAGAATCGGTCTCCATCCCTCTCTCTATTTGCAAGGGCAAGAATCATAAACCTAAATCAAATATATGCTCATTTTCATGAACCAACTAATCAGAAGCTTCCTAGTCCAAGTCCGTTGGTGTGAAATCTAGTATTCGAATTTTCTTGAAATTTGGCACAAGCAAATTTCGACGGGCTTTGCTTCAATTGTAATCCTGCACCCACATGTGGATTTATATATTAACATTGCATTCTTCCATAAACCTCTCTTCTCGAGTGAGGTATTTCTTCCAGTATTTCTTATACTTGGAAATGCCCAGATCAAGCCAAGGCTTCATGTTGCCATCATAGTGCAGCACTGCTGCATTCTTTATATTGCTGCTGCAGATTCCAAAATCATGACCGAGTCCTTGCTGAACCAAAGTATCATCGAGTGGATATATCTGATCATGGAAAACAAGCAAGCTCGCTTGTATTGCTGCAGCTCTCCATGACACTTCATTTTCATGATGCAACTATCATTCACAGCGAAATCAACAGAATCAGAGGGGATACTAGAATATCAACATCTGAACTATTAAAGTGGAAACAAATCAGCTCGCTAAGATGCATCAGTACAATTAGTAAGTTTAGTTGCGATCTCAAGTAAACTAAGATCATAAATGTAGCAATTACCTGATGGAGAAACCGTTGGTACCTTCCAGTGATATCATGTTCTCTCCATTTTTCCAAATTAAGTACATTTATTCCAGACATCCAGGCACAAGAGTTACCATCATATCTATCAGTGCCTAAATAAGATTTTAGCTCACTGAGTTTGATCCCACAAAATTCTACAGCACCATTTACTTTTCCTCCTAAATCAAGATTCCACAAGAATGATATGTCTCTCTGGACAACCACATCATCGTCAAGAACAATTATCTTCTTCAGATTTGTGAATAAATCAGAAAGAAGAAAATGGCAATGACCAAACACTGAGATATATTTAACTTTTGTTTGCAAAGGGGAGGGTTGAGCAACTACATGAGTGGAAACACGGAACTCCTCAGACATCAACAGCTCTTCCAAATCTAGGTTAATAAAGTGTTTAAGCTTAAGCTCATTAATATTCACAACGTGGATGTTCGCCGTTCCATACGAGTTTCTGGCAAACCACTGCTTCATGGAGTAAAAATTTTGTTTACTAGTTAGCACATGGAAAACCATGTTATCAGGATCCTGTAAAACAGTCAAGTTGATTAAAAAGGGGAACAAAACCTTTGATATCAAATCACATAAGACCAAGATCAGAAGGTTATACCTCTGAGTTCACTACCGTTGAGTTGATAGTTACTGATAGGGCCAATATATTTCTTGAAAATATCACATAATGCTGAATACGTGGATCGTCAATTTTGTTGGAAATTGAGTTTTCTATATCTGCCGAGGGTGATTTGAAATACTCCACTGTCAATCTCATTGAAAGGCAATGAAACGTCTTGGACATGGTCAGGACACCAAGCTGATACAGGAATGCACTTTGCTTTGTATGAAAATAAGCTTCATCTTCTGTCAGATCGAGTATTTGTCTTAGTTTTTTATCAACATTATAGCAATCTACAGTATGTGCCGTCGCTTTGTCAATAGCTGCATCCATCTTTTGTATCTTCACGTCAACACTGAAGAAGGAAGTCAAAATCTTAATATTCACAATAAGAAAGACAAGCTATACAACAAATTTGAAATTTTTAAAGTGATAACTGTTGTTCCATGGGCATAACTTACAAATATTGATGTTTACACAATTTTGGCTAATAAAACAACTTAAACCATATTTTGACATATCAACCCTCCATATTCTTCACAAATATTTCAAATCATTATGAAGTTTATGGGCCTGAATAGAAACAAGATTTATCATCAAGCCGCATTTGTGATAATTATTTGAGGTCTGCTAGATGAATCTTATTCATTCATTGAGCTCAATTCAAGGGTATATTAATGATAATATTCAAATCAATTAATTTTTTTAATGCAGACTGATATTTTCCTGTCTTTTTTTGATCTTCCTCTGCTCCTTGCACCTTTCATTTTAATAGACTTATACTTCTGATTTTAGATTCTTTTTCCCAACCTTTGAATATGTTGATATCATCTCAACCTATTTGAACATGTCCATAACTAAATGATAAAACAATAATATTTCAAGAAAACAAGTTCTTAATTTGTATCAAATTGTCATGCTTCTCTTTCAACAAGCTTTCTTATATTTTTCATTGTCAGTTATGAGAACTATATCTAGGCCTAAATTCTAGCACAAAGAACAATGCTTCATCATGAACATCAGTGTGATCCTTGCTGTCCGATTGAACAAATTCTGAAATCCTCAACTGTGATTGGCATTTGAAAATAACAAAGGTATTTTCTATCAGACGGTAACATCTTATTTTTGTATGGATGTAAATGAACTGGTGTTCGGTTCAATGAAGTTCCTCAACTGTGATTGGCATTTGAAAATAACAAAGGTATTTTCTATCAGAAGGCGACATCTTATTTTTTTTATGGATGAAAATGAACTGGTGTTCGGTTCAATGAAGTTCCTTTATGATGGTTCAATAATAAAAGCATATGAAACAAATAAACTTAAACACTCACTTCGTTAACATTCATGAACAGAGCTCATGAATAATCTATAAATAAATTTTCTTATAAACTTGCATAAAATTTAATTTTTTATTTTTTATTTAAATATATAAAAAATATAGTAATTTATAATAAAAAAATTGCAATCATAGACTGTTCATAATATATTTTTTAAAATATATATATATATATATTCCATGTATTTGATTGACGTTTTACCTGAATTATAAGGACAACAACAATCTTAATTGAGCTAAAAAAAAACTCGAACTCAGCTTGAGCTTGCTAAGACTTTTAATAAACAAGTTTAAACAATTGTGGCAAAAAGGCGAATACGCTCGCCTCCAGCACCCCCGCCAACTCGTCCCAAAACCAACACGGAGGAGGTAAATCACGGGCGGCTACTAGCCTTTGGAATATTGACTAACACATAAGGGAGTCAACAAGAAAATAAACAAACTTGGACACATTAAGTTCAACTTTGCTTGGCTCTTTTACACCCTATTTATTTTCCATCCCACCTATTGACTCTCAGATGTTATAGGTTTGGAATTAAGTTTTTAAATATTTCTCCCATATGAGAAAAGGGTTAGAAGGCAAAAAATAGAAAAGTCAATCTTGGATTATCTCCAAGGTTTAAAATTTCGACCCGTGCCGAGATTTCGATCCTGGACGGGAATGATACGGTTTCGGTATCATATCGTATCGTGCCGATATAGTTTCGGTACTTTTTAAATATAAAATATATTAATTAAAAACTAAAATATTTAACATAAATATTTAAAAAATAAACAAGATAAAAAATAATCTTTTAAAAAAGAAATAGATATGAAAATAGATAAATAAATAAATAAAAATTTTATTATAATTTTTAAATTAAAATAAATGAAATATAAAATTAATTAGATAATTTTATTAGGTTTTAATAAAGTCTCTTATTATCTCCACCATAACTAGGAGTTGATTAAAAAATTTAACCTAAGTTTAATTAAAAAAAATCTGAAATTCGACACCACTTGCGAGCCCGCACGACTTCGGTATTGTCGCAGGTTGCGCGACCAACCATGGCCGTGAGGATTGCATGACTCCTTCGGCGCGACCACGTTGGTCGTTCGACCCCTCTACAGTGACCACAGAATCGCACGATGCCTCCACGGCGACAACGGAAGGGTTATGCGACCTCTCCGCTACTGTTGCAGGGTCGAGCGACCCCTCTGTTGTGATCACGAGGTCGCACAACACATCGCACCTGTCATGGGTCTGCTGCCAGGGTCGTGCTGGTGCCGGTCGTCGAGCGAAACGAGATGTTTCGCCCGTTTCGTCCGTTTTGACCATTTCGGCACGACACTTTAAACCATGATTATCTCTAGCAGTGTAGCGGAGGCTATACCAGTCTACTATATACATATACACACACCTGAACATATCACATTCAGCTAATATGTAACACTGTCACAGACAGCTAAAGGTTTCAAATTCTGGAATCTGCATTTGCAAATCCACTCTATGAGAAGCATAAACTATAAAGAAACACTAGTTGCAAATGAGACACAGAGGTGACAATAAACTTTAGGTGTCGAAAGGATAGGCCCAATTATTTTTAATACAAAACTTCCAAGAAGGGTTTTCTCATACAATTATACTAAGCAATCAAATTTAAGGTAACTTAACAAGTTATTAGGTTGGAGTTACTTGAAGTTGATCCACTTGGACCATATAGCTAGAACAAGCCAAACTTAAATGTGTTTTTGCAGCATTCCCTTTAGTACATTTTGATAATGGTTCTAGTTCGGCGTATTCAAAACTTGGTTTCAAATACTTTGTCACTTTTATAGGTGAGTATTCAAGAATGACGACTTTTCTTAATTAAAGATCGTTCAAAAATCTATTCTATTATTTTTCTGCCTTTAGTATCGAGACACAACGTAGGGGAGTCTTGGCACAATGGTAAAGTTGTTGCTTTGTGACCAAAAGGTCACGGGTTCGAATCCTGAAAATAGCCTCTTGCAAAAAAAACAGGGTAAGGTTGCGTATAATAGATCCTTCCTTGGAACCCCGCATGGCGGGAGCTTCGTGCACCAAGCTGCCCCTTTTTAGTATCAAGACATTACCCAACATGGCGAATTTGTTAAGACATTAAGGAGATATAACACTAAGAAAATTTCTCTCCTTCACAACTTTTATATCTAGCCATGACATTCTTCATCAGTCCTCTTATCCTCATACACCACAACAATATAGGGTTGCAAAAATGAAAAATCACGCCTTAGATAATATTGGTTGTACACTTCCCACTCAATATGGTTCCACCTAAATTTCAGGATAATGTCATTCTTCTCTTTACTGTCCTATTTTCACATCATTTATCAATTATTTTCCATCTCAGATATTTATTTGTTTAGTCCATCTCTTATCTTTCGACAAAGATAAATTATGATCTAGAATAGTTAAGTGTGTTTTATAGGCTATTTTTACTTACAAAAAGAATATTGTTGCTGCTCTCTTAAGTTTTATGTATTTATCTCTATCAATGTCACCTTCCTTGAGGCTACTACCTTTTATTTGAACTCCTTATTTACTTCTTAAGTTTATGAGTAAGATGTTTTCAATCTGATTACCAATACCAAAGTTTATACCATTGAGGACCTACATACAATAGTATGTGACCATGTGACTTCTCCAGTCACCAAACACAATTCTTCTTTTGAATCCAACCTCTGATTTATATCTTCCGGTTGCTTTCAGGAAGGTTACACTTAGTTGTCCTACGTTTCATATCATTTCTTGTCTATATTTATGATACATTCTTACCTAGCTATTCCATCTTAATTTTTCCTTTGGATTCATGCATTATTCCTAAGACCAGTTGCACAGGCGCTCTTACATTCAAATGTACGCTCCCATCCTAATGCTACATGGGACCACCTCTTCCTCTTAGCAATCCCACAAATGAAATTTTACTATAAAGATATTCCCTACAACTAGAATCACTTCGGTATGACTCTTTCTTCATCTTAGAAAGCATGTTTTATTGGTTTCTTTAGTTGGATATAAATGACCTTATGAAAGAATTTTACATGGTTGAAGGGGAATACATCTACTACACAGGCAGAAAAGTTCTATGGTTTGAAGTAGACTCCTATAGCATGGTTTGATAAACACAGTGAATATCTTGCCCTCCATCATTAGAAAATTTTCATATAACCCAAACTTTTATTTAGCTTTCGGAAAGTATATTTTTATTATTGTCTACCTAGATGTATCATTAAAACTAGCAATTATCGATGGATCACTAGGCTAGTAATTATTTTGATTGATCACAAGGCTTGTAAATTTTGCTAAATCACAAGGTTGAAAGACTATCTTCATTAACACTTTTAGACTAAGGATCTAAATGACCTAATTAATAGTGGTGGCCTGCAAGGAGAGACATAAATAACTATTAACAAAAAAAATGTTTGATATACAAGAGAAGATTAGAATGCTGGGAGCTAAGCTAATAAAAACTCAGATTGGAAAGGTGGAAAAGACCAATTAGGAAATTAAACTACCTTATAGTCACTGTAAAGACTAGACATAGTATTTGCAGTGAGCATGATCAATCACTTTCTTAAAGCTCTATGTCATTATCATTTTAGAGGCAATCTAGAAAATCCTATGATAGCTGCTCCAAATAAGGATTTTTGCATAAAGACTATAGTAACTTTTAGATTATAGCTACACTGGTGTTGACTGGGTAGATTCTCTCACAAACAGAAGTCAGATTCAATGCTGAATGCAGATGAGTATGGGGCTATAACCCTAGCTACATATAAGTTTATCAAACAACCGATAATCAAGTTTGGGCATGCTCTCCTAAAGAGCTGATAAAGCTCTACTGTACCAACCATATCACTATGCATATAGCCACTAATCCAATGTTCCATGAGAAAAATACAGATAAAAATTGTTTGTCACTTTGTCAGATATAACATGCAATCCAATAACATTATTACATCAAGTGTAAGCTCAAATAATTAATTAGCAAGTTTGCTAATCAAGTCCTTAAGACATCAAATAGATCCCAACTATTTCAAGTTGTTAAGTGTGTGTGTACATTTAAACCAAAAAATTCAAAATTTCCAAAGTTGTAACTACAATGGATTTCATAAATAAGTACAAAAACTTCAATATCAGAGAAAACAAAAAAGAATTCATTAGTGAAGATGAAGCTTCAGAGGATATGTAACTTACGATGATTGAAGATCATCATCAGAGACTGCTTCACTAAGCATCCGTTCATGATCTTGAATGTTCATCTTCAGTTCCTGTGAAAGGCCTTCCTGTCCCTTTAGTTTTGCAATGCTTGGATAATAAGCTCTTGCCTCAAACAGCTGATCCTTGAGTTTCTTCACAAGTGAATCTTTGATTACTTCTCTATGTTCCCTGGACCAGAGACAATAGCTTCCGAACTCAAGCTCACAGGATCTGTCAGTCTCGTATGAACCTACTGGATTATTATTCTTTTCAACTCCCTCACTAGCCTGCCATAATAAGATGGTTATAAACTATGCAAAGCCCATAAATAGAAACAGAAATATGAACAGAGAGCTGTGGAGCAAATTCATAATAAATATCCATCAGAAAAAAAAAATCCAATAGACTAAAAATAGCATATGATTAATGTATAACTAATAGATCAACAACTCTGCAACTTTAAATTTCTAAATTTTATTTAACCTTCCAGAAGGTAATATCTTTTACACATTCATAAATACATGAATCCTTTTCCATATGGCTCTTTAGGCAGAAAAACAATGGTATGCTTACTCTATTACTCAGAAGTGAAGATTCTTTCGCAGTAGCATTATTTCCTGTAACTGAATCTGCACAACCTAATAGTACAAAGTTATAATATGTGGAATGCCAGAAACACAATTTAGTCATATCAGGTGAGATGGAATTGCTATATTAAACTTTGAATACCTTCCGGAGTTGAGTTTTTTGCGGGGGTCTGATAAATATGCTCCTTTTGTGAAATAGCTGGCAAATTAACAGGTTTCTCAATTCTTTTGTACAGTTCTTTATCAGGAGATACACTTCCAGTTTCCTAAAATGAAAATGAGAACTTTTCAGAATAACTGCAGTTCCATACCATAGAGCAAACTCGTAAAATTTCAAATAAGCTCAGATATCAAAAGCTTCTCACAATAGAAGAAAGATTTCATGTCCCATTTTAGTGCCAACCCTATAAAAGAAGCCAAACAAGAAAATATAAAACACCCAGAACTGTGAATGAGAATGTGAGACAAAGGGATCATATTCAAGCAGACTACTTTAGTGTTTGAATTCCTTCTGCTGCAACTCTTTACAAAGTGCAGGCCTAATATAAACTTGGTCTTTTTTTACAACCTCCTCTTTTGCCAGTGGTTCATCACTGTATCTGTACAAACTTAAATCTGAATTTGTCGGAATGAAAGCGCTAAAGATTAGTGTTTATAGGTTATCAATTGCCATTCAAGTAGAAGACAACAAACAACTTCAGAAAAAGAATTTCCAACTGAGAGAAAGGAGCACCCAGTAGTCAGTTAACAAACTAAAAATAGGGACAAGGAAAAATGAAATTTACAAATAACTCAGAGGAAGGAAAAACTGATATTTTCAGGTATACTGATTAAAGGAAACAGTAACAGAGATGGGGAAAAAAATGATATTTAGTTCTAAGAAAAGGGAAGACAGTCCACTACATGAGACTCTTCAGGGTTGCCAATCTGAATTTGCTTAGCAGGCACAGCACGAATAATCAAGAAAATTTCATTTAAGAAGAATTTGTATTTATGGATGGGCAAACTCCAAGACAAAAACTCTCAATACAAGACATTGATCTATGAGAGACAAACTAGCTTCGACTTGAGAATTTTTCGTGTAAATGCAAAACGCATCTATAAACACAAGTCAAAAGTGACACCTAAGTGCAGTCAATATAGGGCTGTAAAAGACCCAAGCTGAATGGAGCTTTACCTTGTTTAGTCTTACCTCTGAAAAATTAATGCAAGGTTTATTCACAAATCCTCAAACTCAAGCTCAAATGAGCAAGGTTCACTTGCATGGTGAACAAGCTCAAAGTTGAAATAGAGCTTGAACTCCAATTTTTAAGTCATAGGTTTACTGATTCCCGTACTTAAATTGAGCTAGAACTCAATTTTTAATCAATAACTAGCTAGCCTATCAAAATAAAACAACCAAATTATAACCAAATCTATGAGTTCATATTAACTTTGTTCCTCATCTAATTCACTAGTTAATAACTTCTTGAGCTTATAAATGAAATAATACATACAAACTTGCCAGCAAACTTATGAATGAGCTTTTCTATGGACTACCATTTTATTGTTCAACCTTGAGCAATTAGAATTGAACAAAAATTAAAAGTTGGATTTTCTTTCAGCAATAGCTGGTAAAACTCTACCTCAAGCAGCTTATTGTCCAACAATTGGAATTAGCAAAAGAAAATAGCCATACAGCAGTAAAAGAAAATATATATATATGGAAGTTATTGCTATACACATGCCAAGTGGTAAGAAAATTTCAGATACCAGTTCAAGATAAAACGAACTTTATATAAAAAGCATTTCTCCATATTACATTCCTCTGTGCGGAACACTGATTTCACTCCATTTAAAAAGTAAATCTTTGTTTTCCACTGCGAACAGACAGCCGTCAGCGACAGAATATCTAATTATCATGTGCAATTTCGTGGACAAGGTCATGATTCAATGGATGATCATCCAATCATATGCAAGAACCATCATATATATCGTGAATAATCAGTGAACTGACGACAATACCAAAGTTTGATAGTGAAGAAAGGCAAATGTCCACCCTCATCGCAGATTAAGAACGAGATTCGGAAAGATAAAACGAGAAAAGAGAACAGACGATAACCTGAGAGTTGCTTTTCTCTACACCATCCTCGACACCATGGTATATCTCAAAACTAATTTCCTAGAAGTAAACCAGAACAAAAAACGAGATGAAATCAACCAAACAAATGGATTTCTTGACTTTGTCATGTTTGCTTACCTGCAGGGAACGATCGTCAGTAAAATACCCTGCAGAAAGTGACAGAAGTGGAATGAGAGATCTGACCAACCAAAACGAAGAGTTTCGAATCCAAAAAGATGATGTAATAATAAAATCCATGTCAAAGTCCCCCGACCAGACCAAAAGCCTCCTCCCCATCACTGAGAGCGGTGACAGCAAAGACCTCCCCGGCGGCGAGATCCAGAGGCTACATTAGGATTGTGGTGAGATCTGAGGAGGCCTACCAGAGGAGTAGCGAGTGAGGAAGCCGAAGACGAAGAGGAGGGGCACGAGCATGGAGAAACCGACAAGAACGAAGACGGCGGCGGCCTGCCCCTTCGACCGCCGCTTCGGCACCGGATGCGCGGCCGCGGCGACTCCGCCGGGGGCGGCGCCGTGCGCTTTCATCTCGGACACCTTCCAATTCCCTCCAGTTTGTTTCCTATCAAGAAAAAATTGGAAGGATCCAAATCTTGAGAGCGACAAATCAACTTTCAGTCCTATTTCCACTTCCAAATGCTGCTTGTTCTTGAAGCTTCCAACAAATCTTTCTCGCTCGATCTCAAATTCTGCGTTCGTAAGGATTGAGAAGCGACTAAGCGAGAGAAAGCAATATAAATGTAGAATTAGAAATTATTATTGTTATTATCATTATTAATATCGTTATTATTATGCCGACATTGTCTATTATTTATATCAAACATTCCTATAAATATTTATAGGATAGGATCAAATGAATCGCCTATTATAACATTTCCGGTAAAGGATTGGTAGAAAATTTAACGCTGTCTCATTATCAATAAAGTTTAGTAGAAAAAAAATTAATCTCAGGGAGTACATACTCCTTATTTCAATCACTGAAGATTATCGTTTAATTGATACATTTCTATTTTCAAAATATCAATTTCTTAAATGTCAAAATCGACCATACTTCTATGAATTTGTAGAATAAATTTGTAGTACGAATTTGTTGGATATCCTTTCTTCTAAAGTTTATGTGTGTAAAAGAATTTTGAGAAAATATACTTTGTTATATCTCCTTTAATATAATTTCTCTTTAGTTATACAATACAAACAACATTATCTTCAAATATAATTGTCAGTTATTTTTAGTTGTTGTTAGTGTTAGAGTAGGTGTCATGCAAATCAACTGTTTGTTAGAGCTTTATTAACTCTGGTAAATAAATATCCTTTATTTTAATATAATTCAATTCAGTATAGTATTTACTTTATCTTTATACTCATGTTAGATGCATAAATAGAGTCCTTAAATATACTATAGTGAGATGTGATGGTACATATGATGACCATCATGAAATATATCAATATTCACTGGATATTCTAAGCATGTTTCTACTCAATTGGGATGCCTAATAAACAAAAAATAAAGTCACTCGAGTTAGAGGTTATCACTGTGATGTAATGTATCATATTTCATTGGTAAGGACATAAAGATGTTCAAACATACAGATGGATGCTTATACGATAAGTTCATCGACCACCTCGACAAAAAATGGTACTTGATCTCTAATGTGATCAAGCGTTGGAAAGGGGACTCCGATCGTGGACCTGATTAGACATAGGAAGCACAAGTTCAAGACAAATAAAGAAGAGTTATTTTGTTAAACCTGAAATAGTTGGAGTCATCCTCAAACAAAGACGGTTTAAAAGGTATGTTTTCGTTTATATTTTGATTTATTTGTATATTGTTGCATATGTTAATAGTTTTATTTAAATTATACTTAAATGATCTAGTATATTTAAATTAGATAGTTTTACGTGTCTAAATAAAAAGATTAAATTGACATTAGATGAATCAATCAGATAATAGTTTATGTTTGTTATACTTCAAGGATCTTACTTGTATGATTAGATTGTAATGCATACTTAGATTAAAGATTATGCTCATGTTTATTTTTACAAATTCATATGAGCACTCTTTTGATTTAATTGTTAAATCATAAAATAAATTTTATAATCAGATAATAGTTTATCTTTGTTATATTTCAAGGATCTTACTTGTATGATTAGATTGTAATGCATACTTAGATTAAAGATTATGCTCATGTTTGTTTTTACAAATTTATATAAACTCTCCTTTGATTTAATTGTTAAATCATAAAATAAATTTTAAACTTCCGTTGTGCATAAGGGTGTAGAAACATAATATGTGAAGTTCACATGATTCTTGAATATATAACATTATGGATCTCAACCATATACTGTTGGTGCAGGGAGCACCATAATCAAACCTATGTTTTGATATTGCCAAATATTCAAGTTAAGTTTTGTTATTATCTGATGAATTAATCCAGTATGCAGGATGCTCAACTTGGAAAATCGTAGTAGATCAGCTGGACCTGATATTAGGCAAGAGAAGTCTTAGCAGATCGTGGAACTAGGCAGAAAGTCCAGATGGGTCAAGTGGACCTGACATCTAGCAGGTGGACTCGATAGATTTGGAGGACCTGATATCAAGTCAAGTGAAAGCTCTGACAACCGATCTGATACTCAGCAGTTAAATCCAAATAGGTACAAAGGATCTGATATTTAGCAGAAAAGTTGACGTAAGCTATTAGAGAGAGTATAATGAGGTTGTGTCCTAAAAAGGACAACACCTTAGGCTCTAGTCCATCTAAAGAAACTAACGGAGGTTTCTAAGTTGAAATTAAGACAGTTCTAACTATCTCATTCATGCACTTATATATCTATCTAACTCTGTTTTACATAACTATTATTATGTTATTATTGTGTTAACTTTATTTTATAAATTGCATAAAATTTAAGTTGACCAAGGGTTTGGTCAACCGATCCAACCAATGTGGCACAGATATGATCGTGTTCTGCAAACTTGGAAACACAAACTTATCGGTCAACCAAATAGGCGGTTCAATTGACCGATCCAATTTTGGTAAATGACAAAGACCATATCAAATCGATACAAAATTGGCAGATTCAGGTTTGGTCGATCGATCAACTAGATCAGTCGACCGAATAACATGATTTACAGGATCAAAGGGATCTAATCAAAGTAAAGAAGGAAGGGCACAGGGTTTAGTTATAACCGATACGAGGTTCAGTTTACTGGTAGGTTCAATCAACCGAATGATGCCTATAAAAGAAAGCCTTAAGGTTAGAGCAGTACTATTGGTGCAAGGTACACCAGAATCAAACCTAAATTTTGATGTTGTCAAAGGTTCAAATTAAGTCTTGTTGTGATATGATAAATTAACAAAGTGTACAGGATGTTTACTCAACTGATAGGTTCAGTCAACCGAATGATGCCTATAAAAGAAAGCCTTAAGGTTAGAGCAGTACTATTGGTGCAAGGTACACCAGAATCAAACCTAAGTTTTGATGTTGTCAAAGGTTCAAGTTAAGTCTTGTTGTGATATGATAAATTAACAAAGTGTATAGGATGTTTACTCAACTGGGAAAGTCCTAACCACGACTAGGCAAGAAAGTCTTAGTAGATTGTGGAAGTCGGGCAGAAAAGTCCAGGTGGGTCAAGAATCGGACACTTGGCAGATGGACTCGATAGGTCTAGAGGACTTGATATGGAGAGGTCTTCTCCCAACATCATCTGTTGGATCATGTTCCTCATCTGGTGGCCTCCCATGAGGATGGAAATTACAATCCTCTAATTTGTAGGTGTCTGCATCATTGCAAACACTTGCTAACAAAGAAGTGACATGGTTAGAAGAATTTGATAAATCATACTCCAACCTTTCTTTACCAATTACCAATGACAATTTATGATTTTTGACATCAATTATCGCTCTAGCTGTTGCAAGGAAAAGTCTTTCTAATATTATTTCATACTGAGTCGAAATCAAAACAGGTTTGGAGGACCTGATATTTGGTAGATAGGTTAAGGTAAGCAACTGAAGTGGAGCGATGGGGAAGTCATGTTCCGAGAAGGGACTGTAACGCCCGAAAATTATCGGAATTCCTTTAGAAATATTCTATGATTTTTATGGAATTTTAGGATATTTTTACAGAATTTTTAGAGTAGCGGAAGTAGCAAAAACAAATAGAAAACGAAAACGGCCTAAGCGGGAATTGAACCCGAGACCTATGGTTTACGGATAATTCTAGTAACCAGTTGAACCCAGCAGGGCCGTGCTGAAAGGAAAGGGAAACAATTAAATTTATATTATAGTTGGGCGGAATTAACCACTTAATATGAATAGGAAATTAATAGGTGAAGAGTTATTTTAACGTAACTTTTCCTCTCCCTCAAACCCTCATCGCCGCCCACCTCCCTTCCTCTTTCTCTCTCGTCGCACCAAGCCTAGGGCCCCAGGGACATCTTCCGGCAGCGGCTCCGACACAAGGACGCTCCCCTCCATGAGAGGAACGTGTTGGCGCAAGAAGACTATCGAAAGGATCGTCTTCTCCGGAAACCTAGCGACTAGAACCGTAAGGAAACTAGCGTACGAGGTAAGAAACCTCTCACCTGTAGTATAAGTAGCTTCCGTGTGGATTTTATGATTTAGTTTAGCAGTACATAGACTTTCGACACAAGGGATGTGAATTAGCGCACACCAAGTGTTCGATTAAATTGTTTATCGCAGTAAAATGCAACTTAGGCATTTTAGTAGCTTAGATAAATGCAATAGAAGCATTTTTACAGATTATTTAGCTTTGCTTTAGCTTTTACAGAACTAGATGTCCAATGAGTGGACTCCCATAGTCGCCTCTAGGTTTAGATAACCTAGCTCTAGGTTCAGATAACCTAGCTCTAGGTTCAGATAACCTAGAAAGAGCAAGGCAAGCAATAATTAGTTATATTCAGTATTTTACTTTTCAGAGGCACTGTACAGGATTAGATATCCATTGGGCTGAGCTCCCATAGTCGGTCCCTAGGTTTAGATAATCTAGTAAACCCTACTAAATTCGGGACTTGCAAACCCGGGTCTAGTTAGGGACCCGCGCATAGCACGTACAGTTGTCGGGCCCAAACAGCAGCATGTATATGTATTTTCATCTATTATGTAAGTAGTTTTAAACTCTCACAAAATAGTTAGGTGAGATCAGTATAGCTTAAGCATTTGCTAGAATTAGCTCAGTTTATGCTTCAGTTCAGCTTATTTATTTTATGATTATGTATGATAACACTATGCTCAGCTTTTGGTTACATATGCTATAGATGATAGTATGCCATGTTTAGCTCTTGATTTCCATGTACTGTTTGATAGCATGCCATGTTTTAGTTTAATCAGTACATATTTCAAATGGCATGTTTTAAAAGCATAAATGCATCGTATGCATGTTTTTGTGAGGTAGATGGTTTCTTACTAAGCGAAAGCTTATAGATACTTTCTTTCTCTTATACTGCAGATAAAGGTAAAGGGAAGATGGACTAGAGGAAGCTGGTGGTCAATACAGAGATGGTGTGTGTGGCAGGGACCTGGAATGAAGATCCTTAGGGAGTTTAGCAAATTCAGAACTTAGTTTCTTTTCTTAAGACACTTTTATGCATTTCTAGTGGTTTAAATGCTATGAATTAATGAACCTTGCACTATGGCATGTTGGAATGTTAGTTAGTAGATATTAGAATGTTTTCCATGCATTGTATAATTGTTGTGTGAGATTTTGGCACGAACTAGTGCTGAAATCAGAGGTTCAGTGCGAAATCAGAAACTCCGATCGATCTATGGATCGATCGGGGGTCCTCGATCGATCCATGGATCGATTGGGGGCTGATTCCGCGAACAGAAGGCTTCTAGATCGATCAGCCGATTGATCCAGACACATTCTATCGCGAACAGAAGGCCTCTGGATCGATCGGTCGATCGATCCAAGCTATTCCTCGCGAACAGAAAGGTTTTTGATCGATCATTGGATCGATTGACTTATGTTGGATTGATCAGCCGATTGATCAAAATATAGTCCCGTGCACAGAAGCACGCTGGATCGATCAGCCGATCGGTCCAGATTATCACTCGAGCACAGTAGCAGTCTGGATCGATCCATGGATCGATCCAACAGCGAGCAATCGATCCAGTTCAGTCTGGATCGATTGGGAAGTTCAGTTTCAACCAAGAAACTTAGCAGATCAGCTTCTAGTCCATAGGGAATGTAGGATATACTTTGTATCCTTTAGATTATACCCTTCAGCACATGTAGAACCAAGAATAGTTATCAGTTAGCAACTAAAATCTAAATTAGATCAGTTTTCCGCACAATTAGCACAGCATAATGTGACGCTCAGCCTCACAGTCTAGTTAGTAGGAGGCGGGGTGTTACAGGGACAAACACTAGGTCACTAATCCAATTGAAGAAACTGGGAGGTTTCCAAGTTAAGATCAAGTCAGGTCTTACTGTCTTTCTTATATTATTTCATACTATGTTAACTTTTTTTTTATAAAAATATTATTGTTATATCGAACTAACTCTGATTTGGAGAAACTGAGCGATTGATCGACCAAATAGGAGTATCGGTCGACAAAACCTAGCTGATGTGGCAGAGTTCAGATTATACAGAAGCAAACTTGGAAGTCAGGATGATCGATCGACCGAACCCAAGAATCAATCGACCAAACCTATTTTGGTATATAAAGTGGAAGATTCAGATCGCAACGATTTAAGGAAGTTTAAGGGATCGATCGACCGAATAAGGTTATCAGTTGACCGAACAATAAATGTTATTAATGAGGCAATGATCGGATCTCGGCAAGGATGAAAATTTGTGTGATCAATCAACCGATAGAGTGATCGATCGACCGAACTGATCAGTCGACCGAACGTCTTTTCGATCAACCGAACACAACTTATAAAAAGACCTCGAGATCCGAGCCGACAAAACAACTTAGTGAAACTTTTGACCTTCTTCCTCTTTGTTCGTGCTACTACTGATCTACACTTTTGTGTGCAAGCTGCGACAATGAACAAGCTCTAACGATCTTCACATCAAATATTATTTGTCTGTAAATTTAAGTTTAGCTTACATAATTTCTTGTAAAACTCTTGTACGAATTACCTCTTCTCTGAAGGTTTCGGAAAGGAGATTTTTAGTACATTATCCAACAATATAATCAAGGATCACGGGTCTTGGAGTAGGAGTCGATATAGGCTCCGAACCAAGTAATCAATTGAGTCACTTGCATTGCTTTTTACTATTCTCTCCCGCTGCTCACTTTGATAAATGAAAAGATTTTTAATGAGCGATATTCAACCCCCTCCCCTCTATTGCGTTCCAATCTTTCAAGTACAACAATTCTTCACTCTACTTCATTTTGTTCGTACTTCTACTTCGTGTGCAAGATCCAACTACTTCAACTCTCCGACAACCAATGCTTCATCTCATTTTTCTTTGTCGGTATATTTATTATACTTGTATACTATTGTAACTACACATTATTGTTAGTTCCGTTGAAGTCGACAAGAGAGGAAAAATTGCCTGCAAGTATAATTTAAAATTAATCTCTTGCTACTTAGCAAGGACAACAACACGTTAGATAAAGTAAAAGACATAAAAGGTAAGAGACACAAGGAATTACTTGGTTTACAACCAGAGAGGTTGCTAATCCATGGTACTATAAGCTCATTAAAATTCTCCTTCGATATAGGCGGAGAAACTTTTTATAGAAATTTAAAGCATGAACAAAGAGACAGAATTTGTAGATGAAAGTACAAGTGTGTTCTCTTAAATAAAGAAGATCAGGCTTTATTTATAATCTACTGGTAGAACTAGTCATTTTACTGATGTGGCATCTCTGGACACTTGGATCCAATTCGGGTGCCCCTAGCGATACACCTTATTTGTCGCAATGACTATGCAACGATCTGAGGATAAACTTTTATCCTTGCTTGGGCGCCTGGATCGATCTAGGCACACAGACTATTGTTGACGTAGATTTCAATGTCATCGTGTAGCAACGGGCGCCCCTGATATGCCAGGGGGTTCGAGCGCCTTGACTTTCTCCAAGCACCTGGACAAGTCAACAGCGTGTTGACTTGTCTGACTTCCACCCTGGTTGCTTCTTGCTTGGGTGATTCTCTGGTCATCTAAAATTGAGCTCACTCGAGCTCAACTCTAGTATTCTTTCCTCGAGTAGACTTCTGCTCCAGCTTCTCGTCATTTGGAAACACCGCTCGCATCCTTCTCGTCCGTTGATGTACTCTTCTGTAGCACCTTGTCCCTCGGATGCATCGAGCCCATCGACTCGATTCCCGTATCATCCTTCTCGCTAGCTACATTTTTCGCTCAACTTCCTGTATTCTTAAGTTCCTATATACTTAAAAAGAAGGATTAAATATAAGAGAACCTAAATCTGGTTGATCACATCAAAACTTTTTCGGGATACTTACAATCTCTCCTTTTTTATGTACATCAACCCCAAGTTAAATTAGGGTAATAAAAGCATACTACCATAAGTAAATATTGATTTTGCAATTTAGTATAAAAATTTTACAATTATAACAAGTAAAAAAAATTGTAAAATCTAAAACATATACCTCCCCCTAAATTCAATCTTCTCTCCCTTTGATCATATAAAAAAATAGGGACATATATATTAAAAAATCTATAAATTTTCCTAAGGATTAATGAAACAGTGACTCGATTGAGAAAAAATTTCCAAGAAAATTTTTTCTAGTATTCAAATTTTTAAAATTTAAAAACCAAATTTCCCATTATCTCCGCGATCGTCAAAAAATTTTTAACTTGTCCTGTGTCAACTGTTACTGTGGAGCAGACGTTCAACACCGATAACAACATATTAGATAAATAATAATCAATTTTGTCTCCTAACTCATTGGAAGTGGAAGCATGAGGTGTTGCCATCATGAGGTCTGGAGTTCGAATCTCGGCAAAGCCGACGTAAATACCTCCCTAATGTGCTGGTCACTATTCCAAAGGCTAGTAGCCGCTCGTGATTTACCTCCTCCATATTGGTCCTGGGACGGGTTGGCGGGGGCGCTGGGGGCGAACGTATTCGCCTTTTGCCATCATCATTGGAAGTGGAAGCAATGCTCGACGATTGAACCAGAACTAAGAAAAAAATCCAAGGAATACAACTTTCTGATATTGAAGTCAAATATTTTAATATCGAATAAATGAATACAACTGGAATGGAAAATGGAAGTGAGTAATAAGGTTACTTCTTAATGTAAAAGGGTAAAATGTAAAAGAACTACATGAGCTTTGATTCTCCTATACCTTAAGGGGTATAGACAACTTAAATAAGTGCAAACTCTTTTTTTTAATAAAATTTAAATATTTAATATAATAATTTTGAATCATGGTGAATCGACAGTTCTAAACCATGAACCTTAATCGTCTTGGGTGGTCAAAGTTAAGGGTCAACCTATTAGGAATCGTCGAACTACAGTTTCGAATTATTATACCATCGATTCTGAACCTTGGTCATCTCTAAATCCGCAAGATGTCTTGTTGTACGATATGTACAAGACTAATGCCCTTCTATCCCGCATTTAAAATACTTATCTTCATATTCTTTTGAGTTTTTTCTTTACTTTTTCCATTGTTAAATTTCCACTATTGGTTGCTTGTTTTAAGTCTTTTAATATTTTGTTCCTAATAATTTTTCTTTTAGCCGCGCATGTGCCTTATCCCAATATTATGATTTTGAGATGAGTTAGCATTCACTTCAAAGAATGATGTTTCATTTGCTTTAGGAAATAATATAAATCTAGTTGGGCACAATTAATGATTTTTCATTAGTAGCTTATTATTTTATTCAGCAACTAGTAGACAAGAGATAAACTCAGAATATTTTTTAAAATCCACACTCATGATATTACTGTTGTAGAAGCACATTTGATGCCTGAAAAGTAGAGAAATGTTTTTCTAATAAATCTTGATTAATTGCTTATAAATTTAAAATTTTACAAGCAAAGATGCATCAATTCATAATGGGAACTTAGGAGAACTATAGTTCTTTGATGGTCAATTTTTTCTTTCGAACTCTTCCATAGTTCTTATGGTTCTTTTAAGTGAAATACTAACTTTCAATTCATCATCAAGATGGTGACGAAATAAAATAAGTACTTTTATACGATCTTATAGGGATTGTTGTTTTCTTCTTTTATTGTATAATCTCCTAAGCTCTTAGCTACATAGTCAATCTCTGTATCCAAAATATATGACAAATAATTTTTTCCAATTAAGTCAAGTACTTCAAATTCAAGTTTTGTAATATTTATCATAACAACCCTGGTATAAGAGTAAATTTTAAAAAAAAAATAATTAGAATAATATCATTTATAGAATAAAATGTTACTATTTGAAGTAATAAAATATTTATGTCCTTCCAAAAATATTATAACAATAGAAATTACAAGGAAACAAATATTAAACAAGTATGTCATAATATAATATGAGCAAATCGAATATATATTTTAATATTAGAAATATCGACAAATATTCTATCTATAATCAAAATTCTTTAAGAATATTGATTTGTGTTCATCATAAATCAATATTTTTTCAGAACATTAATAAAATAACTTATATCTCAAATAAGAATATTGATAAATCTTATATCTTTATATTTTAAATTATAGATTTGTCAATATATGACATAAGTTCATGTCCTGCTACTTCAGGAGCATCAACATAGAATTAAAAATTATATTTTTTTAGAAGCATCAATATAAATTTAGAATTTATGTTACTTCATGAACATTAATATTAAATCTAAATATTGTACTACTTAGGAGCATTAATATAAAACATAAAATTAAAAATTTGTGTTATTCGGAGAGTTTCAAAAAACTAAGAATTGTTTATGAGTTTATGATAAAATAACGTGTTATAATTCTCTAGTAGAAAAGAGAGAATTGTTTTATATCTTATTTCTATCCTACACTCATATAGACAGAATGGTACATAAATAGAAGAATATATTTATATATCAATTAATAATCAAATTAATCATCTATTATAATACACGTATAAATTGTTACATAATTCATAAATTTTTTAAAAATAAAATATATAAATAAGATAAACTATAGTGATTAATTTTACTATAAATTTTTAACTATACATGAATGGTAAATTCAACCAAAAATAGTTATAAGGTAGGGTCTAACAATAGAGCTAAAGTAGTAAGTTTTTTACTCAAAATTTGAATCTGAGTATAGATATATTTTAAAAGGCCATTAAAATTTAACTTTTTTATTTAAAGGATTAAATTATTAAAAAAACTATTTAACAGTATATATAACTATTTTATATTTAAAACTTATATATAAATACATAATACGCACTGCAAAAAATATTAAATTTTCATGTCCTTTAAAGTGATCAGCAACTTAAAATAACCATAAAACAGTTTTGATTAATCAGAAACTACATAAATATAAGAGTTTTGATTAAAGCTATTAATCAAAACTGCATAATAGTTGTATTATTAAATATAGAAATTTTAACTAGTCAACTCTGTTACTCAAACTACATTTGAGCAACAGTTTCGCAAAACTAATAGATCTAACAAAATAAGTTTGACAGGTTAAAGCTGCTATATTCATGTAGCATAGTTAAACTCTAATGGTCTCATAGAACGAATAGAGCAACATTTTTAAACTTTTAAATGACACTCCACATCCACACATCCACGAAGAACTCGATATGTTTATCTCTAACTTCTCAGTATTTCACTGCTCGGTTGAGAAACGACAATATTGCATAAAAGTTTTGATATTGCAGTCTCAAAGAATACAAAAACAAGGGGCATGACAATTAGTTCAGATTAGGAATGTTGAAGCCGTATATTTTCTGTCATGGTCATCTTCTCCCATGGGTTCTTGCAATGTTTCTGCAGTTCCGTGTATCTCTCAATGTCAAAACGCTGCTTCTGAATTAGTTTTCTTTGCCTTGACAAGAACAACCTCTTCAACAGATCTTGGTACGTTGGATCTCTTGATGTTATAAGAAAGTAACCATACCCTGCGATGAGACCAGCTGTAGTGGAGAAGAAGGCTATTGGCTCCATGACATCCCATGAGAATTCCCAGAAGGTGAGCCGAAAGAACAGGCCGATTTGAGCGATTAGGAAACCTAACCCTGACCAGAGTATGCGCCGAACCTGCTTGTGTGCAAGAGCATCGATTTCTTCTTTCTTTTTCTGCAGTTGGTCCAACTCTTCTCTCCTCGGGTCGTCCTCAGGTGTGAGAGCAAGAGGAACTGCTCTCCTAACGAGTTCCACAATCTGAAGAAATTTAAGTTTTGAATTGTTCAATTCTGCAAGCATCAACATATACAACTGGCATAGTACAATGCCATGAATTTAAATGATCTAGAGTCGACATCACAGATCTGATTCCTTTAATGAACTTATGGAAGGTCAAATGACACATATCACTTATAAGAAACCAACATCAAGTGGTAACATAAAAAAGCCATCACTATGTTATCATGTTTGACTCAATTTGCCGAAAACATGGATTCCAACCCTAACTAAATAGTAATGCATTGTTAAACCATGTTATCTCACTACCATAATTCTGAAGCATAGTATCTTTCTCACTTTCATTGGAAGTACTATTTACTTAATTCCAAATCAACCACCAAATCGTTCTTACTTTCAGTTTCAAAAGAAGGACCAAGAAGGATAAATTTCTTAATGTTACCTACTAAAAGCAAATGCATTCTCAAAACAAACTAAGCTAGCATATTAAACTGGTTGGCAAAGAGCCAAGAAATAACTGTTTTTTTTAGTCAGAAAACAAACAACAAAATAAAAGATCAAGTGGCCGACTGTATAATACAGTGTGGATTGCTATAATTTAGACAGATAGACAGGTAGTTAGGCAGATAGACAATGAACTAAAACACAGAAAAGGTTGTGTTCATAATGTTGTGTCTTCTTTCTGAATTTGAACTAAAACACAGAAATCAAAGACGAACAGAGATATTTCACACAGGGAAAACTCAAAGAAACCGAGCAGGATAAAAATATTAATTGTCAGAAAAAAAATGATCATAAATACTCTAGTCAACATCGATCCTTGAGTAATAAAATCTACAAAAACAAGGAAAGAACTTACACTTCATCAATTTGTCCTCGGATTGTTTTGTTCATTCCAAGATAAAGAAGTATTAAAATGCTATATTATTCAAGCAGATGAAAAAAAAGACTAAGAGCCTTCAGATAATCTGTGGGCTGCATGTTATGAAAAACTTTTGTAAGAAATAAGAGTACAACCCGTGTATTTTTAAATTTCAGAAAAAATAATTAATCTAAAAGTAAGGAAATTAACTAGGTCTAGGTAAATACAAGACTAAATAATCTATTCCTATCAGTTTCTAAACTAAACAAGAAGAGACAAATTTGCAATGCAATGGAGAAAATTTTGTCAATTCATCATCACCCCCGGAGATCTTTGTTTGTTTGATTGACACCTGGTTTGGAAATTAAACAATTTAATCTTATAAAAATAGAACAGCTCCACCACCATAACGCAAAGAACTATATTAAATAATGCTTGACTTAACCTTCTCCTTTTGAATAATATGTCTGACACTTCCATTAACCCGTGAACAGCTGTTTTCCCCATTTAACAATTTAGATTGAAACAAGAATGCACTAAAGGTTTAACAGAATTAAATTGGACCTTTTCACAGAATTAAACAAGATCAAAGTTTTTCACAGAATGCCCTTTTCCAATATTTGGACCGCATTAAGGTTTAAAAGCAAAATTAAATTGTTAAAGCAGCAATTTTTTGCATCCTAATTGACACTTCTTCTTTCAAAATTTTTCTTGGCGTCGTAACTAAATAGATATTAACAAAAGAATGCAGTTGAAAAAATTTGCACCCAAAAAGTTTTATTTTGTTTTTTTGTGCTCCAAAACGCAAGCAATCGAAGAATAGGGAACGCTAGGAATGACCTTATCTGGGTGGAGATAGACTTTGTCCCTGAACAATAGGACGACGCCGGCCTCATCCAACGCGCGGGCAAAGGCGTCGGCCTCCTCTCGGGAGCGCGCCACCCCCATCCCCTCGCACTCCTTCAGGAGCTGCCCGTACCCAATGACCTCCTCCCCCTCCCTCTCCAGCTTCCGCTTCAGCGCCTCGACGTTCACCAGTCGCATCACCCGTTTCGCCTCCGCGATCGTCATCTGCTCCGATGGCGCCGATCCGGCGCCCGAATCGGAGGAGGAGGAGGAGGAGGAGGAACACCAGAAATGCCAGGGAAGAGGTAAGCGAGGCGGAATCGGGTGCTTCGCCGGTCGGGAGGTGAGCAGATTGCGGAGGAGGGAGCGGGAGGAAGAGGAAGAGAAGGAACGCCACATCGATCTCGGCGGTGAGACGAGGGGGAGCTGGAGAGCTGATTCCAAAGATCCAGGTGCGACCAAACGCGGAGGAGGGGATCGCGGGTGGGGAAGGAGTTTAAGAGGCCGAATCAGTTGTGGGCACTCTCGGTGAGGATAATGTCGTCGCCCCGGGAAAGGTATTTAATCGGGACATCGTTCGCATCGATGTCAAATGACGGTCCGTTCAATTATTTTCTCCTGTTGTACAAATTTGACTTCCCTTCTCGTTACGATAAAATTTCATTTTATAATTTAAAATATTTTCTTTTACTTTTCTAAATTATTTATTATCTAATTTATACGGATTAATTTTATTAATTCTCGGAATAATTGATTCAATCATAACTTCTATAAAAAATTTTTATGAGCCACTCAAATAAATTAAAAAGTATTGATAGCGGTACAATATTCATAAGTCGACTGTTTATTAAAAAAATTAATAATTAATTTATTAAAATTAAAATTTAATTTTTAAATTCATCAAAAATTACGGGCAAGGATCCTCTGGTCCCGGATCCCTGGATCAGTCCTGATCCCTTATTCATTCATTGATTGGATGGATTGGATCTTACTTGTTTAACAGGTAGGATAAGTCTATAAATGAATAGTATCTTTTGAGATCCAAAATTTTTTACACCAAAAGATCTGACCTCATAAATTACAGACATATATTATTACTATTCTTAAAAAATAAAAAAATAAAACACTTCTCTTAAACTATGAGAATTATTCAATAATTTTATCATTTTAAATTCTATGCATTTTTATCATGCGCATTATCATCACTCTTTTTTATCGGTAACGTTTTTATAATGTGAACTGTCATCGTCGCACATTTTATTAATGTTGCAAGGGAATTTTTTTTATAATATTTTGAATTATATAAGGTAAAGTAAATAAAATAGAGAGCACAAGTTTATAATATATTGTTTTCTGGAATTTTTTTTTTTTTTCAATGTTGTTGTAACACATCCTAATTGATTGATAGAACATAAATACCTTAACTCTATACTATATACTTTTGTTATTGAGACTAGTCATCATACGAACACATTACATATGATATATAATATAATATATAAATATGTATATATTAATATTCATAAATTAATACTCTATATATATAAATTAGACTTGATAAGGGTACGATAAATTCATATAGTAATATAATACAAGAACGACATCCAAAAACTCAAACAATAAAGTATTGTAAGAATCCTTCTTAATAAAAAATTAATTTAATTTTTTATATCAAGTTAGAAAAGATATATTTTCTAATATTTCTTTGTTCATGGTGTTGTCAATCCTAAAATATGAAACTAAAGAGAACTATGATAATATATATTTTTATATAAAATAAATATTAAGTTAATTTTATTTTAAGCTTAAAAAAGTAATTATTAAATAATTTAGATTTTGAATAAAATAATAAGATGTCTAACTTTTGAACTGAATAATTTAGAGATGGTTGATCCGATTCTATAAAAAAAAAATTTATCTGTTATCAAAATAAATCGAAAAATACTAATGAAGATTGATCAAATAACCGTTATTCTTAGATTCTCTTTTCACTAATTTTTTTTTATTATGGTTTCTAACTAAGACTCGAATCTTGTATCTTAATTATTAATAATAAACAATTTAATCCCATTAACAATAGACAGTTTAGTCCTCCCGGACTAGGCGGAATGGCAGTTAACTCAATCCCTCTGTACATGCAGTTTAACTATATAATCTTAACTATTATAACTAAGTAGTAATTATAAGTGTTTTTTAAAAATAAAATGGATTGGGACAGAATAGTATATTATTTTAATAATAAATAAATAAATAAATTGCTTTCTAAACTATTATAATAAAAAAAGTAGCCTTTTGACTTTTAACCAACTTTTATTCGCTTTTTCTAACTACTTAATCGTTTTAAAAAAATAATGTCACCGTGTGTAATCAAAGAAGACTAGATATTGCCGAACGTGGCGATCCGACACCGTGTCTCCACGTCATTAGATAATGAGCAAACAGCTATAACCAACATTGTTTGTTGTCAATCAAAGCTGGAACCCGTTCTTCGAAGCCTATCCATATCAGAGCCAGCTTGACAGTTTGAAATTCAAATAAGTTGAAATTAAATTTCATTTTTAATTCGGTACTCATTTAAAATGCTCAACATGTATATATTTGAAGACGATTATTACCATGTGATTTTATAATCACAAATTCAAGTAATTAAAAAAACCTTATAATACAGAATAAAACAACCTTAATGCTTGTTAGAGTATAGATGTTAAATGGATATTATAATATTCATTTAACATCTTCTTTTTATTATGAGTGGATATTATAATGCTCATTCACAAGAGAGAGGAGATAGGATATTCAAAGGTTTGTACACCTTTGAACACCTTCTTTCTTAATATTTTAATATTTTTTTTTAATTATAAAATTTTTAATATTATTTAAAAAACTAATAAAAGGAATGAATAAGTGGATGGTGAGACCCATAAATAATGAATGTTAATGTTAAAAGGAATGCGAGTGAAAGAGATATATTATTATAATGACTATGTGGCAGTGGGTCTCATACTTTTTGATGAGATGATGGATATTATAACGAATTAATTTTGCGGATGCTCTTATGAGATTTGCACAATTAAATTTTAACCAAATAGGATAGCCTATAAATTATATCAAATCAAGGAAAAAAATACAAAATCCAAGTAATAAATAAGTTCAAGCTAAAAAATCAAAAGGACTTTTTAAAATTGGAAATCATGAAAAAAAAACTATTATTTCCATTTATCATTAAAATAGTCTCTCATTCGGGAATACTTTATTTTTATTCTTGATTTTTTCTTTTTTTAATAGTATTATAATAATTATAATTCATAACGGCTATAAAAAATATCCAACATTAATGATATTATATTATAATAATTATCAATCATAATTATTATAATATATATTTATTTTTATCAAATAAATATTATATTATAATAGTTTACAATGAGCCACCATCATTGATCATTATTTTTATAACTATATTTATTTTTTTTTATATTATAATAAGTATGACTTATAACTACTATAATAAAATTTAAATTAAAATTAATTTTAGAAATAAAAATAAATGTGACGGATGAATAAAATATTATTTTGATAATTAATGTGGGGAATAGCATCGACTTATATATGGCGAGGTCGTCCTCATTGCTTGGTCAAAGATTGAGTAAAGATGAAAATCAAGTCGACCCTTGGCACCTGACTCCTCTGACTTAGTTTATCCCGACACCAAGAACTAGGCTGGGTTGACTCCTCCGATTTAATTTACTCTGACTCTTCTTGCTCAGTTTACCCCGACACCAGGGACTAGGCTTGCCCAACTCCTCTAGCTCAATTTACCCTGACTCCTCCATAGACTCAGTTTACCTGACTCCTTTGGCTCAGTTTATCCTAATACTAGGGAATCGCTCACCCGACTCTTCCGGCTTAACTCAGCTAACTCCTTTGGCTCAGCTCTATTGTTTCGACATACCATTGTTATTCGACTCGTCTCTATTGACTCAACTCGAATATACTCTGTACATCTGCATTTTATCTTGTTAATATGACATTCTATGTTTGTCCTTGTGCATAACTAGGATTTTGGTGATTCAGTCTAGATCAGCTCCACCGACTCGACAAACTGTCTACTAATTAAGCTCAGCTCTTACCAACTCGACGCTTAGGCCTATCCGGCTCGATTCTGTTAGCTCGATGCCTTGCAGCCTAATATGCTCAAGTCCTCCGACCTCACCGACTGATAACACGAAATGCCTCACGTGAGTTGTCAAAGCTTATGTGGTAGCATGGTGTACATGACATGTGTAACTCATGAGGTATGGTTTCCTACAATACAAAATGTAGGTGACATGATCTTAAATATGATGTCACATTTTTCTTGCTGGAGTATGACAAATATCTCATCATCAATTAATACCCAGAGAAAAGAGGTATAAGATAGCTGTGTTATAAAAGAAATCCACTCCTAAGGACGGAGGTACATGCACATAACTACTCACAAATGGTTGCATCTCTTCATTCAGTATTCTTCTTCTCTACCTCTTATGCCAAAGATTTGACTTAAAGCATAGGAGTGGCTAAGCCAAGACATCCTCTGTCCTCCATTCTAACTCTCGCTTTATTCCTCTTAGACTTCGCAAACACACTAGTTGATTCAGCTCTCTCCTTCTTGTTCTGCCTTGAAGCTTAGTGACTCAATCAATGTCGAACATAGCTCATCGATGGCTCATTCGTCGATGATCTCAGGCAAGAACAAATTAACATTATTGTTGGGGTTGCAAGGTTACAAACATAGTCCCATATTGAAAACATATGGAAAAGATCATAGGTTTATAAGAAAAAGATATCTCCATTGGCATGAGGCCTTTTGGGTAGAGCCCAAGAGCAAAACCATGAGGGTTTAGGCCCAAAGTGGACAATATCATGTCATTGTGGAGATATCTAAATTCTTTTCGATCCATCAATTGGTATCAGAGCCCGGACTGCCAGAAGGTTTAACCGCCGACTGTGCACAAGAGCTATGGTCTGATTGAACCATGTGAGTACAATATTGACCTCGAACAAAGAAAGTGGGGGCTCCTATGTTCGGATCAAGAAAACCAGACACCAGGCAGGAAGTCCTAGTAGGTCGGGTGGACCGAGAGGCAGGAAGTCCTAGTAGGTCGAGTAGACCGAGGGGCAGGAAGACCTGGTGGGTCGAGGATCGGACGTGGGAAGCCCATGGTCCTTTGTTTGAGGGGGGGATTGTTGGGGTTGTAAGGTTGCAAACATAGTCCCATATTGAAAACACATGGAAAAGATCATAGGTTTATAAGAAAAAGATATCTCCATTAGCATGAGGCCTTTTGGGTAGAGCCCAAGAGCAAAACCATGAGGGTTTAGGCCCAAAGTGGACAATATCATGTCATTGTGAAGATATCTGAATTCTTTTCGATCCATCAATTATCTGTAGGAATACTAAGATACCGAACCAAGACATCAAGATGGATGACACCAGAAGATCAATGACCATCACCATGGCGACGGAGGATTTCAACAAGCTTATTGCAACTATTGTGCAGGCAATTTTGCAAGCACAACTTGCGTAGGTAGTGGCAAATCCTTCACCTTCCCATGTACACTCCAAATCCATTGAGGTGCCTCACCGGAAGCACTGTGACTGACTGAAACGCCTCAAACTGTATGCATTCTCGACTGCCGCTAGAACATCAATTAGGTGCAAGCAGTCCTTAGAATCTTTAGCAAGAGAGACACTACCGCGAGACCCTTAACAAGGAAAAGAGTCTACCATTGATAGAGTGAAAGATCCCCGAGACACTCCTTTCTGCAAAAGCATCCTCAAATATGAGTTACCACATCATTTTTTACCACTACAGTTTGAAGAGTACACGGGAGCATCAAACCCCGAAGATCACCTATGCAAGTTCGAGAACACAACCTTATTGTATGAGTACACTAATAATAACAAGTGTTGAGTCTTCTTGACAATACTCTCTGGCTCGACTTAAAGATGCTTTAACCAACTCCCTGCTTCCATTCTGTCTTTCGAATATTTCAAAACTGTTTGCTTACATCATTTCGTAAGTAATAGAAGGTACTACAAAACTTCACTTAACTTGTTTACTCTTAAGCAGAAGTCAAAGGAAACCTTTGTTAGATTTTGAGGGATATCCTAAGACAATCGTCTTACAATTTTTACTAAATATAGATTCACTATTTGAGTGCATATTATATGTTTGATTGTCTTCAACTAATTTACTGAATGCCCGCAATACAATTCATAGCATAAGAGAAATTATGATTGGATCACGACTAGTGATTATCTCTACATGTGTAATTATAAACATATTGGAATTTCCCTAGTTGTTGAATTGATGCATTCGGGCATCATAAATTCTGTAAGACTAATACGGGTTATACTCCTTGGTTCGTCAAACATCTATTTTCTCATTGACTAGAGATATTGGGTGGTCAGCCAAAATTTCAAACTGCATATCGTAATTGGTCTTAGTCATCCCCATTAAAATTTGACTTAGGACGGGGAATCGGATGCCGCCTAACAGTTGACTCCTAAAAAAGGTGACAAAACTGAGAGAAGGGAGATGTGGTTGGTCGATGGCACTCAAGATTACTAATTGGTGGTCGGCCAAAATTTCAAACTGCATGCCACAATTGGTCGGAGTCATCCCCGTTAAAATTTGACTCTATGGATGTGTACCAAAGAGTGGAAACACTCTTAGGTTCCATTGATAGACTTTGTATCAAATAAAAGATGAAAGAAAGGAGCAGCGAAGTTCAGAACATCGAGGTGGCAAGAAAACTTACAACAATAAGGGAATCCATGGAGTCGCAAAGAGTCACTACTGCTGGAGCTTGTAGACAATGACAAAGAATATGACAACATTCTCCCTTCACTTACTCTAATAAAGCCTGAGCCCATCGTTCTCAAACGTCCGATCCAGAAGCTAAAAAGGCAGACTATTGCGCGGAGCCGTCGGATCAAGCCCCACAGAATATTCACTTACTCTAATAAAGCCTGAGCTTGTCATTCTCAAACGTTCGATATGGAAGCTAAAAAGGTAGACTATTACGCGGAGTCGTCGGATCAAGACCTCGAATCCACAGAATCTTAGCAGCCCCCCCTTTAGTTGATATCCTCGACACGACGTCACCACATGTTAACCTTGGATGGGTTAACATTGATGAATGACACAATGGGCTAATCATGATTCAAATACACCATCACACATATCACTTGCATAAACGCCACCTGACTCCCAGTCAAAGGAGGCCCAAGTCATGACGAGGTCCGCCCTCTCTACCTAGTTAAAAGTTAAGCAGAGGTGGAAGTCAAAGTGGACCCTTGGTACCCGAATCTTCTTGTTTAGTTTACCCCGACACTAGGGACTTGGTTCGCTCGACTCCCCCGATTTAGTTTACCCCAATACTAGGGACTCAAATCATCTGACTCCTTCGACTCAGTTTACCCCGATAGTAGGGACTTGGCTCGCTGGACTCCTCTAGCTCGACTCACCCTACTCCTTCAGCTCAACTCTACTTTTCTAATAGGTCAGTTCCATTTGACTTGTCTCTATCAACTCGATCTGATACTCTACACATCTTCATTCGGTCTCGCCGATGTGACATTATGTGCTTGTCTTTGTGCATAATTAGGATTCTCATGATCCCGTTTGATTTGACGCTCAGGCCTATCCGGTTCGATTTTGTTAGCTTGATGCTCTGTGACCTAATATGCTCAAGTCCTCTGACCTCACCGGCCGATAACATATAATGTCTCAGGTGGGCTGTCAGATCTTATGAGGTAGCATGATGTGCACAACACGTAATAACTCGCAAGACATTATCTTTTACAATAGAAAATATGAGCGACATGACCTTAAATACGATGTGCCACTTTTCTTTACTAGAGTATAACAAATATTTCATCGTCAATTAATATACTCATATAACTGCGATATAAAATGAGTTCGTTCTAACTCTCTTTTTCCTTCTCAGGTTTCGCAAGTGCTTCGGTACCTGCTTGCTCTTTCTTGAAGTTCGACGACTCAATTAACACCAAATACAACTAACTCATGCCTCATTTGTCGGCGATCTCACGTAGAAACAATAATAAATAAAAAATATATGATCCTGTCCAAGAGTCAAGGTGATGGATGCTGGGGACGTGGCATTCCTGTTGACCATCGACGGACTTTCGTCAGTGAAACCTGCAACCATAGCAACATCAGTGCCGAGCCGGGGAGGGCTTCCTCGGTGATGACCCTCTGACGCTCAAGTCAACCACCGGCAATGTAGAAGAAATGAGGAATCAAAATGGCAGGGTAACTGTAGCTACAATAGAGATTATGCATACCTCTATCGAAGCTTGGGGGCCTTTATATAGGACTCCCGGGGAGCGCGTGCATGCTTCTTAAGGCATGCACGCTTCTCAAAGCATATCCTGAAAAGACGTGTTAGAAAAGTATCCCTGACACCATACCTTAACGACCCGAGCATATCTCTGACAAGACAGCGGAAGCTTCCGTCGTACGATCGTCTACTTGACCGTGCCGCTAAGCATGCCGATTGTCGGCGGCACAGGTTCCCAGAAGGATATCCTCTGATCCTCTTTTTGTCTGTTACAGGTCGAGAGAAAGAGTCGCTCGACCAGTCCTTGGCCGCCCCGGCGATCTTGTCCTCGGGCCTAGTGGAATGGCCGCTTGGCCAACATCTTGTTCGGGCTCCGTTGTTATGCCGATTAGTGGAGCTATGTCTGAATGTAGTCTGCTCGGTCGTCACTGTTTTGCCGATGTGAGTCCGAGCGGACTGACCGTTCGGTGCATACCTTGTCTGTTTGAGCGCCGAAAGCTCGGTACATGACTGAGCTATGCTAACATTTGCTTCATGTAGGCTCAGCGATTCTCCCTCCCGATCAGGAAAGGGGGTTACCCGATCGGACGATATTATCAGGATGTTGGCCGGCTTAACTTTGGCCTCCACCATGTCATTGACCACCCTGCTGCCCGGACCTCTCTTTATCACCGGATCAATATCTTTTGACAATTTCTCAAAAAAAAAATCTTTTGATTTTTTGCAAGTTCAAGTACTAATGGTCCAAATTCGTTAGTCACAGAATCCACAGAATCTTCACTTACTCTAATAAAGTCTGAGCTTGTCATTCTCAAACGTTCGATATGGAAGCTAAAAAGGTAGACTATTGCGCGGAGCCGTCCGACCAAGCCCTCGAATCCACAGAATCTTAGCAGTCCCCCTTTAGTTGATATCCTCGGCACGTCATCATCATATGTTAACCTTGGATGGGTTAACATTGATGAGTGACACAATGGGCTAATCATGATTCAAATACACCATCACGCGTATCACTTACATAAACGCCACTGACTCCCAGTCAAAGGAGGCCCAAGTCATGGCGAGGTCCGCCCTCTGTACCTAGTCAAAAGTTAAGCAGAGGTGGAAGTCAAAGTGGACCCTTGGTATCCGAATCTTCTTGTTTAGTTTACCCCGACACTAGGGACTTGGTTCGCTCGACTCCTCCGATTTAGTTTACCCCAACACTAGGGACTCAAATCATCTGACTCCTTCGACTCAGTTTACCTTGACAGTAGGGACTCAGCTCGCTGGACTCCTCTGGCTCAACTCACCCTACTCCTTCGGCTCAGCTCTACTTTTCTAATAGGTCAATTCCATTTGACTTGTCTCTATCAACTCGATCCGACACTCTGCACATCTTCATTCGGTCCCGTCGATATGACATTATGTACTTGTCTTTGTGCATAATTAGGATTCTCATGATCCCATTCGACTTGATGTTCAAGCCTATCCGATTCGATTTTGTTAGCCTGATGCTCTGTGACCTAATATGCTCAAGTCCTTCAACCTAACCGGCCGATAACATATAATGTCTCACGTGAGCTGTCAAAGCTTGTGAGGTAGCATGATGTACTTAACATGTAATAACTCGTGAGACATCATCTTTTACGATACAAAATATGAGCGACATGACTTTAAATATGACGTGACACTTTTCTTTACTAGAGTATAACAAATATTTCATCATCAATTAATATACTCATATAACTATGATATGAGTATATAACTGTGATATAAAATGAGTCTGTTTTAATTCTTTTTTTTCCTTCTCAAATTTCACAAATACTTCGGCTTTTCTTGAAGTTCGGCGACTCAACCAACACCAAATACAACTAACTCATGACTCATTCGCCGGCGATCACATGCAGAAATAATAATAAATAAAAAATATCTTTTGATAATTTCTTTAAAAAAATTCTTTTGATTTTTTTTTGGTCAAGTTCAAGTACTAATAGTCCAAATTCGTTAGTAATGGAGCATTGAATTGTGGTTGGCTCAGTCTTGCATTCTTATTCTTGTTTTAAAGTCGTTAGTAAAAAATAAAAATACCACAGTAGGGAAGGAGAGTCGGTGGATCAGTGGCATCTCTAATTCGAAGTGGAAGACAACGGGAAAAAGAATGATCTGAGTTGACAAATCTATGCTATACATATTCCACAAAAAAGCATAATTTCAAAGTCCATTATGTGAAAAAAAGGAATAAAGGGCCAAATTCAAATACATATATATCTATCTGTGTTCTTAGTGCAAGGCTGCGGTCTGTGAATTATATTCTCTCTCAATTTAAAGTTTTAAACGGCCTCGATCTTTCGGGTCTTATAAATGCTAAATTTAGGACCCGCCTTTTTCTACCTATAAATAGAAGCTTTGACTTCAGAGCTTTCTGTGGAGAAGAAGCTCTAGGCGGCGGCGGCTTCCGCAATGGCGAAGGCGAAGGTGGTGTTCGTGATGGGCGCGACGGGCACCGGAAAGTCTCGCCTCGCCATCGACCTCGCCCTCCACTTCGGAGGCGAAGTCGTCAACTCCGACAAGATGCAAATCTACGACGGCCTCCACGTCATCACCAACAAGGTCACCGACGAGGAGCGTCAGGGAGTGCCCCACCACCTCCTCGGCTGCCTCCCTCCCGACGCCGACTTCACCGCCGCGGACTTCCGCGCCGAGGCTACTCGCGCCGTGGAGTCCGTCGCCCGCCGCGACCGCCTCCCCATCGTCGCCGGCGGATCCAACTCCTTCATCGAGGAGCTGGTCGAGGGCGCCGGCCGCGAGTTCCGCCGCCGGTTCGAGTGCTGCTTCCTGTGGGTGGACGTCCACCTGCAGGTGCTCCACCGGTTCGTGGCGGAGCGGGTGGACGGTATGGTGGCGCGCGGGCTGGTCGACGAGGCGCGCGCGCTGTTCGACCCGGACGCCGTCGCGGACTACTCGCGCGGCGTCAGGCGAGCCATCGGCCTGCCGGAGATGGACCGGTTCCTCCGCGCCGAGGCGGAGGACGCCGGGGAGGCCGCCAAGGCCGAGCTGATGAAGGCGGCCGTCGACGAGATCAAAGCCAACACGTCCAAGCTCACCTGCTGCCAACTGCAGAAGATAAACCGCGTGTGCGGCTCCTTCGGTTGGCACGTGCGGAAGGTCGACGCCACCGACGTGTTCGCGAAGAGCGGCGCGGAGGCGGACGCGGCCTGGGAGGAGCTCGTCGTCGGGCCGAGCGTCGACTTCGTGGCCGAATTCTTGCAGCGGCGCCGGGAATCGCCGGATGCCGAGCAGACGCCATTCGGCGTGGTCTTGTCTAAGTCAGCGATGGTCAAGGAGTCACTAACGGTTCCAGTCGCCGTCGTGGGTGCCACAATGTGAGGGGCGGAATAATCGGGTACGAAGCGCGCTGGTACGCATCGAATAATAACATAGGAGAGGAGCGGAAGAGTGAGTGGAGCTGATCAGTTGAGTACATGGGCGCGGCGGCTACGCCGAGAATCGTGGGTTCGGCAATATTCCAAGGCTGAGAAATAAGGAATAATTAATATTTGGGATTTGATTGGAATGAATTCTGCACTCAAATTACTGTGAAATAAAGTGTTTGATACGGCGTTGGGTTCTAAGAGGACCCCAGTTTGATTTTTTATTGGGATATGTCCACGTTGAACTGGTTAAACAAACTGTGGCAATGAGCGAAAAGTACCGTTGGCGGAAAAAAATAGTTTATCTTCGCTACCAAAATATTCTTTTCGAACTATTTTACAGGGCACTTTCAGAATTTATCATTCGAATATGATACGACAGTTAAGATGGGCTTTTAAACTAGGTCAAAATTTAGAAGGTCGGCTATATAATGCCAAAGTTAAAAAGAAGTCAGTTCTCGAAGTTAGCATGGTCGATCGAGAGGTTATCAGGTTATTGGGATGGTTAGATGCTGAGTTCAAACTCTGAGCCGAGACAATACCCTCTAGAGTTAAGTCCTCTTCGTTATTTAGAAATAGCACGGTTAATTAGTTTGTTCGAGTAATTCAGTTGATTGGACCTATGATTCGACCGGACAAATTGGACATCAAGTCTGACTGAACTCTTTAGCTAAACAGAAAAATTGAGTCTCTGACAACATACCTCAAATTTAACCTGATTGCTCTTACAAGCAATAGCCGATCAGATTACGGGAGGGACTCGATCGATTTGCCAGTTAATAATATTAAGTGCCCCTCAACCCAACGACCTTACATTCCATTTTGACATTTTGTGCCATGGATAACAGAGAATATTTCATATGCAAATTGTACATTAGAAATTTCATCCTGCCAAACACAAAGATTATAGATCCATTTTGAAAAAAGTGTGCAGAGCATGTTTATGATCTATATTTTAAAAAAAAATATTTCTAGATTAGTACATAAACAAACAGTAACACTATAAAAGGAGATCTCCATCTACAAATATAGATATACAATAATATACAATTTCATGTACTCATAGTCATTGTTCGTCCTATTATTCATTCTACTATTCATTACATTCGATTCGATTACTGACTTGAACGTCAGAATATCTACGCCGAGACCTTCTCCTTGGTCTGGTTACTGATGCTCCTTTTGACATATAGACCTGTTTGGAATTATTTATTTTTTGGCTAAGAATTTTCACTAATCAGTATCAAAATCACCTTTTTAATGTATTATCTTTTCCATCGTTAAACATGATCATAATGAACATTTTTTATAGAGACAAGACCGATAGCCTCAGTCCTCTAGGATTAACTAGTTCATAAAAATCAAAATCCGAGTTATAAAGAAAAAATATATTTCGTCACTTGCCTTAGGCTATATTATAAGGATATATTTGGTTTAAGTTATCATGTATAATCTTAGTTATGTAATTACCAGGTAATCACATAACCAATGTTATGGAGAATAAAACATAACCAAATGTTGTTTGGTTCAATCTAGTTAATGCAACAAAAATTTATTTGTTTGAAGGTTTTAATGAATAACCTAGTTTAATATTTTACTATATTATCCTCAGTTACAAAACTAACTATACATAATAATAATAATAATAATAATAATAATAATAATAATAATATTATTATTATTATTATTATTTAAACTCTACTATATTTTACTATATTTTCATGTTTTTCTATATTTTTTTACTTTTTTTATTTTGTTTGTTTTTTTTGTTTATTTTTATTTTTATTTTTATTTTTTATTTTTTTTAAGTTTTTATTTTTTATTTTTTATTTTTACATTTTTCTATTTTTTTAATGTTTTTTAACATTTTTTATTTTTTTTTACAATTTTTATATTTTTCTCATTTTTATGTTTTTTTTTTTTTAAAGTTTGTTTGCAATTTTTTATTTTTTATGTTTTTTTTTAATTTTTCTTTTTTTATAAAATTTCTAATTTTTTTTTATATTTTTCCATTTTTTTTTACGTTTTTCTTTTTTGTCACATTTTTTTCTTATCTAAGGGTATTTTGGGTAAAAAAAATCATTAACCCAGGAATCAAGAAAAACTTCAGTTTTCGTGGTTTTCTGATTCCTGGTTGCATGCTCCTTTTACTGGCGTGTTGGAATCATTTATCTAAATCATCGATTACCTAAATCAAATAGAATTTTTGTTGATAACTTTAGATGGATAATCAAAATTATCAAAAATAACCCTCAATCAAATGCGCACCCTAAGAGCTAAAAAAGATTCACATACAATGGGAATTGAATTTCACGCTGGATGATTTCGGCTGAAATTTGTGGATGTATTTAATTTAGGATCATTGTGGATAATTTTAGTTTTCCATGAATGATTATCCATAATAATTATGTTTGATTCAAAGTTTTTCTAGATTCTAAATTTTTTCAATTCCAAGATGTAAATAACCATCATCAATCTCAACGTCCGACCCAAATAAGCGATATCACTTTTTAATTCTAAAGTATAAATTTAATATATTATTATTATCTTATTAGGATTTTTTATTCTCTTAATAAAATGTATTAAAAAGATTGATATTACTTATACATGGTTTATCTTTTAAAATTTTTATGAATAATAAAATACAACAAAACAACCAACCATTTAATTGAGACTTTTTATATTTTGTATTATTTACTAGAAAAAAAATTAAAAAGTTGGAAAGATAACTAAAATACAAATTTAGGATTAATTTTTAATATAATGTATAATTCTAGATAAAAAAACACATGTAATGTTTATTATTTTCAATTAATTTGATTTTATTTCAAATTAAAATCCTCTGAAACTTCCTTGCGCGTCGTTTCCAACCCTTCCCGATTAATGTGGGCGCCGCCTCTGCCCGCCGCCTCTACAGTCAAAAAAACCTCGTTGGAGTCCAACAGGCGTCGGTGAGATCAACCATCTCAATGACGTGCGACGCAGCTGCGGCAGCCAGTGGTGGCACCGGCCAGGCGAGCATCCAGGTCGTTGTGATTGGGGATGCCGGCACCGGAAAGTCCACTCTCATTGAAGCCATCGCCACCGAGTCTTTCGTGGCAGAAGTACCCCATTTACTACCTCCCGTCCATCTCCCTTCCAACTCCTATCGCTATAGCGTTCCCATCACTGTCGTCGATACTTCATCCAGGTCTGTAAGCACAAATTTGTGATTTTTTTTTCTTCCTCCAGGTATTTCTCCTTACTTTCGATGCCTATCCGTTTCAGGCCCGAGTACGAGGAAAAGCTGATCGCAGAATGCAAGGCCGCTGATATTATAATCTTGACGTATGCCTGCAATTGCCGTCCCACCCTTGACCGCCTGTGTACCTATTGGATCCCTGAACTCCGCCGATTGGAGGTCCTTTCATGAAGTTTCTCTCCATCGCGGATTATTCTGACAGTTAGTAGTTTTTAATTTGTTTTCATTCTCCGCGTGGGCTGTGCAGGTGAAGGTGCCAATGCTTGTGGTCGGTTGCAAGCTGGACCTTCGGGATGATCGACTGCATGTTCCTCTGGACCAGGTGATGGAGCCCATCATGCACCAGTTTCGGGAGATTCAGACATGCATAGAGTGTTCTGCCCTCAGACAGATTCAGGTGCAATATTGATTGTATGTTGTTAATAGTGTTATTCTTCGCCATAATTTCTCTTTGGTTATTGAAAAGCTCATCTTCTTTTGTTTGGCCACATCTTTGCATAATCGGTTCAAGCTATGGGGCACTGGGATATGTTAAATCTGTCGTTAACTAATTGTCAAATAAATTATAGGCTTACTTAAATCAGTCTTCAGTCGATGGTTTAGATATGCAATTGAAAGGAACTGTATTGTTTGGTTCATTGCAGCACAAGTCCACAATGTTGAGACAATGATTCTTGCCATTTCTACCTGCTCTTTTGTGCAAATCATTGTTCCTTGTGCAACCACCTAGAAGATGCTAGGTTATTCTCTTGGTGTCTTACTGGTTGATAATTCCTTGCTACTCAACCTAATAAATTTACCGCTATTATCAGCTTTACAAAACTCGAAGGGATATTTATGCAATTGGTCACATAATTTGCCAAATAGTATGGTACCATTTTAGAATGTCTTCAGCTGCCACTACATATCTTCTTGGTACTCAAGATTTCATGCTTATTGTGTAATTTATATAAGAACACAAAGATACATGTATACAGTAAAAAATGAAACTAGACAATACATGCATATTCGATATCAACAAATATCATTTGGTTATGTTGTTTACTTGGAAGAAAGAAAAGGAATAGAAGGAAAATGAAGTAGTTTGTGTGGAGATAAAGAAAAATAAATGAATTATATTAGCTTATTTTTAATCTATTTCTTATATCCTGTTTTCAGGGATGGAATTGAAGGTAGAGAAATACTCTCACTTATTTGTCCTTATGAAATGCATAAAATTCCATTTCCATTTTTTCTACTTGATTTTGGCAGAAATATATGGAGAAACAATTTTTTTTTTGCCTTATTTTGGTCTTATACATGACATTAAACTGAGTGATGAGTCACATGAAAAATGTTAAACACATTATTTAATTATTTTAATCTTAGAATCTGCAGATGAAAAACCAAGTATTCATGCTCATGCAAAATGCACAAGCATATGTAGAAGGAAGCTGCACAAAAAAAAAAAAATCCTTCACATAAATGCACATGAAGGTTTCATGGGTGGACATCTTTTACACATAAATGTTTATACGTTCAGTTGTATAGATGGTTTGGAACTTTACTGTGCTTTGCCATGAGTGATTTACACCATTTTTATGTACTTTAAACGCTTAAACAAACTAATCTTATTGGATATTGTATCAGAAGCATATTTCTTGTCTGACTATTCTCTGTTTTTTTCAGATCCCAGAAGTCCTTGATTATGCTCAGAAGGCAGTTTTTCATCCAACTGCTCCTCTATTTGATCAGGAGACAGATACATTGAAGCCTCGGTGTGCAAGGGCTTTGAAAAGGATATTCATCTTCTTTGATCATGATAGAGATGGTGTACTAAATGATGCTGAACTGAATAACTTCCAGGTTATTCAATGTTTCACCTGTAATTGCTTTTTCTTAGGATAAATTAAGTTCATTAATTACATTTTACAACCGGATGTTTTTTTTTTAATATATTTATTGGAATTATATTGACCTTGTGGTACATCTTCCAGGTTACATGTTTTAATGCTGCTCTCCAGTCATCTGAAATTATGAGTGTTAAGAGGGTTATTCAAGATAAGATACCCGAAGGAGTTGATGACTGTGGGCTAACATTAATTGGATTTATTTGTCTACATGTCCTTTTCATAGAGAGGGGCAGCCTTGAAACAATTTGGGCAGTCTTGAGGAAGTTTGGTTATGATAATTATCTTAAGCTCAGAGATGAACTCCTTTCAACAACGCTAAACCTTACTCCAGATCAGGTACTCTTGCTTGTTATTACCATGTTAATTTTTTTTGTTCCTCTTAGAAAGTAAGTTCTTACCATCTTTGGTTGAAATAAATTATCTATTAACTAAAAGAAATAAAAAATTGCCATATTAAACTATACTCAAAGTTTCAGTTGTAGGTGGGTGGATGCAGTCAACCCATGGGTTATATGAAATTAGTTGTGCCGATATGCCATCAGACTCGTTCCTTCCAATATGGGATGATTATTTAAAACTTTGGTTCTCTCCATAATATCTAGTATAATAGGCATTTCATTGTGAATGTCGATGTTCCTGGTAGAGTTTGCATTTCTTTGTCAGTTGATTCAATATAAGTTAATCCTTGTTTTTTTTTGTAGACTGTAGAGCTCAGTGTTGAAGCTCTGGATTTCTTGAAGGAAATCTTCCATATGTTTGACACCAACAGTGTATGTAACTAATGCCTCTTTTTATAAGATATCAAATTCTGTTTTTATTTAAAATTGTGATCTCCGATTCTACAAATATAAAGAAATTAAGCTTACCATGTCTATATCTTTGTTTTTGCTCCTCCTATTGTCATTTTAAGAAGGTATTGATTAATAACCCTGTTTTCCTGAATTCATAAGAGGATAAGTGGGGGAATTTTCCTTGATAAACAAGCCTTGTCTTTTCATTATGTTCTGAAAGCCACTATTTCCCCAGTGTTTAGTCTGCTGGAGTTTTTAAATTTTTTAAATATATTTTTATGCAAAATGAAGAAATTGACTAGATGGTTTGTTCAATTCTTCCTTGTTCAAGTATGGTTCTATTACATCTCATGTAACTTATATTGATGTATGTTTATTTGGTCAGTGATTTTGACGAAGTGCAGTCATGTAATGCTAATTTTATGCATTACTATGCTGCAGCTGTAATTCGTGTGAACTATCTCGTACACACTACCCAAGTTATTTGTAAATTGCATGCCCACATATCCCAGCAATAAGATGAGATCAATCTGACCCTGGGGCAATGGTGTAGTCGGCGTCCTCTTAGTTTATAGGCATCTAAGGATCGAGTCTCAGCTTCAGCAAATTAAAAGATAAATTTCTCTTAATGGGCGGTTAGCCTAAGAAAGCTGGACTGATAGGTCGTCCGCTGCGAATGCTTCCCTATTTAGCTTGGTGGCCGGTGGGGACCTTCCATGAAGCTGGTGAGTCATCCTAGGATTAGTCTAAGTTGGATACTTGGTGCCAACTTAGAAAAAAAGAGATGAGATCAATCTGTTTCAAATGTTTTTCCTTTTGTCCTTAAATTGAATTTCTTAATTAGAGTCTCAATATTTGTTTGATTTTAAACTTTTTATATTTTCATAAAAGATCTTATTAACTAAGATTCTTAAACAGTTATTTGCGCAATGGTAGTGGGGCATAATCATTTGTGACTCTTGATCTTCAATGTAATGTTTATTCTTATGGCTTGATTGTTGTTGTAGGTGGTTGTGTTGTTCACTGCTATTTGGTTAATCATTTATCCTGTTTTGCAGGATGGGGTTCTGGATCTCTATGACATTGATGAACTTTTTTCAACTACTCCTGAAAAGTAAGTTTCTGCAGTGATAGAAATATAATTACAAGAATTAGATAAATTAAATTAAAACATACGAGAAACAAACTATAAGAAATAACAAACATTACTTGAATTCATTTTGATGTATTTTATGATGTGGCAAGGCATGCCAAGTGTTGGTACAACTAGACTCATCAGAATGATTGGCACAGGAGGCACGTAAGAGATTATCCATGCCGATCAATATCAAGTTTTTGGTAATCTTAACAGAATGATACATTTCAATCGTGCCGCTTGATACAGTACGATACAAGATTTCAAACCATGCCTTTTACAACTGATTGGAGATGAAAGGATTCTCTGCTCATGTAACTGGCCAGTAGAGAAACATCCCAATATTTAAATCTATGATTATTTGTCACTGAAAAATCTTATAAGTTCATAGCCAAAGATAAGTAATAATGATCAAGATAGGATCTATAATCAGTAGTGAACTAAATGCTTGTTGAATATCATAACTGTTGTAAAATCACTTGTTCTAATTTTGAGCTAAAAAATAAAGACAAATCTATTGCAAATCAAGATAGTTGTCAAGTATCAAGCTAATTTAAATATAATAATTTTAAAAGGATTTATTGCTAATCCTAACCTGAATTTCGGTCTTTTTGATGAATTAAAAAGTTTAAAGGAAAATAAGGCAACAAATCTAGCCAACTATTGGATTTTGTAGTCTGCTGTCACTGTGCCAGCATCCTGACTAGATATGTCGAGCTTAACTCATGGAGTACAGATTGAACCTAACACCATGCTAACATGAACTAGCCTAACATTAGAGGTTTGTGATGCCTGGGCAAGCTTGTAAATGAGATTTAACCTTGCTAAAAAGGGTCTAAATTTTCTTTCATGATCTTATAGATCCTGATAGAGTTTTATCTGGATGCTAATATTATGTTAACGTGATTGGTTGAATTGCTACACAGTGGTGAATCTGGCCAAACTTCTTGAAGATCTAATTTATACCGAATCAATTTTAGACGCATTTGCAATACATCAACTGTAAGATACAGCAGAGAGCTGCCTATCCTACCCTTTCTCGTATATTATGTTTAACATTATTTCTTTTTAATTTCATTTTTCAAAATTTTCCCATTTCTTAATCTTTCTTATTTTCCTTTGTCAAGATTGACCTCGACCATATTCTGAATTGATGTTCGACAGAGTAATTATTGAAAATAGAATTATGAGAGGATGAAGATAACATTCTCTACCTTCTTTTAATTTTTCCTCCTGAATATGTACCTTTTTTTCCATTTCTATCCATATCTTTCAGTTTCATCTTCTTTCGTATCTACCATCTTCCACATTTTGTTCAAATTCTCTCAGTCAGGCTATCCTATACATGCTTTTTTATGTCAGTGGTCTTTTCCTTGGCATCTTTGCTTCATTCACAATCATAAAAATGATTTCGTTCATTCTCTTCCTCTTTATTAAATTTCAATTTGGTTCTATGAATTTAATCCATCCATGAATTTAATTATGGTTTCAAGTTAATGAACAATGGAAAATGTTGGAAATGTGGTTTGTTTTGTACTAAGAATGTGTAATTAGCCATTTCATTCTTTTACAAACTGTCATTTTGATTGTAACTATGACATGGTTGTAAAACTATATCATGCCATAGTCGCCTAGTGCATTTGAAAATTCCCTTCCTGCATCTATTACATAGTCACAGATTCATAGTATATTATTTGCTTTAGTCTTGTAGTAGACAAATTACAGTTCCATTTGTCTATGAAATCCAACATCTTTCCGTTTAAGTTTCTTTTGAATTCTTTCTTTAAGTCCATGCATTCTTTGTAGCCCTTGGTCTGAACATCCTTACAAGAACACTGCAGAAAAGATTGGTTTTGAAGGATATTCGCTTGAAGGATTTATTTCTCAGGTAAATATCTCTGTCACATTCAGGATATGATATTTATGATTTTGCTTTAAGATTTTGTAACATGTACTGTTTGTTTCTCTTTTCCCTTTGTTTGGTGGGGTAATCACTTAGTCTTTCTATCTTTCTATTGAACTTAAATGCAAGTGCATTTGCAAGGGAAGTAGAGGAACCTAGTCCAGTCAAATAAATTCGTCTTCACTTTGTTCAGGATTATCAAAGTTGAAAGGGCTTGTAATGCTAGAAGAAATAAAGGAAACTAGGAAAGGTTGTTACTTCATGATTATGAAAAATGGCTTAGGCTTTGAAGGAGCTATCGAGGGATCACTTCTGTTAGTAGTGGTGGCATGAAGCATCTCAAATTTAATATTTAGATTCATTGGTTGAGGGTAGTGGATGGTCATTGAGAATTTTTTTGTATAAACATTGATTGGCCTGCTTCCTTTGGCAAGGAAACTTTCAGCTGCTGAATTTAGAAGATGGAAAACCATTTTTTGCCTATGCATGCACTGAATTGCAAGATATTAAGACTCATTCTCACTCAGTTCGACACCTTAGTGATTCTCAATACTATTACTATATAAATGGGAATTAACCAAGGATATTTCTGGATCCAAAAAATGTTAAGGCTGCTGAAAAGTCTGGATGAGAATAAGGACACTGGATTGTTCTTTGACCTACCAGAGAACTCATCTGACTTAAAACTTATGCTATAATCATTTATTTTATGCTAAGTTAGCACTCAGTTGCATTTTACTTGTACAAGGGTGTTGTCAAGAGGTGCTGAGGTCCAGGTAGTCAATACCCTGTACCACTTATTATTTTGAATTTCTGTATCAATGATCAACCAGGCTCCTTACCTTTTTGTCTATTTCACCTTTAGATCATCTATGTGACAACACAAGCATATAGATTGAGTATAGAAAAGTTGGCACTAATAGATCTGAGAATGCAACTTTGGTGTATCCCAGTGCGTTTAATATTGGTGTCAAGAAATATCTAGTTGAAATCCTTGATATTTGATGAGTGAGAATTTTTTTTGTTAGATTTTTTTTTCCAATGCTTCTAAAATTTGAGCAGGATCATGGTCGTTTTTCTGGTCACTTCCTACATAAACTAGTTTTGTTTTTGTCACAAGAAGACAAGTTTATGATGCATTAGTAGAGGAATGAAGATTCTGGAATCTATGGGCAGTATCTATATTTTGTGTAATTTTCTGGACAAAGACAAGGTTTCATGGTATTTTATGTCCAACTTTGATAATCATGCCTACAGATTCTTGAATTCTTGTTTGCATATAATAAATGTGACCTTTCCTTTGTACTCAACTTGTGATATTTATATGGTTCCTTGTATATTATAATGATATTTCTTATTCAATTTTTTTTTCTTTTATACCTAAATAAGGATATGAAAGATCCTTGACGCGTCACTTTTGGTTATGCTGCTATTGAACCAAATAAATTCTCTGTTTCAGTGGGCTTTCATGACACTTCAAGATCCGAAGGCTAGTCTAGCTAACCTAATGTACCTCGGATATACTGGTGACTTTGCTTCTGCATTTCATATAACAAGAAAAAGGCGGTTAGATCGAAAAAAGAAACAAACACGGAGAAATGTTTTTCAATGTTTTGTCTTTGGTCCTAAAAATGCAGGGAAAACTGCATTGCTAAAATCATTCATTGGAAGGTGTGTTGTTTGCTGATTTTTATAATTAATTAACTGATCCTTAATTTGCAATCTATGCGCTAGGTTCAGTACAAGTTTTCGGAAATCTTGTTAAAGTTTCTCATGGCTTGTTAGGGTTCTATGTTATGCTTATTTTTTGTTTGTCCGTACAGGAAGTTCTCAGAGAAGTATTCTCCCACAAAATCTTTCCGCTTTGCAACAAATGTTGTTGATCTTCGCAATGTAAGTGCACATGAATGAAGTATCTTTCATTGTTGCTTTGCCAGCGCCATTTCTCCTGGTGTTTTTGGTTTACCTCAGTCAATTGTTGCCCTTATGATTATGCCATTTTTTTCCCTTCTTTGATTCTCTTTGCTTCCTTCTCTTCTCTTTCCTTGGTCCTCATTTACACTGTGCTACTAGCCACTTTTGCTTCTACCTTTGTCAAGACGTCAAGTGGTCTCTTATGCCATGTTTGAGTGTGTAGGTATGATTTTACATTGAGTTGTAAAAATTATGAACACTTGAATATATATCATAAAGTAACTAAAGCTGAGGCAAAAAATTGTAAAGCTTGTAGCCTATTATAAAATCTATGGCAAGTAATGAGAAAAAAGATATTTATTGAATTTCATATGCTACAAAAAGGAAATGTAAAAGATTTTAGTCATTAAATGTAAGGTTAATTCCAAAATCTAGTCTGACTACTTGTGAATCTAGCCTAAGTTTCAAAAACAATTAAACCAGGATGAAATTACAATTTGATAAAGAATTTAGCACTTGCAATAGTTTTCTTTTTTAGCTGTCACACCATTTGTTTAGCATGCCTAATGAATGTCTAAATTATTACATTTAACCTTGATTATGAGGTTTAATTGCTGTATAGGTTTTTAGTTGATTTCTAGTAAGTTGAATTTAATAAATTTGATTTGAATGTTCATTAGGTGATAAAAAAATGCTGATTAGGCAAGTAGTAGGCATTACTTGTACTAAATTTTGGACTAATGAAGAACTTACAGTTGGCTAGATTGTGATCACAAGTTCGTACCATATTAGTTCTTTCTGAAACTTCAGGTCAAAACATCTAGGTGTGTTAAAATGAAGATGAAAAGCCTTTTGTTGAAGGTAGAGGGAATTTATTATAAATTAATTATGGAAAATATATGAAATTTAGACACAATAATGTGGTTAGTTTAGAAATCAAACAAATTGCTGTCATCCAATACCATATATCAGTACTTTTGTTGGTACCTTTCTCTCATATGTATTCAATCACTGACCCATGTATCTATGAACATGATTTTTGCAAACTTACCTGTGCTTGAGTTTCAAATGGATAGCATAATTAGGTGAAATGTACATTGATTTCTTGTTTGTTTTCTAGAATGAGTTTGGTTTTTTTTTTTGGCACCTCTGATTCCATGCTTGATATTTCTAAAGGGCACTAAGAGGACACTTGTAATGCGAGAGGTACCTGAACAGGAAGTGAAAAACCTGCTTTCCAATAAGGAGTCTTTGGCAGCATGTGATATAGCTGCATTTGTGTATGACAGGTATGGAAGTCAACCGTTGGTCTTAATTAATTTGAACTTCTTGTCTTGCATTCAGTTATTTTCCATATGCATTACAGCAATTTGGGACCATTGTGGAGTAAATTGAATAATTTAAATCCAACAACGATGCCTTGGCATGCCTACATATGCTAATTGATACTTCAGATCAATGCTCTTAGTAGTTTTACCCTAGTAAAGGACAATATTATTCATATGGTTTTTTTTTATCACACTGATTTATTTAGTATATATTTCTCTCTCCTCAAAACACACCACAACTCCACAAGACAACTATATTCTGCTATAATAGTTGAATTTTATAAACTTAAATTAGTTAAGGCGTTGTTATTTCTGGCCGAAACTTGTTCTTCTATCCAATTAACATTTTTGGCCAATAGATGCAGCTCAGTGAATACAATCATATACTTATACCTGCATGTTCAATGTGGTCTGTTGTTGTTACATACTCCTGTAATTGCATTGGCTACTTTTTAAGTCAGTCTATAGAAGCTGTGCAATTTGATCAATACTTGCATTTCATTTTCAAAATTTCATAGAACATAATCTCCTTTGTCTGACTCTTTTGTATGAATTTCCTATACCTCAAATGTCTCATCGATACAACTGGATTACTCAATCAATTAATTTTTTTACACTTGTATGATAACATTTCAAGAACGTGTAGTCCTTAATTACTTTCAATCTTTACATATTTGTTCATTTTATTTATTATATGATTGGTGTCAAAGAGGTTTGTTTAAGTCCTTCCATCCACTTATTCAGATTGCTTATTATTCTATCTTGTTTCTGAACCTAAACATTCATTTTCTTGCTATATTATTGGTTTTATCTTTTCATCGTGTAGTATTTGGAAAGGCTTCTTCAGTTTTTTGGTAGGTATTTTCATCATGTAAAAGCTTGTTGATTTGATTTGCTTAGAGAAAGAAATCAGAATGATCTTTGGTTGGTTCTTCTATGATTGAAATAAATCTTTCTTGCAATTAAATTGCAATTGGTTCTTGCATGTTTTAGTGCACAGGTCGACTTTGTAGTTATTCTCGAATTCTTCCTACAATTAAATTGCAATTGGTTCTTGCATTCTTTTTATGTAAACATGATTGTTTCATTCGTAGTTCTGATGAAAACAATTGGAAGAAAGCCAGAGAGCTGCTAGAACAAGTTGCTTCTCATGGAGAAAACACTGGTTTTGAAGTTCCTTGCCTTGTCATTGCTGCAAAGGATGACCTTGATCCTTATTCTTTGTCTGTAGAAGATTCAACCAGGGTACTTTCTGATTTATTTTATTTACTGTCATCCTTACTGCACTTTTAATATATTAATTAAATTCTCTAAGAATCCTTAATTTGTTATATAGCATTATGATGATTCTGCATACATATCCTTACTGCCACCGTACTGTATATCCCTTTAATTATTGGTACTAGGATGCCAATATTTTTAATTGGTTACCTTTTTGACTTTTTATATGTGAGTTAATTTATGCTTCTCTGCTACAGTTGTTGATCTTGACTTTCTGTTTTTGTGTTTTTAAGGTAGCCTTTCAAATGGGAATTGAGTCACCTATACCAGTCAGCATGAAATTAAGAGATCACAATGTCTTCTACAGAATAGTGAATGCTGCACAACTGCCCCATCTAAGCATTCCTCAGACTGAGGATGGCAAAAGCCGCAAACAATACCTTCGTTTTATCAATCAGTCTCTTGTGTTTGTCTCAGGTAACTTCAAGAATCTTTAAAAAACAGTGTCTGCATTTTTTATTATTCTTATTCCAATTTCATTTCTTTATATGTGCCCATGTTCACTGTCGTTTATAGCATACCCTGTTAAAGACGTTTAAGGTTTTTTATAGTTAGTTCCTAGATATCTTGCTAGGGTTTTTCGGTTGGCTTCTTCTGATTTATTTGCTACTATATGCAAGTTGGCACATAGTTTTCAATAATTCCCCATTTAAATAAAGAGTTTCCATAAGTAGTTGAAAGAAACACAGTACTCGTTCACACTGAAGATGAAAGTGGGTTTTTATGCAGTATAGGCTGGAAAAATTGCATGACCTCTTAAAATTTGGAATCTCAGGACTCCTTTGAGCCTTTGTAGTCTAAGAAAAAAACTATATCCAATTCAGGCTTTGAAAATTGTTAAGGTCTATCATTTTGTTACTGCACCACATTGAGCATGCAAAGTTTAGAATTTTTATGACTACCTGAGTCTATACCACAAAACATTGCCTAATTGCTGGAGGTACAAACTCCATTTAAGGTATGCCACATTCATGGTCCCAAACATTGATACTGCATCCACTGAAGAAGCTAGGTAGAACCGTAGAAGTACATTTTGTCCAAAAATAACCTTGTCCAAATCACTTGCTTCATCCATCACTTCTTGTCCTCATTCAACTTGGTCATTGTAGGTTCTTCTACAACCCTTGGTTTATACCAGACAACACACTTGCTGAATTGGTCTCACTGTAATGCCAAATGACACATTTTCTGTAGAGCATCATCGTGACATTATCTGCTTTAAATGCCAATCTGTTCTTTTGGTTTCACAGTTTTGTCCAATGTTGACAATTGGCTTCAATACGAGGAGCTTCCCAAGAGGGCACACTTCTTGTTACTAATTTGCTCAATATTATATTACTTACAAAGAATTGAGCTATCAGTATCAAATGGTTTGACCACGTTGAACACACATCAATTCATTTAATTTTCATATTCATGGTCCAGGCTTTCTTTTAGCTTTCTCTTTTTTGATGTGTGATTGGATTCATCATTCCAGCAGCATGCATCATATAAGTTCGCCAGGAACAACACCTTGTACAGACCATTTTCTTCCATAGTGACTCCTTGACCTTGTTTGATTAGGTAGTGATATCTTCATGAGGAGACTAAACTTGCCTGCTCATGAAACTAAGTGGAGGTGAGAACTGAAAAATCCAGGGAAATCAAAAAGGTATTATACCTATGGGTTATTTACTTGGATGCATTTGGTAACTCAATGAATGGATGAGATATTAGTTTTTTTCCTTCATGTATTTCGATGGATGGGAGGATGGACAATGTTAGAGTATCAGGAGGGTGATTGGTGCAGTGAATTAAATCCCACATTATTATTTTAGGCTTAAGATTATGCCATTACTCATTAGCCTAATGTATACCTATTTGTCTATCCATTTATAACATATGTGAGAAGATATTATTTTCCTAAACCTTACATGGAATCAGACCTACCTAAAAGAGTTCACTAAAAAGTATTTCCTTTCTTCTTCGATCTCTCTCTCTATCCTGTGTCTTGGAGCAATTTTGCACTCAGCCTTGTGAATAACACAATTTCTTCTTGTCTTCCATCTTATTAAGGTCCACACTATCTACATAAAATAAACACCTCAAAATTTATATCAATTAGAATGGTGCAAAGATTTAAGTGTTTGTAATAGTATATCGAAAGTACAATCACATGCACTTTCTGTTTTGTATAATCATACTTTCTTTAATACAATTGTCCTAAATTATATTTATTTTTGTTTAGTGCAATCACACTTTCTGTTTCTCTGAATCCTTCACCATGCTTAGTTAGGATCTCAAACACCTTGGATAGGAGCAGGTGAAATTTGTTAAAACTTGAATCAATTAAGAGTGGGTGTACATAGCACACAATTGATGTTTATGTATGGATCCTCGCCAAGATTTTTCTGACCTTTGATTCTTAATCAAGATATTGATAAACTAATAGTTCTGCCGCTGTGATTTTGTGCCCCATTTGTTTGTGTTTACGATATTCTGCTGTCTTAACTTTGTATTCCCTGCTGTTTGTTTTGCCATACAGTTGGAGCTGCAGTTGCGGTTGCAGGATTGGCTGCTTTTCGGATTTATGCAGCAAGAAAAAACTCCTCAGGCTGATTACACTAATCATAAACGCTTCATTATTTATCGCAATGGAGAAAGGTGCTATTCGTTCTCTTTGTATCTTTCTCAATTCATCATTTTTGGACTAGTTGTACAGAGCACTCCCAACTATACATGGCACCCCGAGTCATAGTTATCGATCAGTACACCTCGTTAGTCTTTATACCTGAGTTTGTAGTATTTTTTCTCGCCTCAAGGAGTCTCTAATAATGTTTCAGATGGGATCAACTGAACAAAAACATTGTAGATATAATTCGCTCGACTCATTTGGATGGCTCGGGTTGCTAAAATGTCAATATTCTGATTATTGAGTAGTTTATACTCCTGAAGCATGTTTGTATACTTCTATTGTTTACTGCGGTCTTCATCTGTTTAACAAATCCCTTTAATTAGGAAGATGTTCCAAGAGAACAAACTGCTCTTTACTTAAAGAACCTGATGCTCTCTTTTCCTTCTTTTTCACATATCTTCCCTTTTGACCAACTCCACTAACTTTCAAAGTACACTAGCTTTCAATTGTTCACTTTGGTGTCGTTGTCGGTCAACTTTTGAACCAAAATTTGTTTCAAAATCATACAAGTATCAACGTTAACCCTGATTAAACTTCCAAACATATAAACCAAGAAGAACCTTGTCCTTCTTCAGGGCATCGTCCTTTGCCACAATATCTATACCACTGCAACCACATGCTCTACGTATACTCTTTTCTTTTCCCTTGTCATTTTCCTCACAATCAGTTTACCTCCTCAAGACTATCGTGTCCTCTCTACAAACATCTTGATAGAAATAAGGATGACAATTTTCTTCGAATATGATATTCAATCCGAATGAAAAAGGATATAAAATCTTTTTTTTAGATTTAATTAAATTATCAGATAATTGGATATAGATAATAAGGTATATAAGTAGGTCTAGTACAATTCTACCCATATTCGACCTGAATATATATATAATTTTTTTTTTCCAAAACTCATTCATTACTATTTTTTTTTGATGGTTAATCTGTATTTATTAAATATGATTAAATTAGGATTATGTTATAGATATTTAATATATATATTTTTAAATTATATATATTTTTGGTTATGATGTTAATTTTAATATATTTTTTTAATATGATGGTAGTTGAATGGAATGAAAAAAAATAGTATAGAAGATATTCAATTCTCAGATAGATGTGAGTATGAGGATGAATATTCGATCCCTGATGATATATGGATGAATATATGATTTTCGATGGGTATGACGATGGAGATAAAAATTAAAACTTCAATGAGGATGAAGATATGGATGAAGATAAATATAATAAATGGACGTAGGATATAAAATCTAATCCCTTCAAATTCCGATTCTCTTTGATAATCATGGATAAATTTTTATCGATAAACCAGTGATCCGGTGTTGTAATTCAAATACCGATCCTTGATGTAAATTTGATCCCATGTTCCATCCCAATGATACAGCTAGTCAAATACTTATCGTTGGCATATGACTAGCTCACAAGGAAGGAAGAAACATTAATACCGAAGAAAACAAAGAAGAAAATGTGGGTCCATTGATCCATTTCCATCTCGCTGTTTACTTTGCTGAACTTTTTATTGAATTTTTAATCCCTTGCCCTACTCTTTATTGAATTTCAATAAGTTGAGGATTAAAAGGTTAATAAACTTTTATAATATTATATAAGAAAGTAAAGGGTGTAAAACAGAAAATTTTCTATTTACATGCTCTTGGATTTTGCATATCGTTGCCAAAAAAAAAAAAATAGAGAAATTAAAAACTACACTAGCTTCCGATCTTCCTGTTGAAACCTTGTAAATGAGTGAAAGAGTGATTGAGAATCAGAGAGAGGATTTGAAGCAATCTGATCGATCGTGCGTTATTGAGAAGCGAGAAGCTAAAAGATCAAAAAGTAAAAGGGAAATCTGTGTGTGTCCGTCCAATTCCACAGAAGAAGCCTCCAACTTGCGGTACCTGACACCGCCTTCTCATTTGCTTTACAGCCCATACAGCAGACATCCCCCTTTCTCTCTCTCTTTCTCTCTCTCTCATTTCTTCGAGTTTGTCAATCGCCTCTGCCAGCGAGCTTTTCCGGCATTTCCTTCCAAAATCTGCTGTCGAATTTGCCTGGGGTTGTTCCGGAAGGGAGAGAAGGGGAGAGGCGGAAGAAAGAGTAACGAAAAAAGAGAACTTTGCTTCCGCATTGATTAATTTCTTTGAGTTTTATCTGTCGTTGACTCTTTTTTAGGATTTTCTTTGAAAAGCTGCTATCTTTAATGCTTCTGGTAGAGAAAGGAGCCTCGTTCGGTTGTTTGATTTGACTCTGGTTGGACTTGTTTGGGAAGGGAATTACGTACTAGGGGAGAAGAGGAGGTGACAATATGGGAAGCCAACATTCTTATTCTGGGTCGGTGATGATGATTGATCGAAAAGCATTGAATTAGATCATCTCGAGATCGGGAATGCTGGAGGGCACCGATCTAGAGGCTAACGGTGGACGCGGGTCATCGACAACGCCTTTTGGGGCAGCCGGCTGCGCCTTGTTGAATCGTTAGATTGGCCTGGTTGAGCGGGCATGTTCATGGCATTTTTCTCAACGCAGGGAATGTAGATGATGAGCGAATGAAGCGACATCGTTGTGAGCTGAAGTCCTCGTTCTGGAAAAAATTGCAGGTGACCAGTTTTTTTCCCTTGTACAGTGCTTTAATTCCAGAGTCCTTTGTTTTGCTTTTTCTCTTTTTTCTTATAGTCCTTTCTTTCCAAGTTGAATCTCCTCCATTTTAGCCCTGGATCTTGAATGCTGTAGACTTTTTTTGGATCCCTGGTGCTCCGAAGTTAAAAATGTGTGCAACTCAGATGATTTCTTCCTATTTGACGCAGCTAATACTATTATCAAGCACTATGGTCTTGGATGCTATCTCATGATTCTTATTATCAAGCATTCTGTAGTTGATTCTTATTATCCTGATACTGTTGTGTTGATGACAAAAAGACTTTGGTTCTAGTGCACTTCTGATAATTTCTTTCTTGTTTTACTCTGACAAATCCTCATCTTTGGTTTACTCTTTTACACTTTGTTTATTGTTTGAACACTTCATGTCATGATCACTTTCTTTTTACCTGATTATGTGGACAAATATATTTGGTAGATTGTCGTTTCATATTATTGTCCTTTGAGATAGTTGGCCTATGATGCATGTGCATGGACTGTAGAAATGACTCTTTTATGGTTTTATAAGGCTTCTTGTTTTTCCTTGAACGATCCTTTATGGCATTGATAACTCAAGATTTTCATTACATTATAGGCTAAATGTCAAGACAGGCTAATTTTCAAAAATTCATTCCTCTGCACTGAAGTGGATTCCCTTACCAGATGTCAAGGACTCTTGCAGCAGCTCTAGGAGGTGCTGCAGGAGCTGTGACTGTTGTGGGGATAACGGTTATTATATTTGTATACTATTGTTTGCTGCGTAATAGGAGCATCTCAAGAACATCAGAAACAAATTCTTCTGATCCATCCCTACAAGGTGACCACCTTATGTTACTGTCAAGTTTCTTGAAGCTCTTCTTATCTACTCCAACATCTTTTCTGGTGAGAATACGAAACAATTCATTAACATCCCTCTACACTGAACCTTTCAGCTGGACAGAACGTTGAGACAGCAGAATTGCATGGAACTCAATGTTTTACACTTGAGGAGTTAAATTTGGCTACAAAGAATTTCAACAGCATCAACCTGATTGGCTATGGATTGCTCGGACAAGTGCACAAGGGTTTGCTTCAAAATGGCATTCTTGTAGCTATAGAAAGAAGGTCATCTTCCCCAAGCCCACAATTTATTGAAGAGGTAGGTATTTGCTATAATACAACTGAATGCGTGAATGCCAATATGGACGGTTCCATGAAAACACGCAGGCTATCCAACTCTACATGATTGGGAATGATAATACAAGTTATTCATTATGTCATTTGTTCTCTATATCAACTGATGACTTTTGATTAACTTGATCAATTGACAGAGGGCAGTAATTATGTGAAATTCTTTTTTAGCTATAAATTGGAAAATAGTGGTGTAATTTGAGCTTGCTTTCTGCAGGTTCGCTATCTTTCTTCTATTCGCCACAGAAACCTTGTGAGCCTTTTAGGTTACTGTCAGGAAAATGATCTGCAGATGCTTATCTATGAGTATATACCAAATGGAAGTGTCTCAACTCGCTTATATGGTAATTTCTTTCTACTGATCCAGTGATCTGTTTTGGTTTCGCAATGTGGTTTCTACTTTTAGTTTCCTTGTTCAGGTTCAGTTCAATCATTGACTGGAAAATTGGAATTCAAGCACAGGCTTTCCATAGCCATTGGGGCAGCTAAAGGTGATGATTTCCAGAATCACTGGCATTTGTGTTTTCCTTTTGTTATCACTGAATATTTAGATGAAGAAACCTTTCACTACTTCTATCTATTTCTTAGTTTAAGAATAATTATAATTGACTTCCATGGCATTATCATGAAATTTCTTTTCTTTGTTTATTTTACCGAGATTTTATTTGTTATTAAATGCCCGAACCTTGAGATAATGCTGATACGATGCTAATCACTCGTTTGCCTCTAGCAGGCATGGTCCATCTGCATTCCCTGAATCCTCCTCTGATTCACACGAACTTTAGTACAATGAAGGTTCTTTTAGGTGAGGACTTGACACCCAAAGTTGCAGGTGCTGGTATCCGTGGTTTACTTAATCGCATTGACTGTGCTGCTTCATCTTCAAGGACGTCTGAAGATGATCCTTTCCTTGATCCCGAGTACTTTTTCTAACTTCAAGTACCCTCTTTCAGAAAAATGATGTCTAATATTAGATAATTTAAAAAGCTCTCTTTAATGTCCTTCATATATGATATTATTACCTGCTCACAAATTTCTAGACACGTGACAGTCATAAAATTTGCAATTAGTTGATTGTTTCGAATAATTCTTGCTAATTATGCAGTGTGTGCGCGTCTGGAAGATTCTCCGTAAAGAGTGATGTATATAGCTTCGGTGTGTTTCTTCTTGAGTTGGTAACTGGAAGAGACGTTGCATCTGATAGAAGCATCATTCATCAGGTATGCAACAGTCCTTTGCAATTTGTCTATGGCATTCATTCCCAAAATAATGAGTTCTCTTGCTTCTGTTATTAAGAAGAAACAATGAACTGGAAATGTTGGTAAGTTGAAACAGTCTTTTAATGAATATTTAGTACCACACTACCACCTTATAAGCAAGGTTGTGAGTATTGGGATCCTACCTAGGAATGGAAGTGGTCGATAGGGTTGTTAATAGTATCCAAGTATAGTATCATAAGACCTACAATCTAATAAAAATGTTTAAGATTGCAGTTGAGATTTCTAATTTATCATATGTATCAACTTACAATGTATCATATGAATATTTTAAACTCTATCACTCCAATATCATGAATCATAGATAAAATTATTGATTGCTGGGTTACCTCACCCATTGCATGTGCTATTGTTGCGGGTGAAGCCTCCTGTGATTTACCTGCCTGTATCTAGCTAGGGGGCTGGGCCGCTTGGGTGAACATTATCACCTTTTGCCACATATAAATAAAATTATCGATGTGTAATCAATATATTAAAATTAAATAAATTCTTAAAGTATACCATTTTTATATATCAAGAACAATTTTATTTTTATAAGATGAGTGATAATTATAAATTAAGTTGATGAAAACAATAATAACTTGAGTTAGATGATAATTTGACATGATTCTCTTACATAAGAGTTAAAAAAGAATCTTACATAATTGAAAACTTTTGTAAATGATATGGCATGCAAAAGTTATTTATTATACTGCATGTTGGTTATTTGCTATATATATTCTATCAAGCTTGTTGGGATAGAGATCGTATGTAGGGACATTAAGCAATCATAAGGTCAAATTGTAGCTATGTAAACTCCTAGTCCAATTCAGATCCTACTTGGGATCTAGATCATTAAGGTCAATTTGGGTCGTTGAATTGTAAGTTCTTAAGATCAGGATTACAATTTTAACTACTATGTTTACAAGGCTCGGTGCATTCAGTCCATTCCTGGTTGGTTATCTCATGGCTCTTGACTAATGAACAAGTTGCACTATGATTATAAAATTGACTGATCGACAATTTGTCTTATTCAAGTTAATTTTTTTATATTCACTTGTGAACATCAAAAACTATAACATCTTTCTTGTGTCACGTAATCAGTTTTAATCCAAATGAATCAATTTATTTGAATAAAAAAAATCTTTTTCATATTTATGCTAAACTAAGAGATCTTTCTTGTTTGGACTTTTCTTTCATTATGAGACAAAATAATTGATTTTAATTAAAATCAGGCAAGATAAGTTGAACCAAAGTGCTAACCAATATGTTATGCGATTAAATTAGTTTAAGAAATGATCTCGTCATGATGTGATGGATGGATTATAGGCCTTAGTCATACAATCCTTATGGGAGGTTGGCTAGGTATTTGCATCAATATAAAGGTTAAGCCTCCTTTCTAATGCAGAACAAAAATTGAACCAACTCACACAAAGCTCTGAAACCAAATTGATACAACATGTGAAATAATTATCTCAGACAAAACAATTAAAACTCACATAAGGAGATAAAAACTCTCGGCGACCCTTTTATTAAACTAAAAAATAATTTACGGTGGGTGTTTATGACCCTTTTATAGAATAATTAAAGGAGCTAGTCTTGCAAATTCTCCTTAAACAAGGTCCTAATTTATCTAAATAAATATAACAAAACTTTAAAAATTAATCTATTGTATTATTCTCTCCAACCAAGGAGTACTTATTAGCATCTTTCTTTAGTTGCCTTTTTCAAGTGGAAGGAGCAATAGCTTTACCAACTTAATTAAGTATAGGTTCTTCTTCCCTTTGTTGACTTGTCCAATGAATGATGTATTTTCTTTCTCATTATGATTTCATGAGAAATTGAGAATTGACTTATTTTCTTCCTTTTTAGTTACTCTCTCCAAGAGGTGGAATGCCCTCTTTGTGTCTCTCCTTGAAAAATCAGCATAATAGGCGTGATTCGATTATCTCCCATAAATTAGCATATCTTTTAATTCAAAATTTAGCTATTGTTTAAAAATTTGGCAAGTTAAACAAATAAGTGTTAAACCCCGTGGTTGTTTTGATGTGATCAACCAAGTTAGGTTAGGTTCTGCTTGTTATTTGATCCCTGTGTCTAAGTGTGTAGGAGCTTAGGAGCGTAGGAAGTCGAACAGAAGACGCAGCTAGCGAGAAGGTTCGAAGGACGGCACGGTTCGGCTCAGTTGATGCACATCAAAAGGGGGGAGATTGTTAAACCCCGTGGTTGTTTTGATGTGATTAACCAAGTTAGGTTAGGTCCTGCTTGTTATTTGATCCTTGTGTCTAAGTGTGCAGGAGCTTAGGAGCGCAGAAAGTTAAGCGGAAGATGCAGCTAGCGAGAATGACAACACGGGAAGGGAGCTGACGGGCTCGGTGTGTCCGAAGGACGAGAGAGCTGCGGAACAGTACACCGGTGGACGAGAAGAACGTGTGCGGTGTTCGAGGGACGAGAAGCCGGGTCGGAAGCCTGCTCGAGGAGAAGGCCGGAAATTGAGTTCGGGTGAGCCTTATTTTGGTTGGCCGCAATCACCCATGCATTCGGAGCCTCGGAAAAAGAAAACAAGTCAAAAGGAGCTGGAAAAGCTAGCTGGAGGCGCCTTCAACAAAGTGCTCAAGGCGCCTGCGCTAGCTGCAGGCTTGGAGCCGCCTTCATTGCCTTGAAGGCGCCCTCAACCTTGTCCAGGGCGCCTTTAAGGCCATTGAAGGCGCCTTCGACCCAGTCTAGATGACTGTTGTGAGTTCGGATAGAGTTTTATCCGTTGACTCGACTGGAGGCGCCCTCAACCTCGTTGGAGGCGCCCTCAAGGCTCAAGATAAGTTTTCCAGGAGCTATATAAAGGCCCCTGGAGCTAGGAATTATTCAATCAATTCTGCATCAACTTCCTAGCAACTGCTTGAGCTTCTAGTGTGTAAAAGGCTTCTCCGCCTTCAGAGAAGGAGACTTTTCTAGTGCGCTTTTTCAACTGCCTTGGATTAACAACCTCTTGATTGTTACCAAGTCAAAACGCTGAGTCTTCTTTCTTTTCTGTTATTCTGTCTTATTTTATTGTTGTTATTATTTTAGAGTTGAAAGTTTTGAGGAGGGTATTTTTATTCTACAGGCAATTCACCCCTCCTCTCTTGCCGGCCCTGCTGCACCAACAATAAGCATTAAACTTAATTTTCCCACTAAACTAGACAGTGAAATGAATATACAACACTTTGAAAGAGTCATTGAATATAAAGTAGCGAGGCTCTTCCAGCAGATAGATGCTTATCTACCCATTCGCAGGATCTCTTAGCATAACAAATGACTTACATGAAATTTGTATAAGCAAGGATTAAATTGAAGAGCTTCAAATAATTCTAGCGAATCACAGTTACATTGAGTGTTGATCATGACCCAGATAACAAACCAAAATGGAAATGCCACCATTGTATGTTTTTAGATAAAGCTTTTGAAATTACCCAGCAAATTTATGGACTGTCCATCTGATACAGTTGACCATGACCTTGGAAATCAATTAATGTAATAGGCCTAAAATTGTTCTGTTCTGAAGTGGCTACCTTCTTTGGATGAGAGACATGTAGTAGTCATTCTTTCAGATGCATATAAATAAGTGCGAATGATTGCAGAAGTTCTGATAGAGTTCACAAAAGAACTTGTCGCATACTGGAAAATTAAAGTGCCTAAAACAAATTATTGTAAAATTCAGTTTTAGAAGTAGATTTAAGTCATTAGAAATGATTATTTGTACTGTACCACACTCTCAAGTGGCTTTCATAGCTTCTCATGATGTTAAATGGATGGAACCTTAGCTCTAAGTAACCATGATGTTTATCTTTGTGAATTTTAGGAAAATACATTAAAACTAACACTGTCCTTCGTTCCTATTGGATGCACAAACTTATTTATTGCAATCACATACAAACACTTTAGTTTGGTTCTTGAATCAAATTAATGTGATAGAAGTGGATGGACAGCTGATTGAGACATCCGGTCAACTTATTTTAAGTCCAAATAGTTTTTAAAATTATTTGCTCAATCCAAGTTCTTCCAAGATAGGAGGCATGAATCCTGACCCTTGTGATTAATCAACAGATTGCTTGTAAAACCTCCTGCGTTAATCGCTAAAGAAAGTCCATTCCGGTCAAGAAAACCTTGTCCTTTAGGAAGAGGGACAGATCAAATGAGGATGACAAAGAGGGGAATTTATGAGGGAAATGAATGGGAGGAAGAGAGGAAGATGGAGAGAGAAGAACAAGGGGGAGGGACTTTGCAAGTGAGAAGAAGAAGATTAGGAAGAGAGATATCCAGGAAAGTAATTTAATAAATATTATTATGTAAGACTGGCTTGTCCATCCACTTTTGTCATATAAATTTGATCGAGAGATCAAAACTAAATAGTTATGTTTATCTATGTAGTTTGCAACCAAAAAAGAAATATGTACCCTTTTGAAACATAGAAAATAGTTTGCTATGATTTAATGCATTTACTTGTAATTGTTTGTATTACAAGTTTTAATTAATCCTATGCTTTTTAGCTTATTGATTTCCTTCCAGAGACTAGTTTCTTGTTGCCATTGTAAGTTTCTAAGAATTTTTCTCTTCTCCTTGTTCATAGACACAAAACTATCAGGATGGCAGCGATATCTTAAAACTCGTCGATAACAGGATGGGCAGCAACTTCTCCCCAGAAGGAATCAAGGCATTCATGTGGCTAATTGCATGGTGTCTGAACTCGCCGAGCGAGGAACGCCCGTCCATGAGATTCGTTGAACTGGAACTTTGCCGGATTCATGAGAAAGAAATGAGCTTGACTACCGTCATGGGCGAAGGAACTACTACTGTGACCCTTGGAAGCCAGTTATTCACTACCTAATGGCAAAGGGGGGCCTCCTTTCAAATGTACATCAGTTCATTTAGCATTGTTGTGAAACTATTGTATCTGTATCAGCTGCAAGTTGTGAATAAGCCATCAGCTGCATATTCATTTATTTCTTTTTTATCTTCTGTTTTTTGTTTTTGTTCTTGCCATATATATTTGTATAGCATTGCTGTGGATAAAAATGTGTGATATTATGTGATCATCGATGTGGTTGAACTTGGTGAAAATCAATAACATGAATACCCTTCGCACTCTGCTACTTCGCTTGTCGTCTAGTGCCACTTCATTTCATTTATTATCAAAAAGGTGTTTCTATTCCGCATTAGTACATTTTACTTTTCAAATATGAACACCTTAATTTTGATCAATATAAATAAATTGTATTATAGTAGCTATAATTCATAACTATTACAATTTAAGTATTTCATGTTTATCAATATTAGTCAATATCATGTTATAGCAACCTTTAACTCTAATCAATACTAATAATAACTGCTATAACATAAATAATTTATGTTATAGCAACTATAGTTCAAAGCTCTTGTAATATAGATGTTTTATTTTTGGTCAATATGCGAACAACATTGATCAAAACATGTCAATATTATAATATAGTAGTTTAAATCATAATTGTTATAACATAACTACTACAATTATAAATAGCTATTATAACATAAATAATTTATTTCCGATCTCAGTATTATATTATAATAGTTACTATAATTATATAGCAGTTATAAAATTATAATCGTTATAATTACATAATAGTGAACCCATAGTCTACAATAAAAAAAATTTTGGTAGAGGGGAGATTGAATATCTTTTTAATAATAAATGAAAAAAAATGTCGACAATTCCAATAAAAAAAATGCCTTTAATTTTTTACCCTTTTAAATATAAGAAAATTCAAAAATAAATATATTTTTTTACGCCTATATAAAGGTGCGGCGCCGCCTACTTCTTTGGGTTGCATTCGGCGCTTTCCGTTTCCCTCCATTTTGTTGCTTCTCGAACCTCCGGAGCGTTGCAGCGAAATGGCGAGTCCACCAGAACGGGAGCCGAAGAGGAGGAATTCCCCCAGCGACTCCGATTCCGTCACTGCCTCTGCTGCATCCTCGACCTCTGGCGACGCCTCCGATTCCGTCTCTCCGGAGGAGCAGCCCTCCGCGCCGGCTGCATCTCCGACCTCCGGTAACGACCTCTGATTCCGTCCCTGATTCAGTCGATAGCATCGGTGATCTCGATGGACGAATTCTTTGCAGTCTCGCAGGAGCCGTCCGACGACGACGACGCCTCGATCTCGGACTGCGGAGATTCGGTGAGAGGTTCTTGGTTCTTCGATTTTTTTAGTTACTGATCTAGTGTTCTAATTGCTGATGCCGGGCATCCTGCAGAGTTTGTCCTCCCTCGGTAACGGCGAGTATGCCGAATCTGACGATGATTCCGGCTACCTGGGAGATAAGGTGAGCAAGCTTCCCGATTCTTTTGGATATTCGCTTGCTTTTTCTGTCTTTCGGGTTTCATCATTTGCGATGTCCTTTCTATTGCAATCATAATTGTAGCGGGTGCATTTGCCATCACTGTAACGATGATGATTTTCCATTTAGATCTTGAATGTGAATTCTTGCTGACTCGGCTTATGCTTTGAATTTGACACCAGAAGATTCAACAATAATGTAGTTTTAGGGAATGATAATTCTCCATTTATTTAGCTCGCTGTTTCTTGACACCAGAAGAGTCTGGAGTCCACTCTTGCCAATAGAGAGTGCAAATTCTATGAGTGGATGCTTCATCTGTAGGGATGAAGAAGAATCTTGTTTAGAGGAAGAAAGAAGACTTGTTATTTACTATGAATTCATCACCAAATTTGAAGTCTATCTAACCCACTCCTGAGCTAGTGATCCTATATATACATAACATTTTTCATCAGTCAACACCGTCTTTAAGTAGTTCCCTTTGTGCTGCACAGGAATATCTTTCCTATTTGGCCACAGAGTATGAATCGGGCAACATCATAGAGGTTATATTCGACTTGTGTATTCATTATCTGCATTGATACCTTAACCATTCATTCTATTGGGCTGGATTTGCATTTTTTCTGTGTCAAGCAGCTTCTTCAAGACAAATATTCTAGATTTAGGCGTGCAAAAGGAGATGACAATTGTTTTTTTCGCGCCTTTATGTTCGCCTACTTGGTAAGCTGAAAAAACTTTTGTTGAAAGATATTTGTGGTCTTAACAATAATGAGTTTGCTGCAAAAGATGTCAGGACGCTTAGTTATTTTGCACATCTATGTTAAAATAGGAGCATTTGCTGGAGACTCAAGATAAAGCTCAGTTTGATTCTGCTATTGAAAAGGTTGAACAGTGTAGGAAGACATTGAAGTTTGGAGATCCAGATTATATAGCTGAGGACTACTTCTCGGTAAGCCGTGTTACTCCAGATTTACTTGTGCTGTTGATGTTTAAGGTGTCTGTCCTGTTCTGATTCTTTAAGTTTTTAAAAAAATAGACCTTGTTTTTATTGGAGAAATTAATTGCATCCTTGCTAATAATCACATGGATCCAGAACTGACTAAAATTTCAAACACATAAGCCTTAACTTGTCTAGGGTAGTTTATATTGTTTAAACACAAATGATTTTCTATTTCCAAACGATGGGCTTTTACAAATTTTTATTCCACGATAGATTTTAATATTGTAAGAATTCTTTTTTAACTTTCTAGACATCCATTAACAATAAACTAAAAATCTGCTGCAATGGAGCTGTATTTTTTCTCACTGTCGTGAAAATTAACTCAGGTATTCATTACCATGCTGGACTGTATTCAGAGAGGGAATCTAAGGTGGGTTTCGACTGTGACATAGCATTGTGTGAGCCATGAATTCATAATTGTCAATTTTCCTTGATCTATAAAGCAATTCAACTAACATTTTCCTTTTGCTTTTTTAGTCATGAGGAGCTACTATGGAAGAGCAACTATAGATATGTTTCAAATTATCGTGAGAAAATTCACCATGACTATTTAGTCCAATCATCATAGATGCCACATTTACCTTTTGTTTTCTCCTAAATACATTTTCTTGGCAGTTGTTTTCTTCCTCAAAATTGTTGTATCTGTTGAATTGTTCTCCAAAGCAGAGTTCTACAAGCCATTTATTGCTGGATTTGAAAATTTAAAATTGGAAAAGGTGGTACACAACTTCTCTTATTTCTTCCTCAGTTGGTTCTTACAAGCTCAGACTGATTGTCAATTTCTCACAGTTCTGCAAGAGCTCAGTGGAGCTGATGGGGGAATGCGACCAAGTGCGAGTCAAAGCTCTAACTGATGCTTTAGGAGTCCAGTTACGGATTGAACATGTTGTTCAGAGCTCGAACCACTCTATTATTCCACAGCTGCAGCACCATGACTACCAACCCTCTGCAAGCTGTGGCACAGCAGCTGCGGACCGCCCACCTGCCATCACCTTGCTGCATCGATGTGGCCGTTATTACATTCTGTACCTCTAAATGGTGCTCGTCTCTGAGATCATAGCAGCAATTCTTTAGGAATCAACTGGTCAGTGACCAAACTTCTGGTTTAGTTTCAATGAAAGTTTGATACATATGAGCATTAGCTCTTTTCTGCAACTGTTTGTTAATTTTCCCCCATAAAAATGCTCATTTCCGTTTGGATTGGTTGAGTCTTCTTCACCATTGCACTAACAGACTGGTTTTGTTAGAATTTTTTTTCTTCTTATTTTCCAATTTTGCATCGAGAAGATTTTATGCAACGGGCTCATTAGTCAACGTCGCGCCCAACTGCTGCTTCTCGGCCTCCGGCGACTCTTCGCGCTGCAAGAAATCGGCAACAAAGTCGACGCTCGGGCCGACAACGAGCTCCTCCCATGCCGCGTCCGCCGCCGCCCGTCCCTTCACCAACACGTCGGTGGCGTCGACCTTCCGCACGCGCCGCCCGAACGAGCCGCACAGGCGGTTTATTTTCTGAAGCTGACAGCACGTTAGCTCGCACGTCTTCGCCTTGATCTCGTCGATTGCCGCCTCCATCAGCGCCGCCTTGACGGACTCTTCGGCGTTCTCCGCCTCAGCGCGGAGGAACCGGTCCATCTCCAGCACGCCGATGGCCCTTCGGGCCCCGCGGGAGTAGTCCGCGACGACGTCCGGGTCGAACAGCGCGCGCACCTCGTCGACCAGCCCGCTAGCCACCATGCGGTCCACCCGCTCCCCCAGGAACCGGTGCAGGACCGGCGGGTGGACGTCCACCCACAGGAAGCAGCACTCGAAGCGGCGGAGGAACTGGCGGTCGGCGCCCTCGACCAGCTCCTCGATGAAGGAGTTGGAGCCGCCGGCGATGACGGGGAGGCGGCAGCGGAGGGTGATGGACTCGACGGCTCGAGTGGCCTCGTCGCGGAAGTCTCCGGCGGTGAAGTCGGCGTCGGGCGGGAAGCCGCCGAGGAGGTGGTGGGGGACTCCCTGGCGCTCCTCGTCGGTGACCTTGTTGGTGATGACGTGGAGGCCGTCATAGATTTGCATTTTGTCGGAGTTGACGACTTCACCGCCGAAGCGGAGGGCGAGGTCGATGGCGAGACGAGACTTTCCGGTGCCCGTCGCGCCCATCACGAACACAACCTTCGCCTTTGCCATTGAGCCGACGACTTTTCATTTTGTCACTGTTCACCTTGAATTTATATTATTTATAAACTCATGGACGAATATGTATATTCCTACTCATTTAATAACGGGTAAGGATTAATCAGGCGTCTTTTTTATACTGAATTTATCCTAATTTCAACCTCATAATTTATAATTTTTTATAAAATAATTTTTGATTAAATTTACATAATTTAAATTAAGTTAATAAAATAATTTAATATAAAAATTATTAGATCAAGATGAAAAAAATCAATTATAAAAATTATTATTTTAATAATTCGAACATAGAGGATTTTGATTATTTAGGTATTATATATCAATTGAATAACGAAATATAAAAGAATTAAGATAACGTTCTTAAGTTTTTCTTTTTTGTTCTTTTATGACTTATTAGATTAAATATAATTATTCTATATAATAATATCATATTATATTTAGAATATTATAATATTTTTTAAAAAAAACTAATAATTATTTACTATCATTATCAAATATTTTATCATCGCGTATAATACAAATATGCTATTAGTCCAATATATTTTTTTCCACTATAATTTTGATAGATTAAATTTTAATAAATTAATCTGGAACAAATTAACTTTTAATTAATCAATATAATTTATTTTATTTAATTAAAAAATAAAATTATACACTTAATCTAATTAGAATTACTGAATCATAAATAAAAAAAAATAATATCGATTTTTTAAATTAATTTAAATTAATTATTTTTTACACACGTAGTAGCTATAATTAAATATACGATGAGGAATTGAGTTTTGTCTTTTAATAATTATATATTCTTTTTTTTTTTTTGGGCTAATGTTAATGTTAGGTTGATCCCAAAAATAACGTGTTATAAGATCTAACTAATAATATCTTAATAAGGACCGTAATTAGATATACTGTATTATATGAATCTGAATATTTGACCAGGGGCGGAGCTAAGCCCCTTTATTAGGTGGGACAAAAATTACCATCGTCTAACACTCAAATAATGGAAAATTAGCTATGGTATTTGTACTCACAAGGAAACCTGCAAATGGGGAGTGAGGATGAGGATTACGAGGAGAGATATGAGGGAAGAATAATTGATCTATAAAAAATAATTTTAATTTTTGAGTATTGTTTCTTGTTTTAGTTTTTTTAGTGGGGCAAGACTCATGATATTTTAATTTTTGAGTATGGTCTCTACTTTTATTTTTTAGTGGGGTAAAACTCTAATATTTTTATAATTTTATACACCACTAAAATTACTTTCAAAAAATTAAGATGAGGTAATTATCCCACCAATGCAAAATGTGACTCCGCCTTTAGTTTGAGTTATGACTCGAGCATATGAGTAGAAGATAAGAGTTGCAGATATAGCTAGTATGTTAAGGTGGATGTGTGGATATATGAGGATGGATAGAATAAGAAATGAAACATTAGAGAGAAAGTCGGAATTATATCTATTGAGGAAAAATTATGAAATTCTGAAAAACATATTTAAGATGATATGAACATATACTTAGATAATTAATAAATATTTAAATTAGACGATCTAAAATCATAATAAATATACATCAAATGAAAAATATAAAAAGACTTATTTGAGATAAAATTTATTTAAATATAAATATAATATAATAAGGGATAGAAACTAATATTATAAAAAAAATCCGTATGGTAAATTTTATCTATTGATATAAGATTTGATTATTGTTGGACTTATTATTTTTACTGTACCTCGTATTTTATTTATTAAATTCACAATTGGAACGTACTCACCTAAAATTATTCGGTAGGTTGCATATTTAATTATTAAATTTTAATATTGATTATTTCAGTATTATTTGATTATTATGATTTAATTTGATTTGAGATTTTTTTATAAAAATAAATATATATCAACACCAATGCATGCTAATTTTATGTCTTATAAAATAAGTAGGGAACTATACCACTATAAATATGCGCTTGTATTGTATGGTCTCCGTCCCCAGGGCGTAGCACAGATGAGGAATGTATGGTTCTGTGGCTGAAAGATCCAGGGGTCGATCCCCGGAGTGTCACTACCTGGGGTTAACGTCTCCGCCATGCACTTTCCACCTGTGTACCTGTATTTACCTCCCTCCATATCCGTGGGACCGGCTCTAGGGGGGCCGCTGATGTGGCGGTTCCACATTTTTTTGTATTGTATGGTCTCCAGAGCATAGCACAGCTGAAGACATATGGTTACAGATGGGTCAAGGGTAATTTGGTACTTGATACAATGAAATCTAGATGAGTCAAGGGTAACCGGACATCTAGTGGAAGGAAGTCCAAGTGGGTCATGGAGGACCGAACACTTGACACGAGACGGTAAGTCCAAGTGGGTCAAGGTTGACCGGACACTTGGCACGAGGAGAAAAGTCCAAGTGGGTCAAAGGATTGACCGGACATTTGGTGAAGAAGTCCTAGCAGGTCAAGGTTGATCGGATGCTAGGCATGAGAAGTCCCAACAGGTCAAGGGTGACGGTGCGGGAGAAGCTGAGCTACGACGTTCACGTCTTCCATGGCGACAACAACGAACTCCTCCTCGTTGTTCGTGGCTTCGCTAGAGGACCTTCGCGGCGTCGCTTCGTCGTGGCTTTAGGGTTCGGTCGACCGTGGAGAAGCTTTGGCGGATCTTTGCTTTGTGCACTTGTGGAGGTCCTACGGGCGTGGGTGGAGGAGAAGGGAGAAGCGGCGATTCTCTTTAGATTAGGTTGGGGGGAAGCTACGATTCTCTTTTGGTTAGGTTCGTGTGATAATCATTTATATATATATATATATATATATATATATATATATATATATATATATTCTATTTTATTTCCACGTAGGATATGTTGACGGGTTCCTTGAGTAATTTGTGCTTCTCATTCTCTTTGCGTATCATTTCTCTTGTATGAGTATGGGCGATAGATATGCTACAATAGAATAAGAAATTAATTTTCGACGGACACATGTTCTCGGACAAAAGTTTTTTCATACCTTATGTTGGTGCAGCGGGGCCGGCAAGAGGGGAGGGGTGAATTGCCTGCAAAATAAGAATACCCTTTTCAAACTTTCAACTATAAAATTATAGCAACAATAATAAGAAAATTAAATAAAGCAGACAACAGAAAAGAAAGAAGACTCAGCGATTTTGACTTGGTTACAACCAAGAAGGTTGTTAATCCAAGGCGGTTGGAAAGCACACTATAAAAGTCTCCTTCTATGAAAGCGGAGAAGTCTTTTACACACTAAAAGCTCTTACAAGTTGCTAGGAAGTTGTTACAGAGTTGATGATCAATTTCCTAGCTCCAGGAGCTTTTATATAGCTCTTGGAAATCTTATCTCGAGTGTTGAAGGCGTCTCCAAGAGGGTTGAGGGCGCCTCCAAGCAGTTTGTCCGGATAAAGCTCTATCCGGTTGCAAACGATCACGAAGACTGGGTTTGAGGCGCCTCCAATATAATGCCCTTGAAGGCACCTCAGACTGGTCTGAGGCGCCTTCAAGGTGATGGAGGCGCCTTCAACCTGCATGGTATAAATAGCTTCCAGCTTCTTTTTTTCCTCTTCTTCCGAAGCTTCGATCGCTTGGGTGATTTCGGCCAACCGAAATAGGGCTCACCCGAACCTAATTTTTGGCCTTCTCCTCGAGCAGGCTTCCGACCCGGCTTCTCGTCCCTCGAACGCCGCGCACGTTCTTCTCGTCCACCGATGTACTCTTCCACAGCTCTTTCGTCCTTCAGACGCACCGAGCCCGTCGGCTCCCTTCCCATGCCCTCCTTCTCGCTAGCTGCGTCTTCCGCTTGACTTCCTGCGCTCCTAAGTTCCTGCACACTTAGACACAGAGATCAAATAACAAACAGGACCTAACCTAACTTGGTTGATCACATCAAAATACCCACGGGGTCCAATAATCTCCCCCTTTTTGATGTGCATCAACCCAAGTTCAAGTTAATGAAACAAAATAGACAAACAGTAATTTATATAAATTACTAAACTAACAGTTCAAGCATAAGGATTGCAATAGAATTTGCAACACAAGTTAAAAATAAATTTAAGTAAAAAATATTAAAAATTCCCCCTAAACTTTTACCTATCTTTCTCCCCTTTGATCACAACAAAAAGAATGGGGTAATAAATATCAAGTAAAAAAAATTCAAGTAAAAAAAATGATTTTTAAAATCCAAGTGCAGTATATTTAAAATGATTTCTAAGAAAAAAAAATCTTTTTTAAAAATTTTCTAAGTAAAACTTAGGTAAGACAATTTTTTGAGAAAAAGATAAATACACATTTCTAACTTGAAGAAATTTTAACTTTAAAAATATGTTATTTGAGTTTTTTTTTAAGTAACAAACATTTTTCTTAAGAGAAAACAAATATTTTTGAAGAATTTTAAAAAAGATGTTTGAAAAACTTTTTTTAAGCATTATTTAATTCTAATTTTAATACTTTTACCAGAAAGTTAATTAAACATTTTATTTCGATATTTTGGCTTCCAGGTTATGGCGAGGCACTATGCCTTATTGGTTATTGGAGCAACAACCACTTCCTTAGACAAAGACTCATAAAGAAATTTTAACGTTTAATTTTCTCGCTGTAAGCTCTAACTTAAAAAAATTAAACTAGCAAAGATTTTGGAACCCAATATAGGTTCATTCCTACTAGATTTTTTAAGAACTTAGGGGGTACATAACTTTTGGGAACTTTTCTAAGTTGACCCTGATGTTTTCTAGTATACCAATTCAATTTTTCATAAATTTTAATTTTTGATTTTGAAAATTTATTTAGGCATGCATGATCATTTTTCAAATTTTCAAATTTTCATATTCTAATTTCAAATTATCATACATTTCTAGAGGGCATGTTTTTGCTAAGTTTAATTTTAATTCAGCATTTTCTTTTTCTAATTTTGCTAGATCTTTCGTAAGCACTTTGATAAATTGAAAGGACTGAGTAGGGGTTAGAGCACGTACCTTACTTACCTCACTTGGTGATGCTCCCCCTTCATCGTAGTTTTCTTCTTCTAATGATCCTCCCCCTTCATTTATGCTCATCTCTGAGCTGGTTGCTTCAAAAAGATGGTTGGCCATCAGTGCTAATCCTGAGAAGGGTTTGACTTCAGATTCCGAGGATGAAGATTCATCCTATGTAGCCTTCAGACTCTTGCGTTTGGAGGACGCCGGTCTTCGAGACTTCTCCTTGTCCCTTTTCTTTGGGGCAGTCATCCTTGATGTGCCCTTCTTCGTTGCAATTGTAGCATCGGGCTGTCCTTTTGTTGCATTGATGCTTCTTCGACTGCGATCTAAATTTATTAGTTTTAACAAATTTATTCAACTTCCTTACTAATAATGCCGCTTCAGTTTCGTCGATTAACGCTTCAGAGTCGGGATCGCCCATCTCGACTTGTAGGGCAACATTGAGACTTGACTTCTCTTTAGGTTCTGCAATTTTTGATTCGTGAAGTTCAAAAGTAGAGAATAAACTTTCTAAAGTACTTACCTCAAAGTTCTTAGAGATGTAGTAAACATCTATAAGGAAGCCCACTCTGGAGTTCTTGGGAAGGTGTTGAGCGCATACCGGATAGAATCTCGGTTCGTTACTGGTTTTCCGAGATTGGTCAGTTGAGTTATCAACTCCTTAATTCTCGCTTGGAGTTGCGCTACCTTCTCGCCGTTGTTCATCCGGAGATTCGTAAGCTGAGTCCGAAGGATGTCCCGCTTTGCTAACTTCGCTTCTGAGGTGCGTTCGTGGAGCTCCAGGAATTTTTCCCAGAGGTCTTTAGCGGAGTCGTAGCTTATGATCTGACTTACCTCTTGGGGCGGCAGAACATTAAGCAGGTGGAATTCCACTTTTCCGTTGGCCACGAAATTGGCTTGCTCCTTCTTCGCCCACTGATACTCTTCTTTGTCTTTTGGAGCTGTAAAACCAAATTTCATAGTTAGAAGAATGTCAAAATCTGTTTTAAAAAATACCTCCATTCTTCTTCTCCATGTAGCGAAGTTGTTGGAGTGTATACTAAAAGCCTAGCTTTTGTAAACATTTATTTTGAAATAAAAGAATCACATTGGTCAAGATCTACATTTATTTGTTAAATGTAATTGTTCAATTAATTTATGTAGTAGACAACATGGTATGTGGTGTCACACACAGAAGATTATGTTGACGATTCTTTATAAATTATAAACAGTTGCTCACGACTAAGATGGAAAGGAACAAACCATCGGAATAGTCGTAGTGTAATTATGTATTAGTTTATCTTGATTAATAAATTACACTGGTACACTCTAAGTGTATTGAGTAGGACCATTTAGGTAAGTTCTTTTTGTACTGACTTAATAAAAGAACTAAACCTTAGTTATTATGGAAGTGTGTGCTCTTAATCCTAATATAATAGCAAGCACATATATTTAATATTTTTTTCTTTGACTTATCAAAGGGTGAGGTTTAGCTCGATAAATCAATATGCCCGATAAGTTGAGAAATAATATTACTTATAGTGTGTGTTGTTGATTATAGAAGGAATCTGTGTCCTAATTATCTAGGTTGAGAATGTCCCCAAGAGGAGCTCATAAGGATTGCCATGTTAAACCCGACAGGTGGACTTAGTCCGACATGACAATGAAGTTGAGTGGTACTACTCTTGGAGCTAGATATAAATTAAGTGAGTTGTCAGTAACTTACTTAATTAGTGGACGTTTGTTATCTTAAACACAGGGAGACTAACACACTCATGATAAAAAGGAGCCTATAATGTAATTTGGGATTGGTGCGGTAGTGCGATAATAACTCTCTAGTGGAATGAGTTATTATCGATGAACTTGAGTTGTGTGTTCGGGGGGAGCACGGGATACTCAAGCTCATCGGAAGACCAATATCAATTTCTCCTCTAGGTCCCTGTTGTAGCCTCATTATAACCTCAAGTCCATCCAAATGTAAGACTCTTCTTGGTGTCCAAGAAGTGGGCCGGTTTAATGCTTGGTGACCAAGCAAGGGCCAACCACATCCTCTTCTATAGGGGCCGACACTTTGCTTGGTGACCAAGCATGAAGGGGCCGACCACAATAATTCAAAAAGGGAGGGTTGTTTTGAATTTTTAAAATATTCTCTTTGTAGAAAACTATAAGTTTTAAAAGAGAGATTTTAATTTTCAAAACTTTCCTTATTTAAATTAGGCTACATGTTTTAACAGAGAGTTTTAAAAGTTTTAAAACTTTTCTTTTTTAACCATCCTCATGGTTTAAGAAAAAAAAGGAAGATAAGTTTTAAAATTAAAATTTTTTATCATCATGTTAAAAAAGAAATTTTTATAAGAGAAGTTTTAAATTTTAAAACACGATTTTAATTTTTAGAACTTTCCTTTTTTAACTCATACTTTAGGAAAGAGAGCTTGTAAATTTTATAAGAGGATTTCTTCTTGTAAAATTAAAAAAAATATATATTTCCTTATTGTTGATGTGGTCGCCGGCCACCTTGCTTGGAGCCCAAGCAAGGGGCCGACCAATTATAAAAATAAATCATCATCTAATTAATTTTGTGATTGATTCAATCAAGAGGAAAGAAAAGGAAAATTAAAAGGGAAAAGGAAAAGCTAGAGGAAGATTTTAATTTTTGTAAAAATTCTTTCCTTATTTGCCTTGGGCAACTAATATAAAAGAAGGGGTGAGGAGGCTTCATGAGACACATTTCTTATTCTCTTGCTTGGAGAACCTCAAGTGGCTGGCCCTCTCCCTCTCCCTTCTCTTTTCCCTTTTGCTCTCTTCTCCTTGGTGGTGGTGGTGGCCGGATTTTAGAAGAAGAGGAAGAAGCTTTTGGGTAGTGTTCATCTTGGAGGATCATCGCTCACACGACGTCCAATGCGAGGCGAGGAATACGGCAGAAGATCTTGAGATCACTAGCTTACAAAGAGAAGGTATAACTAGTAGTTTTCTTTCGCATCATACTAGTTATTTTCTTTGTAAGAATTCTAAATACAAGAGGCAATTAGATCTAGTTTATCGAACTTATTTTTCGAGTTTGTGTTTTCTTCTTTTTCGAATTTGTGATCCGATTGTTCTATTTGGTTAACCTACAGTTATTTAAGGAAATTAAATATTAGCTTTCCTTAAAAGATTTTGACTAGGCGGTGGTGGTTGGTCCCATATCCAAGAAGGCCATGTGCCTCGCTATGCAGTCCTGGAAGCCAATTTTGGAAATTAATATTTAATGGAATTAATAACATAGGTGGATTTGAATCAATAGTGTTAAGTTCCGCTTGTGATTCAAATCTAAACCATTAAGAACAGATAAGTTAAATTTGGAATCAATGATGTTAAGTTCCGTCTGCGATTCCTAATTTAACTTCTAAAGAACACAATAGGTTATTTAAGAAAAGGTTCGACACTTGTACAAAAATTTTTGTACAGTGGAACCGGTAAGTTTTCTTAGGACTAACCAACAAAAGTCTCCGCTGAATTTCTAGGGCTGAATGCTTGTTCCGGCCATCGTCTTGATCTTTGTGCTTCAGTCGTCGGTTTGTCCTTCTGAGGTTGTCTGACTCTGATTCCACTTGTTGGTGCAGCGGGGCCGGCAAGAGGGGAGGGGTGAATTGCCTACAAAATAAGAATACCCTCCTCAAACTTTCAACTCTAAAATTATAGCAACAATAATAAGAAAATTAAATAAAGCAGACTAACAGAAAAGAAAGAAGACTCGGCGATTTTGACTTAGTTACAACCAAGAATGTTGTTAATCCAAGGCGATTGGAAAGCGCACTAGAAAAGTCTCCTTCTCTGGAGGCGGAGAAGCTTTTTACACACTAAAAGCTCTTACAAATTGCTAGAAAGTTGTTACAGAGTTGATTGATTAATTTCCTAGCTCCATGGGTCTTTATATAGCTCTTGGAAATCTTATCCCGAGTGTTGAAGGCGCCTCCAAGAGGGTTGAGGGCGCCTCCAAGCAGTTTGACCGGATAAAGCTCTATCAAGTTGTAAATGGTCACGAAGACTGGGTGTAAGGTGCCTCCAATGCCTTTGAAGGCGCCCCAGTCTGAGGCGCCTTCAAGGTGATGGAGGTGCCTTCAACCTGCATGGTATAAATACTGCCTTCAACCTGCATGGTATAAATAGCTTCCAACTTCTCTTTTTCCTCTTCTTCCGAAGCTTCGATCGCTTGGGTGATTTCGGCCAACCGAAATAGGGCTCACCCGAACCCAATTTCCGGCCTTCTCCTCGAGCAGGCTTCTGACCCGGCTTCTCGTCCCTCGAACGCCGCGCACGTTCTTCTCGTCCACCGATGTATTCTTCCACAGCTCTTTCGTCATTCGGACGCACCGAGCCCGTCGGCTCCCTTCCCGTGCCGTCCTTCTCGCTAGTTGCGTCTTCCGCTCGACTTCCTACACTCTTAAGTTCCTGCACACTTAGACACAGGGATCAAATAACAAACATGACCTAATCTAACTTGGTTGATCACAACAAAATACCCACGGGGTCCAATACCTTATAGCTATTTGACGGTTGACTATAAACTAACATCGTGATTTACTTCCCTTCAATAATTTGGGGGCAAATTATGAGGCTCATATGAAATGAACGTAATCAGGAGCGAAGCTAGTATCTTAACTCAGTATAGACAACAATATAATATAATTAGTAAAATAAAATCTTATAATTATAAATTCTACAAAATAATTACCTAACCATTCTTATTTTCGAATATTTAATATTTACAAACTTTTATATGATGACTTAGTTATATATTTCTCTATATATAACCCAACATATTATTTATTTTGAGAATATCAACATAATATTATTGATAAAAATAACGAACACTTTGAAAAAAAAATAAATCTCAATCATTATCTCTCATGCTTTAGAGTTGGTGTTTATATACTTTGTACCAAATTTATAGTATTCATGATATCTTAATTTTTCTTTTACAATGTCGATAATTCATTTAAAATCTACATCTTCCATTAAATATAGATGGAATAAAAATCAAATAAAATTATTGAACTCTGATAAATTAAATGTCTTGTAACCAAAGATTTCAGATATATATGGAGTACCATGCTATTTGTAGAAGACTACACGCGCCTGATCCCTTTCCATATCTTACCGTCGAATAGGTAGACCTGGCAACAACCCAGAAGAGTACAACTAAAACCAAGAGCTTCAGAGAAAGAAGAGGTTGAACTAACCTCCAGATGATAATTAAGATATCTTTCCGTCACTACTATTTATCCGGATGGCATACACTTCATAAAAAGAACAGGTTGAACCAAGCGACGATAGACTTCATAAAAAGAACAGGTTGGACAGATAGATGAAAAAAGATAAATTATGATATCGAACGATTTGACATATTTTTAAAGTAAAACGCTATCATTCATTTCGAGTGGTTAATATCGTTAGCCAACAGATCTAACGGCAAAATTCAATAACATATTTTAAACCTATTAAAAAATAATCCCAACACCTATTAAAACATATATCATGCAATACCGTCAAGTCATAGTCACAAGGGCAATTGACATACTTTTCCGTAAAAAATCTGATCCTGAATACTTCATCAACTTATTCGGACAGCGACTCGATTATCTTATCCTAATTGATAATCTTATTTATCAGAGCTGTTGAAATATAATCATCATCCTTCAATTAATCGAGTGTTCCATTAATTGTGAGATTAAAAAGGTGGAGCACCCGATCGATGGGTCGGTCATTGAAGGCGTCCGACCGGAGGTAGTTCCTCTTCATCAGCTCGAACCAACTAGACTCGGTTCCCTGGTAGGATTCCAGGGCCGCCCAGGAGGTTTCCAAGTCTGCCTTCGGCATTGCCAGCTCTGTATCTTTGGCATCGAGCTGGGCATTCACTGCAGATCGATCGGCCAACCTGTCTTAACGCTGAACATTTAGCGAGGCCTCTGTCTCCTTCAGTTTCTGAGCCAACACCTGAAACTCTTTATTTTTGATCTCCAAATCTTCGATAGCTCGAAGCTTCCTGATATTGGCCGAGTGGATCTTGGACTCGAAGGAGCTGACATGTTTATTAAGATGAACCAATTGCGTAGCCTGCTCGACGCTTTTGCCCTTCTCTGCTTCCAACAGCTCGAAGCTCTTCTTCATATCAGCCTTTAGTTGGGCCATTTCGGCACTCATCTGCTCCATACGCGCCTGAGAAGTCGCCTCCTAGCCGCTCGGGGAGTGTAGCTGCTGGACTTCGTGTTCTAGATATGCGAGCCTATGACATATGACCAGACTCTCTACCCATTATTGCGAAGATATTAAAATTGCAGGAGCCGAACGGATGTAAAGAAGAAAAGAAAGGTACAACGTATCTACCCCAGTGGACATCTAGGTGCGACTGAAGCGATAATCATGCACGAGCTCATGCATCAACCCATATCTGTGTGAGCGGCCCTTGGATCCTTATTTGGTGTTTGGGGGTGAGGGACGCTAGGTCGTCCGCACTGCGGTACTTGTCCGTCGGCAAATGGATGATTGCTATTATTTGCCTCTGGCTGCTCAAGCTACAGGGGTCTGAAGTCGCCTTGCCAGAAGATCGGGACGTTGGAACTGGTCGGATGCGGGGCACTTGCGCCGCTGGCAAAGGTGATGGCATGAACGTGAGCGACGACGTGCAAATCGTCCCTTGAGGCAGCTTGGACAGCGATGGTATCCGGTCAGATGATATGGACGCAAGGAGTTCCGTGATTCCTTGCTCGAGAGGCGGAAGTGAGCACCCCGCTCAGAGGAGGGTCGAGAGACGACCGTTGTTGGGGTCTGCAAGGCAGAGGTTGCAGATCGGGAGGACCCCTCTGCTCGACATCTCTTTCGTAGTCGTAGGAGTTCTGCGGAGGTAGTTGACTCCGAAACTACCGCGATCGGAATCATCGACGACCGCTCGAGCGGGAGGTCAGTAGTAGTTGCCGCTCCACTAGCTGTTGTCTGGCTAGTTTCCCCTCTACTCCCCAGCACTTGTGTTCCCTCATCGTCGCCAAGATGATGCTCGTGGGAGTCGACTGGCTGCAAGCCGTGGCTCTCCAGCTCGGCCATGGCCGCAGCATTGATCTCTGCATCCGTGAGCTCGCACTTGCTGGCCAAACACACTCACAACATGATTTGACCTACATAAAAGAAGGAAAAATTAGTTAGATTCAAAGGTTGGGAGAAGAAAGAGCATACCTAGGCTGGATGAAAGCTTCGTACGGATCGGGCTCAAGCCGAACACATAGAGGATGTTAGGATGCATACTAAAAGCCTAACTTTTTGTATGAACATTTATTTTGAAATAAGAATCACATTGGTCAAATGTCTGCATTTATGTTAAATGTAGTTGTCCATTTAATTTGTATTGTAGATAACATGGTGTGTGGTGCCACATAGAAGATCATGTTATCAATTCCTTATAAATTATAAATAGTAGCTCACAACCAAGATAGAATGAGACAAACTATTGGAATGGTTGTAGTGTAATTTATTATTAGTTTACCTTGACTATAAAATTACACTAGTACACTATGAGTGTATTGAGTAGGACCATTTGAAGTTGTTTCTTTTTATACTGACTACAAAAAAGAACAAAACCTCTGTTATTATGGATGTGCGTACTCTTAATCCGGATACAGTAATAAGCACGTATACTTAGTATTTATTTCTTTAATTTATCAATGGATGAGATTTAGCTTATTAAATCAATAGGTCCGATAAGTTGGGAAATGATATTATTTATATGGTGTGTTGTTGATTATAGAAGGAAATTGTGTCCTAGTAATCTAGGTTGATGATATCCCCTTGAGGAGCTCATAAGGATTGTCATGTAAACACTGCAGGTGGACTTAATCCGACATGACAATAAAGTTGAGTGATACTACTCTTGGAGCTAGATATTAATTAAGTGAGTTGTCAGTAACTCATTTAATTAGTGGACATTCAATATCTTAAACACAGGGAGATTAATGCACTCATGATAAGAAGGAGCCCATAATGTAATTTGGGCTTGATGCGGTAGTTTAATAATAACTCTTTAGTGGTATGAGTTATTATTGATGAACTTGAGTTGGGTGTTCGGGACGAACACAGGAAGCTCAAGCTCATCGGGAGACCAAAACTAATTTCTCCTCTCGGTCCCTGTTGTAGTTGTTGGTGCAATTTCCATTAGGTCAAGGTTGACCTAGTTGACCAAGCGTAAACCTTGGTCATGGTTTCGATGTTTGACAATACAGAAAGACATGTAGACATGGACAATGCAGGTGCAGTTGTCCATGCGGAGAGATACTGATCAGGGTCTGATCAGGTTGGATGAAGAAGAGTCAAGTAGGTCAAGGTTGACCAGATACTTGACTGGGAAGTCCTAACTGGGATGTTAGGCAGTTCGGGAAATCCTGGTGAGTGAAGCCAGGTGAAAATCCTAGTGAGTGAAGCTAGGTGAAAGTGAAAGTCCTGGTGAGTGAAGCCAGGCAGTTGGAGAAAGTCCTGGTGAGTGAAGCCAGGCAGATGGGAAACCCTGGTGAGTGAAGCCAGGTAAAAGACCTAGTGAGTGAAGCTAGGCAGTTTGGAAGTCCTGGTGAGTGAAGCCAGGCAAGGGAAATCCAAGTGGGTCAAGGTTGACCAGACATCTGGTGAAAAGTCCAAGCAAGGAGCTTGGCACGGGAAAAGTCCAAGTATGGAGACTTGGCACGGAGAAGACCAAGATGGAGACTTGGCATGGAAAGTCGGAGAGGGCTCGGTAGCTCGTTCTCCGGACTGTGGTCAGAGAGGGCTCGGTAGCTCGTTCTCTGGACCGGACGAAGTCGGAGAGGGCTCGGTAGCTCGTTCTCCAGACTGTGGTCAGAGAGGGCTCGGTAGCTCGTTCTCTGGACCGGACGAAGTCGGAGAGGGCTCGGTAGCTCGTTCTCCGGACTGTGGTCAGAGAGGGCTCGGTATCTCGTTCTCTGGACCGGACGAAGTCGGAGAGGGCTCGGTAGCTCGTTCTCAGGACCAAGTAGGGTTTAGGGCTGGGAGCTCTAAACCTGGATCGATCTGGTGACCGATCCAGTGATACGCTGGGGTATCTGATCGGTCTGGTGACCGATCAATAACCAAACAGAAGTATTCTGTTGCTTATCTGATCGGTCAGTAGACCGATCAGTGATCGATCAGTAGACGATCAGAAGGAGATCACCTTCGGGAGGGAAAGGACCTGATCGGTCATGGGACCGATCAGGGAAGGACCTGATCGGTCTCCATGACCGATCAGGGAAGGGCCTGATCGGTCTTGTGACCGATCAGGACCCTTGTGGACCGATCAGGAGAAAGGCTGATCGGTCCACATCCTAGCCGTTGCGTAGCAACGGCTAGTTTCTTCTGTGTCTTCTTCGCAGGTTATAAAAGGAGTTCGAGGGCTTGTACAGTAAGTTACTTCTTCTTCTTCCTGCTGAGTTCTACTGAGCTCTCGCTGCCGAAGCTTCGGGTGAGCTTCCTGCTGGTTTTCTAGCTGAGCTTGGATCCGAGAAGTTGCTGCTTCATCAGGATTCCAGTCGGCAACGAGAAGGCAAGCAAAGGGTTTTACATTTCGATTGTTCTTGTTTGCTTTCTCTACTGTTGTACTCCTTATAGCTGTTGCAAAGAGATTGTGGCGAGGTTTCTCCACCCACAAGGAGTATTTATTAGCCGGTTCTCCGGGGACTCATCCACCGACGGATTGATAGGGCTCGTCCACCTTACGGACACGCCGAGGAGTAGGAGTGTATCTCCGAACCTCGTTGCATCGACGAGTTTGAGGTTTGCTATTCTCCGTTGTCGTTTCTATTGTTTATTTCCGCTGCGCTAACCTTGATTTGTAGAAAGAAACGAGCGAATTTGGGGTCGGCTATTCACACCCCCCTCTCTAGCCGCGACCATCGATCCTAACAAGTGGTATCAGAGTGAGGTTGCTCTTCGTCGGATTAACACCCGAGGGAGCACAAGCTAGAGATGGATCAACTCGGAGAAGACATCACCATTCCACCTTTCTATGACCGCGACGACTTCGCGTTTTGGAAAGTAAGAATGAAGTACTTTCTTATGACTAACCTAGAAAATTGGAGGTGTGTGCAATTAGGTTTTACTCCTCCAGTGGATAAAGAAGGAGAACTTTTGGAGAAGAAGGAGTGGACGAAGGAGCAAATCCACCAATCAACTATCAATGATGAGGTAACGAAAATCTTTGAATTTTCTTTACCTAATGATGTTTTGTGTAGGATAGGTGGATATAACGATGCCAAGGAGTTGTGGAACAACTTGGCAAGGTTCCATGAGGAGAACTCCACTTCAAGTCATGAAGAGGAGTCAAGTGAGTCAAGTAGCTCACTTCAGGGAAGAATGGATTTAGAAGTTGAGGGCCACTCAACATGTAAAGAGGAGGAGAGTTCTTCTTCAAGTTCGGAGCAAGAAGAAGAAGCTTCTACCTCCAGAAGGGATGAAGGAGAGAGCGTTCATCCATCCTCAACTCTAGGTAACTCAAGCCATTTAGTTTCTAGCAAATTACACATAATGTGCTTTGAGTGTAGGGAATTTGGACATTACAAGAGTAAATGTCCAAAGAGGGTTAGAAAGACTCCACCGGCGCCAAAGGTCAAGGAAGCCGGAGTCCCAACACGCAAGGGCAAGGAGCACGTGGTGTGCTTCCAATGCAAGCGAAGGGGACACTATAGGAGCCAATGTCCGAGGGGGAGGCAATCTCACAAGGACAAGAGACCGAGCACATCGATAGGGGGAGCTAAGGCAAACCCTAAGGTAATCTCTAAGGCACATTATTGCAATACTAGTAAGATGCATGCTAGTAGTTTGATTGCAATTGACAATAATGATAAGCATGATAATTATAGAAATCGATACACATGCTTAGGTGCCAAACATGTGAGCCTAGATAAGGATAACACTAGGAAAGCCAACCCTAGGATCAACTCATCTAAGGTTAAGGGAAACCTAGATAGGAATCCCAAAACTACTAGACATATGCCTAGGAGTACCTCAAAGAACAATGACAAATTAAAAATTGAAGTATTAGAGAAGGAGAATCAAGTCTTGAGGTCAAGACTTGATACTTTGGAAAAGGCTCTTAAGAACTTGGAGAAGTCATCACTAGGGTCTAAGGGTCAAAAACCCAAGTCCAAGGACATGAAAGGTATGGGTCACAAACCTAAGTCCCAAGTGGCCAAGCCCACTTATCACAATGTTCCATTCGATTATGGAACAAGACCTAGGGCTAGAAAGACCATCACCAAGGTCACAAGGAGGGTCACCCCTAGAGTTGATCTTGATGAGCCCCAAATGACCAAGGCTTCAAAGCCTAGGAGGGTCATTAGAAGGGTTGCTAGGGAAGTCATCCCTAGTGAATACTTAGTGAACCCAATGAGCTCCAATAGGTATTGGGTTCCTAAGAGCGTGATTCCATCACGCTAGATGGTTTAGGGTGTGCCAACCTTACTTGAATAGGTAATTAACCTAATCATGGCAAAAGGTGGCACTTTAGGATTTTTCAAGGTGTGATCAAGCCTTGAAAATGAAATGGAAAGCTATTCCTAAGGTGTTTAGGATGTGCCAATCACAATTGAAGAGTTTTCTATGGTCAATCTAATTGGCACATAATGATCTAAAAATCTTTGATATATGATTTTAGGTCTATTACTCTTAGGAATATAGAACCTATGGTAAAATGATCAAAACTGTCAAAAATGGCAACTAAGGCTAGAATTAGGTATTTCCTATACCTTTACATGTTATTTGTCATATATTGTTTGTCATATGCCATGTCATGACATCATATTTATTTTATGATCATTCAAAATGTCATGATAATGCTTAGGTAGGTTAAATGTCATGCTTTATTTAAGTTTCGTACTTTATGCCATGACATCATGACACTGGCACATGTTATTATGTATGATATCATTTTATGTCATGTCATCTTCTCTTGCATTTATAATCAATGAAATTGATTTAAGGTTAAAAACACAATTTGATATGGAGATCAAATGGATGTTTAGAAAATGCATGAGACCTTAGCCTAAGATAACCTAAACCCATATCTCACATCAAAATTGACTTGGATGTGTTTGATACACCTTAGATGTGTGTGAGATATTAGGATGATGAGTTAGGAACAAGGTGCATAGTTCTTGTACCTAGATGAGCCTAATTCAAAATTGGGGATCATAGGGAAAGCTTATGTACAAGTCATGTACATTTAGCCCTAAGATTGTGGTCCTAAATTAAATGGTTTAAAATCATTTCAAAATTGATTTTAAAAACCTTGATGAAGTTTTTCTAGTGATAGCATTCATCATTGAGCAAAGTGATACAAAATGAGTTAACTTTGATCTATTTCAAAGACTTGTGAACTTTGTATCAAGATTGAAAAATGGAAGCTATTTTCATAGAAAACTATTTTTCCATGATAGTATATGTTATGAGGAATGTATCCTTAAAATTTCATAATTTTTGGAAATTCTCTGTAATTTTCTAGAGGTTTCTGAATTTCATGGAGAGAAATCAGAACTTATCAAACCTTTATCAGGTTTGTGGACCGATCAGAAGGGTTTCTGATCGGTCCAGGGGAGCCTGGATCGGTCACCGATCCAGGGAGCCTGATCGGTCCGGTCGTGCCAACCTGCTGAATTTCGACTGTTTGTCTGAAATTGCAGCTATGGGAGTGGTGCTTTAGAGTTCTAAAAGTTTGAAACTCTCCAAGACATTGTTGGTGCAATGGTCAAGGGGGAGTTGACCTTTAGGGGGAGTTTTACCTATTAGTCAAGGAGGAGTTGACTCTTAGGGGGAGTTTTTACTCGTCGAAATTTTTGAGGATGAGTGATATGGGATTATCACTAAGTTAATTGTTGAATTTAGTTTCAAGGGGGAAATTAAGGGTTTCAATGAAAGGTATGGGACTTTCATTAGGAAGAAACTCTTGACCTTGATTCACTCCTTTTGATGTGTGTCAAAAAGGGGAAGAATGTCTAGAGAATGTTCAAGGAAGAACATTGGAGTTAGTGGGAGAGTTTGTTGATCACGACGAGTGAAGTTGTGAACAACGATAACTTACTCTTCAGGGGGAGAGTTTGTTGATGTGTGCCAATAGGGGGAGAATGAAGGGTTTAAGTTAGGCCTTCATTATCTAAGAAGGAGGTTGCCTTCTTAGAAGGAAAATGTAAGGTTGTAACTTATGTTTCATTACCTAGTGGCATGAGGAAAGTTGAGGCTATTGGATTAGCCTAACTTAAAGGTATTGTCAAACATCAAAAAGGGGGAGATTGTTGGTGCAATTTCCAGTAGGTCAAGGTTGACCTAGTTGACCAAGCGTAAACCTTGGTCATGGTTTCGATGTTTGACAATACAGAAAGACATGTAGACATGGACAATGCAGGTGCAGTTGTCCATGCGGAGAGATACTGATCAGGGTCTGATCAGGTTGGATGAAGAAGAGTCAAGTAGGTCAAGGTTGACCGGATACTTGACTGGGAAGTCCTAACTGGGATGTTAGGCAGTTCGGGAAATCCTGGTGAGCGAAGCCAGGTGAAAATCCTAGTGAGTGAAGCTAGGTGAAAGTGAAAGTCCTGGTGAGTGAAGCCAGGCAGTTGGAGAAAGTCCTGGTGAGTGAAGTCAGGCAGATGGGAAACCCTGGTGAGTGAAGCCAGGTAAAAGACCTAGTGAGTGAAGCTAGGCAGTTTGGAAGTCCTGGTGAGTGAAGCCAGGCAAGGGAAATCCAAGTGGGTCAAGGTTGACCAGACATCTGGTGAAAAGTCCAAGCAGGGAGCTTGGCACGGGAAAAGTCCAAGTATGGAGACTTGGCACGGAGAAGACCAAGATGGAGACTTGGCACGGAAAGTCGGAGAGAGCTCGGTAGCTCGTTCTCCGGACTGTGGTCAGAGAGGGCTCGGTAGCTCGTTCTCTGGACCGGACGAAGTCGGAGAGGGCTCGGTAGCTCGTTCTCCGGACTGTGGTCAGAGAGGGCTCGGTAGCTCATTCTCTGGACCGGACGAAGTCGGAGAGGGCTCGGTAGCTCGTTCTCCGGACTGTGGTCAGAGAGGGCTCGGTAGCTCGTTCTCTGGACCGGACGAAGTCGGAGAGGGCTCGGTAGCTCGTTCTCAGGACCAAGTAGGGTTTAGGGCTGGGAGCTCTAAACCTGGATCGATCTGGTGACCGATCCAGTGATACGCTGGGGTATCTGATCGGTCTGGTGACCGATCAATAACCAAACAGAAGTATTCTGTTGCTTATCTGATCGGTCAGTAGACCGATCAGTGATCGATCAGTAGACGATCAGAAGGAGATCACCTTCGGGAGGGAAAGGACCTGATCGGTCTCCATGACCGATCAGGGAAGGGCCTGATCGGTCTTGTGACCGATCAGGACCCTTGTGGACCGATCAGGAGAAAGGCTGATCGGTCCACATCCTAGCCGTTGCGTAGCAACGGCTAGTTTCTTCTGTGTCTTCTTCGCAGGTTATAAAAGGAGTTCGAGGGCTTGTACAGTAAGTTACTTCTTCTTCTTCCTGCTGAGTTCTGCTGAGCTCTCGCTGCCAAAGCTTCAGGTGAGCTTCCTGCTGGTTTTCTAGCTGAGCTTGGATCCGAGAAGTTGCTGCTTCATCAGGATTCCAGTCGGCAACGAGAAGGCAAGCAAAGGGTTTTACATTTCGATTGTTCTTGTTTGCTTTCTCTACTGTTGTACTCCTTATAGCTGTTGCAAAGAGATTGTGGCGAGGTTTCTCCACCCACAAGGAGTATTTATTAGCCGGTTCTCCGGGGACTCATCCACCGACGGATTGATAGGGCTCGTCCACCTTACGGACACGCCGAGGAGTAGGAGTGTATCTCCGAACCTCGTTACATCGACGAGTTTGAGGTTTGCTATTCTCCGTTGTTATTTCTATTGTTTATTTCCGCTGCGCTAACCTTGATTTGTAAAAAGAAATGAGCGAATTTGGGGTCGGCTATTCACACCCCCCTCTCTAGCCGCGACCATTGATCCTAACAGTAGTCTCTATAAATCCTTGTATCCATAAAGTCCACTTCTTACCCAAGTAATGGGTCGACCACATCCTTGCTTGGAGCAAAGGGGGCCGACCAAGCATTAGCTTGGAGCTCAAGAGGTGGCCGGCCAAGCCATGATTGGTGTCCAAGCATGGGGCTGACCACACCATTAGAACTAAAGGGAGATTTTATTTTTTGTTAAAATCTTTCCTTTTGTAGCCATTCATGAAGGGATTTAAAAGAGAAATTTTAATTTTAAAATTTTCTTTTATAGCCATCCTCATGGTTTTAAAAGAGAGTTTTAAAATTTTAAAATCTTTCCTTTTATAGCTATCTACAAAGGATTAAAGAAAGATTTTAATTTTGTTAAAATCTTTTCTTATTGGTAGTTATCTATAATGCTTAAAAGAGAGATTTTAGTTTTTGATAAAACTTTTTTTAACCATGATTTAAAAAGAGAAGTTTTAATTAATCTTTCCTTTTTTTTGTAGTTGTCTACATGTTTTAAAAGAGAGAGATTAATTTTAAAACTTTCCTTTTGTTGCCATGTACAATAGGAAATTTAAAAGAGAGATATTTTAATTGTTGTTAAAATTTCCTTTTTAAAAGGGGAGGCCACAAATAAGGAAGTTTTAATTATGTTTAAAACTTTCCTTTTTTGTCATGACCAAAGATTATAAAAGAGAGGAAGAGGGTGACTTCATATACAACATAAGCCTTGCCTTCTCTTCTATTTTCCTTGTGGCCGAAACTCTCGCTTGTGGCCGGCTCCTCTTCTTTTCTTTGAGGCCGACCTTTGCTTCTCTTCTTTCTCCTTGTTTTCTTTCTCTCAAGGCCGGTGACACATCAAAGAAGTTGCATCTCCTTGGTGGCCGACTACTCAGAGGAGAAGAAGAAGAGAAGGTAGTTTCCTATTTTGGCATCCCTTGGTGGCTCGAGACTCTTGGAGGAGAAGAAGTGGTTCGGGTGGATTCCATCTTGGTAGATCGTTGCCCACACAACGTCCAAGAGGAGGAGAGGAATACAACAGAAGATCAAGAGGTCTTTAGCTACAAAGAAAGGTATAACTAATTAATGGTTTCTGCTTTGCATTAATTAGTTAGTTTTCTTTACATGGATTCTGAAACACCAACACAAGAGGCTAGCGATTTTATGTTTCGATTTCGGACTATCAATTTTGTATTTTGATTTTGCGTTTCGATCTTGTGTTTCTATTGTGGTCTTTGTAGTTAAACCTAGGGTTACTGTAAGAAGTTAAATATTCAATTTCTTTGAAAGACTTTGTCTAGGAAGTGATGGATGATCCCATAATCAAGAAGGCCTAGTGCCTCACCATGTTTAACCTGGAAGCCAATCTTTGAAATATATATTTAATCAACTTCTATAATATGGTTTAACTTAGGAAGATTACATCGGTTAAAGTTGGAGTAAAAATGTTAAGTATCGTTTCCAATCCAAGTTTAACTTCTGAAGAGCAACTTGGATTAATAATGTTAAGCATCGTTTGCAATCCAAGTTTAACTTCAGTAGAGCACATGGGTAGCTAGGTTAAGTTCTGTACTTGTACAAATTTTTGTACAGGAGAAACAGAATGGAATCTAAGTGTAGCAACCAACAGAGGATGCCCTCTAGTAGCAACTTGTGGATGTGGTATTTTTGACCGGCCAAGCTTGAAGCTGCGTGGAGATAGTCTGATCGACTTTTGTACTTCTTGAGATCCAGAGGGTTCGACACTTCTAGCTGCCAGCTGGTTGAGAAATCTGGCCGCTCAGGAAAACGTACGAAGAAAAAGTAGTCTCTCCAATGCTTGTTGGAGGACGACATCTTATCAAAGAAGACTAAGCTCACTCGGGCTTGGAAGAGAAAATTCCTCAGCTCGGACAATTTCGGATAATAGAAATAATGAAATAGCCGAGGAGTCAGAGGAATATCGTGCAGGCGGAACAGGACAATGACTCCACACAGCAGCCGAAAGGAGTTTGACACTAATTGATGGAGATAAATGTGAAAAATTTACAAATTGCGGGGAAAAAGGGGTGAACTGGGAATCGCAGACCAGTGGTGAATTGATGCCTAAAGAAGCATAAAAAATCTGGTGGTGGTTCATGTGGCCGGTCGGAAGTAGAAGGAAGAACGATTCGACAACCAGAGGGAAATTCATAAGCAGATTTCAAACTCTTAGCGTCACCCTCGTCGAACCTGGACTCGGTGGAGTTGTACCAGAGCCTAGGGACGGAGGCGGGGAGTTGGGAAGAGCTTTCCATCGAAAACAATGAGGATGACGAAGAATAACGAAGATATTTGAGTGAAAAGATGAGGAGTCTTACAGGAAGGATCGTCGGAGAAGTAGGCGAAGCGAAACGTCTTCGGGAAGCTCGAAGACGAAGGAACGCGATGTGAGGAAGACGGTGAAGCACGTGTGGTTTATAAACCTTACGACCGATCATCCTAGACCGCCCGGTCCATGGTTGAGAAAAATTAGGTGGAGATCTGGCCATCGAATTTGAAAAGGCACCTGTTACGTCGTCAGTGGATATTCGCCTATCACGTCAAATGTGCGGCGGTAGAAAGGAGGGCATGTGGTGCTCAATCACCGGACGACATTAATGAGGCTTAATTAAAAGGTATGGTGTGTGCTCGACCATAATGATCAGAGATTTGCATAGTCTTCGAGCAATCTGGATGACGTCAAGGTGCTCGGCCGAGGAGCTCAAGAAAAGGAAAAGGAATTGTTTTGCCAAGTGTTGTCGTCCATTGCCCGAGCGACACGGATAAACGATTATCATACAGCCGAATGGCTGAAGCACAGGTTGCTTTGAAAGATTGGGCCGAGCGGCGGTGGTATACCTAGTAGTATGGCAATGCGAAGTCGAATGACAAAGGCGTGCGAGCCATCGAAGACTCTACTAGTCCATGTTGGTGCAATATTCCCCAGGTCAAGGTTGACCGTGTTGACTGAGCTTGAATTGAGTCAAGCTCAAGTCTTGATGTTGTGGTTTCGATGTTTGACAATACATGTAGTCAATACATGAAGATTGTAGATGCAATTGTTCATGTGTGAAGAAGAGCCAAGTAGGTCAAGATTGACTGGATACTTGACGAGAAACCCTGGTGAGTGAAGCCAGGTGAAAGTCCTAGTGAGTGAAGCTAGGCAGAAGAGAAGTCCTGGTGAGTGAAGCCAGGTGAAAGTCCTAGTGAGTGAAGCTAGGCAGAAGGGAAGTCCTGGTGAGTGAAGCCAGGTGAAAGTCCTAGTGAGTGAAGCTAGGCAGAAGAGAAATCCTGGTAAGTAAAGCCAGGTGAAAGACCTAGTGAGTGAAGCTAGGTAGAAGGGAAGTCCTGGTGAGTGAAGCCAGGCAGACATGAAGTCCTGGTGAGTGAAGCCAGACAGACATGAAGTCCTAGTGAGTGAAGCTAGGCAGAAGGGAAGTCCAAGTAGGTCAAAGGGATTGACCGGATACTTGACACAAGGAAAATCGAGATGGATCAAGGATGATCGGACATCTGGTGTTGGGAAGCCCAAGTAGGTCAAAGGGATTGACCGGATACTTGGCACGGGAAATCCAAGTGGATCAAGGTTGATCGGAAATCTAGGTAAAAGTCCTAGTGAGTGAAGCTAGGAAGAAGAGAAATCCTGGTGAGTAAAGTCAGGTGAAAGACCTAGTGAGTGAAGCTAGGCAGAAGGGAAGTCCTGGTGAGTGAAGCCAGGCAGACATGAAGTCCTGGTGAGTGAAGCCAGACATGCATGAAATCCTAGTGAGTGAAGCTAGGCAGAAGGGAAGTCCAAGTAGGTCAAAGGGATTGACCGGATACTTAGCACAAGGAAAATCCAGATGGATCAAGGATGATCGGACATCTGGTGTTGGGAAGCCCAAGTAGGTCAAAGGGATTGATTGGATACTTGGCACGGAAAATCTAGGTGGATCAAGGTTGATCGGACACCTGGTGAAGATAAGTCCAAGTGGGTCAAGGTTGACCGGACACTTGGTGAGCGAGTTCTAGCAGGTCAAGGGTGACCGGATGCTAGGCATAATGTACCAACAGGTCATAGGTGACCAGATGTTGGTTTAAGGGGCTTTGAACTTAATTTTGGGCAAAATCAAGGAGCTGGATCGATCAGCCGATCGATTGGCTCATGCCCAATCGATCGGCCGATCAATTAGGTGAGTCCCAACGACAAGCTTCCTCCCATTCGATCAGTGGATCGATTGGGGAGAGGTGTTGCGCGAACAGAACAACTCTGGATCGATCGGCCGATCGATCCAGAGCCCCCAATCGATCAGTGGATCGATTGGGAGGTGTGATTTCGCACGATAAGCCCTGGATCGATCAACCGATCGATCCAGGCAATTCTCGAGAACACAGAGGCGCTCTGGATCGATCGACCGATCGATCCAAAGCCTCCCTGATCGATTGGGAGCAATCCAATCGATCGGGATCCGACCGTTGGCATCATATTTAGCTGCAGGCGTTCGATTCCTTCGGTACAACTTACGACATTCATCTCAGATCTTCACCAGCGACTCCACATCATCTCTCTGAAGTTTAGATCGCCAGTTCTTGAAGGTTCTTGAAAGTTTTCCAAGTCAAGAGGCGGATCAAAAGTAAGAAGGAGAAACTAGGGTTAGGGTTTTCAGTTGTCAAACCTATAAGAATTCTTGTATTTGTTTACCCCTTGTTTTCTTCTTGTACTGAGAGTTTTGTAGGGCTTCTCCGCCTTCGGTAGTTACCGAAAAGGAGTGTTTTATTAGTGGAGGGTGCGTGAGTGTGTAGATCCTTGGATTAGTCACCTCTTGTGAGGTGGATACCAAGTAAATCCTCTTGTTAGCGTTGTGTATTGTGTTTCTTTGTATTTCCGCTGCATATCTTGAAGAAACAAGCAACGAAGAGCAAGACAAGCGCATCGAGCTATTCACCCCCCTGTTAGGACCTTGACGTTCGCTAGAGGGGGGTGAATAACGTCTCACCCAAATCGTCACTTCCTACAATGGTTAGTGTGCACAGCGGAAATACAAGATAAACACTAACAATAGAAAGCAAACCTAACACGTTGATTTAACGTGGTTCGGAGATAAAGCTCCTACTCCACGGCTGTCCGTAAGGTGGACGATCCCGATCCGTCGGTGGATGATTCCCCGGAGAACTTCCGGCTAGCTCGCGTAGCTCCTTGTGGGTGGAGAAATCTCGCCACAACCTCGTATAAGCACGCTAGATCACTTGGTCACTTGGAGACTCTAATTAGGGTTAACCACCACTAATTTCGTCAACTTCAACCAAGCTTCCAATGCTTGGTTATATAGGCCACGGGTTAGAAAACTCCGCCTACCAGTCGACTGCCAAAACATGCAGTCGACTGCCCTTCGTGGAAATTCGACCGTTGCAGCCCAACGGCTCGATACCAACCCTCTGTTCGCTACCAGTCGACTGCACCAATCGACTGATGAAACCACCAGTCGACTGCTACAGTACTACTACAGTAACGCTACAATACTGCTACAGTAAACCCTAATTTTGGGATTTTACCTCGAGTACATTCACTCAGCACTTGTTCTCGCCCGACCAACCTAGACCTAGCCTTCTAGCCTCCTCCATCAGCCTTGCGTCCGTCGGATGCCTCCCCATCCTTCACGTATTGCCTTCTGGAGCTTCCATCGGCCTTGTCATTGTTGTCGGGTCTTTCTTTGCCAAGAGGTCGTGCCTCCGGGACTTCATCCATTGCCAAGTCACACTTGGACTTACGTTGCCAAGACTACATGCTTGGACTTACACCGCCAAGACTCATCCTTGGACTTTCCTCCTTTGCCAAGATCACACTTGGACTTACGTTGCCAAGACTACATGCTTGGACTTACACCGCCAAGACTCACCCTTGGACTTTCTTTGTTGTACCTGTATCCTGCACACTCACAATGCATATCAAATACAACAATAAACCTAACTTAAACTTTTGCCCAAACATCAAAACCTAGGGTACCCAGATTGCTCCAACAATCTCCCCCTTTTTGATGTTTAGCAACCCGTTTAAGTTAGGGAAACAATATAGCAATACATATGCAAATAAATATATGTAATCTACACATACATAAATCATGGAACCTAATCCTAGGCTCCCCCTTCACCTAAGCTCCCCCTTGAGCTAGGATTTCTTGCAAAGGTAAACTTCTCCCCTTTTGCTAATAAATGAGCAATCGCTCCTCCTTCACCTAAGCTCCCCCTTGAGCTAGGATTTCTTGCAAAGGTATGTAAGTTTCCCACTTAAACCTAACCTTCTCCCCCTTTGCCATACATCAAAAAGAGCTCCAACAATATCCCAATTATTGGACTATTTGACTTCTAATGAACATAAACATCATGTATTAATCCCCCATAAGATTATATACATGTTCACCACTTTTTTGGTCATTTTCTAATGCTTGAAAAACATTTTCAGACCGTATCAGTCGACTGCTATAAGTACCAGTCGACTGCCATCGTCAAAATGAGCTTATAGAGACATTCTGTGCTCATGAACAATGTTACCAGTCGACTGGTAAAACCAGCAGTCGACTGGCCTCGTCAAAATGAGCTTACAGAGGTCCTCTGTGCTGAAAATTACTGTTACCAGTCGACTGGTACTCTTTTTGGGCAAAAATCAGCCTTTTTTATCCACTTTCAGAAATACGCCAAAAATTCCACAGACCTCCAAAAAATTCCAAATTTTGTGGAGAGGTCTATTTTATCCATGTCTACTTGGGAAAAATATATATAAAAATATATTTATCACAGATCCCAAAATTGACATAAAATTCAAAACTATCTAAATGGTTCAATTGAACCTTGACCTAAAGTCCTAGTTTTGGCTTCCTCTTGATGTATCTGCCCATACTAAACCATAATGCATCCCTAGCATTAGTTTATATGACATATATATATCAAAAACTAATTTTCATGCAATATGAACCCAATTCATATTTCCATGCACGAAACATATCCCAATTGTGCCAACCCACTGGGTTAGAGGCTTAAGTCTGTCTCCTAACCACTTGACACATTTGATAACTCATCTACCATGGGTCCCAAAGGCTCTTCCTAACCTTAGGAATCTTAACCTTAGTCACCTCCCTTGGTGACTCATCCACTATGGATAGGCCACTTCGGTGCATCTCGGGTGATACTTGGCCTACAAAAATCACATTCTTAACCTTAGACACATTGTCATTGGTTAATTTCTTCTTGTCCTTAACCTTGGACATCCCATCCTTGCCATAATTATATGTCACCCTAGCATATTCCTTCTTATTGGCCTTAGATGACTCTCCCTTATCCTTGGTCACACCTCCCTTACCAATGTCATGTGCTACCTTAGCATTTGACCTCCTTTTGGTCTTGGAGGGACCTAATTTGATATTTTTGGGTCTTTGACCACCCAAATGTTGGTGCGGGAAGCATCTAACGATCGAACCTGAGTTTTGATAATGGCAAAGGACTCAAAGTTAAGGTGTGTTGTGATCTAACATGTTGAATGAGTATTTCAGGAAAAGTCCTAACTGCGGTTAGGCAGGTGAAAAACCCTAGGGGGTGGTAACCCTAGGTCCTAGGGGGTGGTAACCCTAGGTGGAGAAAAGTCTTAGCTGCGGTTAGGCAAAGGGAAAAACCCTAGGGGGTGGTAACCCTAGGTCATAGGGGGTGGTAACCCTATGCGGAAAGTCGTGGCAGGTCGATGGCTTCAGGCAAAAGTCCTAGGGGGTGGTAACCCTAGGTGGAAAGTCCTGGTGTCGCGAACCAGGTGAAAGACTGGACTAGCCAGGAAGCGGATGTCCAGCAGAAAGTCCGGAAGCGTCGAGTGCTGAGCAAAAGTCCAGTCGATCTGGAGGATCGCACTGGCAATAGGTAAATCTCCTGAGTGGAGTAGGTGAGGATGTGTTCCCCGTAGAGGGAACAGTAGGCGTCGGGTCGACCTAGGGTTTCCGGGGGGAAACCTGAAGTCAGACCCGGACAGTTCGAATGCTGTCAAAACTTTCATTATTATCATTCATTATGTTTCTGTGCTAACTTTGTTTTGCAGGGTATGTGTTTGGGACTAACACATTTTGCAGGAACAAAGGAGCAAGTTACAACTCGGATGAACAGTGTCCGAGGCGCCTCCATGGAGCTTGGAGGCGCCTCGGGTGCGAACTAGGAAAAGCCAGCGCAGAAGGTTGGAGGCGCCTTAGATGAAGTTCAAGGCGCCTTGGGTCGAAGGTTGAAGGCGCCTTGGGTAGGCTGAAGGCGCCTTGAACTGGATGAAGTTCGACCAAGTCTGTGCTGATCTCCGCGGGTGACTCGGCCTGTTTAAGGCGCCTTGAAGGGCTTCAAGGCGCCTTGAACACCCTTTATAAGGGGTCTCGAGCAGCAGCACCAGAACAACAAATACCAAGTAATCTCTCGTCAACGTGCTGCTCCAGAAAACATTCCGAAGTGTTGCTACAAGTGCCCGACGACCCGAAGCTTCAGATTTAGCATTTCTTGTTGTCGGTATAATACTTATAGCTTTTAATTGTACTCATAATTGTAATCTTTTAACGAGCTTATAGTTGTTGCCCACGGAAAGCGATCAAGGATCGCGGGCCTTCGAGTAGGAGTCGCCTTAGGCTCCGAACGAAGTAAAATCTCTCGTGTCTCTCTGTGTGTATTTGTTCTTTATTCCGTTGCGTGTTTTTAAACTCTGATAGTTCTTTGATTTAACCGAACGATTTAGCCACGAGTGCTATTCACCCCCCTTCTAGCACGTCTCGAACCAACAATTGGTATCAGAGCGGGGTCGTCTTGAATCAGTGCAACCACTATTCAAGACAATTTTCTTTTCGTGGTTTTGTTCGGAGTCAATTAGAATTTAGCCTCATAGCTATATTCTAATTTCTTTTTACGAATCGATTTTTTACCCGAAGTTGGTGCAACACCACTCGAGCTCGTAATTATTACTATTCTCTTCCCACACTACTAATCCAAGACTCAGTCTTGGAATAGATCTTGTTGTTTTTTGTTCTTTTAGATCTAAATGGCCCAACAAGAAGGATATAGCACCGTTCGCCCCCCACTATTTTCCGGAGAAGACTTCGGATATTGGAAGGGGCGAATGGAAATATATCTAAAGATCCAGTTCGACACCTGGATGATCGTCAGAACAGGACTACAACTACCAACTGGTACCGATGGTAAGCCTACATCCTGTGAAAACTGGGAGCCCGCATTTATCAAGAAGGTGGAAGCCGACGCCAAAGCCACCTGCACCATCCAATGCGGTCTGACCAAAGAAGAGCTCAACAGAGTCGGTCCATTCTCCTCCGCAAAGGAACTATGGGAGAAACTGATCGAACTACACGAGGCACCTCGGAAACCAAGGTAAGTAAGCGTGATTTGTTATTAAATAAACTATACAATTTGAAAATGCAGGAAGGCGAGATTGCACGCCCGAATTCAAGATATCCTGAATTCTCTACATGGAATCGGGCAGAAGGTAGAAAACAGAGATATAATAAGGTATGCCCTTAACTCATTCCCTAGGAGTACACTATGGGCATCAATGGTAGATGCCTATAAAGTCTCTAAGGATTTGTCTTCCTTAAAATTAGATGAATTGTTTAGTGAATTCGAACTCCATGAACAGACTAATGCACGACCATCCGAGAAAGGGATTGCTTTGGTTGCAGGAACGAGTTGAACACGGGAATCAAGAGGACGGCGAAAAGTTGAATCGGAATCAGAAGACGAATCCGATTCAGAAGATTCAGAAGATGAACTGGCCGATGAATTTGTGAATCTTGTAAAGAAACTCTACAAGAAGAAGAAGGGATTCAACAAGAAAGATCTGAAGAAGGCAGTTCAATCCAAGGAGGCCCAATCAAAGACAAAATTTGAAGTCACATGTTACGGGTGCAACCAGAAGGGCCATATCAAGGCCAACTGCCCCAATCAAAAGGAAGCCAAGAAGCAAAGAAGAAAGAAGGCCCTAAAGGCAACCTGGGATGAATCTTCTTCAGAGGACGAAGACGACGACTCAACCAAACAAGTTTACTCGCATTGATGGCCCGGGACCAGATCAGCGAATCCGAGAGCGAGTCAGAAGCCGACTCTGAGCAAAGCCACGGATCCGCATCCGTTTCCGAAGGACCAGACTCCGCTGTAAGTATTCCTAGACTCAATAATTTAGTCAATTATTTACTTCGCAAATTAGCTAAGTCAAATTTGAAAATTAAGTCACTTCTAAGAGAAATAACCACTCTTAAAGGAGTAGCTAACTCAAAATCTTTAACTGAAGATTCAACTCAAGTACAACGACTTGAGAAAGAAAATTCAAATCTGAAAAATCAGTTAAACAAGTTAAAAATTACTCTAGAAAAGTTCTCTCTGGGTTCCAAGAATTTGGATCTAATTCTTGGGACACAAAGAGCTGTCTACAATAGAACTGGGCTAGGATACAAAAGTAAAAAGAAATATAAATCCTATTTATCTTTAATAAACAAACAAAGTAGTAAATCAGTCCAAGCATGGGTCCCCAAGTCCAAATTGATCAATCAAGTTGGATTTGGTCAATACTGGGTCCCGAAGGATCAAATATACTACCTCGATAGACCACATCGAGGCCGTGATCCAGGGGGAGCAAAAAGAAAAACGATACTAAAAATAAATTAAATTTAAAATTCAAAATCTAAATTTAAAATTCGAAATTCAAAAATTCAAAATTAAATTACAAAATCTAAATTTAAAATTCGAAATTAAAAAATTCAAAATTAAATTACAAAATCTAAATTTAAAATTCGAAATTAAAAATTCAAAATTAAATTACAAAATCTAAATTTAAAATTCAAATCTAAATTAAAAAATTCAAAATTAAATTACAAAATCTAAATTTAAAATTCGAAATTAAATTATAAATTCAAAAATTCAATTCAAAATTCGAAATTAAACTATAAATTCAAAAAGTCAATTCAAATTCGAAATTAAACTATAAATGAAATTCAAAATTTGAAATTCAAATTCAAAATTCAAAATTTAAAATTATAAATTCAAAAATTAAATTCAAGAATTAAATGAAATTCAAAATTCGAAATTAAATCAAATTAAAAGGAAGGCTCCAGATTATCTGGCACCTCCGAACTTAATCTACCCGAAATGGGTAAACAAGAGTAGACTACCCGGCAGGGTAATTAAGGTTAGAAAAAATGGGCTGCATTTAACTTAACCCACGGTACTGGTGAAGTTTTTGGATGATAGTAAGTTAGGGAAGCTTGGGCATCGCATGTTTAGGAAGATATGGCTTCGACGTGGTGCATTTGGCCAAGTGGAACTGACCGAAGCTACCCTTAAATGGATCCTAACTAGTTAGACCAAGGTTTAGTACTAAGTTCAATGGGTAGGACTATTTGGAAAACCTCGAAGGCATGGTTACTTTAATGAGCTCCTTGTGACTCACCATAGCTCAGAAGTTTATCCAAAGAATGCTTACTTGTTGAACCCAAAGCTAAACCTGAATCTAACACAAAGTTAAACCAAACCCTTAAATTGAACCTCAATTCATCTCACAAAAATTATAGGATTCCTTGATTGAAAATTCAGATTGGGTGAGATGACTAAGTAATTAAAAACAAACTGATAATTAATTCAAATTCAAATTAATTTCAAAATTACTTCAAAACTTAATTTTAAAATTCATTTAAAAATAATTTAAAAAGTATTTTGAAAAATCTTTTCAAAAATCATTTTAAAAATCTTTTCAAAACTTAATTTCAAAATCTTTTCAAAATCATTTTAAAATTATTTCAAAACTAAATTTCAAAATCATTTTAAAATCTTTTTCAAAACTTAATCTTTTCAAAATTAATTTCAAAATCATTTTAAAATTATTTCAAAACTAAATTTCAAAATCATTTTAAAATTTCAAAATCATTTTAAAATTATTTCAAAACTAAATTTCAAAATCATTTTAAAATCTTTTTCAAAACTTAATTTCAAAATCATTTTAAAATCTTTTCAAAAATTATTTTAAAATCTTTTTCAAAACTAAATTTCAAAATCATTTTAAAATTATTTCAAAACTAAATTTCAAAATCATTTTAAAATCTTTTTTCAAAACTTAATTTCAAAATCATTTTAAAATCTTTTCAAAAATTATTTTAAAATCTTTTTCAAAACTTAATTTCAAAATCATTTTAAAAATCTTTCCAAAATCATTTTAAAATCTTTTCAAAAATCATTTTAAAATCTTTTTCAAAACTTAATTTCAAAATCATTTTAAAATCTTTTCAAAAATCATTTTAAAATCTTTTTCAAAACTAAATTTCAAAATCATTTTAAAATTATTTCAAAACTAAATTTCAAAATCATTTTAAAATCCTTTCAAAACTTAATTTCAAAAATCATTTTAAAACTAAATTTCAAAAATCACTTTAAAAATCTTTCCAAAACTAAATTTCAAAAATCATTTTAAAATCTTTTAAAACTTCATTTCAAAATTATTTGAAATTCAAAACTTATGTTTTATATCAATTGCAAAGACAACTCCATCTCACGCTCACTCATATGCTAAACATGCTTGTTAATCTAGAATGAGTGAGATGGAAATATAGGAAAATATTTTTTTACCTCTCATGCTTGGACTCCTGAACTAAAAAATTTATTAAGGCATTAATTAAGGGGGAGTGATTTTGAGTCGGTTTTAAAATTAGTTTTTCTTTAAAATTTTTAACTCGACCTCAAAATTAAAAACTATTTTTACTTATCTTCAAAAATTCAGGTTATTTTTAACTTAACTTTAAAATTAAAATTATTTATGACCTGGCTGTTAAATTACAACTCTTCTAGAATGTTTTCAAAGCTAAGCCTTTACGTAAAACCTCTTTAAGCTAAGTACTTAATCAAGTCTTCTTTAACTAAGCTTAGTTAGATTATACTCTAAACTTAGCTATTTGGCAAGAAGTTTTCTCAAGACAATCATTTTTAAGCTGAATATATAGCTAAGTATTTTCAAATTTAGCTAAGTGCTTTTTAAAGTTTTTTAAATACAAAAAGGGAATTTAGCTAAGAGTCTCTCAAAACAATTGTTTTCAAATGCTAAGTTTCGCTGAATATGCTAAGTATTTTCCAAAACATTCTTAAAATTTAAAGTATTTAAAGTGTTGTGATATCACAAAAATTTGCTGAGTCACTTGTTAAAGACAAAAATAACCTTATCTTAGCTAAAACTATCTCTCAAACTAAAGGAAATGGAAATATTAAGATTAAGATTACCTGTACTTTAGGGCTCTGATACCTGATCAACACCAATTAGATAATTTGATTACTATTTAACTTGACTCATGCTTGGACTTAAAGACCAACTGAATAAATAATCTAAATTAAAATTTTAGCTACTCTCTCTCTTCAACTTAAAAATTAACAAGTTTTTTTTTAATTAAGCTAAGTCACTTTTCACTTAAGCTACATTTTCAAAGTTCAATATTTGCAAAAGGCTTAGCTAAGTGGTTCATAGAGCAGCTTTCAAAATTTTAGGTGAAAAGTTATTTTTCAACTTAGCACTTATCCTATTTTTTAGTCTAATTTATTTTTCAAAAAGAAAAATTGAAACTGGCTTATTTTTTGATAAAGGCAAAGGGGGAGAATAAGAAAATTCAAAAGTAAACTTTAAAAGTAAAAAGTAAAAATTTAAAAAGGAAACCCTGTATTAAGGGGGAGCTTCACAAAAGTTTAAGTGTTAGCTTAAGTTAGGCGTTGATTTGATTTTATATACTTAAGCTTGCTCACTTAAAACCTTTTTATGCATTTGTTTTTACTTAACTTTGAATTTGGGTTGCCATAATCAAAAAGGGGGAGATTGTTGGTACGGGAAGCATCTAACGATCGAACCTGAGTTTTGATAATGGCAAAGGACTCAAAGTTAAGGTGTGTTGTGATCTAACATGTTGAATGAGTATTTCAGGAAAAGTCCTAACTGCGGTTAGGCAGGTGAAAAACCCTAGGGGGTGGTAACCCTAGGTCCTAGGGGGTGGTAACCCTAGGTGGAGAAAAGTCCTAGCTGCGGTTAGGCAGAGGGAAAAACCCTAGGGGGTGGTAACCCTAGGTCATAGGGGGTGGTAACCCTATAACCTAGGGGGTGGTAACCCTAGGTGGAGAAAAGTCCTAGCTGCGGTTAGGCAAAGGGAAAAACCCTAGGGGGTGGTAACCCTGGGTCATAGGGGGTGGTAACCCTATGCGGAAAGTCGTAGCAGGTCGATGGCTTCAGGCAAAAGTCCTAGGGGGTGGTAACCCTAGGTGGAAAGTCCTGGTGTCGCGAACCAGGTGAAAGACTGGACTAGCCGGGAAGCGGATGTCCAGCAGAAAGTCCGGAAGCGTCGAGTGCTGAGCAAAAGTCCAGTCGATCTGGAGGATCGCACTGGCAACAGGTAAATCTCCTGAGTGGAGTAGGTGAGGATGTGTTCCCCGTAGAGGGAACAGTAGGCGTCGGGTCGACCTAGGGTTTCCGGGTTGAAACCTAAAGTCAGACCCGGACAGTTTGAATGCTGTCAAAACTTTCATTATTATCATTCATTATGTTTCTGTGCTAACTTTGTTTTGCAGTGTATGTGTTTGGGACTAACACATTTTGCAGGAACAAAGGAGCAAGTTACAACTCGGATGAACAGTGTCCGAGGTGCCTCCATAGAGCTTGAAGGCGCCTCGGGTGCGAACCAGGAAAAGCCAGTGCAGAAGGTTGGAGGCGCCTTAGATGAAGTTCAAGGCGCCTTGGGTCGAAGGTTGAAGGCGCCTTGGGTAGGCTGAAGGCGCCTTGAACTGGATGAAGTTCGACCAAGTCTGTGCTGATCTCCGCGGGTGACTCGGCCTGTTTAAGGCGCCTTGAAGGGCTTCAAGGCGCCTTGAACACCCTTTATAAGGGGTCTCGAGCAGCAGCACCAGAACAACAAATACCAAGTAATCTCTCGTCAACGTGCTGCTCCAGAAAACATTCCGAAGTGTTGCTACAAGTGCCCGACGACCCGAAGCTTCAGATTTAGCATTTCTTGTTGTCGGTATAATACTTATAGCTTTTAATTGTACTCATAATTGTAATCTTTTAACGAGCTTATAGTTGTTGCCCACGGAAAGCGATCAAGGATCGCGGGCCTTCGAGTAGGAGTCGCCTTAGGCTCCGAACGAAGTAAAATCTCTCGTGTCTCTCTGTGTGTATTTGTTCTTTATTCCGCTGCGTGTTTTTAAACTCTGATAGTTCTTCGATTTAACCGAACGATTTAGCCACGAGTGCTATTCACCCCCCCTCTAGCACGTCTCGATCCAACACCAAATACATGTCAAGTCCTTTAGGTCCAATAATGAACCTCTCTAGGACTTTCTCCATTTCCTCAAGCTTTGTCTTCAAGGCTTGATTTTCCAATTCTAGGGTTCTAACCCTAGAATCAACATGTCCATCATGGACATTCCTAGACCTACCCTTCCTAGGCATGTGTCTCCCCTTCTTGGGATTAATGCTTAGGTTTTCACCCACTTTCCTTCCCTTAGGCAAAGTGGTTTGGGTCTTACTAGGTCTACCCTTAGTGTATGATTTCTTAGGGTTATCTACCATGTTAACCCTATTTCTATCATTATACCTAAATCCATGATTATGCTTAGGTAAATAATCCACATTATTTCTAACAAGGATATAAGAATTGGAGATTGGATTAAACTTCAAAATAGGGATTACCTTCCCTTTTACCTTTGAAGCTCCCCCTGGACTTGTGCTCCTCTTCTTTTCCCATTTCTTTAAGTGCGCCAATTTCTTGAGCTCTTCTCTCCTTGAGCACTTTGTGTGGTAGTGACCCCACTCACCACATGTAAAACACCTAATGTGCTTCTTCTCCTTCTTCTTCCTACAACTCACATTAGTTTCTAAATTAACTTTAGTGAGTTTAGGGTTTACCTCCTTTACCTTCTTGAGCGAAGGACACCTACTCTTGTAGTGCCCCATCTTACCACACTCAAAGCATTTGATGTGATCCTTTATGCTCTTCTTGGTAGTTGAGGTGGAGGGTTGAGCTTCCAAGATCTCCTCTTCCTTGGATTGCTCTTCTTCCTCTTCACTTGAAGATGTGGACGGTTCCACTTCTTCCTCCCTTGAAGATGTGGATGATACCTCCTCATCTTCCTTCTCCTCCTCGGATGTTGAGCTCGTGTCAACATTCGATTGATCCTTCTCTTCTTGGACCAATGAGTCCTTCTCCTTGGGTTCCTCCTCTTCTTGGATTTGTGTAGGACTCTCATGAAGCGCAATTACCTTTTTCCAAAGGTCACTTGCATTCTCGTATTCACCTACATTCAATATCGCATTAGGAGGTAATAAATTAATTAAAATTCTAGTTACCTCCTTGTCCGTCTCCGATTGCTCCCTTTGCTCATCGGTCCAATATCGACGTCGGAGACGCTTTCCCTTCTTGTCCGTTGGAGCTTTAAACGGTTCCTCCAATGCAATCCATGTTGGTGCAATCGACCTAGGTTTTGATCGGTACGATCATAGTTTTGATGTGTGTGTCAAAGAGTTTAAGTTAGGTTCACCCTTGTATCTGATATGTGTATTTGAGTTGTGCAGGTTCGCAGGATACACATGCGACTCAGGTTGATGGCTTCGGGTCCGGTGAAGGATGAAGCATCCGAGGGACCGTGGATAAGGCAGCGAGGACAAGGGTCGAGGGAAGCAATTTCGAGGCATACGCGAAGGATGGCATTGGGGACGAGCCGCAGGCTTGAATGCATCCTAGGGACGAGAGCCAAAGAAAGTATGCTTGAAGGTTCTGTTAAAGCTGCAAAGGAAGCGTCAAAAGAGTCGTAAGGGTGAGGGTACGAGTGCATGAGAGATTGTACTCGGAGCAAAAGCATAAGTTTTAGGGTTCACTGTAGCAGCCGACTGCTAAAACATGCAGTCGACTGGTCGCGAACAGAATGGTTCTGTTCGTTCGGTCGATGTGGATCAGTCGACTGCAAGTTTTAGCAGTCGACTGCACCAGTCGACTGCTAGTTTTAGCAGTCGACTGGTAAATGACCGTTGGTGCTGGAAAGTAGCCGTTGGCTACCTCTAACGGTAACACCAGTCGACTGATGGTTTTGCCAGTCGACTGGTGCCGAGATGAGTTGATATGATGATCAACTCTCTCCTCTTATTTAAAGGGAGCTTTGGGGCTTGAAGGAGGTTACTCATAACTGTTGAATCACTCCTTGTCATTGCCCAAAAGCTTCCAAGCCCACTCTTTTCCTCCTAAACCTAAGTTCATCTTGTAAGAGGAAGAGAACCTTGTGAGAGGTTGTACTCCACCGAGGAGTAAGAGCTAGCCGGAGATTGCCGGGGACTGATCCACCGAAGGATCAAGGGCTCGTCCACCTCAAGGACACGCCGTGGAGTAGGAGTAAGCAATCTCCGAACCACGTAAAAGAATCGTGTTAGCGTTTGTGTTCTTACTCATTGCTTTCTTGTTTTAGTTTCATTTCCGCTTGTGCAAACTAACCGTGTAGAGAAGAAATCGAAGTTGGGGGTGACCTAGCTATCCAACCCCCTTCTACCCGGCCACCGATCCCTTACAAGTGGTATCAGAGCAAGGACGCTCTTCAACGGACTAATCGCCAAGAAGAAGAACAACATCATCAATGGCCGGCTCAACCATTCATCCACCCAAATTCGAAGGGGACTTCTCTTGGTGGAAGAAGAGAATGGAGGTATTCTTCGAAACCGATTTTGATATTATGCTAATCATGGAAAATGGTTTCGAAGTTCCTAGGGATCAAGACAATAAGATACTTGAGAAAACAAGGTGGAGCAAGAAGCAAAGAGAAGAACATTTAGCGAATTCAAAAGCCATCCATCATCTACTAAATGTTCTTCCCCAACAAGAAGTAACAAGGGTGGGAACCTACTCAAGCGCCAAGGAGTTATGGGAAAAGCTAGTGGAGCTTCATGAAGGCACATCGGAGGCTAAGTTGGCAAGAAGAGATCTTCTCCGAACTCAACTCAATAATGTAAAGCTTGAGAAGGGAGATAAGGTATCTACACTTCATGCTAAAATTAAAGAAATTTTAAGTGGACTAACAAGTGTAGGTGAGAAGCTCTCCAACCGAGACATCATAATGAAAGCCATCAATGCCTTCCCAAGAAACTCGACATGGAGCTCCATTGTAGATTCATTCTACATTTCAAAGGATCTAGAGAAGAGCTCTCTAGATGAATTTTTCTCAACAATGGAGCTTCACGAAACAAGGGTTGAAGGATTAGAAGGAGAAGCAAATAGATCAAGAGGAGTAGCCCTTGTGGCAAACAAGGGAAAGGGTAAGAAGAAGAAGTCTTCATCCCCACCATCCTCCGACTCCGAAGAATCAAGTGCCTCAATGGATAGTGATCAAGAGGCATATATGGTAAGAAAAATGAGAAAAGCATTTAAATCTTTTTCTTCTAACAAATCACATGCTAGGAGAAGTTCAAGGGGCAAGAGTAGAAGAAGAAAGATCAAATGCTACAATTGTCAAGGAGAGGGACATATGAGAGATGATTGCCCTCTCTTGAAGAAGAAGGAAGGGAAGAAGAAGGAGGAGAAGAAGACAAAAGAAAAGGGGAAGAAGACTCAAAACCTAAAAGCAACATGGGATGATCCTTCATCATCATCGGAGGAAGAAGAGCACCATGTAGTAAATTTTGCTTTAATGGGAATTGATGATGTAGCCTCCACCTCATCCGAGCAAGAAGAAGGAAGGAGCTCAAGCGAAGATGAAGAGGGGAGCTCAAGTGAAGGGGGAGGTCAAACTTCTGATTCGGACTTCTCGGTAAGTGAGGTACATAATCTTCCTCCCCATATTTTAATTAAAATTATTTCAAGCACAAATGATGATTTGTTTAAGGCAAAAAGAAAGAACAAATATTTGAGAAATGACATTTGCATGCTTAAAGAAAAATTAGAATCCATGCCTATTAGGGATGATGATTTGCATGCTTCCTCTACAAGTTCAAATGATTTATGTTTAGAAGAGGAAAATAAGAAATTAAGAAAAAAGGTAGAATACCTCACCATAGCCCTTAGAAAATTTGAAATTGGCTCAAATACCTTAAACATGATTATTGGGAGCCAAAGGGTAAGTTTTAAGAAAAATGGGCTAGGATACAATGAACCCAATAATGAAAAGACTTATCATTGTCTACTTGCTAGGGGGAAATCAAAGACAAAGACCATAGATAGGAAATGGATCCCTAAGGAGTACTTGGTCAACCCAATTAGAGAGAACTTCTATTGCGTGCCAAAATCAATCCTCAAGGGTTAGAGGATTTTAGGTCAAGTCAACCATAGAAATTATAATTCCAATTTTTTGGTTGACTTGAGACCTTAAGGGGGAACACTTAAGCTTGATAGAAATTCATGATAAAAAGGGCTAAGTAGAGATTACCTTTATCTCACAATGACTTGCATTATTTTCTAACAATAAATGTGAGATACTAGGATGATACAAATAATTCACATATGCTTATGGCATTTTGATGAGTTATGAAATGTATCAATTTTTAGTGATCATAGACCAACTATGGGGAAAGCAAATGTTTAATTAATGGACATCTTGCCCATAGATCATAGTTGGACATTTCAAATGTTTTGAAAATAATTCTATGTTTTATTTACTGTGGTTTAGCTATTTTGAAACATATGATTGCAAAACAAGGTTTCAAATTGATACAAACTTGATTGATTTTTAAAGTGTTTGAGTTTTTATCAAAACTTCAAAAATATGATGAATTTTCATGAAAACATATTTTTCCTTGTTAAAGAACATTATAAGAAATATGTGTTTAAAATTTCATGATTTTTCGAATTTTCTAGAATTTTCTATGCATTTTTGAAGTTGGCTGTAAAATACTGAAATTCGGGTTGGTTTGTGCCAGTCGACTGAGACAGATAGCAGTCGACTGGTAGCTGTTTTCCAACACTTTCAAGAGCTGGTTTTGGGTATTTTTAAGTCCACATTGATACCATAGTATGTCTACATGTTTGGTACAATTTTTGATGGTGTCAAAGGGGGAGAAATGCAAAGGTTTAAGTTAAAAACCTAACTATGTGCAAAACTTGAAAATTATGGTTGAGAGCATATGTTAAGGGGGAGCTTAGGTATTATGCTTGATGTTTACATATTGCTTCTAATTTTCATGTTGATATTTATGCCTAACTTAAACATATTGCCACACATCAAAAAGGGGGAGATTGTTGGTGCAATTGACCTAGGTTTTGATCGGTACGATCATAGTTTTGATGTGTGTGTCAAAGAGTTTAAGTTAGGTTCACCCTTGTATCTGATATGTGTATTTGAGTTGTGCAGGTTCGCAGGATACACATGCGACTCAGGTTGATGGCTTCGGGTCCGGTGAAGGATGAAGCATCCGAGGGACCGTGGATAAGGCAGCGAGGACAAGGGCCGAGGGAAGCAATTTCAAGGCATACGCGAAGGATGACATTGGGGACGAGCCACAGGCTTGAATGCATCCGAGGGACGAGAGCCAAAAAAAGTATGCTTGAAGGTTCTGTTAAAGCTGCAAAGGAAGCGTCAAAAGAGTCGTAAGGGTGAGGGTACGAGTGCATGAGAGATTGTACTCGGAGCAAAAGCATAAGTTTTAGGGTTCACTGTAGTAGTACTATAGCGTTACTGTAGCAGCACTGTAGCAGTCGAATGCTAAAACATGTAGTCGACTGGTGCAGTCGACTGCGCAGTCGACTGGTGCAGTCGACTGCGCAGTCGACTGGTCGCGAACAGAATGGTTCTGTTCGTTCGGTCGATGTGGATCAGTCGACTGCAAGTTTTAGTAGTCGACTGCACCAGTCGACTGCTAGTTTTAGCAGTCGACTGGTAAATGATCGTTGGTGCTGGAAAGTAGCCGTTGGCTACCTCTAACGGTAACACCAGTCGATTGATGGTTTTGCCAGTCGACTGGTGCCGAGATGAGTTGATATGATGATCAACTCTCTCCTCTTATTTAAAGGAAGCTTTGGGGCTTGAAGGAGGTTACTCATAATTGTTGAATCACTCCTTGTCATTGCCCAAAAGCTTCCAAGCCTACTCTCTTCCTCCTAAACCTAAGTTCGTCTTGTTAGAGGAAGAGAACCTTGTGAGAGGTTGTACTCCACCGAGAAGGAGTAAGAGCTAGCCGGAGATTGCCGGGGACTGATCCACCGAAGGATCAAGGGCTCGTCCACCTCAAGGACACGCCGTGGAGTAGGAGCAAGCAATCTCCGAACCACGTAAAAGAATCGTGTTAGCGTTTGTGTTCTTACTCATTGCTTTCTTGTTTTAGTTTCATTTCCGCTTGCGCAAACTAACCGTGTAGAGAAGAAATCGAAGTTGGGGGTGACCTAGCTATCCAACCCCTCTTCTAGCCGGCCACCGATCCCTTACAATCCATTGGTTCCAATTCATTTGGAACCACATCTCCATGCGCTTCCTCCAATAGTCAAGTCCTCGCGCTCGTATGGAGGTGGGATTCGGATGTCCCATCCGAGAGGTCCCTCCGACTCCATCTTCTTCCTCTAGCCGCTCTCTTGGCGATTAGTCCAACAAGAGCTCACCTAGCTCTAATACCACTTGTTAGGACCTTGACGTCCGCTAGAGGGGGGTGAATAACGTCTCACCCAAATTGTCGCTTCCTACAATGGTTAGTGTGCACAGCGGAAATACAAGATAAATACTAACAATAGAAAGCAAACCTAACACGTTGATTTAACGTGGTTCGGAGATAAAACTTCTACTCCACGGCTGTCCGTAAGGTGGACGATCCCGATTCGTCGGTGGATGATTCCCCGGAGAACTTCCGGCTAGCTCGCGTAGCTCCTTATGGGTGGAGAAACCTCGCCACAACTTCGTACAAGCACGCTAGATCACTTGGGCACTTGGAGACTCTAATTAGGGTTAACCACCACTAATTTCGTCAACTTCAACCAAGCTTCCAATGCTTGGTTATATAGGCCACGGGTTAGAAAACCCCGCCTACTAGTCGACTGCCAAAACATGCAGTCGACTGCCCTTTGTGAAAATTCGACCGTTGCAGCCCAACGGCTCGATACCAACCCTCTGTTTGCTACCAGTCGACTGCACCAATCGACTGATGAAACCACTAGTCGACTGCTACAGTACTACTACAGTAAACGCTACAGTAACGCTACGGTACTGCTACAGTAAACCCTAATTTTGGGATTTTACCTCGAGTACATTCACTCAGCACTTGTTCTCGCCCGACCAACCTAGACCTAGCCTTCTAGCCTCCTCCATCAGCCTTGCGTCCCTCGGATGCCTCCCCATCCTTCACGTCTTGCCTTCTGGAGCTTCCATCGGCCTTGTCATTGTTGTCGGGTCTTCCTTTGCCAAGAGGTCGCGCCTCCGGGACTTCATCCATTGCCAAGTCACACTTGGACTTACGTTGCCAAGACTACATGCTTGGACTTATACCGCCAAGACTCATCCTTGGACTTTCCTCCTTTGCCAAGATCACACTTGGATTTACGTTGCCAAGACTACATGCTTGGACTTACACCGCCAAGACTCACCCTTGGACTTTCTTTGTTGTACCTGTATCCTGCACACTCACAATGCATATCAAATACAACAATAAACCTAACTTAAACCTTTGCCCGAACATCAAAACCTAGGGTACCCAGATTGCTCCAGCACTATTCACCCCCCCCCCCCTCTAGCTACATAATCGGTCCCAACAATTCAGTCAGTCGGACTTGTAGTCTCCTTCGACTAGACTTGAATGGGAGACTTGTGATGTGGTAATGGAAGGAGGCCTACCTGGCACGAGGTCAACTGCTAGGGTGGAGGTTAAAGTCAAGGTGGTCAACGCTCATGTATCAAAGAGTCGAACAGAGGACAATTACAATGGTCGGTCGGGCGGTCAGACCTTGACCGGCAAGAGATGGGTTTGAGCCAACCCCCATTCTGGCTTGGGATGACACACAAGACAACCGATGCTCAATATAAAGCAACAGGACGCCGAGTGAGACTGCATAGCTGGTCTGAACGGGGGAAATTATATCACTACATGGTCACCACATAGAAGAACCACGGAGGCCGACAGAGCGGAAGAGTCCCAGCCGAGAGGCTACCCCGCTCGGCCCAGCAGTGGGGCCTGGCCATGGACGGAGCGGAGTCCCCACCGAGCGACTACCTCACTCGGCTCAGTAGTGGGACCTGGCCATGGACGGAGTGGAGTCCCGGTCGAGCGGCTACCCCACTCGGCCAAGCAACGGGACCATTGTAGTATCTCTCGACATCCTTTTGGGAGATAGTGATACTGACACGAGGCATGGTTGACAAATGACAAGCAAATCGTACGATAAAAGCTTCTACTGTCGTGTCAGGGATATGCATGCCCTGTTAAGATATAGTGTCAGAGATACTTTCCTGACAATGCCCTTTTATGGGACACATGGGAGAGCGTGCTTATGCCTCGAGAAGTGTGCACGCTGCTCCACCAGGGTTCTATATAAAGGGGGGTCCATCACCGGCGGAGGTACGCGCTATCTACTGTTTGCATATAGTGCTACTGTTATATGCTTTTCCACATTTTTCACTGATTGACTTGAGCGTCGGAGGGCCAATGTCGCAGATCCCTTCCCTGACTCGACATTGACATTAATTGTTTTGCAGAATGGAGCGAGGCCCACAGTCGGTCAGTGGAGCCGTCACCTTCCCAACTTCATACTTTCGGACAAGATCAAAGGGTATTTTCAATGATTAGAATTTTAAATAAGTTTTTTTTATTATCTTAATATGTCATATCAATCATATAAAAATTATTAAAACATCTTCAATAATTAAAATTCTAAATAAATTTATTTATCAAATTCATAGTATAAATTACATGACCTTATACCAATTACATCAATTTTGAAATAAAAAATTAAATTTAAAATTTTACTTATTATTCTTAAACTATGAATCAATAACCGCACCTTTATAATAATGATTCTAGACTTTTTTTAGTCAGCTTTTATTAATTTTACAAACTTCTCAGTCATTAACAAATTTGGAACCAAGCGATGATGACACTGGACTGCTTCAATTTTAAATAATCGAGAATAATTAATTATTATTTTTTAATTCTAAAAGACACTCCTTAGTCCTTGCTGCTTATACTTATCCGGCCGCGAAAGCAGAGGGACCGAGGGATCGGAATCGGTTCCGATTTGGATTGGGACGCCCTAGCCGTCTTGTCTCCGGCCTTGTTGTTGGTGAGCGATTCGAGGGGATTTGAGAAGATGATGGACGTTTCTAGGGTTCAGAAGGAGCTGGTGGAGTGCAACCGTGATAAGGCCATCTCCGGCGTCTGCATCTCCCTCGCCGACGGCGGCACCGACCTATCGCATCTCCGTGGCACCATCTTTGGCCCCGTCGACACCCCCTACGAGGGCGGCATCTTTGCCATCGATATCCGATTAACCAGTACGATTTTCTTCCTCTTCTTCTTGTTTTTTTCGGGGGTAAACCCCACTCTTGAAGCGGGGCTGCATAATGTTGAAACGGGTACACTTGGGATTGGTGATGCTCTGCTCGATGTTATTTTTTTCTATCTATATTTATTTATTTATTTACTTTTGTTGCACGTTTTGGTTCTCTTTCCTTGTTTTGAAATTGGGAGAATTGAAAACTGATTAAAAGATGAATTAGTTAGTGAAAAGAGGAATTCAGTACTTATTCTCTCTCTAGGCAATCTAAAATGCTCTCTCTCTCTCTCTCTCTCTCTCTTTTCTTCCTGGGGAATGAACGCGTGTAAGAGAAAGCAACGGGTAAATCCCACGTTAGTGATAAAGGTGGGATGTCCTTGACAATTACTATAAATCAGATTGAGTTGTTGTGGTTTAATCACTTTAATAACCCTTCATGTTCATTTTAGAGCGTCGAATCTTGGAAGAATGTAAATGTTGCATGGGTAAAAGTAAATGTAAATGGTGTTTAGGTGGGTGAGTCTGTTGTCCAATCACCATTTGGATTTATTCATATATAATTGGATAAAAGTAAGATAAAACTAACTAGGGAAGTGCTGAAGGCAGCATTGGTTTCTGCTAGATATGCTATTTACCCTTTGTTTTATCATCTATTTGAAAGGATAAGAGCATGGAATGAGTTGTGGATTTCTCATTATCTTCAGAGATGTCAACTTAAAGTTTCAAGAGCCTAGAAAGTAGAATTATTTAGAAATACACTGAGAATGAAAATATTTGCTTTGTGCAACAGCAATCCTTTTTTTATAATCCAATTCAATGAATCTTTCTGCCGATGGATTTACTGCTTTAACATTCAATTGGCATGGCATTTCTTTACAACATTTTTGTAATTCCCACTATCTCCCTAATCAGCTTCCCTCCTCAACTATAGCATCTTTAACTTTCACTTTTTGTTCTCCTCTTAGTACTTGGGAAAATCGTATGTGTTTATGATTATATGCTGTCTATTGAGATTTTTTATTGGTGCAATTAACAATCCCTGAAATTTACATGCTGTATCTTCTATCTATATTATGTTCACATGTATTTTTTATGGGTTTGGGATTCTTGTATTTTTCATAGTATGATCATAAGTATTCATGTATGCCTTTTTTTTCATATTGATGTTCAATGTTCGATACTTCTTTCTGCACTCTGTTATAACACTGCCTTGAGATTTTGTGTGATGCCTTGTTCCTTTGGTGCATTAAATATTCATGTATGTCATCATTTTCATAGTTATGAACCATGTCAGATACTTCTTTTCTACACTATCATAACATTACGCTCAGATTTTATTATATTGATTGACGTCTTGTTTCCTTGGTAATTTTCTTTGGATTCATATTTTGTTTCTTCATTTTGTAAAATATTTATCTCTGAATTTATATTTGCAGGTGGCTATCCCTTTGAGCCTCCCAAAATGCAATTCATTACAAAAGTTTGGTATGGGCAGTTAACTCATCGACATGTACCTTCATGTTTGCTATGTTTTTCCCCAATACCTTGCAAATTTTATCCATAATACTTACAAGCTATTTGGATTTTACTTTACTAATTTGTTGTCTAGTAAGTTTAGTTGTCTATTTGACAGAACAATTTATGAAAACAAAGTTGTTGAATCCTTGGAATTGGCATTCTGGCATGAGGAACTGAAAACTTTATATTACTTTTTGACTTAGTTATTAGGTGATGGATAATTCATAATTGGTGTGTTATTCCTCAACTTTATTCAACTTTTGTACTTCACATCCTGACTTATCGCTTCTCCTTGTTGCTGATGTGCTGTTTCAGTCCACTTTAGCAATTCGATGTAACCAACCTGGGTTATTTTTAGGCTGAAAAGGGCTATTTCACTTCGACATTTGCACCTTTCTCATCTTGTTTGAGAAACAAATCAATGTTGGTATTGGATTATGCTTGATCACAGGTTCTTTTTAAGATTTTTCTGCTACAGCTAGTTTACATTAGTTTGTATCACTATTTTGATTGCGTGGCTACTAATCCTTTGTGGTAATTATAGTTTTGAATGATCTTTTAGGTTTATTGGATGAAGAGACGGGTGGCATAATGTTCAATTTATTTATTTTGTTCATATCTTTGTGTTTTGTGACAGACTATGCTTCATTTATTAGTTGTAGCAGGAAAGTTGTAGTTATTGCATGCTTTCCGTCGCAAAATTTTTACACAATGAACCACTTTCTGGCTTTAGCCAACTGTGCCTACATTATTTGCTTGCATATCTCCAATGAAGGCACCCAAATATTAGTAGTCAAAATGGAGCCATATGCTTGGACATTCTCAAGGATCAGTGGAGTCCCGCCCTCACATTGAAGACTGCCTTACTATCATTGCAAGCTCTTCTCTCAGCGCCTGCTCCTGATGACCCCCAAGATGCTGTTGTTGCCAAGCAGGTCTATCTTAGCAAGTTTTTTCTTGTCTAATAACTGCAAACACTTGGTTCCATCGCTTCAATTTTACAAATTTCTGCTTGGTGCAGTATCTGGATGAGTACCCCACATTTGTGTCTACAGCTCGGTATTGGACAGAGGCATTTGCTAAAGGGTCATCTGTCAGCATTGAAGAAAAGGTAGAGATTATAATCATTAACTTTAGGGTCAATTTCAGCTAATTTTCTTATACCTTGAATGAATCAACTTGCATGCCCAACCAGTGCCATTCTAGACAATGTTGAATTTGATGCTATTACATAAGAACGATAGGGTTCCAAGTCACTAGCGAATTCATCTAAGATTTTGTAAATTGAATTTGTTGAATGGACAAAAAATAATCTGACTGTGTAAGAAAAAGATCATTAAACCTGAGGTCTACTCTGGTTGTCACTGCTAATTATGACTGCACAAAAATACTTAATTTGAGTGTTATATATTTCATGACACCTAGGGTGTAGGCTGTAACCTTCTGATTGATTGATACCAATGTTGTGGTTCAGGGGGAGCAACAGGAAGTAACTAAATAATTCAAACCTAATGGCAATTGGTTTAGACCGGATGGGATTCCGGTTTATCTTCTTTTCTCGAGTTTTTCTCTTTCCCTTCTGTTTCGCCACACAAGTGAACCAATTATAAGGCCAAATGGATCTAAGAATGAAATGGAACGAATGACATCACTTACAATCACACATTTTGTTTATGCATCTGTTAAGCAAACTTAGTTATGTGAAAGGTGGGACATTCATTCCTGATCTAAAGTTTGGAATGACTATTCTGATTCAAATTAGTTATCGACTTGTTTCAAACGCTGTGATCGAATTAAGCCTAGAATGGTGTTTTAATTCTGGATATCATTATGGCCACGTCAACATACGTACCTATAGACCTATGAGCGCAAGAGATTTGAATCTGATTGTCGCATCATTTGTTGGGTCCAGGTCCAGAAGTTAGTCGACATGGGTTTTCCGGAGGACCTTGTGAGGAGCACGCTGAAGAGCGTCAACAACGACGAGAACCTGGCTCTTGAGAAGCTCTGCTCTTGAAAGGCTCTGCTCTTATCAAACCATGCATCAAAAGTGGGTAAACCTTTTACTCGACACAACTCTATTCATCTTAGATTGTCTGTACGAGCACGATACGAAAGTGATTAGATTGGTGAATGCCTCTTTTATCGACCGATGATATAGTAGTATGAGCGCTTTGAAGCGGATGCTAACTGTTTTCAGTTCATTTGAAACTTGAATACACAGGGTTTGGTTGAATCATTAACAAAGTTTCCCATTTTTTTCCCGTTACCCTTTGCTTTTATTTTTGCGAGTTGAATTTATAAACAGCAGACTAGATGTGCATTACATTTCTTTGCGTTGAAATGTTTCTGATAAGTGAGGGCGAACCAACCGGTTCGACCGTATTTGTTCCACAATCTGGTCGGGTTAACCTTTAGAACCAGAATCCATCAGATAAATCAGTCTAATGTTTAATTTCTCAAAATTACATTTCTTAAAATAAAATAATGATAGATTTCTGTTTCACAGAACTAATAATCCATTATCTGTAAAAAAATAATTGATAGTTTCATCACCAAACACAATTCAGCAAGGAAAAAATATGTTTGTAATTTTCGTGTAAAAAAATCATTTTTTTATAAAAAATGTTAATCTAATAAAACCCACCTTGCTATGATATTGAAAAGTCTGGCGCCATACCCTGGAGCAATGGTTGGTTTTCAAACGGTTAATTAGATATTTATTTTGTGAACTTTCTGATTTAGTCTTCTGATAGTGCATAAAAATTATTTACAGGGCCGGCTATTTTCAAGATTAATCGGAATAACTGGATTATTATATAAAAAAAAAGGTCTAACCACGCCAAGCAAACCAGCAAAGAGAGCTAAAGAAGAATCTATCGTCTTTAATCCATGCTGGACCTACAAAGTTGTTACAAAGAATTTCAAATCTTTAAATCCATTTCAATGGTTGTATCTATCATGTTGTCTAAAAGTAGCTGCAGACAGCTGATTCCTGAAACGACCCAAAGCGAACTGGCAAAGAGCCAGAATCTCTTATTGAAACTTCATTCTTCTCCATTGATGGAACATTCATGTGTAAGATTGCTACAATGAATTCCTATGCGACTATCAAGATCATTGCTGCACCAACTCAGGTATAAGCTTGAGCAGGAACGAGAGTTCTCGCTCAGAGAAGCCTGGTCTCGTGCCCTGCTTTGCCTGCATTGGCTGTGCTGAACCACAGAAATTGGGAGCCGATGTCGGTTGTATGATATCTGAAACAGACTCAGTGATCTCTTCTACGAGGTCGACGATAACGCCATTGATGCCCATCAGATGCTGCAGGTATACAGCCTCAGGGACATTGCTGCAACAGTGGCATATGTTACCGATCGGCTAAGACAAGTATGATAAGAATTAGGAAATTGTAATAGATTTACAGAAGAAGACTGAAGTTCCAATAAAAGGTTAATGATTTGAATGGTTAGTTAACAATCATACAAGATATAGGACCATTCCTAGCATAGTTAAACAGGCCATAGCACTTTTTATTGAAATTGTGTTAAAGATTAAAAATTTAAACTGTTTTAAAGGAACTTGCGTTTATATCTTTATGAACAAAGAATGCATCAACAGACATACTTGAGCTTGCCATATGTTAGCAGGGAAAGGTTGGATTCCTTGATTCTGGACACTGCTGATGGATACCTGAAGATTCCTCGAACTTCTGAAACAATCCCTTGCAAACCACCAGCTAAACACAGATTGATAGCCTCATCTAACGAATTTCTTCTGATGTCATTGTATATTTCGGTGCCTCCAGTTGTGAGGAAGAAAACCTGGTCTTACAAGAGTATGGACAATGTCAATGTGTAGAACACAATGCTTGTTTAGCCTTTTGCACTTGACAAAGAAATGGACTAGTTGTCATAACATATTACATGAGTCTTTCTTTACACTTATTTGATTAACTTGGTCCTGTTTCATAGCATTAATAATAATAATTTTGAATAAACATGCGCTAAGTTGCTGCTATATGATTAGTTGTCAGGAGTGAAATGAGAAAGAGATGTACCGAGTAAGCACTTTGAAGTTTTCTTATTAGCCGCGCTGCATCCGGCTGGAATGTTGAGAAGATGATTGCCCTTTCACCTGCATACTGGTAAACAACCTAAAATACAAACATAAATAGAGTCAAGTTTCAATCATTAACTGAATAACTGTGGCTATCAAATTAATGGAAAATTTAAGAAGAGAGAGAAATGAAGTTTGAGTAAGATTGGCGATTATAAAAAATCACACCTTTAAGACTGCTTCAAGTGCATGCACAAGTTCTTCGTCGCTATAAACGACATGGTCCACAAATTTAAGCTCAATGTTGAATCCCAAACGAGGGTCCACCTTCTCAAAAGCCTCTTGCAATGTGCAGAGGTAGTCATCATCTTCTACATTCCAATTCAACACTCTCCCATCATGAGTCCTCCTCAGCAGTAATTTACCCACCTGAATTAAAGCAACAGAATCAATACTTGAATGCAATAGTCGATCATCCAATTTATAATCTTCATATGGTAAAATAGGACCTTGGAAGGATCTCTTTGAAGCCCATAGGAAAGGAACTCTTCCAAGCAAAGATCAGTGACACGCTTCTCCATGATCTCACCCTGCATTTTTGTCCGATTCCGTAACCGTGAATTTTAAACATAAACAGGTACTCAGATTCAAGAAGGGAGCAGGAAATTTACAGCATGTTCTGTGAGGATGACATCGTCGTGAAAGATGATAGGGCAATCGTCCTTGGTCACCTACAATAAATGACACCTTTGCTCAACCAATCTTTGAATCCTTCAAAAAAACAATTGCTCATGATTGCAGTTCTTGCAAATTCAGAAATTATTTTATTTTTCCATAATTATGTTGCTAAGTTTTGGGGATTATGCTCTTTGTTGTGAAATCCGACTTTAATTTGCTTTCTTCTCCAAGAAGTATGCCAGCATCCCAATATATTCTTAATTTTTCTCTCTAAGGAAAAAAAATGTCAAAGAACTCGATTCAAAATTTTGAATCGACTGTAGAATAAAAATTGATTGAGCCGGCTATTAGCCGAAAACTCTATCCAGTTCGGTAGGCATAGATGACGAGATCAATAAACAACTCAACCGCCCTTCTAGTTTCCTAAAAATAGTCTCAATGCTTCAAATCCGAGACCACACGGCTACAGACGGTGGAGAAAATGACAAATCGGAAGCCGGCAAGGGCGAGGGAAAGGTAGTAGTAGGAGACTAGAGCATTACCTGGACGTCGAACTCGATTGAGTCAATGGGGAAGCGAGCGGCTCGATTGAATGAGAGAATCGAGTTCTCCTTGACCACACTCATCCTCCGATCTGGCGACGCGAGCGCATTCATCCCCTTGCCTCGGTGGCCCAACACCACGAACCCCGACGCCAGGGCCCTATTGGGCAGCCGCACGGCCTCCGCCGGCAGGTGGACCTGGTCGATATTCGGGACGGCGCCGGATGCGAGCACTGCCTTGAGAGCCATCGCCGTCGACTGAGCTCAAGTGAAAGCGGTTCGATTCCGAACAAAGTTGGCGGTGCCCGGCGAAAAAGAATGGGCGAGGGAATTTTATAGGTGACAGAATTACTAATTGACTCACCATTAACCTTGTGGGCTCCATGCCTGTCCGCCTATATGATTCTATAAACGAGCGGGTATTACTTTACGTTACGAGTTAGCGGACACTAAAAGTTCTCCCAACTTGCTGAGCGGAATATCGCGGAATATTCCGGCCCACACTATGGATCGTGCGGAAACGCAGAATCATATGCGGGACGACGTAGCGTCGACGGATGATTGGGAGGATCCGGTAGATCGGACGGCGGATGAAGTGCCCGCTTAATCTGGAGTAAAAGGAAGCGCTGTCGGGGGGATGCGTTGTTGTTCCTATCCAAGAAACGCGTGTCGGTCACGAAAGTGGAAGTCGAATGACTCGGTGCCACGTCAGAAATGGATTTTTAATTTAATTCTAGACGTGAGGGTAGAATCATTGTTTATTTATTATTATTATTATTTTTAAAAAATAATTTTTAGAAATCAATTTTTAAGGAAGATTGAGATGGTTAATTATATTTAATTATTTGAAGTTGGTGTGTGTTGTCATCGTCTACCTCGTCATAGATGACGAGGCAATGAATTATTTCGCTAAATTATGCAAGGAAAAGGAGAAGAGAAACTTATTAAATCTTTTGGCATTAAATATGATGTAAAATCATGTTTAATGTCTTTTTTTTTATTAATAAGTTATGTGGAGAATAGGTAGGGAATACAAGTAGGATTAGAAAGTAGTTAACGTGACTGTTAAAGTTTGAGGTAAGTAAACCTGAGGAGCTTGGTCCGGAAACCGGAGGCTACCATCCGATCGAATGATAGGAATCCGAAGCTCTACTCCTCTACGTTCTACATTAATTAGTTATCGTTGAAACTTCAAATTTTTAGATCCAAATTTCATCATTTAAATTTTTTTTAGGACCCTTTGTTATTTTTGATAATTTTTTTAAAAAAATATTTAGGATAATTTTCATATTTATGGTATTTTTAGAGAGGATTTGTCTTATCGATAAATTAATTACTTTTTTTAAAAAAAAATACTTTCTTTCTTTACCAGATTAGAATTAAAATATATTAATTGTAATTGTTGGATTGTAAAGACACTAAGGATGAAAAGCATTCGTCGCTTTTTCAGAAATCAAGAATACGTAGCAAAAAAGAAACACAAAAACACAAACGCTAATACAAGTAATTTTTTACTTGGTCTGGAGCCTTCAATGACTCCTATTCTAAGGCCACATATGAGAGTACTTTCGATGGACAATCACTATCAATTCGAAATGGATTTACAAAGTTAAGTACAATAGTTGTAATGTAAACGTTACTGACAAACAGAAAGAAAATTTAAAGAAGTCTTCGTTCTTCGAACTTTGGAACAGTCTTTCAGTGTCGTCGGAGCCTTTTCGGAGCAACGTGCGAATATGAAATAGCAAATGCTGTACTAAAGATGCTGGTCGAAGGCTGCTTTTATAGGTCTTGCCAGGCGCTTGGATCCTCTCCCAGGTGCCTGGACTATGCTAATGTAGCGAGCTCTCGTCGAAACTTCATCCTCGAAGTTTATCCACCTCCGGGCTCCTGGACCGTTGACATGGGTTCTGCCAGTCGTCACGCTCCAACTCAACTTCTGGATGAATTTTTTGGTCCAAGCGTCTGGACCAACTCAGGGTGCCCGGACCGTTTGGGTGCTTGGCCAGACATCCTCCTGGTCAAAACTGGTCCGGACACCCGAATCAACTCCGGGCAGTCGGAGTCTGGATGCCCGGATCCCTTTTGGGTGCCTGGACTACTCTTTTGTAGCCTTCTCTTTTCTGTAAAAAAAGAGTAGAGTTAGCCCAGACAACAAAAATATGTTTATCCTATAAAACAAAATTAGCATAATAAGATAGTAGTAGTAATTAGATTATGTCTCCCCGAGATTAGGATTTAGCCAAAGTCTCAACTTAGGTTTCCCAAATATACCTAAGTTGGATCGACGTTTATTATTCTCTCAACCGAGAACGCGTTCTCACTAGATCTCACCTCCAGTTGCTTACCTTTTATTTACCAATTACAATCGTTTGACTTACCTTTGACCCACCAGGTCTTCTCGTTAGTTGTCAGGTCTGTAGCCCCAACTAGACGTCGACCGGTTTTAAGGTCTCGCGGACCCAACCAGACTTCCAACCAAATATTAGGTCCCGCAAACCTATCTGGATTTCATACCAACTATCAAGTATCGCGAACCTAGCTAGATTTTAGTCTGGTGTCAGGTCCTCCAGATCCGTCAACTCTTGCACACTTGGTAAAGCAATTAAATCACAAACACTCTAATTTTAATCCACTTGTCATTTATCAAAAGTTGAGTTACATCATTAGTGCAAATTGCACCAACACCCCCTTTTTGATGCAATGACAACCTGGATTAAAGTTAGAAAAAAATAATATTTAAAGACAATATGTAAAATGCAAACAAATGATCTAAGTTAAATTTGAATTTGATTTACTTGATTAAGTTTATTTATTCTTTTTCTACATTAACCCTTATTCTCCTTCTTGACATTCATAAAAAAAACTAAGGTAAAAGAAAGATAAGCATAGTTTGTGATAAGTAATGTCAGACATTAATGCAGAAATATAACTAAAAGTAAACATTTTGTATATATCAGATTTAGGGAGAGATTTGAACAGAAGTTCAGTTTAGCAAAAAGTTACAAATATTTTTAAGAGTATTTTCTAAGTAAATCTTTCTCAAAATTATTTTCCAAGTAAGGTTTTGTCCAAGAATTTTCAAAGTAAACTTCTTCCAAGTTTTACGAGTAATCTTTTTTAAAGATTTTTAAAGTAAGGATTTCCAAAAATAATTATAAGGAAAAAAATTTTTAAGTAAATATTTACAAAGGAAAGATATTTTTAATAAATATTTTCTAACAATTTTCTAAGTAAATATTTTTAAAAAGTTTCTCTAAGTAAGCAGTAAAATTTTTTAAGTAGAGATTTTAAAGTAATTTCAAAGAAAAATTTTTTAAGAAAGATTTTTAAAGTAATTTTTTTAAAAAAATCTAAGAAAAATTTTTCAAAAGTTTTTTTATTTGGGAAACGTTTCCAATTTTTTTTAAAATATTTTAAAATTTTGTTAAGTAAGACAAATTTTTAAAATAATTTTAAGAGTATAGATTTAAAATAATTTTCCATTTTTAAAAAAATTATCTTTTTTTTAAAAAACTTTCAAAATTATGTATTTTTAAAAATATTTTTAAGTTGTCCAAGCAAATCCTTCTCCTAAACCTGATATCTTTATTGAAAAATAATCATTCAATTGCCAATATCCTTAATACATGTCTAACCGTTAGTTACTAACTATTTATTAGAAGATACTAGTGTTCACTTGGTTAGTCAAGTTATGCAAAATTTAATAAGCTTATTGTTTATTAAAAAGGATTACTTAATATGATCACTATATTTTGATATTTTTCGTCCAGACTTATATTGATGTATTGATATAAGCATCTGAAGTCCAAGCAAAAGGCCTACGCATCTCACGTCATTCTATATTTTTGAATACACAATCAAGGTAGATTTAATGTGTTTGTGAGATGCTCGTTCCCTATATCTATAGGATTATGCTTTATATGGGTTCAATCTAGTCTAAGACCAAAACAATTTTACAATACTTGAGAAATGAGATTTTTTATTTTTATTTTTAGAAAATATAAGTAAATAATTTCCCTAGAATTTGTGAAATATTTGAAAATTTATAATAAAAATCCTAGTCTAATATGTCCAGTTTCCTAATATTAAGTTAAAGTTAAGTTCAAAGTAAATGTGTTTAATAGGTTTATGTTTGGGTTGATAATATTTAATTAAGATTTAAGTTAATTGATTGATAATTTGTTTAATTTGAATTATGTTAGTTCAAAGTTTTAATTCAGTTGAATTAAGATATTAACTTGAGTTTTCACTAAGGCTATCCTAAATTACCAATTCAGAATAGATTTTAGTTACTTAATTTTAAAGCTGAAGTGTATTAATATTTAGGGTTTAATTCAATTAATCTTTAAGGCTTAATTAAATTTTTAAGTTTTAGTTATTTTAATTCAATTTAACATTATTTAATTTAATTTAATTTAATTTATATTTAATTTTAATTTAATTTATATTTAATTTTAATTTAATTTATATTTAATTTTAATTTAATTTAATTTAATTATAATTTAATTTAATTTTATCAAATATTTTATTAAGAAATTTATTAATTTTATCTAGATTAGTATTGACTTCATCATTTCTATCATTTGAATTTTTAGTTCTATTTAATTTTAAAATTTTGTTATTATTTAAATTTTAAAGATTTTTATTAATTTATTTATTTAAATTCAAATTCAGATTTGGTGAATTAATTAAATCAGATTTTTTATTAATTAATTTATTTGAATTTGGATTTTCTGGGTTAACTGAATTTGAATTTTCTAAATTAATTGAGTTTAAATTTTTATTAAGTTTAAAATAATCAAAATTATTTAAAATTTTCAACTCTAATTTATCATGTATAATATTATATAATTTCTTGCTCAAATTATTCTCTAGTGTATAACTTATGTATTTTCGTAATAAAATGTACTAATTGAAATCGTAACTCTTAATTCTATAGATTTTTCCATTGGATTGGACTTGAGCTTGTGGGTCCCCATGGTTGGGCCAGCTAGAAGGAAAGTTGAATAACCATGCACAAATTAAAAATAAAGTACCCTTCTCAGACTTTTAATTTAAATAAACATTTACATAAATAATTAAATAAACAGAAAGACGAGACTCACAGGATTTACTTTGTTACAGCCGGAGAGGTTGTTAATCCAAGGAAGTTGAAGCGCAATAAAGATTTCCTTCAGGCGGAGAAGCCTCTTACAACATTCAAACACAAAAAAATGAGAGGCTAAATTAAACAAGAGAAGCGTACAAGTGTTGAATATCAAGTTGCTTGTCTAATTTGCTTCTTGGACCAAGGCTATATTTATAGCTTTGGTCGGGGCGCCTAGAGGGTTCCAGGTGCCTGGAAGGGGATAAAACTTTATCCCCTTCGTAACGGATCACGATCAAATGTGATCTGGTCAAAGTCGGGTTCCGGGCGCCCGGATTGGGTCCGGGCGCCCGAACCACTAAAGTCAACTTTGTTGACTTTTTCTTATCTGGGCCCTTTGATCCAATTTTGCTCGTCTTGGTCCAGGTCTTGCGCTTCAGCTCCGCTCGCTTGGATGATCTCGCCCATCCGGAATAGGGCTCACCCGAACCCAACTTCCGACCTTCTCGAGCGGGCTTCCGCTCCGGCTTCTCGTCCTTTAGAATCGTCGTGTGCTTCCTTCTCATCCGCCAGCGTACTTATCTACAGCTCTTCATCCCTCGGACGCACCGAGCCTGTCGGCTCTCTCTTGTTCCGACCTTTTCGCTAGTTGCGTCTCTTGCTCCCCGAGCAATCTTCCGCTCCGGCTTCTCGTCCCTCGGAAACACCGCCTTCTCCCCGAGCTCGTCGGTTTTCTCCCGTGCCGTCCTTCTCGCTAACTGTGTCTTCCGTTCGACTTCCTGTGCTCCTAAGTTCTTGCACACTTAGACATACGGTCAAAGGACCACAGGACCTAATTTAACTTGTTTGATCACATCAAAATAACCTGGGGTTCCAACAATCTCCCCCTTTTTGATGTGAGCAACCCAAGTTAAGGTAGGGTAAACCAACATAAATCAAGAGTAATAAAATTTGTATGAAAGTGCAAATATTTGATCTATCTCCGCCTAAACTTAATATTTTCCTTCTCCCCTTTTGATCATATAAAAATGGGGTATCACAACAAGTCTAAAGGTAATAACTTTGAAAACTTTGAAAAATTTTAAAAATTTGAAGATTACTTTTGATATCATTAAAAAAATTGTAATCATTTTTGAAAAAAAATTTAAGCAGATAAAAAATTCTAAGTTAGACAACTTTGGAAAAAATTTGAGAAATTTCCAAAAATGTTTGAATAATTATTTAAAGAAAAAATATTTTTGTAAAATTTTTAAGTAAAATTCAAGCAGAAAGAAAATTTCTAAGTTAAAAACTTTGAAAAAGAAATTTCTAAATTTAGAGAACTTTACAAAAAAAAAATTATAAGCAAAATTATTTTTGAGAATTTTTAAAGAAAATTGAGTAATCCTTTAAAGCATTATCTAATTTCAATTTAATATTTTATCAGTTAGTCAATTAAACACTTTATTTCAATATTTGATTTCTAGGCTATAGCGAGGCACTAGGCCTCCTTGGTTATTGGATCATCAATCACTTCTAGACAAAGTCTCATAAGGAAATTAAAAGTTTAATTTTCTCGCTGAAAGCGCTAAGTCTAAATTAAGGTTCAAGTAAGACAAGACTTAGGAACCCAATATAGGTTCCAGCCAACTAGATTAATTAGATATTTCTTAGGGACATATGTCTTTAAAATATTTCTAATTTGTCTTTTATGGTATCTAAGGTACCAATTTAATCCATGAAATTTTCTAATATGTTGATTATTTGAACATGCATGATTTTTCAAAATATCTACTTGTATTTTCAAATTATCATATTCTAATTTTAATTTATCATTCTCTACTTTTAATCTTTTAAGATCTTCCGACATATAAGATTTATCTAAAGTTAATTTCAGCTTTTTATTTCCTTTTTCTAGCATGCAACAATCTTTAGTTAATAATTTAACAAATTTAAACATTTGGTCAGGTGGTAGAGACCGTACCTGACTTACCTTGTCGATCTCTAATCCTCCCCTTGTAGAGCTGCTTTCCTCCGAAGACTCTCCCCCTTCATCGATGCTCATCTAGGATGAGCTTTCTGTGTCCTCGGGAAGGAATTCGGCTATAAGGGTTGCCTTGGCAATTTTTTTTTTTTTTCGGTCTCGGATTTTTCTGACGACGACTTGGTGCCCATCAAGGAGTCGGGTTCGGCTTCAATCAGTTCTTCGTGGAGCTTCAAGAACTTTTCCCAGAGTTCTATTACACTTTGATAGTTGTTGATTCTGTCGAGATCCTCCACCGGTAGTACACTTATGAGATGATATTCATCTGTCCCCAGGGCGTAGCACAGATGGGGAGTGCATGGTTCTGTGACTGAAAGGTCCAGGGGTTGATCCTCGGGGTGTCACTGCCTGGGGTTAACGTCTCCGCTATGCACTTTCCACCTGTGTACCTGCATTTACCTCCCTCCATATCTGTGGGACCGGCTCTAGGGGGGCCGCTGATGTGGCGGTTCCACATTTTTTATGAGATGATATTCATCTTTACTGTTTGACATGAAATCATCACGTTGCTTTTTGGTCCAGAGGTGTTTTTCAATTTCTTCTCCGTTCGCATTATTTGGTGCTTCATAACCATATTTCATTATTAGTAAAATACTGAAATATGTTTTAAGAAATACTTCCATTCGTTGCTTTCAAAACGCGAACTCCCCCTCGAACGTTGGTGGATAGATGTTAGCTCTAGCCATCTTGTTGCTTCAGTCGGCGGTTAGTCCTTCTGAGGTGTCCTTGTTCTGATACCACTTGTGGGTCCCCGAGGTTGGGCCGGCTAGAAGGGGGAGTTGAATAGCCCTGCACAAATTAAAAACAAAATATCTTTCTCGACTTATAACTTAAACAAACATTTGCATAAATAATTAAATAAACAGAAAGACGAGGCTCACAGGATTTACTTGGTTACAACCGGGGAGGTTGTTAATCCAAGGAAGTTGAAGCGCAATAAAGATCTCCTTCAGGCGGAGAAGCCTCTTACAACATTCAAGCAAAGAAAATGAGAAGCTAAACTAAACAAGAGAAGCGTACAAGTGTTGAATATCAAGTTGCTTGTCTAATTAGCTTCTTGGACCAAGGCTATATTTATAGCCTTGGTCGGGGTGCCTGGAGGGTTTTAGGCGCTTAAAAGGGGATAAAACTTTATCCCCTTCTCAATGGATCACGGTCAAACATGATCTGGTCAAATTCGGGTTTCGGGCGCCCGGATTGGGTCCGGGCTCCCGGATCACTAAAGTCAACTTTATTGACTTTTTCCAGTCTGGGCCCTCAAATACATGGACAAACTGAGGTGGTGAACCAGAGTATGGAAAGTAGTGGGACTTGGTATTACTGGAACTAAACCAAAGCAGTGAGACTTAACATTATCTCAAGCAGAGTTTACCTACAACAGATCGAAAAACATAACCACGAGATTGACTCCTTTTGAGATTGTCTATGGACAAAATCCATCAGGAGTTCTAGACTTAGCCCCAGTTTCACGTGTAGGGCGAATTAGTCCTAAAGCAGATGAGATGATAGAGCATCTTCGAAGTATTCATGAGTAGGTGAAACTGGCAATTATGGAAAGCAATACTAAGTATAAGGCTTGGGTCAATCATCATCATCGATAGGTACTTTTTGAGATTAGAGACTTTGTCTAGGCTATATTGATTTGTAATCATTTCCTTGTTGGAGAATATAATAAGCTAAATGATTGAAAAATTGGACCACGCGAGATATTGCAAAAGATTAACTACAACACCTACAAGTTGCGCCTTTCTAGTCATCTGAAGACTTCTGATATCTTCAATGTGAAGCACCTAATTCCTTATTCGATGGTTGCTAATGAAGTTAATTTGAGCTCGAGGGCGAGTTCTTTTCAAGCCGGGGAGACTGATGTAGGCACAACCTATGTTAAAACCCAATATGAGCCTTAAAATTCTAAACGAACATAATTTTTGACTCAGGACTCAAAATTAGGTTCTGTCTGTCGTCACACGTGTAGAATTAGAAATCTACGTTTGTTACCAGTGAAACCATAACTGCCAAATTTTAGTCCTAAATTCCGCCATTTGAACCCTTTTTATGGTCTTTTTACTATTTTTGGTAATTTTTATTTTTTAGGTATTTAGGGTAAATTTCATATTTCTAATATTTTTTTAGAGAGCATTTGTCTTGATCCACTTCCTGATTTGAGTTAAGATTGTTAAATTAATTACTTTCCTTTTCGGGAAAAATCTATTTTTTCCTTTACAAAATTAGAATTAAGATATGTTAATTATAATTTCTTTCCTTATTTGAGTTTTAGGTTGTGGTCTATATAAGAGTCATATTTAGATGTTGAGGGATCAACTCTCAAATTTTAATAAAAAGTTTCCATTTTGGAGGTTTCCTTTTTTGTCTTCTCAATTTTCCTCTTCTCATCAGCCTGCAGGATAATCGCTTTCCTGTCCGGCGTCACTAAATCCTTCCGATTGGATTTTCGCCACCCAAGACTCTGCTCCCCTACGTCCTCCCGATCAGATCACAAGAACCTTGGGCTTTATTCCCCTACATCCTTCCGATCAGATCTTCGCCTCATACGACTCTGCTTCCCTCCTTCCTCCCAATCTTATCATAGGAATCCAGGGATCTGCTTCCCTACATCATTCCTATCAGATCTTTGCCTCTCGAGCCTCTGCTCCCCTTCATCCTCCTGATCGGATCATAGGAACCTGGGACTCTGCTCCCCTACATCCTTTCGATCGAATCTCCTCCACCCAGGGCTCTGCTCTCCTACATCCTCCCGATCGGATCTCCGACTCATAGGGCTCTGTTCCCCTCAACTACCTATAAGATGGATAGGCATATAAATGGATTTGTCAACTCATGACTAGATATTGGGCCTCCTTCTCTAACCCATTTTCGCACTATATGGGTCAAAGCCATAAACCCCAATAGGTCTTTCAAGTTAGGAGCCGATTCCACAATTAATGTTGCGCGTAGAATTATTAGAGGCACTTGAGACCATATCTTTGTACAGAATACAGGATACTAGTAGCGTATGGGTGATGAGACTGCACACTACAACAGAGATATATGGATTTGATATATCTTTTATGTTGATATGATATTTAATTAATGTGGGGATTATAAAGGCATTATAAAAGAATCCCCCCGACGCAGGTATATCTTTTGTTTCACAAACATATTCTTCTACAATTGTCTATCTTCCATAATTTTTCTTCACTCCATTGACTTGAGTGTCAAAGTGGCTGCGTCAGGGACCCCCTGGCGTGCTTGCTAACGCTCCTTCCCCTTCCACCTTGTGATCTTGCGGGTCCTTTTACGGTCAAAATCAAAGCCCACTCATCGGTGACCCACCTTTTTCTTCTCCTTCAAGGTCTTCTTACGGTCAACTTCGAACCCATCTCGCTAATGGTCCAGCTATCATCGATTTATAATAGGATCAAATTTGACGTCGTTTATGGGAACGTACGCCTAATCTGAAATGTGAAAATGGACGATGCCAGGAAGTTCACAATTGTTACCTTATCACAAGAAAACTTTAATTTAAGCTAGTGATGGTTAAAACGCAAGCACTTGCACATAAGCAGCAAGTAACAAACCTTGCTCCCTCAAAAGTGTTGGAACCCCAGGATTATTTTGATGTGATCAACAAGTTAAGTTAGTGTTAATGCAATCGATCCAAGTTTGATCGGTACGATCATGGTTTTGATGTGTGTGTCAAAAAGTTTAAGTTAGGCTTTCATATGTGTTTGATATGTGTGTTTGAGTCTTGCAGGACTTGGTGAAACACACATGAGGAGCTTAGTGCAGCTAAGCTTGGGAACTCATCCTAGGGCTCGGATCCTTGAGTTAGTGAAGGATGATGTAGAAGATATCCGAGGGACCGTCGGATGAGGAGCAACGGAGTGGAGCCGAGGGAAGCGAACTTCAAGGCAACGTGAAGGATGGCACGGAGAGGAGCCGCGGGCTCGGGTGCATCTGAGGGACTAAGGCCAAAGGAAGAGGGCTTCAAGGGCGACTCTGGAGAGGATGAGTGTGAGTGTGTATGGACCAGTCGACTGGTGCAGTTGACTGGGAGCAAACAGTAGCATTTTGTTCACTCAGCCAGCAACTATCAGTCGACTGGTAGTTTTAGCAGTCGACTGGTAAATTCCCGTTAGTAGTTGGTGCTATGAAGTAGCTGTTGGCTACCTCCAACGGTAGCACCAGTCAACTGATGGTTTTGTCAGTCGACTGGTGCCGAGATGAGTTGATATGATGATCAACTCTCTCCTCTTATTTAAGGGAAGCTTTGGGGCTTGAAGGAGGTCACTCATGCTTATTGAATAACTCCTAGTCTTTGCCCAAAGCTTCCAAGTCTACTCTCTGTTGGGATCGTTCGTACTCGGCTAGAGAGGGGGGTGTGAATAGCCGCCCCAAATCGCTCGTTTTTCTTCCTACAATTCGTTAGCGCAGCGGAAAAAACAAACAAGGAAACGAAAACAAGAAGATCAAACCTCAACGCGTCGATGTAACGAGGTTCGGAGATTAGGGCTCCTACTCCTCGGCGTGTCCGTAAGGTGGACGAGTCCAGTCAATCCGTCGGTGGATGAGTCCCTGGAGAACCGGCTAATACAATATACTCCTTGTGGGTGGAGAAACCTCGCCACAATATTCTTGCAACAGCAAGAAAGGAATACAACAAGAAATACAAGAAGACAAGAACAATGAATGAAGAAAAAAAAAGAAACACAGGTTTTCTTGCCTCCTCGCCGACTGGATTTCGTTGAAGCAGCAGCTCCTCAGAACACCTACAACAGCAGGATATCCCAGTCGAGAAGCTCACGCGAAGCTTGCGAAGAAGAGCTCAACAAAGCTCAAGCACCAGCAGCAGCAGAAGAGAAGAGGAAGAAGTTGTCGCACGCCCTCGACCCCTTTATACTGCGAAGAAGACGGCGAAGAAACTAGCCGTTGCGTCATAGCGGCTAGAACTCTGATCGGTCTACGGACCGATCAGGCCATGCTGATCGGTCCCCGACCGATCGGTTAGTCTGAGAACCTACATGCGTACTCGATCGATGCGTGGACCGATCTGGATCGGTCCACGCACCGATCCCAACTCTGGCGTGCGCGACATCGTCTCTGATCGGTCCCAGGCCGTCAGGGACGTCTGATCGTTACGTGGACCGATCGACTGCCTTTCTTTCGCCTCTGTTGCTGGCGATCGGTCACGGACCGATCGATCAACAGAGTTCTGTTCGATATCGATCGGTCACCGGCCGATCGAGCAAACAGTATCACGGATCGGTCGGTGACCGATCCGTCGAGCAATTTTGCCCAAACCAAGTCCCAAGACTTCCAACCAATATCCGGTCAACCTTGACCTATTGGTACTTCATCCCTAGCATCCGGTCACTCCTTGACTGCTAGCCCTTCGCCAAGTGTCAGGTCAATCCTTTGACCTACTTGGACTTTCCAACACCGGAAGTCCGATCATCCACGATCCATCTGGATTTTCCTTGCCGGCTTTACTCACCAGGGACCACGACTTCACTCACCGTGATTTCCACAACGCCTAACATCCAGTTAGGACTTTCCCACTGCTTCACTCACGGACTTTCCAATGCCTAACATCCAGTTAGGACTTTCCCCGTCACTTCCTCACTGGGACTTTCCCGTGCCAAGTCTCCATACTTGGACTTTTCGATGCAAGTCTCCATACTTGGACTTTTCAAGTCTCCATACTTGGACTTTACGCGTGCCAAGCTCCCTGCTTGGACTTTTCCGTGCCAAGTCTCCATACTTGGACTTTTCCAGTGGCAAGCTCCCTACTTGGACTTTTCCGTGCCAAGTCTCCATACTTGGACTTTTCCCGAATCAGGTCAACCAGGTCAACCCTGACCTACGGTTGCACCAATAATCTCCCAAACATCTATTCTTGTCCCACATCAAGAATAGAACTCTCTCACGAGTGTCAAACATCAACATGCAACACAACTAGGTCAACCTTGACCTAAGGTTGCACCGACAATCTCCCCAAGTCAAACATCAAAATACAACTCGAGTCACGTCAACTCGAGTCGGGTCAACCAGGTCAACCTTGACCTAAGGTTGCACCAACACTCTCTTCCTCCCAAACCTAAACTTGATCATTGTAAAGAGGAAGAGATCATTTGTGAGAGGTTTGCTCTACCGAGAAGGAGAAAGCTTTAGCCGGAGATTGTCGGGGATTGATCCATCGAAGGATCAAAGGTTTGTCCACCTCAAGGACACATTGTGGAGTAGGAGCAAGCAATCTTTGAACCACGTTACATCGAGCTTGTTAGCGATTTGGTATTCTTTCTTTATTGTTTTCATTAGTTAGTTGTATTTCCGCTTGCGCACTAACTTTGTAGGAGAAGCAATCGATTTGGGGATGACCTAGCTATCCAACCCCCCTTCAAGCCGGCCACCAATTCCTTACAGTTAGGTCCTATGGTGTTTTAACCTTGTGTCTAAGTGTGCAGGAGCTTAGGAGCACAAGGAGTTGAGCAAAAGACGCAGCTAACGAGAAGGGCGGTACGGGAGAGAGTCGACCGGCTCGGTGCGTCCGAGGGACAAGGTGCTGTGGAAGAGTACGCCGACGGACAAGAAGGAGGCGCACGACGTTTCCGAAGGACGAGAAGCCGAAGCGGAAGGTTGCTCGAGAAGGTCGAAATTGAGTTCGGGTGAGTCTTATTTCAGTTGGCTGAAATCACCCAAGCGAGCGGAGCCGGAGTGGAGGACCCAGACCGAGGTGAGCAACATCGGAGCAGAGGGTCCGGACCAAAAGTCAACTTTGTTGACTTTAGTGGTCCGGGCGCCCGAAATTGAATCTTGACCGGATCGCAGTCAAATGTGATCCGTTGCGAAGGGGATAAAATTTTATCCCCTCTCAGGCGCCTGAAACTCTTCCAGGCACCCCGACCAAGGCTATAAATACAGCCTTGGTCCAAAAGCTAATAATCAATTCAAGAATTGTGTACTCAACACTTGTGCGCTTACTTTTAGTAGTTTAGCTTCTATTTGTTTGTATGTCATTGCTGTAAGAGGTTTCTTTGTTTGAAGGAGATTCTAGTGCGACTCATTCCTTGGATTAACAACCTCCTCGGTTGTAACCAAATAAAAATCCCTTTGCCTCTTCTTTCAGTTTTATTTGTTTACTTTATTTATGCAAGTGTTTTTTTTTAAAGTTCGAGAAGGGTGCTTTTATTTTTGTGCAGTCTATTCAACCCCCTTTCTAGCGGACCAACGCGGTCTAACAAAAAGCACTTGAAATATCAGCCAAAGAGCCACCAATTGTTGATCGAAGAACTAATCTAGTGAAGTTAACTAAGTTCTCCAAAGCTCTGATCCAGATGCTCGCAGAAGATTTCATCGGAACCAAATGGTCTTAGGGATCCTTTGTTAGAGATGCACCTCTTTGAGATCTGAAGCGAGGCAAAGCACCGACTTCTAGAAACTCACCCAAGCAGCTAAGTATTCCCTTCTCATAGGGGATCCTCGAAGATAAACTGCCCAAACAATTCCGACCTTCATAGATCAAAGACTATGGTGGCCTGATCGATCCTAAAGACCATCTCTTTAAGTTCAAAAATACCATTTTGCTAGATTAGTACGTGGATGTTGTCAAGTGTTGAGTGTTTTTAACAACACTCTCGCGCTCGACACAAAGGTGATTCAATCAACTCCCGTCGATTTCCATCTCATGCTTCAATGACTTCAAGATGGTCTTCCTCCATCACTTTACTAGCATCCGAAGATATAACAAGACTACATTGAGCTTGTTTGCCCTCAAGCAGGGGGCCAAAAAAATGTTTGAAAGCATATATCAAGCGATTCAATCAAGTCACTGTGGATGTCTCCTCAGCTACCATTGAAATACTAGTTAGTAATTTCTCTCAAGGACTCATTAATGGAGATTTTTTTTTGTCTTCTAGTGAGTAAGCCTTCCAAGGATTTCAACAGTCTATTAGGGCAAGCTATCAAATATGTCAATGTTGAAGAAGTCTAAGTCACTTGAAAAAAGGATGTTGTTGTTCCCACCCCCCTTTTCAAGTTGATCGTGCAAGGACACTCCACCCCTCCACGCCATAGAGAGCACCGACCAAGTCACCCTCTAGTCCATGATAGGAGAGTAATCCAACATGTGGAAGTCACTCGGACCTCATTCATTGAGCCTCATCAGTGGATTCCCACTTTTGTATATATCACAAATCCAAAACTCACAATACCAATGACTGTTACCAATATGCACGGGAATTTCATCGAGTAGTTGATTAGAGCCATCAAGGTCAACAACCCTCTTAAATTGCACATCAACCGAGTGGGCCTTCAACACTTGGCCCTAGCTTTACCGATCGATAGCCTAATGCTTGGTAACAATAAGATAGCAAAACTCACTCCTCGAATGGAGGCACAGAACCCTCCTAGATTTGACAAGAAGAAAATAGAAGAAACGCTGCCTGGAGAAATTTAACATAATCTCTGGAGGTCCTACTGATAGAGATTCCCATCGAGCATGAAAGTCTCATGGTCACCAACTGGAGATCCAAGAAGTCAACTCCCATTAAACTCAAATGGAGGGCCCCCAGATTGGCTTCGAGCCACAAGATCTCAAGGGGATAGATTACCTCATGATGATGCCTTAATCATTAAGGTCGTTATCACTAACTACAATGTGCCCAGAGTTTTTATGGATACAGGGAGTTCTGTAAACATCATCTTCAAGAAGGTATTTGACCAATTATAGATAGACCAAGAGAAGCTTCAACCCATGGTAACGACCCTATTCAAATTTACCAGGTATGAAGTGTTGGTCCCTTTGGAGGCCGACAAGAGGGGAGGGGTGAATTGCCCTACAAAAAAAAGCCACAAATCTTTCTCGGATATTCAACTAATTTAAAAGAACTCGTAATAAAAAATAAAGAGACTAATAAAATGCAAATCAGACACAGAGGTTTACTTGGTTTGCAATCAGGAGATTGCTAATCCAAAGAAAGTAAGCGCACTATCTGATGATCTCCTTCGGGCGGAGTAGCTTCTTTACAACGTTGACAGCACAAATAAAAAGAACAGAAATGAAAGCACAGAGAAAATTGATTATAAGTGAGTTCATTTAACTGTACAGATCAGTGCTATATTTATAGCATTGGTCAAGGTGCCCCGAAGGGGTTCCGGGCATCCGGGGGGGGGGGGGATAAAATTTTATCTCCCAATGATCATATCGCGTTTGATGTAATCCTAGTCAAAATCTGGGTCCGGGCAGCCGGAATGGTTCCGGGCGCCCGGACCAGGAAAGTCAACATAGTTGACTTTTCTCGGTCCGGGACCTCTGCTCCGATTCAGCTCATCTCGGTCCGGATCTTTCTCTCCAACTCCGCTAGCTTGGGTGATCTCGGCCATCCGGAATAGGGCTCACCCGAACCCAAGTTCCGGCATTCTTCTCGAGCAGCCTTCCTTCCCGGTTTCTAGTCCCTCGAACGTCGCGTACGTTCTTCTCGTCCACCGGTGTACTCTTTCGCGGTCATCTCGTCCCTCAGACGCACTGAGCCCGTCGGCTCTCTCCCGTGTCATCCTTCTCGCTAGCCGCGCCTTCCGCTCGACTTCCTGTGTTCCTAAGCTCCTGCACACTTAAACACAAGGGTTAGACAAAGCAGGACCTAACTTAACTTGTTTGATCACATCAAAATACCTTGGGGTTCCAACAATCTCCCCCTTTTTGATGTGAGCAACCCAAGTTAAGTTAGGGTAAAACAGATGCAATAAAAAATAGTTGATATGCAAATAAGTCCAAATATTTTTCAATTAAAAAATTATATACCTCCCCTTATATAACGACCCGGTCCTTTGGCCTCTTGGGCGCCTCTTGTGGCGGCCCACTGGTGGCCTCTTATGTCGTCGGCCCATTTGGCGACCTCTAATGTCGTCGACCGACGACCCTTGGCCGTACCGTTACTCACTAGGTCTTTCCACCCCTGGACAGTGGATTTTTGTCTTCCCCAAGATTCGAACTCTAGACCTCCAGACTTAAGTACTAGAGTTTATGAATCTTGGTAGCGCTCACTTGTCTACCAGGATTCATAAACTCTATTACTTAGCCTAGAGGTCTAGAGTTCGAATCCTGGGGAAGGCAAAAATCCACTGCCAGGGGTGGGAAGTCCTAGTGAGTAACGACACGGCCAAGGGTCGTTGGTCGATGACATGAGAAGTCGCCAAATGAGCCGACAACATAAGGGCCGCCAGTTGGGCCGCCACAAGGGCCGCCCAAGAGGCCAAAGGGCTGGGTCGTTGCAATAAAAAGGCGCATAGGTAGTGTGACTGCAGCATGGTAGCAGGCAGGGATCCCTCCCCGTCATCGCGTACCGGGAGATGAGAGCATTGCGCTCCCTCACTATGTTTGAAGTAGGAGGATAGATGTACTCTGACAGCATCCTGTCCACTCAGTCACTCTTCAAGGGTAGTGACGGCAGAGTGCACGGTGTTACAGCCCTACCACTCAGTCTCACCATCGCATGTGAGATGGCTGACTGGCGTCAGGGGTGACCATGTTATATTGCATCATATGCACAGATTGCATTTATTGTAATTGTTGCATATTGGATGATGCATTTTGGTGACTGCATATGATTGACATGCATACAGGCTACATACTTATTTGCTCTGACTATTTTTATCTGTGTATGTTCACAGTCATATGGTCAAGCCTCGCAGGTGAGTACAGTTTATTTCAGTTATGCATTTCTTATTATTCTTGCTATAGACTGTATTACATGTTTACTGTTAGTTACTACAGTTTATTCAGCTATGCATACCTGTTATACTGTTAGGAGACTATACTATAGGTTCTATGGTTTAAGAGACTGTACTATAGGTTATTGTTAGTAGTTATATGTTGCTGTACATATCTATTGGATTACCTGCTGAGTTTTTTGAACTCATATCGTTATATTACTATTTTTCAGGTTGAGGCCGTCGGGAGATATTCCAGTCATTAGCCCCCCCCCCCCCCCGGCCTTGTCGCGAGGATTCTTTATTATTGGTTTCTGTTATGGTTTCTATGCATATACTGGTGATGTGAGTTTTGTATTGTGGACTTTATGTTGAACCTTTGGGTTTACTACTTTTGTTTTCCGCTGCGGATATTTTCATTACTTTGTGGATTTCGTTTTCTTCGTTGTAGTGGAGTAGGATGTTATACATATATCTGTGATGATTTCTATATCGTCTTTTCCTTATATTAAAATGCATGGATTGTTCATATTAAACTGTGTGGTTTGATTATTATTTGTATAGTATTGTTCCGGCCGTGTGGGCCGATGTATGGATATTTGTATTCTGGATTTATATTGTCACCCATACAGGGGAGATGCTTCTGAAATTTCTTCTGACAGGGACTACCTGGGGCGTGACAATTTATTTGGTATCAGAGTAGGTTTACGATACCTGTTCCGGATTTTTGAGTTTATCTGATACCAATTTATTTGGTATCAGAGAAGGTTACGATACTTGCTAGGCATTCTGGATTTTTGGTATTTTATCTGATACCAATTTATTTGGTATCAGAGCAGGTTACGATACTTGCTAGGCATTCTAGATTTTCGAGATTTAATCTGATACCAATATTTTTGGTATCAGAGCTAGGCTCCAATTTCGAATTTTGAGTTCTGGAGTTTGCGACCGTATCTAGGTATTTTTGGATTTGTACGGATTTCGTCGATTTTCTCGTTTTGGAATTCCGAGGTATATTTGACAAGGTTTATTTGAGGGACTAAGCAGTGACAGGACATCTCCAGACGGCAATAGGTAAATTGGTAATTATATAGTTTTCATACCTGTAGTGATATCTGGGTAACATTTTATTTACAGATATGACAAATACACGTGTTCCGGTACCGAGACGTGGTCGTCCACGTAAGAGGGCGATAGATTCTCCGGAGACAGAGTCTTCAGAGAGATCTGCTAGGATCGAGCCTGTTCGTCAGGGACAAACTCGTCAGGATATTATAGGCACGTCGGATTATAAGACCCCGACGATTCCGACTTCAGAGGTACATACCTCGACTGTTTCACTAGTGGTATCACCTTTAGTATACCCGACACCCCCTTCAGTCGTGCCTTCTACTGTGTACTTGAGGTACGAGATGAGGCAGAGATCTGGTGGGACACGCAGCTCTCGATTATAGGCGTGCAACATATTACATGGGCGAGATTTAGGGAGGCATTCAAGAGTCAATATTTTCCCCAGACGTATCAGATGACACGTCATCAGGATTTTCTGAGTCTTCGGCAAAATAACTGCTCAGTTATGGAATATAATGCCGAATTTAATTAGTTGGCCAAATTCTGTTCTGAGTTGGTTGCCGAGGACAGATCTCGTATGTTTAAGTTTATTTAGGGACTGGACGGACATCTTCAGGTGAAGATTGCCGATTTTGGTTATTCATCATACATAGAGGCACTGGGTAGAGCTCTTATGATTGAGTCTGCTCATCAGAGAGTAAATGCAGACAAGAAGAGGAAGTAGATTGATCGGACTTTTGGACAGATCCAGCAGCCACAGACTACGGGACAGCAACAGAGCAGTCACACTCAGATGGGTCAGGGTACTTTTGGGTCATTTGGCCGACACCAGAAGTCAGGACGATCTTCATCAGGACGTTCCCGGTCTGCTCAGCAGAATCGGAAACAGTCCACTGGTGACCCTTTCTACACCAGATGCGGATCCCGAGATCACATCACCTCTGTGTGCTCCTTGGGACAGTCAGTTTGCTATCATTGTAAACTGCCTGGACACATAAGACGAGACTGTGCGCTGAAGTCTCAATAGGTAGCCTCCGGGATTTCTATTCCGGGAGGACAATTTGGTCAGTCCGAGACTCAGCGAGGAGGGCCGAAAGGCCAATCTTCGCATCGTCAACAGAGGACAACTCCCCCTGCATCAGCTGCTTATGGCATGCACGGGCAGGAGCATTTCGATGTCATTGTGGAGAACCCCACGGTATTCCGCCCTAGTGTTCTCCTGTACTATTCGTCAAGAAGAAGGATGATACTCTGAGGTTGTGCATCGATTATAGGCAACTGAATGCAGTGACTATCAGAAATAAGTACCCCTTGCCACGGATTGAGGATTTATTTGATCAGCTCAGAGATACATCAGTGTATTCTAAGATTGATCTGCGGTCTGAATATCATTAGCTGAGAGTCAAAGATTCTGATATTCAGAAGACAACATTTCACACTAGATACGGACATTATGAGTTTTTGGTGATGCCATTTGGGCTTACCAATGCTCCCGCAGTATTTATGGATCTGATGAACCGTATCTTTTTGTAGTACCTAGATTAGTTTGTTATTGTGTTTATCGATGATATATTGATCTATTCGCGTTCTGAGGAGGAGCACGCGCAGCATCTTCGCATAGTCTTGGAGACTCTGCGACGACATCATCTGTATGCGAAGTTCAGTAAGTGTTCATTTTGGCTATCTTCAGTTGATTTTCTGGGACACGTGGTGTCAAGCCGAGGTATTTCAGTAGATCCTCAGAAGATCGAGGCTATCACTAGCTGGGAGCAGCCGAAGTCAGTCCAGGAGATCCGTAGTTTCTTAGGACTGGATGGATATTACAGACGATTCGTTAAGGGTTTCATTGACGCGTCTGACCAGAAAGGGCATGAAGTTCACTTGGTCAGAGGCTTGCGAGACCAGCTTCCAGGAGCTGAAGCGGAGATTAGTATCAGCACCAGTTTTAGTTTTACCTTCAGGAGAGGACGGTTTTATACTTTACACAGATGCATCTCTACAGGGCTTGGGCACTGTTCTGATGCAACACGGCAGGGTAGTCTCCTATGCTTCTCATCGTTGAAGGAGCATGAGAAGAACTATCCAGTACATGATTTAGAGTTAGCCGCTATTATCTTTACTTTGAAGATTTAGCGACATCATCTTTATGGTATTACTTTTGAGATTCTTACTGATCATAAGAGTCTTAAATATATTTTCACACAGAAGGAACTCAATCTCCGACAGAGGAGATGGATGGAGTTTCTGAAGGATTATGATTATACTATTAGCTACCATTCGGGTAAAGCTAATGTGGTTGCTGATGCACTTAGCAGGAAGTCCAGAGGGACTTTAGCTTGTCACCGAGTTTTAGTCACGTATTTGATTAAGGGATTATCCGAGTTGGGCCTTGAGGAGCAGGGACGGACAGAGCAGAGTATTCTTGTTACCATGGTTGCTCAGTCGTCGATCAGGATGAGGATTCGAGAGGCCCAGGCCGGAGATCAGCATTTACAGTTCATTGGCAGCTAGATAGTTTCCGGATAGCAGACCGAGTTTACACAAGATGACGAGGGTATTGTTTATTTCCGAGGCAGATTATGCGTACCCCAGTCTCACCCGGTCATGGAGGAGTTACTTCAGGAGGCTCATCGTTCTAGATTTGCTATCCACCCAGGTGGGGCCCGTATGTATCGTGATTTGAGGCGTTCCTATTGATGGAACAGTATGAAGAAAGACATCACGGAGTTTGTAGCTAAATGTCTGGTCTGTCAGCAAGTGAAGGCTGAGTACCAGAGACCTACTGGTTTACTTCAGAGGATCCCTATTCACAATGGTCCAAACATCGCCCGTGTAACCGGCCGACGAGCTCAACAATAATGGAGTCGTCAATGGCCCAGCATGCAATCATGCGGGATGGTGCATGATGCTACAGTATGTCATACCTGAACATAGCCTCCTCCATATATGTGTGTGCCAAAAAGGTAAACACATATATATAACCATGATATAAGCAGCATAAATCCAAGAACATCACATATAACAATGATATAAGTATCATGAATCCAAGGGCACGTATCAAACATGTAAAGCAACTAATCCAGTATAGTGAAGCACTATAAATACATCTATCTTAATGAACATAGATACGTATGGCAAGAAAATAAAAGTATACCATACTAATGTGCAGCAAATGTCAGTAGAAGCATGTATCCGGTATCATCTAAGCTAAAACCAGGGAAGTGCTTAGTCTACCAATTACTACTAGTTATATGTAAACTACACATATCATAAGACAATATTGAAAAGATAAGTCAAAGGGTACCCGCCTCAAATAGAAGGTACAATCACGCCAAATCCAACGTCGATGTTGGTTGCTACTCGGAAAACCTAGAGGTTCCACTGTACAAAAATTTTGTACAAAGGTCTGAACCTTTTCCTAGCTACCATGCGTTCTTTTAAATTAAATTTTGGATCGCTGCGGAACTTAACACGTTTGATCCAAAACTTAATCTATTTGTTCTTTTAGGTTTTGACTTGGATCTCCTGCGGAACTTAACACGTTCGACCCAAGTCATCTTAAGTTATTAATTCCATTAAATATTAATTTCCATAATTGGTTCCCAGTACTGACGTGGCGAGGCACATGACCTTCTTGGATATGGGAGCAACCACCACCGACTAGACAAAACCTTTTATGGAAAGCTAATATTTAATTTCCTAAAATAACTTTAGGTTAACCGAAAAGAACAATCAAATCACAAGGAAAAGAAAAACAAAAGAACACTATATCGAAAACAAATTCGAAACTCTAGAATCGTATGCCTCTTGTATTTAGTATTATTTCCAAAAATAACTAGTATGATGTGGAAAGAAAAAATACTAGTTATACCTTTTAGAAAAACCTCTTGATCTTCTACCGTATTCCTCTTCTAACCTCGGACGTTGTGTGGGCAACGATCTTCCGAGATGAGAAACCACCAAAGCACCTTCTCCTTTCTTCAAATTTCAGCCAAGCACAAAGCTTCCAAAAGATGAAGATCTTTTCCACCAACCAAGCTCCAAGGGATGTAGGCTTTCTCTCCTTCTTCCTCAAGCTAGATCCGACCACCAATTAAAACTCCATAAGCATGAAGAGGTTCGGCCACAAAGAGAAGAAGAAGAGAAGAAGGAAGGGTCGGCCACACCACCAAGGAAAAGAGGAAGAAAAATAGAATAGAGTCGTTCACCTTGAAGCCTCCTCTACCCCCTCTTTTATAATCCTTGGTCTTGGAAAATAAGGAAAATTTAATAAAAATTTCCTTAATTCTTTTTCCATTGAAAAGAAAAAATTATTTAATTAAAAATAATTTTCTTTTTCAAATACAATGGTCGGCCACCTCAAGCCCCAAATCAAGGAAAGTTTTAATTAAAACAAGAATTAAAACTTCTTAATTTGTTTCCGGAAATTTATAAAAATTTCTCCAATAATTTAATCCCTTCATGATTGGTTTATAAAAAGGAAATTTAATAAATTAAAATCTTTCTTTTAAACATGTGGATAAAAAGAAAGTTATCTCTAAAAATTAAAATCTCTTTTAATCTACAAATAAGGAAAGATATCAAGTCTTTTCTTAATCTTTTGTAGAAACTAATAAAAGAGAATTATTAATTTTTAAACTTTCTTTTAAATCATGAACATGGTTAAAAAGGAAAATTTTCTTAAAATTTAAAATCCTCCTTTAATCAACAAATAAGGAAAGATTTCAAATTTTAAACTCTCTTTTAAACATGTAGATGATTTACAAATAAGGAAAGTTTTTATCAAAAATTAAAACCATCCTTTTAAACTACAAATAAGGAAAGAGATTAATCTCTTCTCTTAATCTTTTGTAGAAAGCTATAAAAGGAAATTTTTAATTTTTAAACTCTCTTTTAAAATCATGATATCCACATAAGAAATAATTTTAATAAAAATCCTTTTTAATATTCTAGTGGGCCACCTAAGCTTGGGACCCAAGCTTTGGCGGACCTACATAGCTCATCCACTTGGTCTTGGCGGCCCTAGCTTGGGTTCCAAGCTAGCTTGGTGACCCCATTGGATGGGTAAGAAGGTGGGTATGGTGGGTAAAAATCTCTAAATACCAGGGGCTACGATAGGGACCGAGAGGAGGAATTTGTTTTGGTCTCCCGATAAAATTAAGCATCCCGTGTTCGCCCCGAACACACAACTTAATTTTATCAATAATAATTCATTCCACTAAAGAACTATTATTGAACTACCGCACCAATAACAAATTATATTTTGGGCTCCTTCTTATTATGAGTGTGTTAGTCTCCCTGTGTTTAAGATAACAAATGTCCACTAATTAAGTAAGTTACTGACAACTCACTTAATTAATATCTAGCTCCAAGAGTAGTACCACTCAACTTCATCGTCATGTCGGACTAAGTCCACTGGGGTTTAACATGACAATCCTTATGAGCTCCTCTTGGGGACATTCTCAACCTAGATCACTAGGACACAGTTTCCTTCTATAATCAACAACACACACTATAAGTGATATCATTTCCCAACTTATCGGGCTTATTGATTTATCGAACTAAATCTCACCCATTGATAAATTAAAGAAATAAATATCAAATATACGTGCTTGTTATTATATTAGGATTAAGAGCACACACTTCCATAATAACTGAGGTCTTTGTTCCTTCATTAAGTCAGTATAAAAGGAACGACCTCAAATGGTCCTACTCAATACACTCTTAGTGTACTAGTGTAATTATATAGTTAAGATAAACTAACACCTAATTACACTATGACCTTCCAATGGTTTGTTCCTTTCCATCATGGTCATGAGCTACTGTTTATAATTTATAAGGTACTGATAACATGATCTTCTGTGTGTGACACCACACACCATGTTATCTACAATATAAATTAACTGAACAACTACATTTATCACAAATGTAGACATTTGACCAATGTGATTCTTATTTCTAGATAAATATTTTATACCAAAAGCTAGGCTTTTAGTATACATTCTAACAGTCGAGACGCCTGTCTCGAACTAGAGTCCTGTGTCAAATAATATATATATTTTATTTATCTAAATTCAAATGAATAGCTAAATAAAATCTCTAAAACTAAATTAGGGCAAAACCCTAATAACATTAATCACAACCTACCTAATTAAATCTAACGGTTAATTAGGGTTAGTTACCTTAATCCTAATCATCCCATTAGATTAATTCTAAACAAATAAATCCAATAGTTGATTAGGGTTAATTACCCTAACCCCAATCATTCCATTCAATTAATCTAAGCAATTAAATTTAATCCCACTAATTATGTATCAACTAGTGATATATTAACCAGCTAGTAATCCATATGATCTCCAATTCAACACATACCTAATTCATCAACAATATAAATCAATTACCCTACTCATACATCAATCCAGCTGCTATTGATGCTGGAACCAGAGAAGCTACTGGTTGAAGTGTTGTCGGAACCAAGAACAACTCCACAGAACAGATCCTTACCTGCTGGAATCAATCAGATCAAGTAGTAGATCAAGCTCAAACCTTCTAGCCTCTGCCCAACAGCTCAAGAACACCTCATCGAGACCTCCCTGGAATTCCTCCTCACTGGATTCAACCGGATCACAACAATACCAGAACAGAGCACTAACTCGTGAATCAACAAGAATCCAACAATGAATCAAGAGGAAAGAAGGATTTCGGTTGCTTACCCTCGAAACCCTAGGGCATCTTCAAGCCGGCGATCGGATCTGGCTCGATTCCAGTGGCGTCAGATCGGGGGAAGAAAGGATCGGCAGATACAACCGATCAGGGGCAAAGAGAACCAGGATGAAGGAGACCAGAGAAGGAAAGGATCGATTGGCTGAGAGACAACGCGAATCTTGTGTTGGTGCGGTTAGCACTAACGATTTAACCCAGGTTTTGATGAATGACAAATCAGGTTAAATTAGTTTGTTTTTGTCTGACACTTTGATCGAGTGTGTAGGAGAAGTCGAACGGTCGTGGTGACCGGATGTGCATCGAAGTCGGTGGGTCGGCCAGGTGACCGGACCTTTGTACGAAGTCGGCTAGGTCGGGCTGGCCGGATAGTGGCGAAAAGTCAAGCGGGTCGACGGGTTGACCGGACGCTTAGCGAGAAGTCAAGCGGTCGGGGCTGACCGGACGCTTGGCGAGAAGTCAAGCGGGTCGATGGCCGGATGCTTGGCGAGAAGTCGAGCAGGTCGACGGCTGGCCGGACGTCTGGCGAGATAAGTGAGGTAAGTCCTGGAGGGAGTGGCTGCGAGGGCGTTCCGGGAAGGAACATTAGGCGTCGATCGGCTTAGATCCATTTCGGAAGTCTAAGTCGAGATCGTGACTAGATTCGGTCTCGGAAAGGCGGAATCTAAGTCATACTATTTTGCTAATTCATACTCACTTTGCTTTTGCTAACAATCTGTGTTGCGGGGTAAATTTGCCTCCGGACTAACGTTTGTCTTGCGGGACGGATTCTGCGGGAAAACAGGGTCCGGGCGCCCGGGAGGGAAATTTCATCCCGATCGCGCGTCGCCACGTGGAGTTCGCTGGTTGGACTTGCCACGTCTCACCAGGGTGCCCGGAAGGCATCGGGCGCCCCAAGCCTCATATAAAGAAGGGTCGAGGAGAGCCGAACAACAAGAAAAGAAAAGTCTTCCACTGCTTGCTCTGCTGCTCTACGCTCTTCACTCTTGTCTTTATTGTCGGTATTTGCTTTTCATTTTCATTAGCATTCATTGTACTGTTTTTTGTAATCATTATTTTGAACTGCTAGTGAATTGCCCAACGAAAGTACTCACGGAGTACGGGCCTTCGAGTAGGAGTCGTCACAGGCTCCGAACGAAGTAAAAAACACTGTGTCTACTTTACTTTTCCGCTGCGCTTATACTCGATATTTTCGAATCGATATTCACCCCCCCTCTATCAAATCTAACGGTCCTACATCTTGCTCCTCACCGTGCCTTAGCCACCAAGGAATTGCCAATGATCGACGCAAGAAGCCACCGAGATAGAGATCCCTCGGCCAGATCCAGCTTGTCTTCCTTAGCACCGTCGAGCTCCGGTGATGTGCTCCTCCGGTCTCGGCGCTGAGTCGTCCGTGAGAGAGAGAGCGCGTCGAGCGGAGGAAGATCGGGGGAGAGGAGATAGGGAATTCGAGTCGGGCAGAGAGGAGATCGGGGAGAAAGGTCGGGGAAGAGGAAATCGGGTCGGGATATCGGTGTTTTTGGGAGAGAAATAAAAGGTGAAGGAAAAAGGAATTATATAATAAAACATTTCCTCACATAAACGGGTATCCCAAACAAGCTTTATCCGCGCCCGAAATTGATCCCCCTCAAAATTCGTCGTACGAACTCCGAAAAATTCCCAGAAAATTCCTAAAAATTCTGAAAAAATTTTATAAGGCTATTTCTGAAATAACCCTATTTATTTAATTTTCCGATATCTCACATACCATTTCGCAACAAGCCTTACCTTGAAGGTTTCTACCTTCCCATCTGTCCCTCTTTTCCTTTTGTAGATCCACTTGCATCCAACGATTTTTACACCATCAGGTGATTCTACAAACTCCCAGACCTTATTAGAATACATAGACTCTATTTCAGAATTCATTGCCTTTTGCCAAGATACTGCATCTATATCTTGGAGTGCTTCATCATATGTCCAGGGATCAGGTTCATGTTTACTCGGGATCAAGTCCGAAGACTCTCCTAAAAACATGAATCTCTCAGGTTGCCTCACAACCCTCCCACTACGACGAGGCACTGTCTGTGGTTGTGTATTATGTGTGACACGTGTTGCAGTTTCTTGTGGTACTTCATCTTGTATTATTGGTACTGAAGTAGACGTGTCCTCTCTCATTTCTTCTAGAACAATTTTACTTTTGGGCTTGTGGTCCATTATATAGTCTTCTTCTAAAAACTGGGCATTGGTGCTAACAATGGCCTTCTGGTCTTTAGGACTATAAAATAAACCACCTTTCGTTTCTCTAGGATAACCCACAAACACGCGAACTTCTGTACGATATTCTACTTATCAGCATCTGCTTTCATCACATATGATGGACTACCCCAAATCCGAATATGTCTTAGACTAGGCTTTCGCCCATTCCAAAATTCTGTGGGAGTAGAAGGTACTGATTTAGAAGGTACTAAGTTCAGAATGTGCGCTGCTGTTTCCAGAGCGTATCCCCAAAATGAATTTGGTAACTCTGAATAACTCATCTTCGATCTAACCATCTCCATAAGAGTCATATTCCTTCGTTCTGCCACACCATTCTGTTGGGGTGTACCAGGTGCAGATAACTGGGATTGAATCCCGGCCTCTGACAAGTAATTCCTAAACTCTCCTAAGAGGTATTCGCCACCACAATCATACCATAGTGTTTTGATACTTTTACCAAGACATTTCTCCACATCAGCCTTGTACTCTTTGAACTTATCAAAGCACTCAGACTTGCGGCGCATCAAGTAAATGTATCCGTATCTCGAATAATCGTCTATAAAAGAGACAAAGTATTCGAAACCACCTCTTACCTGGATAGACATAGGACCACACAAATCAGAATGAACCAGTTCTAACACATCTTTGACTCTATACCCCTTGACCTTAAAAGGTCTCTTGGTCATTTTACCTTCCAAGCAAGATTCACAGGTTGGAAAATTTTCCAACTCTAATGTACCCAAGAGTCCATCGGCTATAAGCCTTTGAATCCTACTTAAATATGACCAAGCCTTAGATGCCAAAGATATGTTTGGTTCATCTCCGAAGGTTCTTTTCTCTTATTAGAGTTAGAAGATGTGTTATTAATTTCCATTTGTTGCTTTATGGGAGAAATTGGATTTAATGTATATAAATTGCCAACCAATGCACCAGAACAGATAATAACTTTATTTTTCTTTATAACTACATTATTACTGAAAGAAACAGAATATCCATCCAAGTACAGTTTAGAAACTGAAATTAAATTCTTTCTAAAACTGGGTACATAAAGATAATTTCTTAAAACCAAACTCCTATTCCTATCAAAAGATAAGTAGACGTCTCCCACTGCAACATCTGCCACCTTAGTAGCATTGCCCATGTAGACGGTTATCTCTCCTTCAAATAGTCGTCGGGTTTCCTGGAACCCATGCAAAGAGTTACAGACATGATCAGTGGCTCCCGTATCTACACACCAGATGCTGGTAGATAACACCGCTAAACATGTTTCAACTACTAGAGCATGAGATATACCTTTATTGTTCTGATTCCTATGAGGACAGTCTGCCTTCTAATGTCCTGACTGCTTGCAGATGAAACACTTGCCCTTCGACTTCTTCATTCCATCTTTTTGTCCTGTACCCTGAGGTTTATTCACTTTCTTTGCTGAAAAGACCTATTTCTTCTTCTTCTTGTCTTTCGACTTAGAAGTAGAACCATTTTCAGCATAGTGAATTTGAGAACTGTGACGAAATATACCTTCTGCTGCCTGTAGTTCTGTCAGAAGTTCCGCTAATGTATACTCCCTTTTGTTCATGTTATAGTTCAGGCGGAACTGCTCAAAACTTCTGGGTAGCGTTTGGAGAATTATATCGACTTGGATTTTCCCATCGATTTCTCCTCCAAGGACTTGTATTTCATTCAGATAAGCCATCATTTTGAGGATATGATCCCTTACGGGTGTCCCCTTAGACATGGTGGCTTCCATTAACTTTCTCATTGCCTCTTGCCTAGCAGTCCGACTCTGGTGCCCAAAGAGTTCTTTGAGATTGCTCATTATATCATAAGCAGTTGGTAAATCTTGATGTTGATGTTGCAATACATTTGACATTGAGGCCAAAATGTAACACCGCGCCATCTTATCTGCTTTTACCCATTTTTTATGATACTCAATCTCCTCTAGGGTAGAGTCACCATTAGGTGTATCTGGGCATACTTCTGACAGTACAAACTTATAACTTTCAGCAGTTAAGACAATATCCAGGTTTCTTTTCCAATCTATATAGTTGGGACCAGTAAGTCTATTCTCTTTCAGAATAATGGCCAGTGGATTGAAAGTCATCCTAAGAATCACAAAAATAAATTTTGGTCAAGACTCTAAATTTAGAATAATATTGATTCCTCAAACAATACTATTTTAAATTAACCAACACCTCAAATCATCGTGAATTTTGCATGCCACGATAGTGTGGACGTATACAAAATCAAACATTTGTAAGAGGAGGTTTTACCCATTAATTTTATTCTTGTCAACCTAACTTTATAACAAATAAAATTAATAGTTCGTTTTCCTTCGGTCACACAAATAATAGCAGTGACTCCGATAGGGAGGATACTATTAGACGTGCCTAAGTGTATACCATTACTTAACACTTAGTCCATTAATAAGATTGTACCCCTTCCGATGGGGAAGATCACACGCTCTTAATTAATTTCCTATAGTCATCCAAAATGGAAGTTTGATCTAGTGATCCACAAACAAACTCATCCGATATGGAGGAAGGCACTCAGAGCCAACGCGCAAGTTTATTTGCATCACTTACAAACCAGTAATGGAGACCGTGGAATTTATTAAAATTCCTCTCCCATTTAGTTATTTAAAGTGAGGAATTTTAAACTATCCTAGCATACATCACATGCATACACACACATCACAGTAAATAAAAGTAATAAATATGGAAATTTATTTTCCAACTATTATGGCATTTTTCCATCACTGTCCTCCGTGTGCTCTAACCCTAGCTGCTGCCATTTTTAGCCACCACCATCCGGTCTAGTCATCGCATCCATCTTGCTTCTTATTCCGCTGCGCTTCTGGTGCTTCAAAAGTACCACGCCTCGCAAGTATCCGATCCGCGACAAAAATAGAATTTTACATATATTGATCCTATATTCCACGAAGGAATGTACATGTAATCTAGATCGAAAATAAAATTCTAAAAATAATACAACTCCTGTTGTATTTGATACATATAATCATGCACACAAAATAATGCCTTTGACATGTCCAAGGGTCCAATCACACACAATATCTAAATGTCATAATAGTTGGAGCCTGCAACCACAAAGTTAGCACATCCTACTATTATCCTGCCTAAATTATGTATGACATGTGCATAATTAATTTGAAAACCAAAACATACAGAGGCAAACCCTAGCTCTGATACCAATTGTTGGTTAGTCCTAGGAAGATCGTACCGGTTCCACTGTACAAATATTTTGTACAAATATCGAACCTTTCCTAAATAACCTATTGTGTTCTTTAGAAGTAAAATTAGGAATCACAAACAGAACTTAACATTATTGATTCCAAATTTAACTTATCTATTCTTAATGGTTTATACTTGGATCGCAAGCGGAACTTAACACTATTGATCCAAACTCACCTACGTTATAAATTTAATTAAATATTAATTTTCAAAATTGGCTTCCAGGACTGCATGGCGAGACACATGACCTTCTTGGGTATGGGAGCATCCACCACCGCCTAGACAAAGCCTTTTAAGGAAAGCTAATATTTAATTTCCTTATATAACTCTAGGTTTAACCAAAAAAACAATTGAATCACAAATTCGAAAAACAAAGAAAAACACAAACATGAATTACTAATTCGAAAAACTAGATCTAATGCCTCTTGTGTTTGGAATTCATACAAAGAAAAATAACTAGCATGATGCGGAAAACAATTGCTAATTATACCTTTTATTTGCAAGCTAATGACCTCGAGATCTTCTGCCGTATTCCTCGCCTCACCTTGGACGTCGTGTGGGTGATGATCCTCCAAGATGAACACCACCCAAAGCCTTCTTCTCCTTCTTCTAATTTTCGGCCACCACCACTATAAAAGAAAGGAGAGCAAAGGGAAAGGGAGAAGAGAGAGGGTCGACCACACCAAGAGAACCACCAAGCAAGAGAATAAGAGTTGTGTCTCATGAGGCCTCCTCACCCCTTCTTTTATATTACTTGTCCAAGGCAAATAAGGGAAGAATTTTTACAAGAATTAAAATCTTCCTCTTGTTTTTCCTTTTTCCTTTTTATTTTTCCTTTTCTTTCCTCTTGATTGAATCAATCACCAAATCATTAGATGATGATTTTATTATTTTTTTATTTGGCCGACCCCCTTGCTTGGGCACTAAGCAAGGGTGGTCGGCCCCCTTCAAGAGGAAGGAAATATTTTTTTTTATAAAATTTTACAAGAAGAAATCCTCTTATAAATTTTATAAGCTCTCTTTCCTAAAGTGGATGTTAAAAAGGAAAGTTTTAAAAATTAAAACAATGTTTTAAAATTTGAAACTTCTCTTAAAAAATTTCCTTTTTTAACATGAATAGAAAATTTTAATTTTTAAAACTTCTCTTCCTTTTTTCTAAAACCATGAGGATGGTTAAAAAAGGAAATTTTTTAAACTTTTAAAACTCTCTATTAAACCATGTGGCCTAATTCAAATAAGGAAAGTTTTTTTAAAAAAAAAATTAAAATATCTCTTTTAAAACTTATAGTTTTCTACAAAGAGACGATTTTAAAAAATTCAAAACACCCCTCCTATTTGAATTTATTTTGGCCGGCCCCTACTTGCTTGGTCACCAAGCAAGAGGGCCGACCCTCTTAAGAAGATGGTGGCCGACCATTGCTTGGTCACCAAGCAATGGGTCGGCCTCCTTTCTTGGACACCAAGAAGGGCTTTTAATGAGTGGTTTATAAGACACTAATAAGGCTACGACAGGGACCTAGAGGAGAAATTGGTTTTGGCCTTCCGATGAGCTTGAGTATCCCGTGTTTGCCCCGAACACACAACTCAAGTTCATCAACAATAACTCATTCCACTAGAGAGTCATTGTTGCACTACCGCACCAATGCCAAATTACATTTATGGGCTCCTTCTTATCATGAGTGTGTTAGTCTCCCTGTGTTTAAGATAACGAATGCCCACTAATTAAGTAAGTTACTGACAACTCACTTAATTAATATCTAGCTCCAAGAGTAGTACCACTCAACTTCATTGTCATGTCGGACTAAGTCCACCTGTAGGGTTAACATGACAATTCTTATGAGCTCCTCTTGGGGACATTCTCAACATAAATTACTAGGGCACAGTTTTCTTCTATAATCAACAACACACACTATAAGTAATATCATTTCCCAACTTATCAGACCTATTGATTTATCAAGCTAAATCTCATCCTTTGATAAGTTAAAGAAATAGATACTAAATATATATATGCTTGTTATTATATTAGGATTAAGAGTACACACTTCCATAATAACTAAGGTCTAGTTCTTTTATTAAGTCAATATAAAAAGAACTTACCTAAAATGGTCCTACTTAATACACTTAGAGTGTACTAGTGTAATTTATTAGTCAAGATAAACTAATACCTAATTACACTACAACTATACTAATGGTTTGTTCCTTTCTATCTTAGTTGTGAGCAACTGTTTATAATTTATAAAGAGCTGATAACATGATCTTCTGTGTATGACATCACACACCATGTTACCTACTTTATAAATTAATTGAACAACTATATTCAACAAATAAATATAGACATTTGACCAATGTGATTCTTTTATTTCAAAAATAAATGTTTACAAAAGCTAGGCTTTTAGTATACACTCTAACAAGAAGTGGGGGCTCCCGTGTCTGAATCAAGAGGATCAGACATCAGGCAGGAAGTCCTAGTTGTAGATAGGCAAGGAAGTCCTAATAGGTCAGGTGGATCGAACAGGAAGACCTGGTGGGCCAAGGATCCGACGTGGGAAGCCTTGGGTCCTTCATTTGAGGGGGGAATTGTTGGGTTGTAAGGTTGCAAATAAAGTCCCATATTGAAAATACATCATGGATTTATAAGGGAATGATATCTCTATTGATATGAGACTTTTTGAGTAGAGCCTAAAAATAAAACCATGAGGGCTTAAGCCCAAAGTGGACAATATCATGTCATTGTCGAGATATCTAAATTCCTTTTGATCCTAACAAACCCAAGTGAGGAGCCCGATCTAAACATCGGAGACTACGACCTGATTGGATCATTAGAACTCGGGGCTCTGCTCCCCTACATCCTCCCAATAAGATCTCCGCTACCTAGGACTCTGCTCCCCTACATTCTCCCGATATTATCACGGGAACCCCGGGCACTGCTCCTCTTCATCATTCCTATTAGATCTCGGCCTCTCGAGGCTTTGCTCCATTTCACCCTCCCGATCGGATCCCAGGAACTCGAGGCTCTGCTCCCCTACATCCTTCTAATCGGATCTTCGGCAGCAGGGGCTCTGCTATCCTACATCCTCCCAATCGGATCTCCGACTCATAGGGCTCTGCGCCCCCCCCCCCCCCTCAACTCCCTAGGACTCTGCTCCCCTACATTCTCCCGATATTATCACGGGAACCCCGGGCACTGCTCCTCTTCATCATTCCTATTAGATCTCGGCCTCTCGAGGCTTTGCTCCATTTCACCCTCCCGATCGGATCCCAGGAACTCGAGGCTCTGCTCCCCTACATCCTTCTAATCGGATCTTCGGCAGCAGGGGCTCTGCTATCCTACATCCTCCCAATCGGATCTCCGACTCATAGGGCTCTGCGCCCCCTCAACTCCCTACAAGATGGACAAGCATATAAGAAAACTCGTCGACTCATGATCAAATATTGGGCCTCCTTCTCTAACCCATTTTCCCACTATATGGGTCAAACCCAAAAAACCCCAATAAATCTGTCAAGTCAGGAATCGATTCCATAATTAATGTTGCGCGTAGAATTGTCAAAGGCACGTGAGACCATATCTTTGTATAAAATACAAGATACATGTTAGTACCAATTATGAGATGATTGTAAAGGACTCCTTTTGTATCATATTTCATTAATTAATAAAAGGTAAAGATGGTTATTATATTTATTTCAGTTCAATGTCGAATGAATAAATATAATAATGTCCTAGGGTAGTAGGTTCTAATATGCAACATATCAATTGGTTGAACTGATAGTGAGATATTGTAGATATGCATAGAACACTACTCTTAATTATTTCTAGTCAAGTATTAATATGCAAGGACAATATTAATGCATTGAGAATAGCATATATGTCAACGGATGACTTAATCTCACAAGTCATGGATATGAGATATCAGGTTGACACATGAGTATATATTAGAGAATATATACTGAATGACCCGTCATAAGAATGTTTCATGGATCGTTATATAAGTGTCATAAATATTCTCATGTGACTATTGGTATGAATAGTCCTTAGACTTGAAGTCACTATGGTTCCCTACATAAGACATTGTATACTTTGGTATCGACAAAATCACCTGTAATAGGGTGAATTATAAAGTCAATCACTGGGTATGCAATAACTTATGCGGAGGGAAGTGAGTGATGTAGATGAGATCTATCCCTTCCATATGACAGAAGTGATATCTATGGATCCCTTGATTAGTAGGACACAAGAATGCATGACCATGCTCAAATAAGTCAATATATAATATCGATCTTATTTATTTTAGTGTGTCTACTTAGAGATCAAGAAGCACAAAGATTGATAAGAGGATGACACGATCTATGCCTCATTAATCAATCTAGATATCAAGGATAGAAGGATCAAGTCATACAAGATAATAGCCATAGACAGGTTAGGTCGGATCTCGACTTTCTCGTCACTTGGGTAGTAATGATGCCACTTATTGCTTATGTATCTAAAAATTGATTTGGATACATTGCCAACGTTACGAGAATCTATTGGGTCACACACAAAGAACAAGTAGATTTGAAGATGGTTCATATGATGAATCATTGGATTAAGTCTAATCCAAATTAGACTTATTGAGTTAGACTCAATTGGATTGAGTCCAATTCAAACTAGACTCATGGAATCAATTCAAATTAATGAAATTGTGTTTCATTGAATTCAAAGTTGAATTCACCAAGGAAGAGGAAAGATCAATTTTGACTTGACCAAAAAGGGAAGAGGAAAGGTCAATTTTGACTTGACCAAAAGATTCTTCATGAAAGATGACTAAGAGTCAATTCATGAAGAAGATCAGGAGGTAAAAGGGAGATCAAGAGCTAAATGGACTTTTGGTATTCCATGGGAGTACAAAAGGAGGAATTTTAGCCATTGATTGGAAGGTGTTCATTGTCTTCTTCCTCTCTTCCTTTCTCTATCGAAATTACCTTGCTTGGTTGCTAGCACAACCTTAGGTAGTTTTCTTCTTTACTTCTTGAGTTCGTGAGATGAACGAGACGCTTGTTCGTGTGGATACCATAGAGGCGAGAACTTGTGATTGTACTGAGATCCAAGCTGTCTGAAGTTCGTGTGCACACATCAAAGGTATAATCCTCTCATATAAGACTTAGTATATAGTTTCCTTTCGCATGGATCTTCTGGAGGAATTAGATGTTTTCCGTTGCGCTTTCGCGTGTTTAGCGCCCTAGTTCCTTACAATACTAGTAGCGTATGGGGCAATGAGACTGCACACTACAGTAGAGATACACGGATTTGACATATCTTTGACGCTGATATGACATTTAATTAATGTGGGGATTACAAATGCATTATAAAAGGGGTTTTCCCGCGAGTACAGGTATGTCTTTTGTTTCTCAGACATCTATTACTGTCCATCTTCCATATTTTTTTTCCACCTCACTGACTTGGGCGTCAGAATGACTACACTAAGGATGGCCTTCTTGCTAATTGATTCTGTCCGGAATCTGAGTCAGACGAAAGTCGGTTAAGCTGTTGCTGGTGTTGACGGAGAGGTGACTATGACACCCTTTGTTGGTGCAGCGGAGGCAGCCAAGAGGGGGGTGAATTGCCTGCACGAATTAAAACTACCCTCCTCGAATTTTTCAACTCGACAGTGCAATAGCAATAATAATAAAATTAAAACAATAAAGCTAGAGACTCGGGAGTTAACCTGGTTACAACCAAGAAGGTTGTTAATCCAGGGCGATGAAAAGCGCGCAGTAGAAAAATCTCCTTCTCTGAAGGCGGAGAAGCCTTGTACACTCTTATAGCTCAGAACTATTGCTAGGAATTGATTACAGAGTTGATGGAATAGTTAATATCTAATTCCTAGTTCCAGAGGCCTTTATATAGCCTCTGGAAATCCTATCTCGGATGCCCGAGGTGCCTCCAATAGGGGTCCAAGGCGCCTCCATCGAGAGAGTGGATAAAACTTTATCCAAAAGCCAACGTTCACTTCTGTCAGGTCCGAGGCGCCTCCAACAGGCATTGAAGGCGCCTTCAAGCTGGGGCGCCTGTAGGATCGTTGCGGCCAGCTAGAAGGGGGGTTAGATAGCCTGCAAAAATAAGACAACCTTTTCTCGAACTCTCAATAGTACACTTGTATAAAATTAAAGCAGTAAATAAAAAGCATAAAGAAAGAGGTAGAAGGTTTTTACTTGGTTACAACCAAGGAGGTTGTTAATCCAAGGAATGTAGCACTAGTATCTCCTTCAGGAGGAGAAGCCTCTTACAACAGTGAAAGCGTAAAATAGAGAAGCTAATCTAAAACAGTAGCGTACAAGTGTTGGAAATGGAATGCATTGAGTTTATGAAAAGCTTCTGGACCAAGACTATATTTATAGCCTTGGTCGGGGCGCCTGGAAGGGGTTCCGGGCGCCCTGGGGGGATAAAACTTTATCCCCAATGTTCAGATCGCATTTGACGCGATCTGGTCAAGAAACCAGGTCCGGGCGCCCCAGGTTGCTCCGGGCGCTCCGGACTGCTTTGGGCGCCTCGGAGCCTAAAGTCAACCGATGTTGACTTTTTCATCCGGGGACCATTGCTCCGGTTTAGTTCGCCTCAATCCGGGTCTTCTACTCCGGATCTGTTCGCTTGAGTGATCTCTGCCATCCGGAAAAGGGCTCACCCGAACCCAACTTCCGGTCTTCTCGAGCGGGCTTCCCTCCGGCTTCTCGTCCCTCGGAATCACCGCGTGTTCCCTTCTAGTCTGCTGGCATACTCATCCGCAGTCTTCGTCCCTTGGATGCACCGCGTGTCTTCCTTCTCGCTAGCTGCGTCTCTTGCTCCCCGAGCAATCTTCCGCTCCGGCTTTCGTCCCTCGGAACCACTGCGCGCTTCCTTCTCGTCCGCCGGTGTACTCTTCCGCAGCGCCTCGTCCCTCGGACGCACCATGTGCCGTCCTTCTCGCTGGATGCGTCTTCCACTCAATTACCTGTGCTCCTAAGCTCCTGCACACTTAGACACTAGGTTAGAGACAAACAAGACCTAACTTAACTTGTTGATCACACTAAAATAATCTTGGGGTTCCAACAATTTCCCACTTTTTGGTGTGATCAACCCAAGTTAAGCTAGGGTTAAAATAGACATTAAATAAAATTAAGTAAATTAACTTAATTTGCACTTTAAGTGCAAAAAGATAGAAAAAAAAAATTAAATCTGTCTACCTCCCCCTAGACTTATACTTTCTCTTCTCCCCCTTTGATCACAAAAAAATGGGGTTCCAAGAAAAATAATCTAAGGGTTAAAGACTTAGAAAAAATATTTCTAAAAAAAGCTCTAAGTTTTTAAGAAATTTAGAAAATTTTTCTAAGTAATTTAAGCTGAGATTTCTAGTTTCAGAAAAAAGTTTTTAACTTTTAGGAGAAAATGATTTTTGAGAATTTTTTTAAGTACAAAAACTAAGTAACAAAATTTTAAAATTAAAAAAATTCTAACTTAAATCTTTGAGAATTTTTAAGCACATTTTAAAAAAAAAAGACTTAGGAAAATTTTTTTCTAAGTAAGTAAATTTCTAAATTGAAATAAAATATTTTGAATAACCTTTTTAGAGCACTAATTAATTCTTGTATTAATGCTTCATTAGTAAGTTAATTAAATATTTATTTCAATATTTTGTCTTCCAGGTCGTGGCGAGGCACTAGGCCTTCTTGGTTATTGGAGCAACAACCACTTCCTTGACAAAGCCTCATAAAGAAATTCTTTGTTTAATTTTCTCACATAAAGCCCTAATTTTAATTTTAAAATTAGTTTAAGCATGATTTAGGAACCCAATATAGGTTCCAACCCACTGGATTAATTTAAAAATTTAGGGACATATTTTCTTGAAATGTTCCTAATTTGTCCAGGGTGATATTTAAAGTATCAATTTAAATTATTAGATCTTCTAAAATTGGTTTTAGATGGATATGTATGGTTTTTTTAAGTTTTCTACTTGAATTTTCAAAATTTGAATTTCTAACTTCAAATTTTCATTTTCTAGTTTTGATTTGTCTAACATTTCTAACGGGCAAGATTAAGCTAATATTCCTTTTAAATTTTTAATTTCTTTTTCTAACTTGCAGCAGTCTTTAGTTAGTAATTTAATAAATTTAAAAAGTTTGTCGGGAGGAAGTGAACGTACCTAACTTACCTTGATTTCGTTGTCCGTGTCTCCCCCTGAACTGCTGCTTTCTTCCGACGAAGCTCCCCCTTCATCGATGCTTTCGATGCTCATCTCGGAGGAACTTGAATCACAATCGTCGTCTTGATGACTTGCCATCAGTGTGAGTCCGGAGAATGCTTCGACTTCTGATTCGGACGATGTATCGTCCCACGTCGATTTTAGGGCCTTGCGCTTTTGAACAGGCTTTTTACCTTTATCTTTATCCTTGTTCTTTAGCTTGGGGCAGTTGTCCTTGACGTCCCCTTCTTCGTCGCAATGGTAGTAGCGGATCGTTCTTTTCTTTCTACCCTGTGGATAGTTAGTTTTTCTAGAATTGTATAACTTCTTAAATCGTCTTACCATCATTACCATGTCCTCATCGTCGAGAGAAGATTCTGACTCAGGTTCGTCTCTCAAAGCTTTGAGGGCGACGTTATTCTTAGGCTCCTTCATTCCTGCACATCTTGACTCATGCACTTCAAATGTTGAAAATAATTCGTCTAATGAAATTTTTTATAGATCTTTCGAAATGTAAAAGGCATCTACTAGTGATGCCCATTTTGAGTTTCTAGGAAAGGAATTTAAAGCGTACCTGAGTGAATCTCGGTTACTTACCTCTTCTCCGAGATTCGAAAGTCCGGTGATGAGCTCCTGTATCCTCGAGTGTAGATGTGCAATTGTTTCACCTTCTTCAAGACGGAGGTTGGTGATATGGTTGCGAAGTAAGTCACGTCTCGCAAGCTTGGCTTCGGATGTTCTTTCATGTAGTTCAAGGAACTTCTCCCAAAGCTCCTTTGCCGAGTTGTAGGTGCCGACACGGTTGACTTCTTGTAGCGGAAGTACGCTTAGCAGATGGAATTATGCTTTCTTGTTTGCCACGTACTCGTCCTGCTCTTTCTTTGTCCATTGATTTTTCGCTTTGCCCTTGGGAGCTTCAAAACCGAGTTTCATTGTTAGTAATAAATTGAAATCGGTACCGAAAAATACCTCCATGTGTTTCTTCCAGCTTGCAAAGTCCCCCTCGAATTTTGGCGGGTGGATGTTAGATCTGGCCATCTCGTTGCTTCGTTCGGCCATTAGTCCTCCTGAAGCATCTCGGCTCTGATACCACTTGTAGGATCGTTGCGGCCGGCTAGAAGGAGGGGTTGGATAGCCTGTAAAAATAAGATAACCCTTTCTCGAACTCTCAACAGTACACTTGTATAAAATTAAAGCAGTAAATAAAAAGCAGAAAGAAAGAGGTAGAATGTTTTTACTTGGTTACAACCAAAGAGGTTGTTAATCCAAGGAATGTAGCAATAGTATCTCCTTCAGGCGGAGAAGCCTCTTATAGCAGTGAAAGCGTAAAATAGAGAAGCTAATCTAGAACAGTAGCGTACAAGTGTTGGAAATGGAATGCATTGAGTTTATGAAAAGCTTCTGGACCAAGACTATATTTATAGCCTTGGTCGGGGGGCCTGGAAGGGGTTCCGAGCGCCCTGGGGGGATAAAACTTTATCCCCAACATTCAGATCGCGTTTGACGCGATCTGGTCAACAAACCAGGTCTGGGCGCCCCGGGCTGCTCCGGGCGCCCCTGGCTGCTCCGAGCGCCCCGGAGCCTAAAGTCAACCGATGTTGACTTTTTCATCCGGGGACCACTGCTCTGGTTCAGTTCACCTTGATCCGGGTCTTCTACTCCGGATCTGTTTGCTTGGGTGATCTCTGCCATCCGGAAAAGGGCTCACCCGAACCCAACTTCCAGTCTTATGGAGCGGGCTTCCCTCCGGCTTCTCGTCCCTCAAAATCACTGCGTGTTCCCTTCTCGTCCGCCGGCGTACTCATCCGCAGTTTTCGTCCCTCGGACGCACCGCGTGCCGTCCTTCTCGCTAGCTGCGTCTCTTACTCCCCGAGCAATCTTCCGCTCCGTCTTTCGTCCCTCGAAACCACTGCGCTTCCTTCTCGCCCGCCGGTGTACTCTTCCGCAGCGCCTCGTCCCTCGGACGCACCGCGTGCCGTCCTTCTCACTGGCTGCATCTTCCGCTCGACTACCTGTGCTCCTAAGCTCCTGCACACTTAGACACTAGGTTAGAGACAAGCAGGACCTAACTTAACTTGTTGATCACACCAAAATAACCTTGGGGTTCCAACAGCACCTCCAATCTGGCTGATAACTTTTTCCAGCTTGCTTGCTTCTTTGCTTCGTCTTCCGAAGTCCCGTTCTTTTGGGTGATTCCGGCCAACCGAAATAGGGCTCACCCGAACCCAATTTTCGGCCTTCTCCTCGAGCAGCCTTCCTCCCGGCTTAACGTCCCTCGAACGTCGCGCACGTTCTTCTCGCCCACCGGTGTACTCTTCTGCAGCTCTCTCGTCCTTCGGACGCACTGAGCCTGTCGGCTCCCTTCTCGTGCCGTCCTTCTAGCTAGCTGCGTCTTCCACTCGACTTCCTGTGCTCCTAAGCTCCTGCACACTCAGACACAGGGGTCAAACACAAAGCAGGACCTAACCAACTTGGTTGATCACATCAAAACACCCGCGGGGACCAACAATCTCCCCCTTTTTGATGTACATCAATCCAAGTTCAAGTTAGGGTAAAAAATAGACACATAGTAATTTTAAAGAGAATTACTAAACTAACATTTTAAGTATAAATTTGCAATAAGTAAAATTGTAACTAAATAAAAGTTTAAGAAGAAAAAAGTTTTTTGAAAAAATTATCTCCCCCTAGACTTGTACTTGTACTAATCTCTCCCCCTTTAATCATAGCAAAATGGGGTAAGAGTTTGATATTAAAAATATTTAGTAGATTTTTAACTTAGAATAATTTTGAGTAAGATGAATTTTCCAAAATTTTCTAAACAGAATGGAATTTTTCAAAATAATTTCTAAGTCAAAATTAATTTTAAATTTTTTTTTAAGTAAACTGAATTTGTAGAATTTTTCAAAAATGTTAAAAAAAACTTTCAAAGCATTATTTAATTCTAGTTTAATGTTTTTTCAGAAAGTTAATTATGTTGGAGTGTATACTGAAAGCCTAAGCTTTGTAAACATTCATTATGAATAAAGAATCACATTTGGTTGTAGTTGTTCATTTAATTTATATTGTAGATAACATAGTATGTGATGTCACATACAGAAGATGATGTTATCAGTACCTTATAAATTATAAACAGTAGCTCACGACCAGAATGGAAAGGAACAAACCATTAGAAGGTCGTAGTGTAATTAGGTATTAGTTTATCTTGACTATATAATTACACTAGTACACTCAGAGTGTATTGAGTAGGACCATTTGAGGTCGTTCCTTTTATACTGACTTTATAAAGGAACAAAGACCTCAGTTATTATGGAAGTGTGTGCTCTTAATCCTAATATAATAACAAGCACATATGTTTGATATTTATTTCTTTAATTTATCAATGGGTGAGATTTAGTTCGATGAATCAATAAACCCGATAAGTTGGGAAATGGTATCACTTATAGTGTGTGTTGTTGATTATAGAAGAAACTGTGTCCTAGAGATACTAGGTTGATAATGTCCTCAAGAGGAGCTCATAAAGATTGTCATGTTAAACCCTGCAGGTGGACTTAGTCCGACATGGCGATAAGGTTGAGTGGTACTACTCTTGGACTTAGATATTAATTAAATGAGTTGTCAGTAACTCACTTAATTAGTGGACATTCGATATCTTAAACACAGGAGATTAACACACTCATAATAAGAAGGAGCCCAAAATGTAATTTGGGATTGGTGCGGTAGTTCAATGATAGTTCTCTAGTGGAATGAATTATCATTGATAAAATTAAGTTGTATGTTCGGGGCGAACACGGGATGCTTAATTTTATCGGGAGACCAAAACCAATTCCTCCTCTCGGTCCCTATCGTAGCCTCTTATTTATAGAGTTCTATACCCACCTATACCCACCTTCATATACATCAGCCAAGCTAGCTTGGGACCAAGCTAGGGGGCCAAGCCTTGGTTATGGGTGGCCGGCCCTAGCTTGAACCCAAGCTTAGGTGGCCGCCAAAATAAATTAAAAAGAAATTTAATTTTAAATTTTTAATATCTCTCTTGTAAAAATTTACAAAAGATTAAAGAAAGAGATTAGATCTCTTTCCTTATTTATAGATTGGAGAGATGTTTTATTTTCTCTTTAAAATTATTCACATGTTAATAAAATTAAAATTATAGATATTTCCTTTTATTAACCATGAAGAGATTTTAAAGAGAAATTTTATTTTTTAAAATTTCCGGAAACAAATTAGGAAGTTTTAATTGTTGATTAAAACTTGTCCTCTTTGTTTCAATGATGTGGCCGGCCATCTCAAGTTAATTGGGAAATTTTGTTTTATTTTTCTCAATTAATTCATGTCAAGAAAAATTAAGGAAGTTTTATTGTAATTAAATTTCCTAATTTGCCTAGGCCAAGGAATATAAAAGAAGGGGTAGGGGTGCCTTCATGAGACACAACCTCTATTGTTTTCTCTCCCTTTTTCCTTGGTGTTGTGGCCGGCCATTACCCTCTCCCTCTCTTCCTCTTGTGGTGGCCGAATACTTCATCTTTCTTGGAGTTCTTGTGGTGGCCGGATACTACTTGGAGAAGAAGAAGAAGAAGGAGAGAAAGTTAGCATCTCTTGGAGCTTGGTTAGTATTTTGATTTTCTTCTTTGGTAAAGTTCTTCCTTTGTGGCCGAACCTTGCTTGGAGGAGAAGAAGGTGGTTGGTGGTTTCTCATCTTGGAAGATCGTTGCCCACACAACGTCCGAGGTTAGAAGAGGAATACGGTAGAAGATCAAGAGGTTTTTCTACAAGGTATAACTAGTAATTTTTATTTCCGCATCATGCTAGTTATTTATGGAAATAATACCAAATACAAGAGGCTTACGTTCTAGTATTTCGAATATGTTTTTTTGAAGTTGTGTTCTTTTGTTTCTTTCTTTTCCTTGTGATTTGATTGTTCTCTTTGGTTAACCTAAAGTTATTTTAGGAAATTAAATATTAGCTTTCTATTAAAGGTTTTGTCTAGTCGGTGGTGGTTGCTCCCATATCCAAGAAGGCCATGTGCCTCGCCACGTCAGTACTGGGAACCTTTTATGGAAATTAATATTTAATGGAATTAATAACTTAAGGAGACTTGGGTCGAACGTGTTAAGTTCCGCAGGAGATCCAAGTCAAAACCTAAAAGAACAAATAGATTAAGTTTTGGATCAAACGTGTTAAGTTCCGCAGGCGATCCAAAATTTAATTTAAAAGAACACATGGTAGCTAGGACAAGGTTCAGACCTTTGTACAAAATTTTTGTACAGTGGAACCTATAGGTTTTCCGAGTAGCAACCAACAAATTAAACATTTTATTTCAATATTTCAGCTTCCAGGTCGTGGCAAGGCACTAGACCTTCTTGGTTATTGGAGCAACAACCACTTCTTTAGACAAAGCTTCATAAAGAAATTCTTTGTTTAATTTTCTCTCTTGAAAGCCTTAATTAAATAAATTAATTTAGCACAGATTTCGGAACCCAATAGAGGTTCCTTCCTATAGGATTATTCAAGAATTTAGGGGGTACATAGTTCTGGGACACTCTTTTAAATTGACCCTGATGGTTTCTAATGTACCAATTCAATTTTTCATAAATTCTAATTTTTGATTTTGGAAATTTATTTAAACATGCATTATTTTTTAATTTTCAACTTTAATTTTTAATTTTCTGATTTTAGATTATCGTACATCTCAAGTGGGCATGCTTTTGCTAATTTCATTTTCAATTCAGTATTTTCTTTTTCTAATTTAAACAAATCTTTAGAAAGAGATTTGATAAATTTAAACGACTGAGTAGGGGTTAGAGCACTTACCTTACTTACCTAACTTGGTGATACTCCCCATTCACTGTAGCTTTCCTCTTCTGATGTTCCTCCCCCTTCATCTATGCTCATTTCTGAGGTTGACTCTTCTTCCAGCTGATGGCTTGCCATTAGCGCTAATCCCGAGAATTCTTCAAGGTTTGACTCGGAGGATGACGAATCTGACCAAGTGACCTTCAGGTTCTTGTGCTTGGAGGATTTTGATTTCTTGTACTTTGTCTTTACCTTCTCTTTCTCCTTTTTCTTTAACTTTGGGCAGTCATCCTTGATGTGCCCTTCTTCGTTGCAATTATAGCAACGAACTGTCCTTGTCTTTTGATGACGTTTACTCGACTGCGATCTAAATTTGTTAGATTTGAAAAACTTATTAAAACGTCTTACCATTAATGCAGCTTCATTTTCGTCAATCGATGCATCAGAGTCAGAAGCGTTTGTTTTTTCCTTTAAGGCAATGTTCTGACTAGTCTTCTCTACTCCATTGGCTCTGCAACTCGAGATTCATGAAGTTCAAATATAGAAAATAGATTTTCTAAAGTAATTACCTTGAAGTCCTTAGAGATGTAATATGCATCTACTAAGGACGCCCATTCTGGAGTTCTGGGGAAGGCGTTGAGCGCGTACCGGATCGAGTCTCGGTTCGTTACTTCTTCTCCAAGATTGGTTAGTTGCGTGATCAGCTCTTTGATCCTTGCTTGGAGTTGCGCTACCTTCTCGCCTTGGTTCATCCTGAGGTTCGTAAGTTGAGTCCAGAGGATGTCGCGCCTTGCTAGCTTTGCTTCCGAGGTACCTTCGTGAAGCTTCAGGAATTTTTCCCAAAGATCTTTCGCGGAGTCGTAGCTTTTGATTCGACTTACCTTTTGTGGTGGCAGCACACTGAGCAGGTGAAACTCAGCCTTTCCGTTGGCGACGAAGTCGGCTTGCTCCTTCTTGCTCCACGTGTTTTCTTCTTTATCTTTTGGAACTGCATAGCCATATTTCATAATTAAGCAAATGTCAAATTCTGTCTTGAAAAATACCTCCATCCGGCGTTTCCACGTCACGAAGTCTCCGTCGAACTTCAGGGGATGAATATTCGCTCCGACCATCGTCTTGATCGTTGTGCTTTAGTCGGCGGTTAGTCCTTCTGAGGCGGTCTGGCTCTGATACCACTTGTTGGTGCAACAAAGGCCGACAAGAGGGGGTGAATTGCTTGCACGAATTAAAACTACCCTCCTCGGATTTTTCAACTCGACAGTGCAATAACAATAATAATAAAATTAAAACAATAAAGCTAGAGACTCGGGAGTTAACCTGGTTACAACCAAGAAGGTTGTTAATCCAGTGCGATAAAAAACGCGCAGTAGAAAAATCTCCTTCTCTGAAGGTGGAGAAACCTTTTACACTCTTACAGCTCAGAACTATTACTAGAAATTGATTACAGAGTTGATGGGACAGTTGATGTCTAATTCCTAGTTCCAGAGGCCTTTATATAGCCTCTGGAAATCCTATCTCGGATGTCCGAGGCACCTCCAATAGGGGTCCAAGGCGTCTCCATCGAGAGAGTGGATAAAACTTTATCCAAAAGCCAACGTTCACTTCTGCCAGATCCGAGGCGCCTCTAACAGACATTGAAGGCGCCTTCAAGCTAGAGGTGCCTCCATGCCTGATGGAGGCACCTCCAAGCTAGCTGTCAGCTTTTTCCAGCTTGCTTGCTTCTTTGCTTCGTCTTCTGAAGTCCTGTTCTTTTGGGTGATTCCGGCCAACCGAAATAGGGCTCACCCGAACCCAATTTTCGGCCTTCTCCTCGAGCAGCCTTCCTCCCGGCTTAACATCCCTCGAACGTCGCGCACGTTCTTCTCGCCCACCGGTGTACTCTTCCGCAGCTCTCTCGTCCTTCGGATGCACTGAACCCGTCGGCTCCCTTCTCGTGCCGTCCTTCTAGCTAGCTGCGTCTTCCGCTCGACTTCCTGCGCTCCTAAGCTCCTGCACACTCAGACACAGGGGTCAAACACAAAACAGGGCCTAACTAACTTGGTTGATCACATCAAAACACCCGTGGGGTCCAACACCCTTATCGTATGTTCCCCCGAAAACGGACCCCCACGTGGCGCTGACGGACAGTGGTAACTAAGCGGGCGGTACTTGAACTCTACGCGCACTCAAACAAGCATACAGAACGTTAGAGGCCAGAAATCAGGAAAAAAGTCCCCGAAGCAGGTCATCCGGCGCTTAAGTCAGGTACTTTTTCTCTAGAAGAAAAGGTGCATGAAGGAAAAAGAATAGTAGAGGACGAAAGCAGAAGTACGCGTACCTGCCCAAGGGGTCCTCCCTTTTTTTATGACTGTGCATATCTTTAGAGTCTGACCGATGTCAGAGAATGTCGGGTGTCAAACCTTGTAGGGTGATGGAAGACGCGTGACACCCTTCTATGGGACGGAAGAAGGTTTCACTCGCATATGATAGTCGACCCTTGGAATATTCCCTGACATACAGTAGTTATTCTCTGCCAGGCAGTTACAATTCCCTGACCTTGTTGTTGCCTAGTGCCTTTTGTCCAGCCGGGGTATGATTAGGGAGGGGCAACTCGGGATGATCTGTCAGGCATGACGCCTAGCTTGAGTCTTGAGGGGCAGGGAGAGCTGCGGTGAGATCGCTCAAGGGTTGACCGAGAGTTGGCCTACTGAGAGAATCAGGCCTAGATATAACCGAGTTGTGAAAACCCGACCAGTAGGAGCAGGTTAGGCATCACCCCGATTGTACATCCTGATTCAGATCTGGGATTTTGATCTGTAAGCACCCGACCGGGCATCATGCGGTTGATGACACCAGGCGGTCCTACCTCTTCTTTTCCTGACTGCTGACTGCTGACTGCTACGCCCTCCTGACTGCTGACTGTCATGTCCTCTTGACTTCTGACTGTCACATCTCCTTGACTTCTGATTGTCACGTCTCCTTAACTTCCATCGACCGAGCCCTACCATTATGCACCGTATCACTAACGCTCCTTCTTCCCCTTTCACCTTGTGATCTTACAGTTCCTTTTGCGGTCAAACTCAAGATCTCTCGTCGGTGACCCCCTTTTTTCTTCTCCTTAAGGGTGTGTTTGGTTCAAGTTATCATATATAACTTTGGTTATGTGATTATCAAGTAATCATATAACCAAGGTTATGGGGAATAAAACATAACCAAATGTTGTTTCGTTCAACCAAGGTAATGTAACAAAAGCTTGTTTGTTTGAAGATTTTAATGAATAACCTAATTTAATATTTTACTATATTATCCTTAGTTACAAAATCAACAATATATTATTATTATTATTATTTTTAAACTCTATATATTTTTTATTTTTTTATATGTTCTTTTAAAGATTTTTTTATTTTTTTACATTTTTTTATATATTTTTATATTTTATTTTTTTATGTTTTTTTTCTATTTATATATATATATTTTCACATTTTTTAATTTTTTTCTATTTTTATGCTTTTTTTATTTTTCCCATTTTTTAATTATTTTTAGATTTTTTTATGTTTTTCCTTTTTTTATTAATTTTTTTTTATGTTTTTCTTTTTTTTATTGAATTTTTTTTTATGTTTTTAATTTTATTTTTTATATTTTTATTTTTTTCTTTACCTTTCTCTTTTATATCATATTTTTCTCTTATTCGAGAATATTTTAGCTTAAAAATTTTTATTAATTTCGGAATAAAAAAAAATCTCATTGATAACCTTAGATGAATAATCAAAATTATTAAATATAATCCTCAACTAAATATATCATAAAAATTTTCTTATGATCAACTTTAAAGTTATCTCGTCAATAGTCCAACTTTCACCTGTTTTAGACCGGATGAATAGAAATATATTTTTCTTAGAAAAATAGTATTTTTAAATGAAATTTGTTTCATCTAAGAAGACCATTTTTATTCACGGTATATGGAAATCAATAAAGATAATTATTCGGGGGATTTTTTTATTTTTTATTTTTATTATTATTATTATTATTTTTTTGGAGGGGGACATGTTGAGCCTTCTTTTCGATCCAATTAGCCTGGCCCATTTCTGGTTTAATAAAAAAAATTTATGTTAATTTCTTGTTATTATTATTATTGAAATTACACGATTGACCTTGCATTTTGCGGATTTCTCTTTAAAAAGACTCACAGGAATTTTGTTAATTAGAAATTTGGTAAAATTTTAATGCAAAATTCTTCAAAGAGAAAAAATAGAAGTAAATTATTTTTTAAAATAAAAATAAAAATGTTCCAATTACTGAAATATAAAACGGACAAGTATTAGCATGATAATTCAACGCACAAATAACCGGCGTTGGATTTCTTTGACTTTTCCAACCACTCCCAGGTACAGACCCGGAGAAGCCAAGTCAAAGGCAGTTGCATGTCAACGTTGACTTAATTATACAAGTTTAGAACAGTCTGCTCGGCTCAATACTTTATTCGATCCAGCCGGATCAAATAACTCAGGGAAAAAATTAATACGAATTTTTTTTCTGAGATTGTGCATTCCATCAAAATTTAATTATTACTCTATTATAATAAATCTATCTACATGGGATAGAAAAATAATCTAGATACTCTAGAAACAGTCGTAAGATTTTGATTAAACAGTATAAATTTTAATTATCTTGACTTTTTAAATTGATGGCTGACTTAGACAAATTAAAGTCAAAGCAAACAAACGATCAGATGTTGATCCGAATAGGATTCTTCGGCATGAGGTGGATACTGTTCTAGAAAAAAAAAAGTTAGTTTTTTGAAAATTTATTTTCTTATCTGTGACTGTTAACGACTTGATCATTAATTTTTATTCGCCTAAATAATAATGACATATATTGGATGATAAAATAAAATATTAAAAAAAAAATTAAAAATATAAAAAATTAAATAAGTTTAAATTAAGAGTTTAAATTAAGCTTAAAAAACTAAATCAAACTTAGTGATATAAGATCAATTGGATCCAAAATTTCTTCTCGTGAACCCACCAAGTATTCAACACGTGGCGCTCGTACGTGTTTCGTGTCGCTGCTTTGACGGGTGATCTGAAGAGTATGAATTGAGGAATAAATGGTTACGAAAATGAAGGACGAAGGCCCCCTCTCTCTATCTCTCGCTCTCTCTCAATTTCCTCGAACACCAATCTCCATCGTCGGACTGGTTAAAGGCAAATCACAAGAGGCGGCGGCGGCGTGGAATCAACCGGTCGAGGCGTCGACGGGGCATCCGGAATCCGGGAGGCCCGTTGTTCTGTAGGTGTCGTTCCCGTGAGCAGATCGGAACCTAGGAAAGGCCCCATCTTTGCCATCCTGCATCCGCGGTCGTCGATTCGTGAGGGCTCGGGATTTCGCCGGAGAGTCTGTCTGTCTTAGAAGCGCTGGTGTAGCGTAAATGTGTGTTGTACCGTTTCCTCCGGGCCGGATCTAGCTGCTTCGAGCATGGAGGTGGACGGGGATGCTCAGAGGGTGTACCAGGTTTGGAAGGGAAGCAACGTAAGTTTTGATCTGTTTATTCCAGCTTCACCAACCCTTATGTCCAGCTAAATCAGCTGAATCTTTACACTTGCTGCCTGTGGGAAAATAGGTATTTTTTGGTGGTTTAGGAGGCTTGCAAATATGAGAGTATAGCCTTTCTCTTCTAATATTTGAACTCTTGTTAACAGGAAGCTGTTTTGATTATAGTTTGCACTCTCAAATGGTCCTTTTTTGATTGCCATGTAGAATCAAATCCAAACTAGGATGTTGGAGTACACTGTTCTCTGAATAAGTTGATTTTCAACTGGATTTCCTTTTTATTCAATCAAAATTAGATTTTTGTAGTCGTGTCTTATTTCAGTGGTCTGGTCCTTATTCTGCCTGACTAATAAAGTTAAGAGTACCAAGAAAACTATTTAAGATATTTATATTACCTTAGATATTATAGCTCTAGTGGAAAACACACTCTACCTATGGCGTATTTGTCATCTGCATACATGACTACTGTGATATTTAGAGTTTCTAGTTCATTTAACCTGCACAAGGCATCTATACTTGATATAGGTCATTAATGATTGATAGAGTGGAAATGTTGCTGTTAAGTTTATGATTGAAAATTATTACAGATTACCTTTTGTTTATGTAATATTCCACTATTCTAGATTTGTACAAGGCTATCAGACGGAAACATAATTAATTAGAAAAGTTCTTCATATGTCACATTATATGACAATTTTTGCATAGCTTGTAGCTATTGTGCTAGCTTATTTAGCTCTACTGTAGCAATCAAGGAACTAAGCAAACCCTAATATCTATTAGCTACCATTTTGCATTGACTTTATCATGTATAACCATTTTGCTCAAGTATCACTACTTTGCTATAATTTTGTTAATCCCCTATACATGTTTGCTTATCTTCTGCAGATATTTTTTCTTCAAGGGAGGTTTATATTTGGCCCTGATGTGAGATCATTGTTTCTCACCATATTCCTGATTGTTGCTCCTATTTCAATCTTCTGTGCATTTGTTGCTGAAAAACTATCGGATGATTTTTCTAATTCTCTGGGTATACCTGTAATGGTAATAGCTATTGTCTTCACTCTATATGTGAGTATTTCTTCATCCATATAGTCTAGTTGCTGTTTTTCAAAAAACATGTATCTAACGTTCCTGCTTTAATGAGATATTAAAAAAATTGTCTGCTATAAAGATGTTGCTCTACTCTTTTATATAGTATCTTGGGCAAAATAGGTGGTTGATCATTGTTCTATAAGCCACTAGACACTGGTTTTATCCTTGTCTTGAAGTCCTTATCTGAGATATAAGCTTAAAGGTTTCTATTGTTCAACGTACTGGGAAAATAACTACAATAGATAAAGAACTTAGCAAGAAGCTTCTGGTTTAGTTTCCTTCTTCTAGGTGCTTTCTGAGATATAAGCTTGCAGGTTTCTTTTGTTCAAAGTTCTGGGAAAATAACTACCATAGATAAAGAATTTAGCAAGGAAGCTTCTGGTTTAGTTTCCTTCTTCTAGGTACTGCATGTAATAAGAAACAAGTAACTCTGAAATGGTTCGTCAGTGTCATACTTTTATTTATCTTTTTAGTATTAAATTTTTTACCTTAAATTTGGTTAAATGTGTTGGTCTTTAATATGCAAACGTCTATCTCATATAATCATATGTCCAATACCCTTGAAGCCTAGATATAATTATGCAATTAAGTATATTATAGCTTACAATGAACAAAAGCCATCCCTTCGTTTCATTCTTTTGAGTTAAAAATTCTATAAGTCATGGTTCAAAACAGAGGAAATTATTTATTCTTACTTTTCATGGGATGATTTTGTTGGTGCAGTGGGGCCGGTAAGAGGGCACAGCGTCTATTAAAAAATAAAACAAACCAACACCTTTCTCTGTTTTTCCAACTAAGATTAGTAATACTATCACAATAATTATAAACTTAAATGAACAACTAATACAATTAAAAGAGGCTAACATGTTTAACTTGATTACAACCTAGGTGGTTGTTAATCCAAGGCGGTTGCAAAGCTCCACTAGAAATATCTCTTTCGTGTAGGCAGAGAAGCCTTTTACAATCTATGAAAAGCTCAGAAAAGACTAGGAAATTGATTACAACAGTTATTGTATTATTTCCTAGCTCCAGGGGCCTTTTTATAGCTCTTGTAAATCCTATCCGTAGCTTAGGGACGCCTCCCAAGGACTTGGAGGGCGCCTCCAGCGAGGCGTCAAAGGATAAAACTTTATCCTTTGGCAACGGCTAGAAATTTGGTCGAGGGTGCCTCCCATAAGCATGGAGGGAGCCTTCCATGCTTATGGAGGGCGCCTTCCGCTTGAAGGTGGCGGAGGCGCTAGCGCACCTCGGAGGCACCTTCAACCCTTGATGAGGGCGCCTCCAGCAGTCTTTACAGCCTCTCTCTGCGCCGCTGCTGCTCCGATCACCTGGGTGATTGCGGCCAACCTGTCACGCCCCGGAGGAGTCCCTGTCCGAAGAAATTTCGGCAGCATCTCCCCTGTACGGCGGACAATCTGAAACTTTCTACCATCACCATATACCTCAGCCACATGCGGCTGGAATAATAACAATAATAAAACAATCACCACGCAGTTAATATCAATTTCAGCCTCTGGTTGACACAACCACGCAGTTTAATAGTAAACAAATAGAACAGTAATACGATGACTCGAAAACAACCCTACTCAACTACACTCGTAAAGCTCAAATCCGTCGAACTCACCTCTTCTACCGTCCATGAAATATCGGAATCTTGAAGACGAAGACGCGAAGTGAAGAAGAAGGCGACGCCGATCGACCTCAACTGTCCGATCCAAAGTTATAGAAACCTAGAAGTAGATCCAACTGTTGAATTTGAAAAGGCGCACGTCGTGTCGCGAGCGGATATCCGCCTGTCACATCAAGCGTGTGACAGCAGTATGGGACATGTGTCCTATGGTCACCGAATAGCATTTAATGAACTTAATTAAAAATGTATGGTTGCATTCCCAACCATGATTCTCAGGGATTTGCACTGTCTTCAAAAAATTTAGCTGACGTCAGGGTACTCGATCAGGAAGCACTAGGAGCGAGTAGGATAAGAATTGTCAAGTATAATCACATGTCGTATCGATCATGCATGTATAAGTGGTATCACACGCAAACATGAGCAATAAATGCATCGTGCGTATGATGTCGATGGCATGGTGCCAGTCGGTCACCTCACGTATGATGGTGAGTCCAGGTGGGTAGGGTTGTGACAACCGTGCGCCGACATCACGCACGATGGTGGCCAAGGTGGACGGGATCTTTGTCGAGATACTGCGTACTCTACCGAAATAATAAATGGGGGCCTTGATGCTCTCGTCTCCGATGCGATGGCGGGGAGGAATCTCTGCCGGCTACCCTGAGTCGCACTACCGTGGCGGACCAGCGGGCTAAGCAAAGTCAGTGTCTGCGGCTGGCGTTGCTACACTAAACCAGCGGGCAAGCAGGCGGGCATGCCCTTTGCGCGGCCTGAGTCACGGACCAGCGGGCAGGCGAGCGCCACGCACTGTTTGATATACGCTAACCCGTGGTGGTGGTGTATGCGAATCGTATGGCGGCGATGTGCTCGACAATAATGGGCGAACAATCGCACGGCATGCGTCGTGCAGATGATGCGTGACAAAGCTGTTGGATCGAGAGCGCTGGGGGGTGAATAGCGCTCGTGGCATTTTATGCGATTATCGGAAGCGTAAAATTATCGGAGTAATTAGCGGAATAAAACAAAAACAAACACGCGAGCGGAGGATTTTTGCCGTTCGGGCCTTGATCGACTCTGATTGAAGGCCGCGATCCTTGATACGCTTCGGTGAGCAACAATTATAAGCGATAAAATGATTACAAGATGAAGTACAAATGGCGGAAAAACTAGTTATCTGAAGCGACAGCGGTAGAATTTTGAAGCTTGGTCATCGGAGACTTGTGGCGGCACTTAAGGCGTCTTTCGGGCGCGTTGAAGAAGACTTGGAATTCGTTGGTTTGAAGTGCTGGTGAAACCCCTTATAAAGGGGCGCCTTGAAGGCTGTTGCGCCTCCATCTTACTGGTCTTCGCGTGGATCAAAGCCGGACTGGTGAATTTCATCCATTAGGCGCCTTATATCCTCTCGGCGCCTTCAGCATATGCCTTCTCAGGCGCCTCGATGGTGCCATGACCGGCTCGCCTTTGCACAGGCGCCTCGAGCTCCGTGGGCGCCTCGGACCTTCGTCAGGGCTTTAGGTTGCTCCTTTGCTCTGCGAGACACGTTAGTCCCAACACTATCCTGCAACCAAAGTTAGCATAATAAACATTATTGAAGAAGTATAGATAGTTCGGATGTCAAGTCGACTTGGTTCAATGGAAACCCTAGGTGGGCAAGCCTCTTGTTCCCTCTTGAGAGCAGCGTCCTCCTACTCACTCGGAGATTTACATTGCGGTCGATCCTCAGTTATTTGGACTTTTCTCGACACTCGATGCTTTCGGACTTTCTGCTGGACGTCCGCTTCCACGGCTAGTCCAGTCTTTCACTTCGCGACACGGGACTTTTCACCTAGGGTTACCACCCCTAGGACTTTTACTGAAGCCGTGACACTGAGACTTTCGCGTAAGGTTACCACCCCATGACCTAGGGTTACCACCCCTAGGGGTTTTCCTTTGCCTAACCGCAGCTAGGACTTTCTGAAATCCTCAGTAGACTTGTTAGACTGAAACATCTTAACTTTGAATTCTTTGCCATTATCAAAACACGAGTTCGATCGTCGGATGCTTCCTTCAACAATCTCCCCCTTTTGATTATGGCAACTTAAATCAAAGTTAAGTAAATAACGAATAGATAGACATTTTATACAGGCAAATCTGCTAATTACAAAGTTTGCTAAAACTATATGCTCCCCATAACTTTTGCTCCCCTTAACTTTTGCCTCCCTAATTTTTTAATTTTAACTTGAATTTTATGTTTACATTTTTACTTTTGCTACTCTCCCCCTTTGCCATAACTCAAAAATGGGCAATTATAGATATTTGATTGAGTTGTACACAATTAAGGTTAACAGGTTAGCTATGTTCAATAGGGTTTGAAAGTTAAGGTCAATTGGAACTTAGTTTAAGTTTTAGGACAAGGTTATTTATTTATTTAAGTTTAGTTGATCCTTAGGTCCAAGCATAAGTCATGTTCACTAGATTGATTTACTAGGTATCAGAGCCATAAAGAGCAAAACATGCTTAACAAAAAAATGAGTATTCTCTACCAACTGTCTAACCTTTAGTTACTTGCTGATTGTCTACAGGACAGTAGCTTTCACTAGGTTAGTCAAGTTAAATTATTTTGGTCCAGATAGACTTGACTAGAGCTGGAGAATTTAACTTGATTAATGTTTATTGCATATTTAACGCCCAAACTCATATTGATGCACAGATATAAGCATTCTTGAGTCCAGGCTATACCCTATACATCTCACGCCGTTCTATGTTTGTCAATCACAATCAAGGTAAACCTAGGTGCTTGTGAGATGCTCTGGCTTAATTCTAGGGGAACATGATATCTAGGGGGAAATCCTAGGTTAATTCCAGAATTTTAAAATCTAAGAAAAATTGGAGTTTTGAAAACTGTTTTTCCTAGAATTTGAAAAACAATAATGGTAAGATATCTACTCTACCCAACACATTCATATTTGCCTTCTAAGTCCACTGAACTCAAGTTCAGGTAAGGGTTTTGTGAAAATGTCAGCTAGGTTTGATTTGGACTCAACATGGTTGAGTGCAATTTCACCTTTAGCTACATGATCCCTTACAAAGTGGTGTTTTACTTCTATGTGTTTGGTCCTAGAATGGTGAATAGGGTTTTTGGTCAGATTAATTGAGCTGATATTATCAATAAAGATTTTAATATTTTTATAGTCTAGTTGATAGTCTTTTAGCGTATGCATCATCCATAACAATTGAGATGCACATTCTCCTAAAGCTATGTATTCAGCTTCGTAGTGGATGAAGCGACACGATGTTGCTTTCTACTTGACCGACTTACTAGGTGACCTAGAATTTGGCTACCACTTGTGCTTTTCTTATCTAACTTGCACGGTATAGTCGCAGATCGAATAGCCGTAAAGATCGAATGTCGAGTTCTTGGATACCGAAGTCCTACATTTAGAGTTCCTTTAATATACCTAAGTATTCTTTTAACATATGTTAGGTGTGACTCTTTTGCACAGGATTGGTATCTAGCACACATACCTACTGCAAACAGTATGTCAGGTCGACTTGTAGTTAGATAAAGTAAACTACCTATGGCACTCCTATAGTATTTTGGGTCTACAGGTTTTCCTTCAGGGTTAGAGTCAATGTTTATGTTGGTTGCCATTGGAGCGTTTATAATTTTTGAATTTTCCATGTTGAATTTTTTAACTAATTCTTTAGCATATTTAGTTTGATAAATGTAGATTCCATCTTTGGTTTGTTTTATTTGTAAGCCTAAGAAAAAGTTGAGTTCTCCAACCATGCTCATTTCAAATTCACTTTCCATTAATTTAATAAATTCTTTCAAAAATTTTGAATTAGTTGAGCCAAAGATTATGTCGTCAACATAAATTTGGGCTATAAAGATTTCTTTTTCTATAGTTTTTACGAACAAGGTCGGATCGATTTGACCTTGATTAAAGTCTTTCGATATTAAGTAATTAGATAATCTTTATACCATGCTCTAGGGGCTTGCTTTAGTCTATATAATGCCTTTTTTAATTTAAATACATGGTTAGGATAGTCTATGTCTTCAAACCCTGGAGGTTGACTTACGTAGACTTTTTCCTTGATAAAACCATTTAAGAAGGCTGACTTAACGTCCATTTGGTACAATTTGAACCCTTTATTTGCTGCATAGGCTAATAACATTCTAATGGACTCGAGTCTAGCTACCGGAGCATAGGTTTCATCATAGTCTAAGCCTTCGACTTGACTAAACCCTTTGGCTACTAGCCTAGCTTTGTTTCTTATTATTTCACCGTGATCATCCAACTTGTTCCTAAAAACCCATTTGGTGTCTATTATTGATTTATTGATGGGTTTAGGTACAAGATCCAGAACAGTTTTTCATTGTCTTAATTCTTCTTGCATTCTGATGATCGATCTGAGTCGGGAAGAGCTTCATCTATTGTTTTGGGTTCGATTTTTGAAATGAGGCAATCGACTAAGGTTTCATGGGATGATCTAGTTCGACTCGAGGTTTGGGTCACCGAGAATTTGGTCGGTGGGTGAGTACTTACTCTAGTTGGTCTTGGTTGTGGTTAGTCTTGGTTCTTTTGTCTCATTAGGATTAAGTTGGATTTATCGTCTTACATAGCTCTTGGATGGATGTCGACATTATCGGTTATATTAGGTAAATTGTTTTCTTCGTGAATATTACATTAGTTGTTTCTTGACTTTGAGGTGTTTTGATTATATACTCTAAAGGCTCTACTGGTTGAGGAGTATCCTAAAAATATTCCTTGGTTAGATTTGGGTGTAAATTTTCCTAAGTAATCTTTAGTATTTAAAATGTGAACTTTACAACCAAATACTTTTAAATAGTTTAGGTTAGGAGTTTTATGATAGTAGAGTTCATACGGTGTTTTATTTTTACGTTCTACTAGTCCATTTTGTTGGGGTGTTCTAGGACATGAAAATTCATGTTGGTATCCATTTATTTTACAAAATTGCGTGAACCAATGATTTTCAAATTCTCCCCCGTGATCACTTCTTATTCTTTTAATTTTAGTATCTTTTTCATTTTCCGTTAATTTGCAAAAGTTACTAAATATTTCATAGGTTTCATCTTTTGTTTTTAGGAATTTTACCCATGTGTACCTAGAGTAGTCATCAATTATTACTAAGCAATATTGATTCTTGTTTAGTGATTTGGCTCCATGTGAGTCAAATAGGTCAATATGAAGGAGCTCGAGTATGGTGTTGGTTCTGTCTAGATTGGTTGATTTATGGGTTGACTTGGTTTGTTTTCCTTTTTGACATGCATCACATATTGAATTTTCAATGAACTTTAATTTGGGCAAACCTCTAACTAGACCATTGTGACTCATTTTTGAAATGAGTCTAGTATGAGTGTGACCTAGCCTTCTGTGTCACAGTTGGGTTTCCTCTTGTTGTGTCAAGAGACACTTTATTGAGGACATTGATAAGTCAATCGTGTAGATGTTATTCTTCCTAAGTCCCTTAAGTCTAATTTCAGGGTTTTCTATGTTTTTGACTAAACATCCCGATCTGTCAAAATTGACTAGATATCCACTGTCATATAATTGACTTATACTTAGTAAATTAAAGTTAAAATTTTCAACCAATAAGACATTTCGAATAATGAAATCGGAACTAAGTTCAATATTACCTTTTCCGATTACTTTAAGTTTACCGTCGTTGCCGAATGCAACCGATCCTAACTTTTTGTACTTCAGTTTAGTAAACTTCAACTTATCTCCAGTCATATGTCTAGAGCATCCGCTATCCAACATCCATTGATCTAACTCCTACACATGAAGGAGTTTGAGTTGGATTTAAAGATGGCTTATTTGAAGTAGACTCTTTAGATTTCTATTTTACTTAATTATATTTGAAGTAATTCAGCAAATACTTAAACCTATTTTGAACTTTTGAGTTGATATAATTAAATTTTGACAAGAATAATAAGGTTAGTTACCTTTGGAATAATATTAAAGATAGTTTTAAAATAGTTTTGAAATTCGAGTTTTTAAAATAATTTTGAAATTTAAGTTTTTAAAATAGTTTTGAAATAATTTTGAAATTTAAGTTTTTAAAATAGTTTTGAAATTCGAGTTTTTAAAATAATTTTGAAATTTAAGTTTTTAAAATAGTTTTGAAATTTAAGTTTTTGAAATAGTTTTGAAATTCGAGTTTTAAAATAATTTTGACATTTAAGTTTTTAAAATAGTTTTGAAATTCCAGTTTTTTAAAATAATTTTGAAATTTAAGTTTTTAAAATAGTTTTGAAATAATTTTGAAATTTAAGTTTTTAAAATAGTTTTGAAATTCGAGTTTTTTTTAAAATAATTTTGAAATTTAAGTTTTTAAAATAGTTTTGAAATTCGAGTTTTTAAAATAATTTTGAAATTTAAGTTTTTAAAATAGTTTTGAAATAATTTTGAAATTTAAGTTTTTAAAATAATTTTGAAATTCAAGTTTTTTAAAATAATTTTGAAATTCGAGTTTTTTAAAATAATTTTGAAATTTAAGTTTTTAAAATAGTTTTGAAATAATTTTGAAATTTATGTTTTTAAAATAGTTTTGAAATTCAAGTTTTAAAATAGTTTTGAAATTCGAGTTAATTATCAATTTGATTTTAATTACTTAGTCATCTCACCCGATCTAAATTTTCAATCAGGGAATCCTATAATTTTTGTGAGATGAAATATGGTTGAATTTTTAGGGTAAGGTTTAACTTTGTGTTAGATTCAGGTTTAGCTTTGGGTTCAACAGGTAGGCATTCTTTGGATAAACTTCTGGGCTATGGTGTGTCACAAGGAGCTCATTAAAGTAACCATGCCTTCGAGGTCTTCCAAATAGTCCTACCCATTGAACTTAATACTAATCCTTGGTCTAACTAGTTAGGATCCATTTAAGGGTAGCTTCGGTCAGTTCCACTTGGCCAAATGCACCAGATATCTTCCTAGACATGCGATGCCCAAGCTTCCCTAACGTACTATCATCCAAAAACTTCACCAGTACTGAGGTTTAAGTTAAACTTATCCCGTTTTAATCTGACCTTAATTACCCTGCCGGGTAATCTATTCTTGTTTTACCCATTCCGGGTAAATTAGGTTCAGTTATCCTGTCGGGTAGTTCAGTTGGAGGTGCCAGCTAGTTTGGATCCTCCATCTATTTTTCAATTTAATTTTGAATTTTTAATTTCGAATTTTGAATTTAGATTTTGTAATTTGAATTTTGGATTTTTAATTTAATTTTGAATTTAGAATTCTGTAATTTGAATTTTGAATTTTAAATTTTGAATTTAGAATCTGTAATTTAATTTTTAATTTAATTTTAAATTTTGAATTTAGATTCTGTAATTTGAATTTTTAATTTAATTTTGAATTTTGAATTTAGATTCTGTAATTTGAATTTTGAATTTAGATTTTTAAGATCGTTTTCATATTAGTTTTCCCTAGATCACGACCTCGATACGGTCTGTCGAGGTAGTATATTTGATCCTTCGGAACCCAGTATTGGTCAAGTCCAACTTGATTGATCAATTTGGACTTGGGGACCCATGCTTGGACTGATTTACTACTTTGTTTGTTTATTAGGGATAAATAAGATTTATATTTCTTTTTACTTTTATATCCTAGCCCAGTTCTATTGTAGACGGCTCTTTGTGTCCCAAGAATTAGGTCCAGATTCTTGGATCCTAGAGAGAATTTTTCTAAAATAATTTTTAAATCTTTTAACTGATTCTTCAGATTTGAATTTTCTTTCTCAAGTTGTTGTACTTGAGTTGAATCTTCAGTTTGTACTTGATCAGGTAAAGATTTTGAGTTAGTTACTCCTTTAAGAATGGTTACTTCTTTTAGAAGTGACTTAATTTTCAAATTTGACATGGCTAATTTGCGAAGTAATTAATTGACTAAATTATTAAGCCTAGGAATACTTACAGCGGAGTCTGGCCCTTCGGAAACGGATGCGGATCCGTGGCTTTGCTCGGAGTCGGCTTCTGACTCGCTCTCGGATTCGATGATCTAGTCCCGGGCCATCAATGCGAGTAAACTTGTTTGGTCGAGTTCGTCGTCTTCGTCCTCCAAAGAAGCCAAGTTGCCTTTAGGGTCTTCTTCCTTCTTTGCTTTTGGCCTCTTTTGGTTGGGACAGTTGGCCTTGATATGACCCTACGGTTGCAAAACATGTGACTTGAATTTTACCTTTGAGTTCGATTGGGCCTCCTTAGATTGAGCTTTCTTGAGATCTTTCTTGTTGAAGCCCTTCTTCTTCTTGTAGAGTTTCTTTACAAGATTCCAGTCATGAGCTTAAACTTCTTGAATCTTGACTTGAGTTTGTCTTGATTACGATTCAACTTTTAGTCGTCCTCTTGATTCCGTGTTCGACTCGTTCCTGTGATCAAAGCAATACCTATCTCGGATGGCTGTGCATTAGTTTGTTCATGGGTTGAATTCACTAAATAACTCGTCTAATTTTAAGGACGACAAATCCTTAGAGACTTTGTAGGCATCCACCATTGATGCCCACAATGTACTCCTAGGAAATGAGTTAAGAGCATACCTTATTATATCTCTGTTTTCTACCTTTTGCCTGATTCCATAAAGGGAATTCAGAATATCTTGAATTCGAGCATGTAAAGAACTTGCCGTCTCTCCTTCCTGCATTTTCAAATTGTATAGTTTATTAAGTAACAAATCACGCTTACTTTCCTTGGTTTCCGAGGTGCCCTCGTGAAGTTCGATCAGTTTCTCCCATAGTTCCTTTGCGGAGGAGAATGGACCGACTCTGTTGAGCTCTTCTTTGGTCAGACCGCACTGGATGGTGCAGGTGACTTTGGCGTCGGCTTCCACCTTTTTGATAAATGCGGGCTCCCAGTTCTCACAGGATGTAGGCTTACCGTCTGTACCAGTTGGTAGTTGCAGTCCTGTTTTGACGATCATCCAGGTGTCGAATTGGATTTTTAGATATATCTCCATTCGCCCCTTCCAATATCCGAAGTCTTCTCCGGAAAATAGTGGAGGACGAACGGTGCTATATCCTTCTTGTTGGGCCATTTAGATCTACGAAAACAGAAACAACAAGATCTATTCCAAGACTAAGTCTTGGATTAGTAGTGCGGGAAGAAAAAAATAACAGGCTCAAGTGGTATTGACCAACTTTGAGCAGAAAATCGATTCGTGAAAAGAAATTAGAATATAGCTATGAGGCTAAATTCTAATCGACTTCGAACAAAAAAACCACGAAAAAATTTGTCTCGAATAGTGGTTGCATTGATTCAAACTGCCGATTATTGTTGGATCGAGAAGCTAGGGAGGGTGAATAGCGCTCGTGGCTATTTTATGCGATTATCGGAAGCGTAAAATTATCGGATAATTAAGCAGCGGAATAAAACAAAAACAAACAGAGAGAGGAGGATTTTACTCCGTTCGGAGCCTTGATCGACTCCTACTCGAAGGCCGCGATCCTTGATCGCTTCCGGTGAGCAACAACTATAAACTCGATAAAATGATTACAAGATGAAATACAATTAAAAACTAGTTATACCAAAAATAGAATTTTGAAGCTTGGTCGTCGGAGACTTGTGGCAACACTTCCGGGCGTCTTTCGGAGCGTTGAAGAAGACTTGGAATTCGTTGGTTTGAAGTGCTGGTGAAACCCCTTATAAAGGGTGTTCAAAGGCTGTTCAAGGCGCCTCCATCTTCCTGGTCTTCGCGTGGATCAAAGCGGCCTGGTGAATTTCATCCATTCAGCGCCTTATATCCTCTCGGCGCCTTCAGCATACGCCTTCTCAGGCGCCTCGATGGTGCTTCCGGCATTCGACCTTTGCACCGAGGCGCCTCGAGCTCCGTGGGCGCCTCGGACCTCATCGTCAGGGCTTTAGGTTGCTCCTTTGCTCCTGCAGACACGTTAGTCCCCAACACTATCCTGCAACCTGAAGTTAGCATAATAAACATTATTGAAGAAGTATAGGCGGTTCCGGATGTAAAGTCGACGGTTTCCAATAGGAAACCCTAGGTGGGCAAGCGCTCTTGTTCCCTCTTGAGGCAGCGTCCTCACCTACTCCACTCGGAGACATACTTGCGGTCATCCAGATTGCTGGACTTTTTCTCGACACTCGATGCTTAGGACTTTCTGTTGGACATCCTTGCTAGTCCGGTCTTTCACCTGGTTCGCGACACCGGGACTTTTCACCTAGGGTTACCACCCCTAGGACTTTTACTGAAGCCATGACGCCAAGACTTTCGCGTAAGGTTACCAGCATACATGACCTAGGGTTACTGGTCCCTAGGGTTTTCCCTTTGCCTAACAGCAGCTAGGACTTTCACGAAATCCTCAAGTAGACTTGTTAGACTGAAACATCTCGACTTTGAATTCTTTGCCATTATCGAAACACGAGTTCGATCGTGGATGCTTCCCGCGAACATGGCAATATCACGAATAGCATAGCATATCCATACGTAAATATAAAATGTGTACCAGAGGATAATGAATCAAATCACACAAACAGATAGGGTATCAAATAAACCCTAGGTCCCGAACATAATGTATCATATGGTTGGGTCACTACTTAAAGCATGTATGATCAGGTAAATAATAACATGCAATGCATAATAAGTAAACAAGCAAACATGTAACATATAATGTAGTGACCAACCGAAACAAATGGATAACACAATCATTGCTATATGTTAAACACATTATTATGCATATCAAAAGACATAAGTCAAAGTACCCGCCTCCAATAAGAAAGGATCGTATCCGGTCCAATTCCGACGTCGAGATACTCGTCTCGCGTCACAACCCTGAGTCACATATAAATAAATATATTTCATTTAGCTACAATTTACATAAATAGCTAAACAAAATTCTTAAAACTATTTAGGGCAAAACCCTAAACCAACCTCCTCGACCTGCCTAAATTAAATCCAAATTATACCTAATTCAATTCATACCTCTGATCAAGCTATACATGACTGTCTAACTACAAAACATATCAGGTCTCTACCCCCTTACCTCGGTTCGCAGCCGTGCTTTGCACCGGAAATCCAAAGTTTACTGTTAGAATATTTCACAGCAAAGCCTTCCTCTTCCTCACAACCCCTGAATGTTGATGCACGGCACACAACAACCTGCTGTAAATCCTTCCCTACGATTTAGTTTCAAGATGAAGTCACGATAGAGATTACAAATATATCAACAATAACCCAATCTTACCTCAACAGGAACCTAAGACACAGAGGAAGGGCTCGACCGAACCTAAACTAAGGCACGACACAGTAAGGGGAGAAGTGGTGCTTTGCCGGGATGCTCTGCCGTGGGGAGGAAGTCGAAGCAGAAAGGGTGTCGCGGCTAGCCGGGTCTAAGGCTCAGCGTTGACGGTGATCGGAGGTCGGCGCGGCAGAAAAGGGGTCGAGGCAGGCAGCAGCGCAAGAGGACACAGCGGTGAACACAAGCTAAGGCACAGGGGAGGTGTGGCTGGCGATCGGCGCCGTCGCTCGGCGAGGAGGCAGAATCGGGTGGGCGGCTCGGCCGGCGCTAGGGCTCGGATGGCGGCGTCGGGGATGGCTAGGGCACAGACCGGCTCGGCAGAGAAGGAGAGAAAGGGGTGTGCGGCGGTGGAGAAGCTAGGGCAGAGAACTTTTGTCGGCTGCCGATGCTCGGAAGAGGAGAAGAAGAAATAGGAGAGGGAAACCGCCTCAGCGGTTAGGGCACAATCGCGAGTGAGGCTCGGGCGCGCAAGAGCTTCGGCAGGGGAAGAGGGAAACAGCGACAAAGAGAAACCGGTGGAAAAGAAAAACAAATAAAGAAAAGAAATAAAAGAAAAAGCAAACTTTTCCTTGCTTAAATGGGTAGCCTAAACAGGCTTTTCCGGGCCCCGTTTTTATCCCCGTCAACTCGTCCGTATGAGCTCCGAAAAGTTCCCAAAAATTTCGGAAAATTCCCTTATTAATATTCGCCTATTTCCGGTATTTTACATTCTCCCCCACCAATAAAAATTTGGCCCCCAAATTTCGTTATCTACCATTAGCAAGCACTAACAACAGATATAAAGTATAAATGCTGAACGGTAAATTAAATCACATACCTCAAGTGAAAAGATGGGGATAACGAGCTCGGATCGTATCCTCGAGCTCCCAAGTAGCCTCCTCGTCTGAATGATGCTGCCATCCGACTTTAACCAGTCGGATAGTCTTGTTCCGCAACTGGAACCTCCTCGTATGTAATGTTAGGCTGAATGGGAACGGATATATCTGACAGAATATGTGCGCGGTCGGGTACATATCTCCTCAGCATAGACACATGGAATACATCATGAACGCTTGCCAGAGACGGTGGTAGCGCCAGACGGTAAGCTACCGCTCCAATCCTCTCCAAGATCTGGAAGGGCCCAATGTATCGTAGAGCTAGTTTACCTCAGAGACCAAATCTCTTCACCCCTTTCGTGGGTGAGACCCTCAAAAATACATGGTCTCCAGTAGAGAACTCCAAGGGTCTGCGTCTTCGATCAGCATAACTCTTCTGGCGGTCCTGCGCCTCAGGCAATCTCCGTCTGATAGTGCGGACCGACTCTGCGACTGTGAGCTCTATTAGGTCCCAGCGGGCCTCTCGGCCTCGTCGGAGGGCGGGTGTCGCAAGGGTCTACCATCTGGCCTTGAGCGGTGCCGTCGGATGGCGAATGAAAATTGTTGTTATGTGAAACTCTACCGGCGGATGGTCCTCCAGTGCCTCCGAAATCCGTAACACGTGACCTCGTGGGTCCTCTAAAGTCCAGATAATGGTCCGCTCATTGTCCATACATGCATGGATGGAAAGTTGTATTGAAGCAGGCTGTGTGCCCGAACTGCTGCGGACTACTGCGAGCGTGGCGTAACCGTGGATCTCTCCAGAAATGATACTCAGCGGAACACCGTATAATCTAATGATCTCTCGCGATACGGATCGCGATCGGTCGGGGAATCGATCTTAGGATGCATTGAAGTCTGTGGTTGGTTGTCGATCGGCGATTACCCAATCGCGTCGTGACTCGTCGTGTCTAAGCGAACCACCACATGAAGTCCGTGGTAATGTAATCCCACTTCCACTCGGGAATAGGAATCCGTGAAGTAACGGCGGTCTACGATGCTCGGCCTTCACTGGCGATAGACAAGACATCAGCTCAAAATCGCGATGTCTTTCTTATACCGTTCCACTGATAGGAACACCTCGAGTCTCGATACATCTGGGTCCCTTTGGATGGATCTCTGAGGCTTGAGCCTAGTGAAGCTCATGAACCGGATGAGGTTCGCATAATCTGCCTCGGAGTATATAATACCCTCCTCGTCTTGTGTAAACTCGTTCTGCTGCCGGAAGCTGTCGACTACTAATGACTGCAAATGATCACCGACTGTGCCTCTCGGATCCTCGTCACGATCGGCGGTGAGCAACCGTGGTAACAAGAATACCTGCTGTGGGTCCACTCTCTCGAGATCTAACTCAGTGAGCTACAGATCAGTCGGTGGTGAAGTCCGTGTGAGCGAAGTCGCTCTGGACTTCTGTTGAGTCGTCGGCGCACGTTAGCTTTCCCGTGTGGTAGCTAATGGTACAATCGTAATCCTTCGGGAACTCCATCCGTCTCCTCTGTCGGAGATTAAGCTCCTTCGAGTAAAATGTATTTGAGACTCTTATGATCGGTGAGAATCTCGAATGTAATGCGTATAAATGATCAGTCAAGCTTGAGGCGAAGATGATGGCTAACTCGAGATCGTGAGCGGGTAGTTCTTCTCATGCTCCTTGATGTCGAGGCGTAGGAGACTACTGGCGTCTTCGTCGAGCAGTCGAGCCACGAAGAGGCAGCGTCGGTGTAAATCTGAACCCATCCTCTCCGGAAGGTAAAACCAAGCGGGCCGACACTAATCTCGCTTGGCTCACGAAAGCTAGTCTCGCGATCCTCGAACCACGTGAACTTCAGCCGGGTAAGGCGTGTCGGTGGCGTAGCAATCTGTGAGAAACCCTCGACAAAGCGTCGGTAATATCCGGTCGATCGAGCTGCGGATCTCTGGCGACTTTGCTCCCAGTGGTGGCAGTCTTGATCTTCGGTCTCTGAAATACCTCTGCTGAGATCACGTGCCCCGAAAACCGTGAGGATAGCGGAATGCACTTGCTGAACTTGGCGTATAGGTGATGTCGTAAGAATCTCGAGACTATCGAAGATCTTGTCGTGCTCCTCCTCGGAATCTGAGTAGACCATATATGTCATGAAAGCGATAACAAAGCGATCGGATACTCCGAAATATGCGGTTCGTGAGTCCGTAAAACCCATTTGGGCGTTGGTAAGTCGAATGCCGTTACGAAATTCGTAATGGTATCGATGCGAGGCATCTTCGAATATACGAGTCTCGACTCTCGGTGATGATCAGGATCGCGGATCGATCTTAGAATACTGCGATGTACCTACGGTGATCGAACAAATCCTCGATCCGTGGTAAAGGATATTTATTTACGGCGGTCGCTGCGTTCAGTTGTCTGTAGTCAATCGTAACCTCGTGGTGCCGTCTTTTTTCTTGACGAATAATCTGGTGAACCCCGTGGAGAAACACTAGGGCGAATAGATCACAATCTAAAAGCTCACGGGTTGAACCTTGACTCGTTCAACTCTTTTGGTGCCATCTGATATAGAGCTTTCGATGTCGTAGCGGTTCCGGAATCATTTCGATAGCGAACTCCAGCCTACGGGAAGCCGGGCGGTAGCTCCTGCGGAAATACATCGGATACTCTCGGACTACGAGGGCGTGGGAGGCTACGAACTCTTGCTTTTTCTCGGTCTAATCGAATATTGACCACGACAACCGTGTATGCGACACGAGCACAGATCGCGAAATGATCGATATCGTCTCACGATGCGGTGAAATCCACGAGGTTGGTTGGGCGGGAAGGTGACCACCCTCGTCAGCGATCAGCGGTAGCATGATATCTTGACGATCCGTGCCGAGAATGATGTCGAACTCGGCATTCTCGATACTAGAAGATCTGCAAGTATAATGTTGCTCTTGCAGACTCGACCTCTGGGTGTCTAACCGGACGGTAGAGAACATCTCTTCCCTGAAAGGAAGGGAATCTACATCTCGCGTAAATGTAGGGATATAAAGAATCACAATGATTCAGATATAATCAATTATGTAGAAAATCCAATAAAGCATAAGTGGATAAGCGGCTATAAATCTTGCTGCGTCTCCCTGGTAATCGCATGAACACGTCCAGTCTCGGGCGGAGGAGGAGGTGGTAACGCTGCCAGCGGCTGCTGTGGCTGGGCAGAAGCCTGCCATTGAGGCGCTGCTGGATAATGTGCCAGAGAAGACTGAGAGGACGGTGACTGATATTGTGTAGCTGGCGGAGACTGAGTCTGGTATTGGCCTAAAGGCTGAGGCTGCATCTGATATTGCCCCTGCGTCGGATAATAAAGTTCCGGAACAGAACTCTGAGGGGCTATGGAAGCACTGGAGCACTCCTGTCTAAGCATGCCAAATGTCGCTGCTGCAGGTGAAGCACTCCGCTGCTGGCCATGCGAAGGATGGGCTCTTCGCCCTCCTCGATAAGTTCCGGACTGACCGGTCTGTACTCCGTGATCAGACCCTCCGGAAGTCGTATGCTGAGTCTTCTACGGACGATCTCGGCTCTGGTGCCCAGGCGGTTTGCAATGAAAGCAAGCTGTTGTCTGAGCGGTGAGGTGATATGATCTCTGGACCCACATGCGAAGCGGTAATTTGGCGGGTTGATCCGGTTCTGCTGGGAGGCCGGAAACATCTGAAGAAGACTACCACGATTTACGAGGCTTCGTGATACGGATGCCACGATCGTGGACCTACGCTTTGCTGCGGTGGTATAGCTGAGGTCTGGATCTACCGGATGTCGACACGTTGTTTCCTTTTGTTTGAAGCGCTCTGCTGTTGACTCGATCGATAGGGCTCGTCTAAAGTCTCCAGGATAGGAGTGGTGCCGTGAGTCTTGCTTGCGAATGTCCATCAGCCCACAGATGAGCGTGCGTCTGAGCTGTCCCAGTGACAAGCTACGGACAAAATCGGCGATCTGTCGAACTACTGCATTATACTCGATCCTGTCAGGTTGTTGCATCATGGGACTCGGAAATCCTTTGAGCCATCGATAAGCTCGTGGAAAAGCGACTCTCAAAGCCTCTACGATTTGGCCCAGTGATGTTACGCTCACGATGATGGAGCAGTAATCCACAAGTGTCGGCGGCGTCCGTAAATGAAAGCCTGCTTTCTCCCATTGGCGAAGCCGTATAGAAGGTCCTCCGTAGTCTCGATCGAGGCGGGGCCGCTCGGATCGCGGTCTCCTCGGAAGAGTGTAAATCGACTATTCATCGACTCTGCCCTCGGAATCCTGGCTCGTGCGCAGCAAGTCGGTGAGTGTGTCGGGCAATTTGTCGGGCCGCGGAACCCTGGGTGATCTTATAGATGGTACCATTGAATAAAGCGGAGTAGGAGCTCCGGTCTTCTTTGTATAAAGCTGGGCGTAAGTAAAATCGGTGAAATTAGGGTGAGCGTATGTGGCCGTTTTGGATGTCTGGTAAGCGATAGTGCTGGGATGTGGGCGGTAGGTATCCTAATCACGGTGTTCTTTGGGTACAGTATGTCTTGGGGCGTAGGTGCTTGGTGTGGGTCTGTTGTAGGCCGGTGGCGGTGGTCTAAGTCGCCGTAGGCTGGTGGGCCGGTGTCGGGTATGCGATGGTACCTGGTGTCTGGGAATCTGATGGGAGTGGATCTTGTCGGTGCGGTGAGGTAGGTACCTCAAGGGAGCCGTCGAGTGCGAGAGCCCGACTCGCCCGACGTCTTGAGTCATCACTGGTGACGGGCTCGTGACGAGCGTCTGGCGTATCCGAGATCCGGATCCTCGTGCGTGGTGGTCCGGCACCGCGTCTCGTGCTGATACGTAGATCGCCTCGTATCATTAAATTATATTACGGATATTACTACGATATAACCGATTATCCGCGATAACATCGTACCTAATTTTTGTCTAGAGATGTTCAGTCATTGTCCGGTCCCAATTGACCTCGAATTCCGTGCAGAAAATCACGGAAATCCGTATAAATCAAGCGAAAGTCAAACATATCGTAATGGAAAATCAGTGCGACGAAATAACTACCTGGTTTGACTCCGAACTTGGGCTATGATATATCCGAATACAGCGGGTATCACACTGCTCGATGCGATAAATTGGTATCGAGATAAATCTCGAAAATCGACCGCGAAACGAACAAGTATCGCGAACTTTGGCACTCGATACCGTATAAATTGGTATCGGGTTATCCAATATGAAAACAACGATCGTAAAACTTGAGCTCGATACGATAAATTGTCACGCCCGGAGAGTCCTGTCCAGAAGAAATTTGGACGTCTCTGTCTGGCAGACGATCAAACTTTCTATAATCACCGTATACCTCGTTGCGTGTGGAATATCAATAATAAAACAATCACCACGATTAATATCGATTTCGACCTCTGGTACTCTGACCTGAGTTTAATAGTAAGCAAATAGAGCGATGTCGATGACTCGAAACAACCCTACTCGACTACACTCGTAAAGCTCGAATCCGATTTACTCACCTCACTCGTAAAACTCAAATCCGTCGAACTCACCTCTTCTGCCGTCTCGATCATATCGCATATCGAATCAATCCATCATCAAAATCCATCTGAAGATCCGTAAAAAATTTGAAGAAGGCATAGTCGATAGAAAACTAAAATAACAACTCGTGATCATGGAGGACTAGCACTTCGTCTGATGGGGACTAGCGGTGGAACTACTCGGACGACCTCGGCACGAAAATATCAGCGGAGGAGGTGTGAGTCGACACTTTCGTGTCTGGTGATATGCGTAATAAAGTAAAAAGCAGACAACAATCATGCGTCACGGTCTCACGAATACGAGAAGAATAAATCTGTTGAAATAAAAGCAGGAGAAAAGCATCTAACGGGACAGGCGTAAAGATAAGCTGGGTCGTCGGATAGGAGTGTCGTAATCACATGTCGTATCGATCAGGCATGTACAAGTGGTATCACACAGCCAAGCTGCATAGGCACCTGATGCGTTAAAGGCTCGGGCCATGCAACCCACGATGGTAAGTCAGGGTGGGTAGGGTTGTGACAATAGTGCACTCGAGCGTCGCCCACGATGGTGGCCAGGTGGGCGGGATCTTTGTCGAGATCGCACGTACTCTATCCGAAATAATAAATGGGGGCCTTGATGCTCGTCTCGTCTGCGATGGCGGGGAGGAATCTCTGGCTATTGATCGTCACTACCGTGGCGGACCAGCGGGCAACAAAGTCAATTGTCTGCCGTCTCTGGCTGCTACACTAAACCAGCGGAGCAAGCAGGCGGGCTGTCTGCCAGCTACTGCTGAGTCACCGAGACCAGCGGGCAACAATGAGCGCCACACACATCGATATATCACTAACCCGTGAGTGGTGGTGTGTGCAGATCGTATAGCTGGCGATGTGCTCAGCAATAATGGGCGACAATCGCGCGTCGATCATGCAAGATGATCGTGACACTAAACATGCGATATCACGAATAACATGGCGTACTCCATACGTAAATATAAAATGTGTATCGCGAAATGATATCGAATGGAAGGTACCAACGGATAGGGTGTCGAATAAACCCTAGGTCTTGAACATAATGTATCGTATGGTTGGGTCACTACCTAAAGCATGTATGATCGGGTAAATAATAACATGCGATGCGTAATAAGTAAACAAGCAAACATGTAACATATCATGTAGTGACCGACCAAAACAAATGGATAACATGATCATTGCTATATGTTAAACACGTTATTATGCGTATCGAAAGACATAAGTCGAAGTACGCCTCGATAAGAAAGGATCGTATCTGGTCCAATTCCGACGTCGAGATACTCGTCTCGCGTCACAACCTTGAGTCACATATAAATAAATATATTTCATTTAGCTACAATTTACATAAATAGCTAAACAAAATTCTTAAAACTATTTAGGGCAAAACCCTAAACCAACCTCCTCAACCTGCCTAAATTAAATCCAAATTATACCTCAGCGTTGACGGTGATCGGAGGTCGGCGCGGCAGAAAAGGGGTCGAGGTAGGTAGCAGCGCAAGAGGACACGGCGGTGAACACAAGCTAAGGCATAGGGGAGGTGTGGCTGGTGATCGGCGCCGTCGCTCGGCGAGGAGGCAGAATCGGGAGGGCGGCTCGGCCGGCATTAGGGCTTGGATGGCGGCGTCGGGGATGGCTAGGGCACAGACCGGCTCGGCAGAGAAGGAGAGAAAGGGGTGTGCGGCGGTGGAGAAGCTAGGGCAGAGAACTTTTGTCGGCTGCCGATGCTCAGAAGAGGAGAAGAAGAAATAGGAGAGGGAAACCGCCTCAGCGGTTAGGGCACAATCGCGAGTGAGGCTCGAGCGCGCAAGAGCTTCGGTAGGGGAAGAGGGAAACGACGACAAAGAGAAACCGGAGGAAAAGAAAAACAAATAAAGAAAAGAAATAAAAGAAAAAGCAAACTTTTCCTCGCTTAAATGGGTAGCCTAAACAGGCTTTTCCGGGCCCCGTTTTTATCCCTGTCAACTCGTCCGTACGAGCTTCGAAAAATTCCCTAAATATTTCCAAAAATTCCGGAAAATTCCCTTATTAATATTCGCCTATTTCCGGTATTTTACACAACCGAAATAGAGCTCACCTGAACCCAATTTCCGGCCTTCTCCTTGAGCAGGCTTTCGCTCCGGCTTCTCGTCCCTCGAACGTCGCATACGTTTTTCTCATCCACTAGTGCACTCTTCCGCAGCACTTCGTCCCTTGAATGCACCAAGCTCGTCGGCTCCCTTCCCGTGCTATCCTTCTCGCTAGCTGCGTCTTCCGCTCAACTTCCTGTGCTCCTAAACTCCTGCACACTTAGACACAGGATCAAAACAAAACAGGACCTAACTTTAACTTAGTTGATCACACCAAAACAACCACGGGATCCAACAATCTCCCCCTTTTTGATGTGCATTAACCCAAGTTCAAGTTAAGGCAAAACAAACAGAAAAAATAAATTTGCAAAACTTTTTAAGTTTGCAAAACATTTTAAATATTAAGTTGCAATATAAGAAATTGAAAATTTGAGTATAATTTGTAAGCAAAATCAAACATAATTGATAAAAAAAAATGTAACTTCCCCTAAACTTGTATCTATTCCTCCCCTTTAATCCCATCAAAAACTAGGGTAAAACAATAATTTTAAAAATTTTGAGATTAAAAATTTCTTAAGTAATGAAATTTTCAAATAATTGACAAATATTAAAAGCATTATTTATCTAATTTCACAAGCTTATCAGTTTGTTAATTAAATATTCAATTCAGTAATTGATTTCTAGGCTGTGGCGAGGCACTAGGACTTTTTGGTTATTGGATCATCAACCACTTCTAGACAACGCCTTTTAAAGAATTTAAACATTTAATTTTTCTGAAAGCCTTAAATAAAAAAAAATGTTTAATCTAAATAAGATTTTGGAACCAATATAGGTTCCTTCCTACTGGGTTAATTAAGAATTTGGGAGGTATATATCGTCTGGGAATTCTTCTAAGTTGTCCTTGGTGATGTCTAATATACCAATTTAATCTACTATACTTTTCATACTTTGGTTTTTGACAACTGTTCAATTTCAAGCATGCATGGTCATTCAAGCTTTTGATTTGAATTTTTAAATTATCATTTTGTAATTTTAAATTATCTAACTATCTTTTTTAAATCAATGTTCTCTTTTTCCAATTTTACTAAATCTTTCGAAAGTGTTTTAATGAACTGAAAAGAATGCTCGGGTGAAAGAGCACGCACCTCACTTACCTTGAGTTCTGATGCTCCCCCTTCATCGCTACTTTCTTCCGATGATCCTCCCCCTTCATCAATGCTCATTGTTGAACTGGTTTCGTCTTCCTCTTGATGGGTTGCCATTAGAGCTAGTCCGGCGTGGGCTTCGATTTTGGATTCGGAGGACAACGACTCATCCCACGTAGCTTTGAGATTATGTTTGGGCCGAGCTGACTTCTTATTCTTTTCCTTGTCTTTGTTCTTCAATTTTGGACCGTCATCCTTGATGTGTCCTTCGTTGTAATTGTAGCATCGGACCACCCTTTTGTGCCGTAAGTGCTTTCTCGTATGCGATTTAAATTTATTAAATCTAATAAATTTATTGATTTTTTTTACCATTAGGGTTGCTTCGGCTTCATCGATGGATGCTTCGGAGTCTGGATCTTCTATTCTTGCCTTTAGGGCAATATTGAGATTTGTCTTTTCTATTTCATTAGGATTTGCAATTCGAGTTTCATGAAGTTCAAATGTGGAAAACAAACTCTCTAGCGTACTTACCTCAAAATCCTTAGAGATGTAGTATGCATCAACTAAGGATGATCATTATGAAGTCCTCGGGAAGACATTGAGCGCATATCGGATTGAGTCTCGATTTGTTTCTGATTCTTTGAGATTGCTTAGCCGAGTGATGAGCTCTTTGATTCATGCTTGGAGTTGCGCTACCTTTTCTCCATTGTTCATCTACAGATTCAACTAGGTTCGGAGGATGTCTCGCCTTGCTAACTTCACTTCCGAAGTGCCTTCATGGAGTTCTAGGAACTTCTCCCAGAGCTCTTTAGCGGAGTTGTACCTGCCGATACGATTGACTTCCTGGGGCGGAAGAACGTTGAGCAGATGGAATTCTACTTTACCGTTCGCCACGAAGTCGGCTTGTTCCTTCTTCGTCCACTAATATTCTTCTTTGTCTTTTGGAACTATAAAACCATATTTCATTATTAATAGAATTTCGAAATCTGTTTTGAAGAATACCTCCATCCGGCGTTTCCATTGTACGAAGTCTCCCTCGAATTTTGGTGGGTGAATGCTTGCACCGACCATCGTCTTGATCTTGATGCTTCAGTCGACGGTTAGTCCTTCTGAGGCGGTTGGGCTCTAATACCACTTGTTGGCGCAGCGGGGCCGGTAAGAGGGCCCAGCGTCTGTTAAAAAATAAAACAAACCAAAACCTTTCTCTGTTTTTTCAACTAAGATTAGTAGCACTATCACAATAATTATAAACTCAAATGAACAACTAATACAATCGAAAGAGGCTAACAGGTTTAACTTGGTTACAACTAAGGTGGTTGTTAATCCAAGGCGGTTGCAAAGCTCCATTAGAAATATCTCCTTCGTGTAGGCGGAGAAGCCTCTTACAATCTATGAAAAGCTCAGAAAAGACTAGGAAATTGATTACAGCAGATGTTGTATTATTTCCTAACTCCAGGGGCCTTTTTATAGCTCCTGGAAATCTTATTTGTAGCTTGAGGGCGCATCCCAAGGACTTGGAGGGCGCCTTCAGCGAAGCACCAAAAGATAAAACTTTATCCTTTGGCAATGGCTAGAAATATGGTCGAGGGTGCTTCCCATAAGCATGGAGGGTGTCTTCCATGCTTATGGAGGGTGCCTTCCGCCTGAAGGTGGCGGAGACGTGGGCGCGCCTCGGAGGCGCCTTCAACCCTTGTTGAGGGCGCCTCCAGTAGTCTTTACAGCCTCTTTCTGCTTCGCTGCTACTTCGATCGCCTGGGTGATTGCGACCAATCGAAATAGGGCTCACCTGAACCCAATTTCCGGCCTTCTCCTCGAGCAGGCTTCCGCTCCGGCTTCTCGTCTCTTGAACGTCGTGTACGTTCTTCTCGTCCACCGGTGTACTCTTCCGCAGCACTTCGTCCCTTGGATGCACCGAGCCCGTCGGCTCCCTTCCCGTGCCATCCTTCTCGTTAGCTGCGTCTTCCGCTCGACTTCCTGTGCTCTTAAGCTCCTGCACACTTAGACACAAGGATCGAAACAAAACAGGACCTAACTTTAACTTAGTTGATCACACCAAAATAACCACGGGGTCCAACAGATTTTGGATGATGACAAGGATTTCATGGAAGGATTGCAATTTTAAACTAAGGAAGGATTCTCATGCAATTAGGCCTTAAGCATGAGATGGTTTTGCAATTAGTCCTATTTTTTTTGTTTGCATGGTCTAACTTGTGATTTTGGTGTTTTTATCTTGTCAAGTCAAAGCCATTGAAGGGAGCCTTGGCGCAACACGGTAAAATTGCTACCGTGTGATACCATGTGACCTAAAGGTCACGAGTTTGACTATTTGAAACAACCTCTTGCAAAGAGAATAAGGTTGTGTACTATAGACCTTTCCCTGGGGCCCATGGGACCCCGCATTGGCAGGAGCTTCGTGCATCAGACTGTCTTTTGTTTTTCAAGTTAAGTCCGTTGATTATATCCATCGTGATTTTATTGTCTATTGATGATCCCGATACCAACAGCAATCTTGCAAACTATTCTGTTGATTAATTTTCTTTTGTTTTTTCATTTTAAAATATTCTTGTTCTATGTCCGCAATTTTGTTATAGCTGACTAGGTATCCCCATGTCCTACTTGAAGGGTTATAACTGATTTTTTTTTAAAGATATAATATGGTTGTAAGAACCTTTTTATTAATCCAACCATTTAATAGTAACAAAAAAGACAGGTATATTGTCAATCTCATCCTTGAACAATTAAGTGGAGCTTTAAAACATGATAAAATGATAAATATATATATATATATATATATATATATATATATATATGCTAAGATGATGAACATGTTGGGAAACAATGTTTAATTCTATGGTTAGACAATTCGAAGTTGGAAAAGATGCAAAGGGTTCAGATGATAGAAAAATTATCTTAATATAACTAAAAGATAGTTATAACTAGTGTATCCTCATGCCGTGATTTATTTATTTTTATTTTTATATCTAAAAGATATTTAAATGACCTTGGTGTTATCAATTAAAGGAAACATAAATAACTAGGGTATCCTGATGCCGTGATTTAAATTGACATGGAGGGAGAATATATATGGAAGAGAAAGATGTGCATGAAGATTCTTAATTTTGAGACAGAAATAAAGAGCATAGTATCAGTATGATTTTAAATTTTGCTACAGCTTATGGTTTTTTTATTCATTATTTAAAAAGGCAAGCTTTTAATTAGCTTGTAGGAGTGGTATAGATTTATGCAGATTTTTATTACGGGAAAGGTTAGTAAAGTCATGTGCAAAAATGTAAGCACGGGTTTGAAACAAAGAGATTGATAATATTGTTGTTACATCAGTTTTGTTTTTTGTCTTATGTTTGACTATTATCTTGACAACCATATAGCACTTTTAAATGATATTGTCATCCTGAAAACTTAAAGAAATGCCTATTGGATTTTTTTTGAGGTTAATTGTATGACAGGGGCTTCACATTTCAGGATTTAACTATTTTACTTCTTGCCTCCGGTAGAGATCCTGGAATAGTACCTCGTAGTGCACATCCTCCAGAGCCTGAAATCGTTGAGGGTGGTGGTGAAGTTGGAGGTGTTCAAACTCCACAATTACGATTATCGAGAATGAAGGATGAAATTGTAAACGGTATAACTGTAAAGGTGAAATACTGTGATACTTGCATGCTCTATCGACCCCTGCGCTGTTCTCACTGCTCAATATGTAACAATTGTGTGGAACGCTTTGATCATCATTGCCCATGGGTTGGACAATGCATTGGACTGGTGAGTTCCAAAATCTCAAATATTTGATTGGAATTTAACTTGTGTCAACCAATTCAATTCAATTTGCAAAAGTTGCCTAACTACTAGTAAGTGTTTGTAGTAGATGCACTAAGTTTGCTGGCTAGAACAGTAGTAATTGAATATTGTTTGTGGACATTGCTGATATCTATTCTTCGTGCAGAGGAACTATAGGTTCTTCTATATGTTCGTCTTCTCATCGACTTTGTTGTGCCTTTATGTGTTTGGATTTTCCTGGGTCTGCATAATAAAAATCAGAAATTCTGAAAACACAACTATTTGGAGAGCAATGATCAAGACTCCTGCTTCCATTGTCCTCATAATTTATACTTTTATATCAGTTTGGTTTGTTGGAGGCCTCTCTGTCTTTCATTTGTATCTAATGAGCACCAATCAGGTAATGTTTATAGTGATCTTTAATTAAAAATTGTTAATCATCTTTCCATATTACTCAATTTTCTGTTTTCTGTTTCTTTTTAGACAACTTATGAGAACTTCAGATACCGTTATGATCGGAGAGCTAACCCATATAACAGAGGAATTGTGGAAAATTTTAAGGAGATATTTTGTACGAGCATACCTCCATCAAAGAACAATTTCGGTGCAAGAGTATCGCAAGAACAAGGACTTCAACCACGCTCCTCTGGTGGAGGTTTCATGAGCCCAAACATGGGAAAAGCTATCGGTGACATTGAGATGGGCCGGAAGCCAGTGACCTGGGATGAACTAAGGGCCGTCACACAAGTTGGTGAGCACGAAGATGGTCTAAGCAACAGAAACGTGATGGAAGACAAAGATGGCGAGCTCACTGAAGCTTCTCCAAATTTAAGCAGGGAAGCTTTTGAGACAGACACGGAAGTGCAACCTACGCTGCACCATAGGCGATCAAGTTGGGGAAGAGGTGGAAGCTGGGAGACAGCATCCGACATTCAAGCTGTAGCATCAGTTGCAGGGCAAACAAGTAGGACAGGTAGCGGTAGCAGCAGTACAGGTGCAGGAAATTTGTAAGTTTGTGCGGATGCTGACACACTGCAAACTCGAAAGACAGGGCAATCGAAAGAGGTATCGTGACTCAGGCATCCTTTTCATCCGTGCTCCATTTGATTTTCCCTATCCTGTACTAAACTTTTGTCGCAACATCATTATTATCGTATCGTAACTCAAATAGTTTCGGAACATTAACTGAAAACTACACGTTTGCTTGGCGCATGTATATAATTGTGTTTGTGATTCCAGAAGTTTGTGTTTACCTGGATCTATCTCTGGAGTTGTACTGCACAGTGAAGTGAACTTTCCCTAATTATTCAATTATTAGTTTATTTAGGCCATTGATGATAACAATCTTCGATGTTTTTGTTTGATATCTGATTAGAATTTGTGGTGAGTGAATTATGACACGCTTACTTATGTGGATACTCTTTCAATATGGATGTTCTTAGATTTGGTGCACCTGAATTTGTTAGCTATCTTAAATGAAGTACACTGATGTGGTGATAAAGGGTGCTCACTAAGTGTGGGTCAAAAGATGGAGATAGCAGTCAATGTATAGATCAAAGTCAAGGAGGTCAACGCTAGCGAACTAACGGGTTCACCGAAGGTGGGTCGAGCGGAGGTCGACTACACTGGTCGATCGGTGTAGGCAATGTTTGATCGGCAAGAGACTTGTCCGAGTCGACCATCCGTCTAGCTCGGAACAATAGGGTAAGATTGCTAGACGCTCGTTACGGATCGGTAAAACGCTAAGGAGATCGAAGCGCTTGTCCGAGCAGGAGGGGACAAGCTACTATACTCAATCATCAGAAGGAAGAACAGTCGATGCCTATCGAGCGGAGGAGTCCTAGCCGAGCGGCTACCCCGCTCAACCGAACAGCGGGATTATTGTCGTATCTCTCAATATCCTTATGGGAGATAGTGCCGCTGACACGAGACATGATCAATAAGTAAATCGTACGATAGAAGCTTATACTGCCTTGTCAGGGATATGTATGCTCTGTTAAAATATAGTGTCAGAGGCACTTTCCTGACAACTCCTTTCATAGGATAAATTGGAGAACGTGCTCATGCCTCGAGGAGTGCGCACATCGCCCACCAGGGCACTATATAAAGGGGAGTCCATACGCCGACGGAGGTACGCGTTATTCACTATTCACGCCTGTGTCTACTGTTACTCTATCTTTTTCCTCTTTCCGGTGACTGACTTGAGCGTCAAAGGGACAACGTCGGAGACCCTTTCCTTGGCTCAGCGCTGACATTTCTTGTGTTACAGAGCAGAGCGGAGTCTACATTCGGTCAATACAGTAGCCACATCCCCAGCTTGCCATCTCCACGATTTTCGGACAGGGTCATATTAGCACCATCTGTGGGAATATAGCCTGCATCCGAAACACGAAGATGGAGGACCCTAGACGACTCACCACGATGACGCCGACAAAGGAGGAGCTAGATATGTTGATATAAGTCCGAGCGGTAAAAATGATCAACACAAGTCCCACCCAAGCTTCTGCTTAACGGAGTAGACCCTCGATTCGAGAAGAAGAGAATCGGAACAACACCGTTCGGGAAGAGATTGCAATGACCGTTAGTGGGCCGACCGACAGTGATTCCAACTAGGAAGTCGCACGCCCGACAACTAGAAATACATGTTGCTGGATGTAGCAAGAAGAAGGTCGAGGGACTAGTGATCAACTTCAGCCTTGGAGGGAGTGGAAATCTGACACAACGACGCCTTGATCATCCGAGCGGTAAGAGCTAATTATACTATTCACTGAACCTTTGTTGATATAGGAAATTTGGTGAAAATTATATTCAAGAAGGTGTTCGACCAGCTGCAAATTGACCGAAGTGAGTTGCAGCCAATGACGACCCCACTCTATGGGTTTACAGGTAATGAAGTATTGCCGATTGGCCAGGCTCGGCTGGCCATATCGCTCGGAGAGAAGCCACTCAAGAGGACAAGGATCACAAACTTCATTGTGGTAGACGCGTTGTCCGCCTACAATGTTATATTGGGTCGACCGGCTCTTAACGAATTCCTAGCGGTGGTGTCCACCTACTAGAAATCAAGTTTTCAGTGGACAATGAGGTGGGCGAAGTTCAAGGGGATTAGCTGGCCGCTCGACGATGCTACGTCTAGATGGTCAAGTCCAAAGCAAGAGCTGCAAGGAGGATCTCGCGCATGGAGGTAAACACCATCAGGGAAGAGCCTCCAGCGCTAGTCTATGAGGAAAAGGAGGAAATCCAGATCCACCCTAGTTGGTCGAAGGCCACCACCTTCATCGTCGCGGACCTGACAACAGAGAAAAAGGCAGAGCTGGTCACCTGCCTCAAGTGAAACCACGATGTGTTTGCCTGGTCGATCCACAAGCTCCCAAGTATCTCGCCAAGTGTAGCTCAGCATGAGCTTCACGTCCGACCGGACGCTCGGACGGTGAAGCAGCAGAAGAGGGACTTCAGTGTGGAGTAGAACCAGATCATCCGAGTGGATATAGAAAAATTACTGGAAGTCGGTCACATCCGTAAGGTCCAGTTCTCAAGTTGGCTCACTAATGTCATGTTGGTCTCCAAGTCGGGTAACAAATGGTGAGTATGCATCGACTTTCATTATCTGAACAAGGCTTGCTCGAAGGACTTCCATCCCCTGCTCAGGATAGACCGGATGGTGAACTCCATGGTGGGTTGCGAGCTAATCTGCATGCTTGACGCATACCAAGGTTACCACCAAGTGCCGCTCGCCCGAGAGGATCAAGAGAAGGTTACCTTCATCATTGTTGACGGAACTTATTGCTACAATGTCATGCCGTTTAGATTGAAAAATATCGACGCCACCTACCAGATACTGATGAACAAGGTGTTCCTATGGTAGATCGGTCGCAACATGAAGGTATATGTCGATGACATATTAATAAAATCCCTCCGAGCTGTTGATCTTTGTGCATACATTGAAGAAACTTATCGAACCTTGAGGGCGTATGGAATAAAGCTAAACCCGAACAAGTGCCTGTTTAGAGCAAAAAGTGGTCGCTTCCTCAGATACATCGTCATCGAACGGGGGATTGAGGCGAATCCAAGCAAGGTGAAGGCACTACAAGACATGCCCCTGTTGGGATGTATACTAAAAGCCTAATTTTTTGTATGAACATAAAAATCACATTGGTCAAACGTCTGCATTTATATTAAATGTAGTTCTCCATTTAATTTATATTGTAGATAACATGGTGTGTGGTGCCACACAGAAGATCATGTTATCAGTTCCTTATAAATTATAAATAGTAGCTCACAACCAAGATGGATTGAGACAAACCATTGGAATGGTTGTAGTGTAATTTGGTATTAGTTTATCTTGACTATAAAGTTACACTAGTACACTATGTGTGTATTGAGCAGGACCATTTGAGGTTGTTTCTTTTTATACTGACTGCATAAAAGAATAAAACCTCTGATATTATGGATGTGCGTACTCTTAATCCTGATATAATAACAAGCACGTATACTTAGTATTTATTTCTTTGATTTATCAATGGGTGAGATTTAGTTCGATAAATCAAGAGGTCCGATAAGTTGAGAAATAATATTATTTATATGGTGTGTTGTTGATTATAGAAGGAAACTGTGTCCTAGTAATTTAGGTTGATGATGTCCCCTTGAGGAGCGCATAAGGATTATCATGTAAACCCTGTAGGTGGACTTAGTCCGGCATGATAATGAAGTTGAGTGGTACTACTCTTGGAGCTATATATTAATTATGTGAGTTGTCAGTAACTCATTTAATTAGTGGACATTCGATATCTTAAACACAGGGAGAGTAACACACTCATGATAAGAAGGAGCTCATAATGTAATTTGGGATTGGTGCGGTAGTCCAATAATAACTCTTTAGTGGTATGAGTTATTATTGATGAACTTGAGTTGGGTGTTCGGGGCGAACACAGGAAACTCAAGCTCATCGGGAGACCAAAACTAATTTCTCCTCTCGGTCCTTGTTGTAGCCTCTATAAAGCCTTGTATCTAGCCTAACCCCATCTTCTAGTCCATGTTGTGGCCAGCCAAGCACATCTTGGTGTCCAAGATGTGGCTGGCCAAGTCCTTCATGGAGCCTAAGTAAGGGTCAGCCAAGCCATGCTTGGTGACCAAGCATGGGGTCGGCCAAAGTAAAAGGAAAAGGAAGTTTTTTATTAAAAACAAAATTTTATTAAAATCTTTCCTGATTTGTAGTTATCTATAATGGTTAAAATAGAGATTTTATTTTTGTTAAAATCTTTCCTTTTTGTAGTTATCTACAATGGTTAAAAGAAAGATTTTAATTTTATTTAAAACTTTTTCTTTTATAGCCATCTACTAAGGGAATTTAAAAGAGAGATTTTAATCTTTCCTTTTATAGCCATCCACATGGTTTTAAAAGAGAGTTTTAAATTTTAAAATCTTTCCTTAAAAGAGAGATTTTAATTTTTGATAAAACTTTCCTTTTTGGTAACCATGATTTAAAAGAGAAGTTTTAATTTTAATCTTTCCTTTTTTTGTAGATGTCTACATGATATAAAAGAAAGAGATTAATTTTAAAATTTTCCTTTATTGCCATGTACAATAGGAAATTTAGAAAAAAGATATTTTAATTATTATTAAAATTTCCTTTTTTAAATGGAGACCACAAATAAGGAAGTTTTAATTATGTTTAAAACTTTCCTTTTTTGCCATGAGCAAGGATTATAAAAGAAGAGGAGGCGATGCCTTATGGTGTAACACATATTATTATTCTTCTCTTCTCCTTGCTTGTGGCCAGCCCTCTCCTTCTCTCTTCCCTTAAGGTCGGCGGCATCTATATTCCCTTCTTCCTCCTTTTCTTCCTTCTAAGGTCGGAGCTTGAAGAAGAAGGAGAAGACAAGAAGTACCTAGGTGGCCGGTTGCTTGGAGGGGAAGAATAAGAGAAGGAGTTTCCTATTTTGGCATCCCTTGATGGCTCGAGAGTCTTGGAGGAGAAGAAGTGGTTCGGGTGGATTCCATCTTGGTAGATCGTTGCTCACACAACGTCCAAGAGGAGGAGAGGAATACAACATAAGATCAAGAGGTCTTTAGCTATAAAGAAAGGTATAACTAATTAATGGTTTCCGCTTCGAATTAATTAGTTAGTTTTCTTTGTATGGATTATGAAATACCAACACAAGAGGCTAGCGATTTTATGTTTTGATTTCGTGCTATCGATTTTGTATTTCGATTTTATGTTTCGATCTTGTGTTTCTATTGTGGTCTCTATAGTTAAATCTAGGGTTACTGTAAGAAGTTAAATATCCAATTTCTTTGAAAGACTTTGTCTAGGAAGTGGTGGATGGTCCCATAACCAAGAAGGCCTAGTGCCTCGCATGTTTAACCTGGAAGCCAATTTTTGAAATAAATATTTAATCAACTTCTGTAATATGGTTTAACTTAGGAAAATCACATCGGTTAAACTTGGAGTAAAAATGTTAAGTATCGTTTCCCATCCAAGTTTAACTTCTGAAGAGCAACTTGGATTAATAATGTTAAGTATCGTTTGCAATCCAAGTTTAAATTCAGTAGAGCACATGGGTTGCTAGGTTAAGTTCTGTGCTTGTACAAATTTTTGTACAGGAGAAACAGAACGATGTTCCGAGTAGCAACCAACAACCCCTGCCCTGCAACTTGAAGGAGGTCCAACGGCTGACCGGACGGATTACTGCACTATCAAGATTTATCTCCAAATAGTCCGCCTGGATTCATTCGTTCTTCAAGATACTGCACCGAGAGACTAAGTTCCAGTGACACGCGGAATGCGATAAGGTGCTGGAGGAGCTAAAGAAGTACCTTACCTCGTTGCCTGTATTAGCGAAGCCCATAACTGGCGAGCCGCTATGAATTTACTTGTCATTCATCGAGTATGCGGTTGGCTCAGTGTTGGTGCACCAGAATGGCTCTGAGCAACAACCTGTATATTTTCTGAATCATATATTAAAAGATGCAGAATCCCACTACACTAATCTTGAAAAATTGGCATACGCACTAGTACTCGCCGCTCGGAGGTTCCGTCCATACTTCCTATCACATCTGATCATCGTGATGACCAACAATGTCTTGGGAAGAGTCCTCCTTAACATAGAGACATCTGGACGGTTGATCAAATGGACAACTGAGCTGAGTGAGTTCGACATATAATATTAGCCCCGGACGGCGATCAAGGCTCAGGCCTTAGCTGATTTTGTCATGGAGGTCCAGAACACTGAGCAAGATGTGACTTGAAAAATATATGTAGACGTATCGTCCACTCGGTAAGGTAGTGGGATTGGCATTCTCTTGATTTCACCACGCGAGGATAAGATACAATTGTCTGTGCGGCTAGATTATCGGGCTACAAATAATGAAGCCGAGTACGATACCCTGATAGTCGGCTTACAGGTGACTCGACAGGTCGGAGCTGCAAATGTCCTCATCCACTTGGATTCTCAATTGACTACTTAGCAGCTATTGGGGGCGTTCGAAATAAGCAACTCCTAACTCAAGCTATATGCAGAAGCTTTCTAGAAGTTGAAGGCAAACTTCTAAGAAGTTGTTATACAGAAGATCCCTCGATCAGATAACCAAGTCACGGGTGAGCTGGCTAAGTTAGCCAGTTCATGATCGTCGGTCGTGATAAGCCAGCCTATCGAGCTGGTCTCACTGATGGCACACATCGATAGGATGGACAGAATAACCTTTCCGAGCGACTGGAGAACCCCATTGATAGAGTTTCTCTGATCGGGTAGCACTTCGATCGATCAGGAAGAAGCTTGACCATTAAAAAAGAGGGTCGGGTGGTTCACTCTGATCGGAGACTAGCTGTATAAAAGAGTTTTCTCAAGACCGCTTCTCAAGTGTGTGGGACCAAAGGATGTGGAATACATCTTTCAAGAAGTGCATTGGGGCTCCTGCAGAAGTCATTCGGGCGGCATATTGCTGGCCCGAAAGATCTTGTTGGCAGGATATTTTTGGTCCACACTGCAAGATGATGCGTCTCGGACAATGGCCACCTACCTGTCATGTCAAAAATATCACAACATCCCTCACCAACCCACCGAAGAGATGAAAAAATCCACGATGTTATGTCCATTTGACTAGTGGGGCATGGACATTATTGGAATGTTTCCCATGACGACCGGGCAACGAAGATTTCTACTCATCGCAGTAGATTATTTCTCAAAGTGGGTGGAGGCCGAGTTGCTAGCTAAAATAATTGAGCATGTGGTCATCAAATTCATATGGCAAAACATTTTATGTCGGTTCAGTATCCCTCGTCGGCTTATCTCGGACAACGGAAGGTAGTTCGTCGGACGGAGGCTCAAGGAGTGGTATGAAGGTTATGGCATCGAGCAGGCTTTTACCTCAGTGGCTTATCTCCAGAGCAATGGACAGGCGGAAGTCACCAACAAGGAAATTCTCCGTGGGTTACGAGCTCGGCTCGACCACATTAGAGGTAGTTGTGTTAATGAACTCCCTAGCGTATCATGGGCCCATCTCACCACACCAAAAGAGGTGATCGGCGTCACCCCATTTCATCTTATGTACGAGGGTGAAGTGGTGGTTCTAGTCAAAGTCAGAGTAGAATCCGATCGGATGCAACTCTACGAAGAGGGGAACGTCGAACGGAGACTCATGGAGCTTGACTTGATAGATGAAGCCCGGGATAAGACCGCCATCCGACTCATGGTTTACAGGTAGTAAATGAAGCAAAACTATAATCAGAGTGTGATTCTAAGGTCATTCCAGGTCGGTGACATGGTATAGAAAAGAGTAAAATCTGCCGCTGACGTCACTAAGTTGGAGACTCTATCGGGAGGACCTTTTAAAATCATTCAGAAGCTCCGCTCGGAGCCTACTACCTACAGGACGAGGATGGGAGAAGGCTCGAGCGACCCTGGAGCACGAACCATCTCTAACCCTATAAGGCGGGGGTGAGAGTGTTAGAGTGTATACTAAAAGCCTAGCTTTTTGTAAACATTTATTTTGAAATAAAGAATCACATTGGTCAAATGTCTACATTTATATGCTAAGTGTAGTTGTTCAATTAATTTATATTGTAGATAACATGGTGTGTGGTGTCACACACAGAAGATCATATTATCAGTTCCTTATAAGTTATAAAAAGTAGCTCACGACTAAGATGGAAAAGAACAGACCATTGGAATAGTCGTAGTGTAATTTGGTATTAGTTTATCTTGACTATAAAATTACACTAGTACACTCTGAGTGTATTGAGCAGGACCATTTGAGGTAGTTTCTTTTTATACTGACTATATAAAAGAACAATACCTTTGTTATTATGAAAGTGTGTACTCTTAATCATGATATAATAACAAACACATATACTTAATACTTATTTCTTTAATTTATCAAAGGGTGTGATTTAGGTCGTTAAATCAATAGGCCCGATAAGTTGGGAAATAGTATTTTTTTTATGGTGTGTTGTGATTATAGAATAAAACTGTGTCCTAGTAATCTAGGTTGATGATGTCCCCTTGAGGAGCTCATAAGAATTGTCATGTAAACCCTGCAGGTGGACTTAGTCTGACATGACGATAAGGTTGAGTGGTACTAGTCTTGGAGCTAGATATTAATTAAGTGAGTTGTCAGTAACTCATTTAATTAGTGGACATTCAATATCTTAAACACAGGGAGATTAACACGCTCATGATAAAAAAAGATCCCATATAGTAATATGGGATTGGTGTGGTAGTGCAATAATAACTCTTTAGTGGAATGAGATATTATTGATGAACTCGAGTTGGGTGTTCGGGGCGAACACGGGAAGCTCAAGTTTATCGGGAGACCAAAACCAATTCCTCCTCTTGGTCCCTGTCGTAGCCTCTTATTTATAAAGTCTTATACCCCACCTAAACCCACCTTCTTACCCATCCATAGGTGGTCGGCCAAGCCAAGATTGGAGCCCAAGCAAGGGTCGGCCAAGGTAAGCCTTGGATGGATCAAGTGGTGGCCGACCCTAGCTTGGAGTCCAAGCTTAGGTGGTCGGCCATAATAAAAATAAAAAGGATTTTATTTTAAAATCTTTCCTAATGTGGAAGAAATAATTTTAAAAGAGAGTTTTAAAATTAAATTTTACCTTTTATAGTTTCTACAAAGGATTAAGAGAAAGGTTTGATATCTTTCTTTATTTATAAATTGAAAGGAAGATCTTAATTTTGGAGAAAACTTTTCTTATTGTAATCATCCACATGTTTTAATAGAGAGATTTTAATTTATAAAAGTTTTCTTTTATAACCAACCATGAAGGGAATTTTTAAAAGAGAAATTTTTATTTTAAAAATTTTCGAAAAAAAATTAGGAAGTTTTAATTTGTGTTTAAAACTTTCCATGTTTAGAGGACTTGTAGGGGCCGTCCACATTAAAGGTTTATGAGGAAATTTTAATTAAATTTTCCTTATTAGCTATTGACAAGGAAAATAAGGAAGTTTTAATTATGTTTAAAACTTTCCTTATTTGCCAAGACCAAGGAATATAAAAGAAAGGGTAGAAGTGCCTCACCTTACAACAACACATCTATTATTCCTCTCTTCTATTCCTTGGTGGTGGTCGGCCCTCATCTTCTTCCACTACTCCTTTTCTTCTTCTTTGGTGGTCGGCGGCATAAAATCTCAAGGAGATTTTGGTGGCCAGATTTAGCTTGGAGAAGAAGTAAAGAAAGGAGACTTTGTTTCTTAGCATCCCTTGGAGCTTGGTTGGTGGTCGAAGTTCTTCATCTCTAGGAGATCGTTGGTGGGCAAAACTTGCAATGAGAAGGAGGCTTGGGTGGATTCACATCTCGATAAATCGTCGCCCACACGACGTCCGAGATAAAAAGAGGAATACGATAGAAGATCGTGAGGTTTATAAGCTACAAACTAGTTGTCTTGTTCTGCATCATACTAGTTTTCTTTGTGTGGATTTTAAAATACCAAACACAAGAGGCTAACGATTCTAGGTTTCGAATTTATGATTCGATTTTGTGTTTCTTATGTTTTTCGATCTTATGATTCGATTGTTCTTAATGGTTAAACCTAGGGTTACTATAAAGAGATTAAATATTGAATTTCATTGAAAGGCTTTGTCTAGGAAGTGGTGGATGATCCCATATGTAACGACCGCCCTTCCCACTACCCTCTAAAGGTGACCGTTACATAACTACTTTAGATTCTTACTTAACTAGTACAACAAACTGTACATTAAATTTTTCCAGAAAACTTAAAAATTCGGCAGAGTATATGCAGTTCAGCAGGACTAAAATACAATACAATACTGACATGCACATATAACTCATAATAGCAGAAAACATATGAAACTATATCTCAATGCAAACATAAAAGTATCTACTTACTAAACTGAACTCATTTTCGCATGTAATCTAAAACAAGAATAATCTCAAATGACATGGAATATAAAGTACCCTCTCAAATGTTTCTTATCCACTAAAACACGAAAACTTAATAACGCCCCAAGTCTCTCCCATAGTCCTGACATCACACACATCATCGAACACCTCCTTGTCGCCTTCCTTTGCTATAACTTTTTCTTTCCTTTATCTGTAGTAAGAGGAAAATGCAACTATAAGCGGATGCTTAGTAAGCGCTATCTAACTCACAAAACTCGGATATGCATGTATTAAAAAAAAACTAGAAACTGAATGCTTTAACAGGGAAGTTGCTCATGCTCATCTAATAGAAAGGAAAATTACTCATGCTCAACTAATAGCAAGGAACTAGAAATAAGAATCAATACTGCTCATGCTCGAATCAATAGCAAATGAAAACTAAAGAAACTGCTCATGTATATCTAGTAGTAAAGAAAACTAGGAAATACTGCTCGTGCTCCCTAATAGCAAAATAAAAAATCTGGAATGCTTAACACTTGACTGTGCATGTCCAATTAACTGCACTGCTACATATTGTTGTTCATGCCTAATGCAAACACAAAGGGAAACTAGAAGCTTGAAGAGAAATCTAACTATGTGCTTGGAATAAAAGGGTAGTTCGGTTTTTGGTACAGCAGCAAAGAAAACTAACTCGAAACTGAATTTGCACTTGCTAAAACTGCAAATTGAAAGGGTTGTTCTAAACTCCATGTGAAGCTGTTCGGGCCTGCAGGAATGCAAATAACGAAAAGTTGTTCTAAGCTCTAAACAGAGTCATTCATGCTTGCAGAAATGCAAATAAACTAAGGTTTGCAGTGCTAAAAGGAACAAAAGCTCTAAACAGAGTCGTTCATGCTTGCAGAAATGCAAATAAACTAAGGTTTGCAGTGCTAAAAGGAACAAACAGTTCTAACTTGCTGAACTTGGGAATAAGAAGCTAACTTGCTGAATTAAACTTCTATGACACTTGCTTTGCTAGTTCAAATATGTATAGTTTAATACTTCAAAATAATAATAAACTTTTCTCTTGGGCTCAGACGTAGTACCAAAGCGCGCTCCCTAATAGGGACTGTGGTAGCTAGTCACCAGTCCTATGAGGGAAAAGACCTTGGTCTTACTAGGGCCAAGACCTTGGAATTGGTCACCTTGATTTGTTTAACGACAACTTTGAAAGTCGGGTACTAGCCTTTTTAAAATAAAATACTTGTTATCTTTTAATATTCTTACAATAAAATGTCTTGGCATTCCTTTGGGCACTTGGTGTGCTGCTGATCCCAATACTTAAAATTTAGGAATCCTATCAAGACCTTGGTCTTTTCTTACTTATAGCTACTCATAATCCTCAAAAAGGGTTTAATGGAACACATAAACACTCCACCAAAATTCATGGCTATTCATGCTTATTAAATGACACAGAAAATCTAGGACTTCATGCACAAAATGAGAAACTGTTCAGGTTCATGAAAGTAGCATAAATTTTGTAATTTCATGCTCTAAAATAAAACTGCTCATACTCATTAGATAGCTTGGAATTAATTAAATCTGCACGTTCATGGTAGGGTTGTTCATGCTCACTAAAGCCACAAGGAACCATAAACAGCAAATTGCGAGGCTAAACATAAGCCATTCATGCTCAATACCGTGGCAAGGTAAGAACCTAAATCTGCATGCTACTATAGGTGAAGACTATTTCATGCTCACGGCAGTAACAAGAAATCCAAAATTGTATGCTCCAAATTTAAACCAAAACTACAAGGCCAATTACAGTAACAATAAGATGCTACAACTGAGGTGCTTCAACTGAGATGTTGCAGATCTAAAACTGAGAATTCGGAATGCTGATTACATATACATATCAGTAACAATGAGATGCTACAACTAAGATGCTAAAACTAAAATCAGAAGAACGAAATCAAAGCACGCATGCTACTCTTAACCTCTAACAAATCCTAATTCTGTACACAAACACCCTTCTTTATACCCACCGATCCTAGGGTTTTCATAGAGCATCAAAATCTTCAAACATGCTACAATGGAAACAAAAGAAAGAAATCTAATCTCGGAACTACTCTTACTGCAGGTGAGTAAGCAACTTACCGAGGTGTTCTTGAACTTACAACTGAATCGGCTTCAAGGGCTTCAGAAAATATCGAAATTTCCGGCCTCTTCTTGCGCCCACAGATCCTCCTCGACGAAAGGATCGTGATGGTGGTGACAATCGCTCGAAGATCCCCCTTGGCCGGTCGCCGGAGAGAAACCTAGCCTCCGGCTTCGTTTCCGCCCGAGAGGAGCCGCCGCGGACGTGAGAGGAAGAAGGGAACAGATTTAGGTCATGGGCAAAAATAATCCCCTTCCCCTCTTAACCTATCCTTTTATAACCTAGGGTTATTTTTAGGTTCGGTTATTGCTTAAGATAATTTCACTTCCCTTCTTATCACGAAACACACGTTGGGACGCCTGGCTAGCCGAAACCACTTAAGACTTGGTTCGGGTCCGAGGTCGCGGGTTTGAACCTCGGCCGAACCTATTTATTTTTTTTTAAAACTTCTCCCTTTTGGTAAAAATACCAAACGAACTCCAAAAATTACATAAAAATACTCTAAAACTCCCTAAAAATCTCTAGAATATTTCTAAGGCATTTCATCAACTTTTTAATGAAGGTTTAGGTGACCAACTTAACTTAGGTAATTTAATTAGGTCAAATGAGCATAGAAATTTTAATTTTTATCGCAGAATTCAAACTTCAGAAGTAAAACAAACTTTAAATGAGATGCACAATGGAAAAGTCATTGGACCATATGATATTCTGATAGAGGTATGGAAGTGCTTAGGGAAACAAGGTATTGAATGACTTACAAAATTATTTAGCATGATATTGAAAACGAAAAGAATGTCTGATCAATGGAGGATAAGTACTATAGTTCCCTTATATAAGAACAAGGGAGACATACAAAATTGTGCAAACTGTAAGGGGATTAAACAAATGAGTCATACTATGAAACTTTGGGAAAAAGTAATAGAAAAAAGATTAAGGAAGGATACCACAGTGACAGAAAATCAATTTGGGTTCATGCCTGGAAGGTCGACAATAGAAGCTATACATCTCCTTAGACAATTAATTGAAAAATATCGGGAGCAAAAACAAGATCTACACATGGTATTCATTGACTTAGAAAAAACTTATGATAGAGTCTCAAGAGAAATTATATGGAGAATTTTAGAAAAGAGAGGTGTTAGCGTAACATATATTGAACTAATTAAGGATATGTATGAGGATGTAACGACCAGAGTAAAGACTTCAGGCGGAGTAACTGAAGCATTTCCAATAAAGATAGGGTTACATCAAGGATGAGCTCTAAGTCCCTATCTTTTTACACTAATTATGGACGAACTCACTGCGCACATTCAAGACATAGTACCGTGGTGCATGTTGTTTGCCGATGATATTATTTTGGTAGATGAGACATGTGAAGGAGTAAATGTTAAGCTAGAATCTTGGAGGGAAGCACTAGAAGAGAAAAGTTTTAAACTTAGTAGATTAAAGACAGAATATATGAAATTTAAATTTAACAATATTAGAAGTAATGAAACAATTGTTAGGATAGGAGAGGACGAGCTGCCCGGAACCGAGAGATTTAAATATTTAGGATCATTTTTACAAAATGATGGAGGGATTGAGAGAGACGTCTTACGTAGAATACAAGCAGGATGAGTGAAATGGAGGGGAGCGTCGGGTGTTTTATGTGACCGTAAAGTACCTCTTAAACTTAAAGGTAAGTTCTATAAAACCGCTGTTAGACCTGCTATATTATATGGAGCTGAATGTTGGGCTATGACTCGAGCACATGAGCATAAGATGAGAGTTGCAGAGATGAGGATGTTAAGGTGGATGTGTGGACATACGAAGATGGGCAAAATAAGGAATGAGAGCATTAGAGAGAAAGTCGGAGTTGCATCTATTGAGGACAAACTCCGAGCGACACGTTTAAGATGGTACGAACATGTACTTAGACGACCAATAAATGCTCCAGTTAGGCGATGTGAAACTATGATAAACATACATATCAAACGAGGAAGAGGAAGACCAAAAAAGACTTGGTTAGCAACAATAAAATAAGATAAAATTTATTTAAATATAGATGATGATATAATAGGAGATAGAGCTCAATGGCGTAAAAGGATTCATACAGCCGACCCCACCTAGTGGGAAAAGGTTTGGTTGTTGTTGTTGTTGTTGTTGTATTAGGACTCGAAATGAGGAAATTTGGGTTGTTACACCATACCCAAGAAGGTCTAGTGCCTCGCCATGTTTAACCTGGAAGCCGATATCTAAAATAAATATTTAATTAAATTTGTAACATAGGTGGATTTGGATTAATAATGTTAAGCATTGTTTGCGATCCAAGTCTAAACCTCTAAGAACAGATAAGTTGAATTTGGAATCAATAATGTTAAGTTCTGTTTGTGATTCCAAATTTAATTTCTAAAGAACACAATAAGTTGTTAGGAAAGGTTCAGGACTTGTACAAAATTTTTGTACAGGAGAATCGGTTCGATATTCCGAGTATCAACCAAAAGAGAGGTGCGTGGTTAAATCCAAATGTACTTGTACAAGTGTATATCTTGTAGATGCAGGAAGACAATGAATAAAAATCCCAAGTGTTCCAAACTCTTGCGACGTTTGGCCAAGTTAAAAGTCGAGCGGTGACTATAAACTCTAGTCTTCATCAACAGTTGAGCGGTGACTATAAACCCTAGTCTTCATCAACAGTCGAACGGTGACTATAAACCCTAGCCTTCGTCAATAGTCAAGCGACGACTATAAACCCTAGTCTTCGTAAACAGTCGAGCGACGACTATAAACCCTAGTCTTCGTTAACAGTCAAGCGATGACTATAAACCCTAGCCTTCGTCAACAATCGAGCGGCGACTATAAACCCTTGTCTACGTCAATAGTTGAGCGACGACTATAAACCCTAGTCTTCGTCAACAGTCGAGCGACGACTATAAACCCTAATCTTCGTCAACAGTCGAGCGACTGCTATAAACCCGAGCCTACGCATCAACAGTCGAGCAACGTCTATAAACTCGAGACTACCACGAATAATAGCCGAGCAACGACTTTAAAACCAAGTTGGTGATGAATAAACCCAAGCAGCTTCCAGTTAGTCGGACTTGCAGCCTCCTTTGACTAGATTTGAGGGGAAGACTTGTGATACAGTGATAAAAGGGACCCACTAAGTGTAGGTCAAAGGATGGAGATAGCAGCAGACGTGGGGGTCAAAGTCAAGGAGGTCAATGCCAGTGAACCAACGAGCTCACAGAAGGTGGGCCGAGCGGAGGTCGACTACACTGGCCAATCGGTGTGTAAGGAACTAGGGCGCTAAACACGCTTAAGCGTAGCGGAAAACTTCTAGTTCCTCCAGAAGATCCATGTGAAAGGAAAGACATGTTACAATCTATACTAAGTTTATATCATGATAGTATCCCTTTGATGTGTGCACACGAACTCCAGACAGCTTGGATCTCAGCACGATCACACGTTCGCGCCTCTATGGTATCTACATGAACAAGTGTTCGTTTGTCTCACAAACTCGCAAAGTGGAGAAGGCAACCACCTAAGGTTGTGCTAGCAACCTTGATAGGAGGTCTCAGACTATAGGAGAAGAGAAGAGGAAGGAGAATGAAGAAGTCCACTAAAATGAAAGAAAAAAATGCTCAAGTATTTTCATCCAATGAAAATACTTAATGAGCATTAATTCAATTAATGAGCATTAATGAATATTTACACTCTATTAAGGACCTCATTTGAACCTCTTCATTTTGAATTCAATTTCAAAAATTGAATGATTCATTGAATTTCGAAATTAAATAAATTAATCTCCATTAATCCTCTTAGTGAATGAATTCACTTGAGTCTAACTCAAGTTTAATCCACTTGAGTCTAACTCAAGTCCAATTCAATCGAGTCTTACTCATTTGTTCTCATACAATTTCAAATATAATGAATCACTATTTCATTAATTCGTATTGACTCCTTGAGTCTAGTTTGAATTGGACTCAATCCAATAATTAGATCCAATTGAATCTAATTCAATAAGTCCAATTCGGATTAGACTTAATCCAATGATTTATCATATGAATCCATCTCCAAATCTACTTGTTCTTTGTGTGTGACCCAATAGGTTCTCGTAACGTTGACAATGTATCCAAATCAACATTTAGATATATAAGCAATGAGTGACATCTAGCAAGGTATCATTGCTACCCAAGTGACGAGAAAGTCGAGATCCGACCTAACCTGTCCGTGACTATTATCTTATATGACTTGGTCTCTCTATCCTTGATATCTAGATTGATCAATGAGGCATAGACCGTGTCATTCTCTTATCAACCTTTTATGTTTTTTGATCTCTAAGTAGACACACTCAATCAAATAAGCTCAATATCTCATATTGCCTCATTTGCGCATGACCATGCTTTCTTGTGTCCTACTAATCAACGGGCCCACAGATATCACTTTCGTCATATGGAAGGGATAGATCTCATCTACATCACTTACATCCCTCCGCATAATTCATTGCATATCCAGTGATTGACTTTGTTGTCTATCTTGTTACAAGTGACGTTTACCGATACCAAAGTACACAACTCCTTATGTAGGAAACCATAGTGTCTTTAGGTCTAAGGACTATTCATACCAATAGTCACATGAGAATATTTATGACACTCATATAACGACCCATGAAATATTTTCATGGTGGGGCATTCAGTATATATTCTCTAATATATACTCATGTGTCAACCTGATATCTCATATCCATGACTTATGAGATCAAGTCATCTGTTGACCTACATGCTAGTCTCAACACATTAATATTGTCCTTATATATTAATTCTTGACTAGGAATAGTTAAGAGTAGTGTTACATGTATATCTACAATATCTCACTATCAATTCAACCAATTGATATGTTGTAGATAAGAATCTACTATCCAAGGACATTATTATACTTATTCAATCGACACTGAATTGAAATAAATATAATAACCAACTTTACCTTTTATTAATAATGAAATATGATACAAACTGAACCATTTATAATCATCTCATAATTGGTACTAGGGCTAATACTAACACGGTGTAGGCAATGTCCGATCGACAAGAGACTTATCTGAGCCGGCCACCCGTCTAGCTCGGAACAATAGGGTAAGATCGTCAGACGCTTAGTACGGATCGACAAAACGCTAAGGAGATTGAAGCACTTGTCCGAGCTGGAGGGGACAAACTACTATACTCAATCATCAGAAGGAAGAACGGTCGATGCCTACCGAGCGGAGGAGTCCTAGCTGAGCGGCTACCCCGCTCGGTCGAACAGCGGGATCATTGTCGTATCTCTCAATATCCTTGTGGGAGATAGTGTCGCTGACACGAGACATGGTCAATATGCAAATTGTATGACGGAAGCTTCTACTGTCTTGTTAGGGATATGCATACCTTATTAAGGTATAATGTCAGAGGCACTTTTCTGACAATTCCTTTCATAGGACAAACAAGAGAATATGCCCACGCCTCGAGGAGTGTGCACGTCACCCACCATGACACTATATAAAGAGGGGTTCATACACCGGTGGAGGTACGCATTATTCACTATTCACGCTTGTATCTATTGTTGCTCCGTCTTTTTTCTTTTTTCGGTGATTGACTTGAGCATCGGAGGGCCCACACCGGGACCCCTTCCCTGGCTCGAGCGGAGCGGAGTCTACATTCGATCAACGTAGCAACCACATCTCCAACTTATCATGTTCATGATTTTCAGACAGATCATACACCAAATACATGAATAAATAAAAACAACATTTTCAAAATAAGCATAAAATTAATCAAGCATAGGCTCTAATCTATCATAAAAATTATTTATTACTTAAACAAAATAACAAAATAGGTTCTTTCAGAAAGAGCAACGGCCTATAATATAGGTTGGTCTCAATTATCAAATACAATTCGGTCGCTAAATTTATTGACTTAATTAGTAATCAAAATTTATTATTTGATCTTTAAATTAGGTACGGCTTTTGATACAGCAATCTCTTATTAAATTAATGATGGATTTTTATTATTCCATCTTTATATCGGAGATGTCCACTTTTATTACATCATCTCTAAATTAATAATGAAAATTTATTATTCAGTCTCTAAATTAGAAACTATTTTTTTTCCATTCGTCTCCAATTTATAACTATTTCAAAAAATCGATTTCTATTTTTTTTTTTTTTTTTACAATCAATCCTGGCTATCCATTCACTTTCTAAATTCACGCTCAACTTCTTGTTTTCCAACTGCCATATCTACATTTCTAACAAATAAGATTCCAAAAGATACATACATACTATTCCATCAATAAAATCAATCCTTTGAGACTGATAATCTATTGTAATTAATTAATAATCTAATAAGTTAATATATCAAACCGAACGCATCCTAATTAAATCACTCTTTTAGTTTAGTTTGTTAAAGAGTTAATAACAAAATTCTTAAATTTAGCAAATAACTCGTAACAAATACCTCTATATATGCTCAATAGAAATGACCGTCACATGCAAAAGGAAACACAAATTCACAAGTTTTTCTTTCCCTCTTTCCTCTTCCTCTTCCTCTTCCTCTTTAATTCATAGCTCTCAAGCATCAAGATGGACCCTGCAGTGGGACGTATTTTACTCATTGTGTTTGGAATACTAGGTAATTAATTAAATGCTAATCATTCACTTAATCTAGTTGGTTTTCAATCTTTTCTTCTTTTTTTTTCTTTTATCATGTATGAATTTCTTTTTAATGCTCCCTATTACAGGCAACATCATCTCTTTCTTAGTTTATCTTTCCCCAATGTGAGTACACACAATTTTCTCCAATAAACAGTTCCATTAATTAATTAATTATGATAATTATCTGTCTTAATCACTAATTAATTATGGCAGACCTACTTTTATCAAAATCTACCGCAACAAATCGGCACGAGGATTCCAGTCGTTGCCTTATAATTTATCACTATTCAGTTGCATAATTTGGACTTATTATGCGTACAACAAACCATCCAGATCAATGCTCCTAATTATGATTAATTTCGTCGGGTGCTTCATCGAGTCCGCATACATCATCATCTATGTCATCTACGCCCCAAAGAAAGATAGGGTAATTTGTTCTCTCAATACAAATTATTATTATTATTACTATATTCTTTGTGTTAACAAATTATGATCACTAATTTGATTATCGCCGAGGCAGATGAGGACGATCCAAATGTTCGTGGGCTTGAATTTGGTACTCTTCGCCTTGATCGTCGCGGTGACTCAATTCATATTCGACGGCTCGAACCGTGCCACAATTCTCGGTTGGATCTGCGTCGCCTTCTCGATCAGCGTCTATGCGGCCCCATTGAGCATCATCGTAAGAAGTCATTCTGTCTAGTTCGCTTGTGAATTAGGCTATGAAGTACCTAATTGTTAGTGTGTTTTTCAGAGGGTTGTGGTGCGCACTCGAAGTGTTGAGTTCATGCCCATCGGCATGTCATTCTGCTTGACCTTGAGTGCCGCGATATGGCTAGGATACGGAGTCTTCAGCCATGACATTTTTGTTACGGTAAATAAACTAAACAAAATGCATATAAAATTAGGATAGTTTGGTACACGAAATTCTCATTTCTATTAATATAGGTTGATTGTAGGCAGTGTTATTTTAGTCATTTAAAAAATCAATTTCAATTTTCTGTTTTTTTTTTAAAAAAAAATTGACTGACGCGTTGAGCCTGTGCATAGATACCGACCGTGATAGGGTTCTTCTTCGGAGTGGCACAGATGGTGATCTACGTGATTTACAAGAGGATGGGCTGCGGGCCGAGAGAGGCGGCGGCCGCGGCAGCTGAAGACGGAAGCGGAGAGACCTCCGCAGCTCGAGACTCAGAATTTGCAGACGCAGTGGAAGAGGACGATGCTGCCAGCGAGAGCAGCAGCTTCATCGTGCCGGTGGCGTCGATCCCCATCTTGACTTCGGAGGTACGGCTACACCAGGAACGCATGCACCGATGGCGATCGATCGATCTTCTCGATCGGTTTCTGACGCGGCTTGAGTTGATTCCCGCAGGTGCTCATCTTCATCAAGAAGAAGGACCGGCGCGCGAGGCAGGGAAGGAGTTCGAGGTCCGCCACGCATGTGGCCGAGGGATCGGAACCGCCCCGCGCCTCGAGCCTGGACCTGGAGATGCCGCAGAAGCTGGAGGAGGAGAAGGATCAGCGCGGCAAGCGAGTGGTCGAGGTGGAGGTGGGCGAGAGCAGCAACACCAAGGAGCCGACGGTGACAGAGCACATCAGCAAAATCGCAGAGCACATCGCGGTGATCTCCGGGCACATCGTCAAGCTCGCAGAGATGAATCCCACCCCGAACCCCGACGCGCCACTGGATTCCTCCGCCGCCGCCGCCGCAGAGGAGAAGGACGGAGAAGAAGATCAGCCTGTAGCCATGCCGTCGGCGGTCCATGAGCACGTGATCAACATGGAGAAGCTGACTTCTGTCGCAGACACGGAGGCGGCGGCGGAGACTAAGAAATCGAGTAAAGCATCTAAGAGAGTGAAAGCGTAGGTTGAGGAAAGAAAGATCGAATTAGATTGAATGGAAGGTGAGGAACATGGGAACGATCCGATCATGTACGTCTGCTCTGTTCTGATTATCGACATTGAGTTCCTTGTATATATATGCAACGATCTTTTTTTTTTCTCTCTCGATAACTTTATCGCCGCCATTTTACCAGAAACAGACATTCAATTGGGTGCCTAAATATGCCCTAGCAATTGATCGATTGTAGCAATCGATTTTACTATTAATTTTGTTTTAATTTTATTAATTAAAAATAGTATATGATTATGCATCTTTTCAGTTTCAGTGCTTGCCACTTCATTACTACAAATTTACCTCGGTGAAGATTTTTTTTTTTGTCTTAAAATTTTTCTTTTAAAAAAAAAAGAAAAAGAAAAGGAAAGAAATAATGGTTGGTGGATTCTCAATTACCGACTGTTTGAAGCACCAACAATTATTGAGCTCAGCATTTGCATGCATAGTTGACTTATTAATTGGGGGCTACCTTGCTATGTGAGAATCACTTTGCAACTTGCCCCTTTTTTAATAAGGAAGATTGTTGTATTACCGATTATTGCAATAAAATACTCTCCGAATGTTATAGTGATTTCGCCTTCCAGAGTTGTGGGTGGGGCAGTTTGGGAGGGACCGTTAGGATGGCTGTTTAATTTTTGCTATTATTGTTGTAATAAAACAACCTTCCAAATTAGATTTGATCAATATTTTTAAAATTTTTAGATTTGACTAATAATTTTTAATTTTTTTATAGATTAAATTTAAATTTGATCATTTTTAATTTTTTACTCGGTGGATAATTGTAAATTATGATTATTAAAATTAAATTGGGATGATAATTTATTTTTAATTTTTTATTAAATTTTGATGAGTAATTTTTAATTTTTTATTCATAAAATTTTAATTTACTAACCAAAATTAGGTTTGGTTAATAAATTATAAATATTTATTGGTTATATTGATTATTTTTTATAAGAATAATTTTAAAAGTTAAAAGCTTATTAATATTATATTACATTATTTTTTCTCTTTAAATTTTATTTTTTTTCTTTTTCTATTTTTTCCCTTCATTCTCATTTTTATATCATTTTATACCATTATTATTGTATCCTCTACAAGTTATTATGCAAATCTTCATTTTTGTAATTTGCCGTGATATTTATCAGCTAAATATTTTTAGATAAATAAATTTAATTGATAATTTATCTAATTTAAAATTGATAAAAAGATAGTTCAGTACATAGAATTATTACAAATGTATAATATTGTCTTTCTTTGCAATAGACTATATTTGCTACTTGAACTTGTAATTTCTATGTTACACGGTAATAATTTTATCGTTAAATTAAAATTGATCAATAAAAAAAATTAAAATAGTAATTAAAATGTATATTAATAGTATTACAATAATTATGTTGACAAGTTTAACATAAAAGTTTTTTTTTAATTTTTAATTTTACTATTAAAGAATTGATCTTTAACAAATATAAAATTATTATTTTATGACCTAATTGATTATGACTTCAAAAATTGCTAAATCAATATTTTACAAGTATACAATTATCCTTGTAAAATTTATTAATAAACTTTAATATCTCTAATAATATTTTATATAAAAATCTATTTTTAAAAAACTTTTTTTTTAAAAAAAATATTAAAGCCTTAAAAAAAAATTCTCCCAAACACCTCAAGAATTATTGAGTCAACAACTCTTGCAAGTGGCAAGGCAATAGTGACCAACATGAATATCTAGGTTAATTCTCAATAGTGTATGATGCGGGGATAAGGGATCCATCTTAAGGAGGGGTAAAGTCATGGTGGAAATTAAAGTCAATGTGTGGTCAACTCCTCGATATCATCGGTCGGTCGGGCAACCCCCTTTGTCCGACCGAGATAAAGAATGTCCGGTCCAACATCATCATAGCTTGGACATGAACCGAGTTTCTGACACTCAGAAAAGCATGTGTCGATGAGGCACGCGCCGAGCGACCAACCCACTCGGACTTACATCAAACCTCGGAACCAGTAAAGCGGGGTTGCGACCGAGTAGACTACATTCAGACACAGCCCCACTCGACACAACAGCGGAGCTTGGATAGTGGAAGGTTGGCCGAACGGCCATCCTGCTCGGCACGAGAACGATAGCGTCCAGACGGCTAATGGTTGCCAAACAACTTACCCGCTCGACCCAATAACAGACAAAAAGAGGATCTGGCGATATCCTTCTGGGAGCCCGTGCCCCCGACAGACGACATGGTTGGCGGCATGGTCAGGCAGAAGATCGTATAACGGAAGCTTCCACTGTCATGTCAGAGATGCGCTCGACTCATTGAGGTATTGTGTCAGAGACACTTTACTGATACATCTTTTCAGAGAGAAGTCTCAAGAAGCGTGTATGCCTAGGAAAGTGTGCACGCGCGCTACAGGAGCCCTATATAAAGAGGTCCAAGTTTCATCGGAGGTACGCACATATTACTGTTGTTGCTGTTCCTTTACTTTTTATTTCTACTGCTTCCACATCCCCGGTGACTGACTTGAGCATCGGAGGGCCAACTCGGGGAACCCTTCCTTGGCCCGACACTGACGTGTTTGTGGTTGCAGGTTCGCTTTGCTCGGGGTCTTCGCACGGTCAACAAGAGTGCCACATCCTTAGCATCCGTCGACTCGACCTTCGGATAGGATCAATGTATTTACCTAGCATGATTACTTCTAGAAAATCCGGCTATAAGTGTTGTGCTATTTAGCACTTCTTGAATTTATCTTGATAGTCGTTAAAAAAATATTTATGAAATTAAATCGGTCACAAATTAGTAGATTTAAAGAGATGAATATCTTTAAAAAAAATAATATTTAAATATCCTTTTGTATTCCAGAATTTTAATCAAAGTTACTCACAATTTTAGAATTATGTATTTTAAAGTGGAGTAACTCTGATCAAAACAAACATAAAGATGATGGAATTTTATGATAAGAAATGTTTCATATATAGTAAAATACAAATGATTATTTTGATATCAAATTACAGATTAAATATTTATTTTTAATATTTTTTTTAAAAAAAGAAATATTCTTTTAATATATAGTATGGATAATTAGGAGTATCTTTTTAATTTTATGCTTAAAATAAATAAGACCATTCCCATCCCTAGGTTGTTTTGCACGCTCCTAATTTCTCAAAGTCACAAAGTGCAGCGAGTATCTTCCAACATCCGCAACGAGTCAAGTCTGAAAGTGCTCTAGTACGATATGGTTGGCGTTGACTTTGAACTCCTAGACTCCATCCAAAGCGCAGCATGCTGCATGCCATTGGCCCTCTGGAGTTGACCAGGAGACCTTTTTCTTTTCATGGTGGTGGTCAATTCACCAAATCATATATTCCGGATCACCCGTCGCCCATGCTCTTCCCTGATCGATCGAGATTAAAAATAATTCATTCCATGATCGCATTTTTTTGTGATGTACAGCGCATCCACAGTCCACAGCCACCATCACCATCTTCTTCCTCCGCCGTGATATGTCTGTATATAAATGTACACTGAGCTGCGTCTCAGGACGTTGAATTGATTTAGGATTGATGAAGAGGCCCAAGGGAATGCTGCTGAAGACCCTGCAGCGGTGCCGGAAGGGAGAGGGGGCGGCGGGGGTGGCGCCGGAGGGGTGCCTGGTGGTGCGGGTGGGGCCGGAGAGGGAGCGGTTCGTGATCCGGGCCAGGTGGGTGAACCATCCCCTCTTCCGGGGTCTGCTAGAGGAGGCGGAGAGGGAGCTCGGGTACGGGAGCGGCGCCGGCCCACTGGAGCTGCCGTGCGAGGTGGAGGTGTTTGCTGAGGTAGTGAGGGAGGTGGAGGAGGAGGAGGCGGAAGCGAGGAGGTGGTGCAGTTTTGGGAGGGGCGGCGGCGGCGGCGTTGCAGGGTATCGCCGTGTGTAGAGTCGAATGGTCCGTGAATTCTGTGTACTTTTTTTTTTCACCTGAGGATTAATCTTTTAATATATTTTTTCCCCTTCTTTGGGTGTTTTTATTTTATTTTGTTTTAAATTAGATTAATTTTTGAAATTATTCCTCCCATTTTAAAATTAACTAAAAATTTTGAATTACAATGGAATTATATGAAAATTTTAGAGTTGATTTATATAATATTTAAAGGGATAAAAATTAAAAGCACATCATTTTATTAGAATAATAAAAACACTCTCGTTGTCCGTATTAATTATATATATATATATATATATATATATATATATATATATATATATATATATATATATATAATTTACTGGCTATTTTTTTACTATTTAATTTATTTTTATTGAATATGATTAAATAGTTTTTATAGAATATGATTAAATAAGGTTCTATAGATGCTTAATTTATTTTTAATTATATTGTAATGAATGCAAAATTAATTGTAATATGTTTTTATTGAATAATGATAGTTGGATGGAATGATATAAAAGATGAAGTATAGATATGAGTATGAATATTGGATTGTCTGATAGATATAGGGATAAAAATGAAAATTGAAACCCTATGAGATGGAGAAAAGGATACAAAATCTAATCTATTATCGTCCCTAATAATTCAATTAAATAAAATAAATTCTAATCCATCTAAAAAAACCACTCAAGTCATGGATCCAAATCTTACGTACTAACTCATTAACACGGAATCTCTCGGACTTGGGCTCGAATTAAAAGCCCAAATTACTCCACTGCATATTAGATTCTAATCCATTTCTATCAATTCAAATTATCAGCCTCAAACCCATTGCCCATTTCTACGGCTATTGATTTCCAATAAAAATATTTATAAAATTATAATTTTAATTTGAACGGATAAAAAAATTAATCATGTTTATTATACAAAATTTCTAATATAAAATTTTAATTGAATCTTATTATTTTAATTAAAGAAAATCATTTTATAGTACATTTTATTATTTTAAATTTTATAAATCCTAATTGGAGAAATTGAATTTAAATTAGATATACAAAATCACACACACACAAACACACACATATATATATATATATACACGCGAATTTGTTATGCTGCTGACTCGTTGCAGTGCCCTTGTACGGACCCAGGGTGTTTGGATTCAAATAGAAAGTTTTTTTTTTGTTTATTTTTTGAGATATATTATATGTATTTAGGCTTCAAAATTTTAGAATTTAGAAGTTGAGTTATAATGAGTTTTAACAAATAAGATTTTCCTCTAGAGTTCAAGTTTCCTTTTTGGATTATAGTGTTCATTTTTTTTGCAATTAATTAAGAAATGTATGAAGTTTAGTGGTTAGGCATTTACGGTTTTGTAGGTTTGATACACATTTATCTACTTGCACATGCAAATAAAATCTAAATGATCTGTTCATGATTAAATCACTAAACTTTAAGGATGTGTTTTAAAATAAATGAAATAAAATTCATTTTATTTAATGCTTCACTAATTTAGTTCCATCTAATTCTTTTAAGTAATATCATTTATTTGGTCTGTTTTGCTTACTTAACGTGTCAAATCTACTTTATAATTTGTTTACTACACAAAACTATGTGTTCTAGATTAGTTACATTGGTGTGTACAACTTGATCACGACTAGCACAATTAATTTTCTTGACCGGCCTAATTCATTGAGCTCATTTGTTTTTTAACCTAATTAATCTATCTATTTGATTTATTTTATTTATCTTCATTTCAATTTCAATTTGATAAGTATTATATTAGACAAAAGCTTTTCATCTATTAAAACTTTTAAAATGGTGAAACTAAATGAAAAATTATTTTAAAAATAAAATATTGTACCTTAAACTATCCATCCAAATATTAAAATCTAATTTATTAAGTAAAATAGATATGGATAAATACTTAGATAATCAATAAATATCTAAATTAGAAAATGTGGGACTTTGGTAAATATGTACTAATTGATAAAGAAAAAGAAAAACAAAAAAGAACTTAAATTTAATTCGATAGTTAAATGAGTAAGAGTAGAACAACAGATTAGGTTTAAAAAATTAGAGACCAAATTAAATTTTAATAGCTAAATAAATGAGGAATAATGGGATGAATTTGGTTTAAGAAATTAGCGGCTGATTTAAATTTCGGTATAAAAAAATATATACGTACTAAAAATTTAGTATACCAAATTTTTGATATGGCATAAATTTCATACCGTTTATGTTAAACTTTCGGTATCGATATCATATATAATGTATCAAAATCCTAAATCTCATATCAATTTCGATAATGACTGTGCCAAAATTTTTGGTATATTGTTAATATCGATATGTTCGGGATATGTTGCTATGACATGTACGGTATATCAAAATTTTTAATATTTTCTTTACTCCTACTAAGCACCCTGACACTATGTGAATTATGGAGATATTTATTCTAGGTTCATCATTGTTTGATATTTTTTTTACCCCTACTAAGCACTCAGAGAAGATTGTGAAAAATGAAAGACACGAAGGTGGATAAGGTTCCTTGCTCATGTTGGCCTATCTTGAACCTGAAAATTATAATATCTTTCTTTCTCATTCTCTAAACTTTTTTGCATTTATCTTTGAAATATATAAATTGATTTGCTTTGTTTTGAAATAGTAGAGACAGATTTTCAAGCTAGAGTAAACCATAGATACAAGCTCTTGTGGGTGATACTAATTGGCCTTGTTTTTCCATTTATTATCAAGTCAGCAAATCTAGGGGTAACTATGGGTATCATTAACACCTATAACTTCCTTTTTTCACAAAATCAATGGATTAACATGATCAATTGAAAGGAAATACCCTGCTAAACTATGCAAAATAGAGTACCCTACATTTGTGAAGCATTGCCTCTAGTTGGTGGTAGAGTTAGCCGTGATTTCTGCCAATATACTTTAAGATGTTGTGTTGGGATCTCAAGATTATATGCATTTATTCTAAATTTATTTATTTAAGTATTGTTTTGATGTGTAGTAATAGGAACCTCTTAATATCATATTCCAGTTTGGGCAGGACTGGCTAAGCATTAGGGGTGGTATACTATATCATTTTTTTTATATGATAAGGTATACTATACTAAAAATTTTGGTATAAGAAAAATATATACCGATATTATACCAAAAATTCGGTATTATGAAATTTTAGTATACTGAATTTTTGATATAACATTAATTTATACTGTTTATAATAAACTTTTAGTATGAGTAGGGTATATACCATATCGAAATCCTAAATCCCATATCGATTCTGATATCAATCTTTCCAAATTTTTTAGCATAACAATAATATTGATATATTTGGTATATGTTGGTATGATATGTGCATTGTATTAAAATGTTTTATATTTTCTTTATCCTTATTGAGCTCCATAAGATCGCTTGGGTTACAAAGTTATTTGTTTCAGGTTCATCACTTTTTATACCTTCTTCTTTTGTTTAGCTACTTGACTCAAAAAATATTGTGAAAAATGGAAGACACGTGTAGAAAAGGTTATTTCCTCGTGTCAGCCTTAGTTTCCTTGTCTCATTGTCCTACCTTTATCTTGGAAACAGTAACATTTTTCTTATTATCTAAACTTTTGTGTATTTGTCTTTGAAATGTATGAAATGATTTGCTTTGTTTTGAGACAGTGGAGGCTGATTTACAAGTTGGAGCAAACTACATATACGAGCTGTTGTGCGTGATACTAAACGACCTAATTTTTGTCCTCATTATCCAGTCATTGTAAGTAAATCTGGGGGTGACTACAGGTATAATTAACACTTATAAATTTTCTTTTTTTCCCACAAAATCTATGGATTAACATGATCAATAAATGAAGAGAAGCACCCGGTTGAAATCCTACATTTGTGAAGTATTGCCTTTGGATGGTGGTAGAGCTAATGGTTATTGTTGCTGATATACCTAAAGGTGTTGTGTTGGGATCTCAAGATTATGTGCTTTTATTCTAAATTTATTTATTTATATATTATTTTGATGGGTAGTGATAGGAGCATCCTTTTCTCATATTTCAGTTTGAGTAGGAGTGCTTTTGACTGTTGGATATTGGGGCCTTAAATGGACCAAAACGATTTAGAGGAAGGAAGCCATCAATTGTTGAAAGTCGTAATTGACTTCAAAATTGAAATCTACGATTCGCGTAGATAGATTTAGACTATTAATTTGCTCAAAACCGATTAAGGGTGAATGAGAAATTAATGTTTAAAGTCAGCCCAAAATAACATTTATTATTCATTAATAAAGTGCATGAGAGAATAGTCCCACATCGGAAATTCTCGATGTGTATTCTCTACTTATTAATGGAGTTAACACAAAAATAAAAGGACAGGTTACCCCTTAGCCCAGGGCGAGCAGGTGCTCGCACCTGTGAGCCCGCCACCCGCCACGTGCGCAATGGGCGCTTTGTAGGTGCACGTACGCATCGTCGCGAGGAGCATTGAGGAGCTTAAATTTATGCTCCAGGTGACATTGCAGTGCCTACGTGGCACTCGGGTGACGTGTCAGGCTCGTACCTGACGTGGCAGCACCTATGCGGCATCCTCGTGGGTAAAGGGAGATGACTGGACAGTTGACTTAGGGAATGGATGGCTACCGTTGATCAAATAGGTATGATGGATCGCTTGTGATGCGATCTAGAGCGTTGGATCACAAAGAGTAACGATCTGACGGTTTGGGATGAGACTTGATCTGAAGCATCGAATCAATGGATCCAGATCCGATGGCCGATGACAATAGGCGGGATCTGAGGGTCACAACTCCTCAGACCTGATGGATGAGATTAAAGTGGGCTTGGTGAAGGGTTACAACCCTTCAGAATGGATGATCTAGATCGATCCAGCCCAAGGAACACATCCACTCACCCAAAGGACAATCAACCTCTTCTTTCAGTATAAATAGAACCCTCCAGATGATGGAAAATTTACTTAATTCACTCAATCCTCTCTTCTCTTCCTCAAGCATTCATCTCATCTTGTGCATTCAAGAGTCCAAGAAGTCTACTAGAAGGTTCGCTGGTCTCGGAAGTTGGAGTGCTACGATTCCGAGACGTTCGTCGTCGTTGTATCTTGGGAACGAATTGCAACAATCCGTTAAGCACCGTAGCGGAGCAATATCGTTTACGGAGATAGTGTCGAACACTAGCCTCGACGATCAGTTTGCATACTCCAAAAGCTACCCGGGGTTCAACATTGACAACGTTAAGCACTAGGGGTGGTATGATGTACTGATTTTTTAATACGATGCCATATAATGTATTGAAAATTTTAGCATAAAAAATATACACTGATATCGTACCAAAAACTAGTATATTGAAATTTCAATATACAGAATTTTTGATATGATATCAATTTCATACCATTTATACTAATTTTCTATATCCGTATCGTATATACCATACTAAAATCCTAAATCTTATATCAGTTCTGATACCAACCTTATCAAAATATTTGATATACCGTTAATATCGATATATTCGGTATATGTTGGTATGATATATGGAGTATGTCAAAAAAAATATTATATTTTCTTTACCACTAAGCATCTTGACATTGTGTAAATTATAGAGATATTTGTTCCAAGTTCATCAATATTTGTTCCTTCTTCTTCTGTTAGCTACTTAACTCAAAGAAGATTGTGAAAAATGGTAGGCACCAAGGTGGAAAAGGTTTCTTGCTTGTGTTGGCCCTAGTTTCCTTGTCCTATTGGTCTATCATGGTCTTGGAAACTGTTACATTTTTCTTATTTTCTAAACTTTTTGTATTTGTTTTGAAATTCATGAACTGATTTGCTTTTGTTTGAGACGGGGGAGACTAACATGCAAGCTGAAGATAACCATAGTTATGAGCTCTTGTGGGTAATACTAATCAGCCTGATCATTGCACTCATTATTCAGCCATTGTCAAGAAATCTCAGGGTGGCTATCGGTATAATTAACACTTATAACTTTTTTTAACAAAATATATGAATTAACATGATCAATAATATACCGAATTTTCTTTACCCTTACTGAGCACCCTGACACCGCGTGGATTACAGAGATATTTGTTTCGTGTTCATCACTATTTGTTCATTCTTCTTCTGTTTAACTACTTGACTTAAGAAGATTGTGAAAAATGGCAGGCACTAGGAGGGAAAAGATTCCTTGCTCATGTTGGTCCAGGTTCCTTGTCTCATTAGTCTACCTTGATCTTAAAAATTGTAACACCTTTCTCATTCTCTAATATATTTTTTTTTTTTTGTATTTGTCTTTAAAATGTATGAACTGATTTGCTTTGTTTTGAAATAGTGGAGACTGATTTGCAAGCTGGAGCAAACCACAGATACGAGGTCTTGTGGGTGGTACTAATCAGCCTGGTTTTTGCACTTAATATCTAGTCATTGTCAGCAGATCTAAAGGTAACTATATGTATAATTTGCACTTATAAATTTTCTTTTTTTTTTTCACAAAATCTATGGATTAAAATGATCAATAAATGAAGGGAAGCATCATGTTGAACTATGCAAAGCAGAGTACTCTACATTTGTGAAGCATTGTCTTTAGATAGTGGTAGAGCTGACGGTTACTGCTACTGATATACCTAAAAGTGATGTGTTGAGATCTCAAGATTGTGTACATTTATTCTAAATTTATTTATTTATATATTGTCTTGATGTATAGTGATAGGAACGTCCTTTTCTCTAAACATTATATTCTAGTTTGGGCAGGAGTGCTTTTGATAGGGCTGAGCACTAAGGGTGTATACCATATCATTTTTTTTAAATGATATCATATTGAAAATTTTGGTAAAAAAAATATATACCGATACATTATCAAAAATCCGCTATACTAAAACTTTAGTATACCGAAACTTCGGTATACCAAAACTTTGGTTTACCAAATTTTTGATATGGTATAAATTTCATATCATTTATATTAATTTTTGGTATCATTACGATATATATCATACCAAAATCCTAAATCTCATTTCAATTTTGATATCGACCTTATCAAAATTTTTGGTATACCATTAATATTGATATGCTTGGTATATGTTAGTATGATATGTGCAGTATATCAAATTTTTTAATATTTTCTTTACCTCTATTGAGCATCTTGACACCACCTCGATTACAAAGATATTCATTATAGGTTCATCACTATTTGTTCTTCTTATTCTGTTAGCTAATTGACTTAGAAAAAATTGTGAAAAATGACAAGCGCCAAGGTGGGAAAGGTTTTTTTGCTCATGTTGGCTATTGTTTCCATCTCTTATTGACATACCTTGATCTTGGAAACGGTAACATCTTTCTCATTGTCAAAACTTTTTTTTTATTTGCCTTTGAAATGTATGAATTGATTTGCTTTGTTTTGAGACAGTGGAGACTGATTTGCAAGCTGGCGCAACCACATATACGAGCTATTGTGGGTGATACTAATTTTTGCACTCATTATTTAGTCATTGTTAGTAAATCTAAGGGTGACTATAGGTATAATTAGCACTTATAACATTCTATTTTTAGAAGATCTATAAATTAATATGATCAATAATGAAAGGAAATACCTAGCTCAACTATGCAAACCAAAGCATCTTACTTGTGAAGTATTGCCTCTAGTTGGTGGTACAGCTAGCTATAATTGCTACAAATATAACTTATATTGGGATCTCAAGATTATTATGTGCATTTATTTTAAATTTATTTATTTATGTATTCTTTTGATGTGTAGTGATACGAATAACCTTTCCTCTCAACATGATATTCTAGTTTGGGCATTTGACTGGGCTGAGCACTAAGGGTGGTATATCGTACTAATTTTTTTTATATGATATCATATACTATACCAAAAATTTTGGTATAAGAAAAATATATATCGATACCATACTAAAATCTGATATACCAAAACTTCAGTATATTGAATTTTTGAATGGTGTAATTTTATTCCATTTATACTAAACTTTTAGTATCAGTACGGTATATACCGTATCAAAATCCTAAACCTCATATCTATTCCAATACTGGTTGTACCAAAATATTTGGTTTATATGTTCGATATATGTTGATATAGTATGTGTTGTATATCAAAATTTTTATTATTTTATTTACCTCTATTGAGCACTTTGACACCACGTGGATTACAGAGATATTTGTTACAGATTTATCACTATTTGTTTCTTCTTCTTCTGTTTAGTTACTTATATAAAATACCGAACAAAATAATAATTAAATTATAAGGTTATTTGAGAAAGTAATCTTATTAGAATTTTTAGAAATTTTTAGAAAATTTTCTGGATTTAATCGGAGCACCTATGCCGAGTTTAAGAGGGGTGAATCGGTTAAGTAAGGAAAAGTCTATTTGAAATACCCGGAGGTCGGAGTTGATTGAGGAACTTATCTAGGGTTTAATTAAAAAAATCCCTAAGTTATAAATTTATACCTGTGCCCTAGCCTCCTTCCCCACATCGATCCCGCACCTTGCGAACGTTTCCTTCTCCGCCAAATTCCTAAATCCCAAGCCCGTGCCCTAGCTCTCTGCTACGAACCTCTCCTCTTCCTCCCGATCCCTCAGCCCAGTGACACCTCCGACTCCCTCCTTCTTCCCTCTCCCTCGCCCGAGCACCGCACAGCCGTCGAGCCACAAGCCGTCGGATCTTGTTCCCTCACGCAAGCACCACAATCACCGGAAGGAAGGATCACCACTAGCCTCGCGTCTTTGCCCCGATTCAAGTAATTTTCCCTTCCTTCTCAGCGCTGATCCACCACCACTCCCTCTGTCATCTTCGTCTTTGCTGCGGTCGACCCTGCCTAGTACCGCCATCGCCGATAGGAAGGATCAAAGCCAAGCCCTTTGTCGTAGTTGTTTCGGTGTTGTTGTTGCTTCTAGCCGGTGACACCGTCTTCTTTTCCCTTGCGCCACCGTTGGATGTGTGCAGTTGGGAGTCCATCGTCAGAGAGGGAGTAGCTAGGGAGCAGCTGATCAAGGGTACTGATTTGGAAATCAGCAATGCTATTTGGCTACGTTTGGTTGCGGCAGCAAGTTCTCCAGCTGAATTGACGACGAAGTCTTTGTATTTGGGTAAGTTTGAAGGATGATTTATGCATTGATCTAATGCAATTTGATTCTGGAAGAGTTATGGATATCTATTCTAATGTTGTTATGATGGATTATAAATGAGGTTAATTAATTCTTATTGAAATGAATTTAGTATGGTTGATTCATGAGAGGTTAGATTGAACCATTGAATTAATTAGAGCTGATAAGATGATTAATCCTAAGTTGATGGATAAGAGATTAATTACTTTACTATGCCTAATTGATTTAAGACATGGATTAAATGATGTGTTTATTTGGGTGAGTATTGGAGATAAATCATGTATAAACCTAATCTAATTAGGTTGTAATATGATTAAGGTTAATTGGGGGATTAATCCATAATCATGTTCTGTTCGAATTATTCGAGTTAGGTGGGGAGTTATTTAGTTATTTACTTCATATGTAACTAGCTAAATACATTATGTAACTGCAGGACTTGGATTCGAGATGGGCGTCTCGACGTAGGGTTTCTGGATACGATCTACGTATAAAGGCAGGTACTTCTTACCTTGATTCTGTAGTTATTTGACCTTGGTGCATGAACTATTTTTGGATACGAAACTGTTGTTACGTTGACTCCACTCTTATTTTTTCTGCGCTTAATACTTCCACGTGATCTTTGAGATATTCGTTTCCTCATCTATACAATCTCTTATTGTTGTCCATGATAAGTAGCAGATACTAGATACCATGTTTGTATGCTTTGACTGTTGTTTATTTATGTACTATATTGAGTATGCTGGCTTCATGTAGCATACCTAATTTTTACTTTTATTGGTATGATGACTGTTGTTTGTTTATGTACCGTATTGAGTATATTAGTTTCATGTAGCATGCCTAATTTCTGCTTATATTTGTATGATGACTATTGCATTTGGCATATCATATCATGGCATGCATGTCAACGACCAATTCTCCCTTACGGTCGAGAGAGTCGTTGACCAGGGTCACATCCTCGGCCACTCGAGAGAGTGGTAGCTGGAGTTGATGTCACTTGTCCTGTCGTGCTTCCACTCAGTCACTCATAGGTAGTGATAGCTAGAGTTGCGAGCAGCAGGGACCCCCGTTGCAGATGTAGCTAATTAGCTACTATGCAACTGTCCCCTCGGCCACTCGAGAGAGTGGTAGCTGGAGTGGTGTACAGTCTGTCACTGACCCAGCCTCTCGATCATACAGGAGTCATGGTGCAGAGGGGCGGGCGGGAGTGACAATCCATGCATACGCTGTTGTTATACTTGCTTTGGCTGCTGCTGTTTACATATGCTGCTATTGCTTACTTATTGCTATTGCTCACTTATGCTGCTATGCTTGCTTATGTTGAGATATACCCTCGTTGTAGGTGTTTAGTCCTTAGTTTACTTATTGGAAATTTGTATATACTTTACATAATTTCTCCATAGTTATGAGCAGTACTGTAGCAGATTAGTACAACTTCTGACATTCTATTACTAGCTTAGGATATGGTTTCAGGTATGAACATTTATTATGGTTTTGTTTTAGTATCTGCTATTCCTCTTATGAGACTGTATACTCTTGGCTCACTCTCTATTTGTATATTATGTTCATGCACTATCTTTCCTTACCAGTTGAGTTCCAATACTCACCACCCCACAAAATGGTTTCTCTTTCGCCAGGTAGCAGGTAGATGAGTCATGGATGCTTGGAGAGTCCTGGCTGCCAATCTCACGTCACACTCAAGGATAGTCTTCTTTTTGGTTTTGTTACTGATTAGGTGGTATGTTGATTTTGCGTATTTTGTTTTCCAATAAGTCAATGTAGATTTTGGAGTCTAGTCTGGTGGTTGCAGGTATTTTAGTTAGTGACTTTGTTGGTTTTACATTCTTATTATTTTATGGTTTTCCACTGCGTTTACTTTCAACTGTGTGGGTTGTCATTATATTGCGTGGTTGTGTGTTTACTTTAAGCCGTGTGAGCTGTTATTATACTGCGTGGTTGTGTATTTACTTTTAGCCGTGTGGGCTTATTATACTGCGTGGTTGTATTTATATCCAGCTGTGTGGATTGTTGAATATGTTATTATGTTATTTATGTATGTATATTGCTTCATATTGTCATTTGTAGGGGAGATGCTACCGAAATTTTGTCGATAGAGATTCCTCTGGAGGCATGACAATTTATGGTATCAGAGCGGGTTGAGATGCCTGTTTTTCATGTCTAGAATTTCGAGTTAATCCGATATCAATTTTTGGTATCAGAGCCAAGTTGCGAAACCTATTTTTATGTTTCAAATTTTGCGATTTATTTTTCATGTTCAAGATTTTCAAGTTAATCTGATACCAATTTTTGGTATCAGAGCGAAGTTTTATGATGTCTATTTTTGGTATTTCGGTTGTTTTGTCTTCCCTTTGTAATTTGATTCCTCGATGTGACTTTCGAATTGTGGGATTAGGCAGCGGTAGGAATCTCCAAGCTATAGGAGGTATGTTGTATATTGTTATCATACACTTCTGTTATTAGAACTTAGCTAGTTGGTTATACCATGTGTACTGGTTTAGTTGTTTATACCATATATGACATGTTGGGTCAGCCATTGCTTAGTTCCATCAAACCTTAGTAGAGATCACTGATTACATACTTGTAGAATTTCTTCTACTATACCACCAGTATTACCAGTTTTTGCTATTACTTGTTGCATAATGGATAGTATCAATTATGTTATTACTGGACTAGTGGTTTATATCATGTCTGACTTGTGTTGTGTCAGTCATTGGTTAGATCAGGTGTGGTGTTAGGTTATCTTTTGATGATCTATTAGTGGGTATATGACTTGGTGATCTATTGTTTGGTATTTGATATTGATAGCAACATGAGGAGTAGCACTTGTGTGATATTTAGGAATTTGGTGATTTGTAGTTAGTGATCCGATTTCAGTGATCTTATGGTTGAGTGACCATTTGGATTTTGGATTATAATTTTTGTGCTGTGGCTACTTGAGGATTTGGAAGGATGAGCATATGATTGGTTTGTCTCTAGAGATTTATGATAATAAATTTTCTCACTAAATATCGTTTCAGTAGTGGTACGACATGGGCGTGCGATGTTCAACCATAGGGGATATATCTAAGTTTGTTGGCGGTGGATGTTGAAGGATGGATGTTTTCTTGTTTACTTTATCATTGTTCAGGAGACTCTGCTAGTGGATTATGGATTTCAGAAGTAGTGATTTATCCATGGGTGGGTTAGATAGTAGCGTGGAAGCAGCGCAGCGAAAGCAAGGCAAGCTCATCACCCACAAAGTCATCTCTTACGATCGGAGATTTGTTTATGATAGTTGGTTGGAGTAGTATATGAGTGTGTTGCTTGGTTGTTACCCTTAGATGAGGATCCTTGGGTTGAGCAGTAAATTTGGAGACTAAATTTTTATTAGTGGGGGAGAATATAAAATACCGAATAAAATAATAATTAAATAATAAGGTTATTTGAGAAAGTAATCGTATTGGAATTTTTAGAAATTTTTGGAAAATTTTCTGGATTTAATCGGAGCCCCTATGACGAGTTTAACAGGGGCGAATCGGTTAAGCAAGGAAAAGTCTGTTTGGAATACCCGGAGGTGGGAGTTGATTGAGGAACTTATCTAGGGTTTAATTAAAAAAATTCCCTAAGTTATAAATTTTTACCCGTGCCCTAGCCTCCTTCCCCACACCGATCCCCCACCTCGCGAACGTTTCCTTCTTCGCCAAATTCCTAAATCCCAAGCCCGTGCCCTAGCTCTCTGCTCCGAACCTCTCCTCTTCCTCCCGATACCTCACCCCCGCGACACCTCCAACTCCCTCCTTCTTCCCTCTCCCTCGCCCGAGCACTGCACAACCATCGAGCCACAAGCCGTCGGATCTCGCTACCTCACGCGAGCACCACAATCGCCGGAAGGAAGGATCACCACCAGCCTCGCGTCTCTGCCTCGATTCAAATCATTTTCCCTTCCTTCTCAGCACTGATCCATCGCCACTCCCTCTGTCATCTTCATCTCTGTTGCAGTCGACCCTGCCTAGTACCACCGTCGCCGATAGGAAGGATCAAAGCCAAGCCCTTTGTTATAGTCATTTCGGTGTTGTTGTTGCTTCTAGCCGGTGACACCATCTTCTTTTCCCTTGCGGCGCTGCTGGATGTGTGCGGTTGGGAGTCCATCGCCAGAGAGGGGCAGCTAGGGAGCAGCTGATCGAGGGTACTGATTTGGAAATTAGCAACGCTATTTGGCTACGTTTGGTTGCGACAACAAGTTCTCCGGCTGAATTGACGACGAAGTCTTTGTATTTGGGTAAGTTTGAATGATGATTTATGCATTGATCTAATGCAATTTGATTCTGGAAGAGTTATGGATATCTATTCTAATGTTGTTATGATGGATTATGAATGAGGTTAATTAATTCTTATTGAAATGAATTTAGTATGGTTGATTCATGAGAGGTTAGATTGAACCATTGAATTAATTAAAGATGATAAGATGATTAATCCTAAGTTGATTGATAAGAGATTAATTAATTTACTATGCCTAATTGATTTAAGACATGGATTAAATGATGTGTTTATTTGGGTGAGTGTTGGAGATAAATCATGTATAAACCTAATCTAATTAGGTTGTAATATGATTAAAGTTAATTGGGGGATTAATCCATAATCATGTTATGTTCGAATTACTCGAGTTAGGTGGGGAGTTATTTAGTTATTTACTTCATATGTAACTAGCTAAATACATTATGTGACTACAGGACTTGGATTTGAGACGGGTGTCTCGACGTAGGATTTCTAGATACGATCTACGTATAAAGGTGGGTACTTCTTACCTTTATTCTGTAGTTTTTGACCTTGGTGCATGAACTATTTTTGGATAAGAAACTGTTGTTACCTTGATTTCACTCTTATTTTTTCTGCGCTTGATACTTCCACGTGATCTTTGAGATATCTGTTTCCACATCTATACAGTCTCTTATTGTTGTCTATGATAAGTAGCAGATACTAGATACCATGTTTGTATGATTTGACTATTGTTTATTTATGCACTATATTGAGCATGCTGGCTTCATGTAGCATACCTAATTTTTACTTATATTGGTATGATGACTGTTGTTTGTTTATGTACCGTATTGATCATGCTGGATTCATGTAGCATACCTAATTTCTGCTTATATTTGTATGATGACTGTTGCATTTGGCGCATCATATCATGGCATGCATGTCAACGACCAATTCTCCCTTGCGGTCGAGAGAGTCGTTGACCAGGGTCGCATCTTCGACCACTCGAGAGAGTGGTAGCTAGAGTTGATGCCGCTTGTCCTGTTGTGCTTCCACTCGATCACTCATAGGTAGTGAAAGCTGGAATTGCGAGCAGCAGGGACCCCCGTCGCAGATGTAGCTAATTAGCTACTATGCAATAACCCCCTCGGCCACTCGAGAGAGTGGTAGCTGGAGTGGTGTACAGTTTGTCACTGACCCGACCTCTCGACCATACAGGGGTCATGGTGCAGAGGGGTGGGCGAGAGTAACCATCCATGCATACGCTGTTGTTATACTTGCTTTGGATGCTGCTGTTTACATATGTTATTATTGCTTACTTACTGCCGTTGCTCACTTATGCTGCTATGCTTACTTATGTTGAGATATACCCTCGTTGTAGGTATTTAGTCCTTGGTTTACTTATTGGAAGTTTGTATATACCTTACATAATTTCTCTATAGTTATGAGCAGTACTGTAGCAGATTAGTACAACTTCTGACCTTCTATTACTAGCCTAGAATATGGTTTCAGGTATGAGCATTTATTATGGTTTTGTTTTAGTATCTGCTATTCCTCTTATGAGACTGTATACTCTTGGATCACTCTCTATTTGTATATTATGTTCATGCACTATCTTTCCTTGTTCCAATACTCACCACCTCACAAAATGGTTTTTCTTTCGCCAGGTAGCAGGTAGATGAGTCATGGATGTTTGGAGAGTCCCGGTTGTCAGTGCCACGTCACACTCGAGGATAGTCTTCTTTTTGGTTTTGTTACTAATTAGGTGGTATGTTGATTTTGCGTATTTTGTTTTCCAATAAGTCGATGTGGATTTTGGAGTCTAGTCTGGTGGTTGCAGGTATTTTAGTTAGTGACTTTGTTGGTTTTACATTCTTATTATTTTATGATTTTCCACTGCATTTACTTTCAGCCGTGTGGTTTGTCATTATACTGCGTAGTTGTGTGTTTACTTTAAGCCGTGTGGGCTGTTATTATACTGCGTGGTTGTGTATTTACTTTTAGCCGTGGGGCTTATTATACTGCGTGGTTGTGTTTATATCCAGTCGTGTGGGCTATTGAATATGTTATTGTTGGAACGCGATGACCGGCTAGAAGGGGGGTTGAATAGCCTGAAAATAAAAATGCAAACCCTTCTCGAACTCTTAAACTAACACTTGTAAAATATTGAAAGCAGAAAGTAAATTATAAAAGACGAGACACGTCGGATTTGACTTGGTTACAACCGGGGAGGTTGTTAATTTAAGGAAGATGATTGCACTACTATCTCCTTCAGGCGGAGAAGCCTCTTACAACAATGAAGCGCACAAAAAGAAGCTAAACTACAGACGAAATACAAGTGTTGAAAGAATTGCTTAAGTTCTGATTGATGAAAAGCTTATGGACCAAGGCTATATTTATAGCCTTGGTCGGGGGCGCCCTGAGGGTTCTAGGTGCCCTGGCGAGGATAAACTTTATCCCCCAACGTACAGATCGAGTCAAAACTTGATCCGGTGAAAAAGTGTTCCGGGTGCCCGAAAGGGTTCCGGGCGCCTAGAGTGTTCCGGGTGCCCTGGACAACTCCGGGCGCCCGACTGGAAAAGTCAACCTCGTTGACTTTTTCCAACCCGGGTCTTCTGCTCCGACTCCGTTCGCCTCAAACCGAGTCTTCCATTCGCTTGGATGATTTCTGCCATCCGGAATAAGGCTCACCCCGAACCCAACTTTTGGTCTTCTCGAGCAGGCTTCCCTCCGGCTTCTCGTCCCTTGGAATCGCCGCGTGCTTCATTCTCGTCTGCCAGGATACTCATCCGCAATATTCGTCCCTCGGTCGCACCCTATGCCGACCTTCTCGCTAACTGCGTCTCTTGCTCCTCGAGTAGTCTTCCGTTCCAGCTTCTCGTCCCTCGGAACCACCGCATGCTTCCTTCTCATCCGCCGGTGTGCTCTTCCGCAGCGCCTCGTCCCTCGGGCGCACCGCATGCCATCCTTCTCGCTAGCTGCATCTTCCGCTTGACTATCTGTGCTCCTAAATTCCTGCACACTTAGACACTAGGTTAAAAACACACAGGACCTAACTTAACTTATTGATCACACTAAAACAACCTTGGGGTTCCAACAATCTCCCCATTTTTGATGTGAGAAACCCAAGTTAAGCTAGGGTAAAAATATATATAAAAATAAACTAACTAATTTTACAAATAAGTGCAAAAAGATAGAAAATTATTTACCTCCCCTTAAACTTATACTTTTCCTTCTCCCCCTTTGATCACAAAAAAATGGGATTCCGAAAAAAAATCTAAGGGTTTAAAAAAATTTCTAACTTTCTTAAAAAAATTCTAAGTTTGAATAAACTCTAAGTTAGAGAACTTGCAAAAAAAAAAAAATATTCTTTGAAAAAAAAATTCTAACTTAAAAAAAATTTTAAAAAAATTCTGATTTTAAGAAATTTTGTAAAAAAAAAAATCTAAGCATAAATTTCTAATTTCAGAGAACCTTTTAACTTAGGCAATTTTAGTTTTAAAAAAAAATCTAAGTAAATTTTTTTTTTTAAAAAAATGTTTAAAGGACTTTTTAAAGCATTATTAAATTTTAATTTTAATGTTTTACCAGAAAGTTAATTAAACATTTAATAATATTTTGGCTTCCAGGTCGTGGCGAGGCACTAGACCTTCTTGGTTATTGGAGTAACAACGACTTCCTTAGACAAAGTCTCATAAAGAAATTTACTGTTTAATTTTCTCGCTGAAAGCGCTAATTTTGATTAAAATTTAGGCTAAGCAAGATTTAGGAACCCAATATAGGTTCCAACCTACTGGATTAACCAAAAATTTCTTAGGGACATATTTTCTTGAAATATTCCTAATTTATCCCTGATGATATCTATAATACCAATTTAAATTATTAAACTTTCTAAAATTTGTATTAGATAAGCATGCACGATTTTTCAAGTTATCTACTTGACTTTTCATATTTTCATTTTCTTATTTCAATTTCTCATTTTCTAATTTAATTTTATCTAATTCTTCTAAAAGACAAGATTTAGCTAATATTATTTTTAAATTCTTAATTTTTTTTTCTAACTTGCAGCAGTCTTTAGTTAGCAGCTTAACAAACTTAAAAAGTTTATCGGGAGAAAGAGATCGTACCTCACTTACCTTGTCGATCTCGTTGTCCATGTCTCCCCCTGAACTGCTGCTTTCTTCCGACGTAGCTCCCCTTTCATCGATGCTCTCGATACTCATCTCGGAAGAGCTTGAATCACAGTCGTCATCTTGATGACTCGCCATTCATGCAAGTTCGGAAAATGCCTCGACTTCTGATTCGGACGACGTATCTGTTGGTTGCTACTCGGAAAGCCTATAGGTTCCACTGTACAAAAATTTTGTACAAAGGTCTGAACCTTTTCCTAGCTACCATGTGTTCTTTTAAATTAAATTTTGGATCTCCTGCGGAACTTAACACGTTTGATCCAAAACTTAATCTATTTGTTCTTTTAGGTTTTGATTTGGATCTCCTGCGGAACTTAACACGTTCGACCCAAGTCTCCTTAAGTTATTAATTCCATTAAATATTAATTTCCATAAAAGGTTCCCAGTACTGACGTGGCGAGGCACATGGCCTTCTTGGATATGGGAGCAACCACCACCGACTAGACAAAACCTTTAATAGAAAGCTAATATTTAATTTCCTAAAATAACTTTAGGTTAACCAAAGAGAACAATCAAATCACAAGGAAAAGAAAGAAACAAAAGAACACAACTTCGAAAAAACATATTCGAAATACTAGAACGTAAGCCTCTTGTATTTGGTATTATTTCCATAAATAACTAGCATGATGCGGAAATAGAAATTACTAGTTATACCTTGTAGAAAAACCTCTTGATCTTCTACCGTATTCCTCTTCTAACCTCGGACGTTGTGTGGGCAACGATCTTCCAAGATGAGAAACCACCAACCACCTTCTTCTCCTCCAAGCAAGGTTCGGCCACAAAGAAAAGCTTCACCAAGGAGAAAACCAAAATACTAACCAAGCTCCAAGAGATGCTAGCTTTCTCTCCTTCTTCTTCTTCTTCTCCGAGTAGTATCCGGCCACCACAAGAGCTCCAATAGAAGGGTAGGGTTCAGCCACCACAAGAGGAAGAGATGGAGAGGTTGGCCGGCCACACCAAGGAACAAAAGAGGGAGAGGAATAATAGATGTTGTGTCTTGTGAAGGCACCCTCACCCCTTCTTTTATATTCCTTGGCCCAGGTAAATTAGGAAATTTAATTACAATAAATTTTCCTTAATTTCCTTGACATGATTTAATTGAGAGAAATAAAATAAAATTTCCCCAATTAATTTGTGATGGTCGGCCACATCATTGGAATACAAAAGAGGACAAGTTTTAATCAACAATTAAAACTTCCTAATTTGTGTTCGGAAATTTTAAAAATAAAATTTCTCTTTAAAATCTCTTCATGGTTAATAAAAGGAAATATCTATAATTTTAATTTTATTAACATGTGAATAATTTTAAAGATAAAATAAAACATCTCTTCCAATCTACAAATAAGGAAAGAGATCTAATCTCTTTCTTTAATCTTTTGTAGATCTTTTACAAGAGAGATATTTTAATTTTAATTCTCTTTAAAATATATCTTCCACATAATAATAAAAATTAAAATTAAATTTCTTTTTTAATTTTATTTGGCCGGCCCTACTAGCTTGGGTTCAAGCTAGGGCCGGCCACCCCAAAATATACCTAGGCCGGCCCTAGCTTGATTCCCAAGCTAGCTTGGCCGGCCCCCTTTGGGTGGGTATAGAAGGTGGGTATAGGTGGGTATAGAACTCTATAAATAAGAGGCTACGATAGGGACCGAGAGGAGGAATTGGTTTTGGTCTCCCGATAAAATTAAGCATCCCGTGTTCCCCGAACACACAACTTAATTTTATCAATGATAATTCATTCCACTAGAGAACTATCATTGATCTACCGCACCAATCCCAAATTACATTTTGGGCTCCTTCTTATTATGAGTGTGTTAGTCTCCCTGTGTTTAAGATATCGAATGTCCACTAATTAAGTGAGTTACTGACAACTCATTTAATTAATATCTAAGTCCAAGAGTAGTACCACTCAACCTTATTGTCATGTCGGACTAAGTCCACCTGCAGGGTTTAACATGACAATCTTTATGAGCTCCTCTTGAGGACATTATCAACCTAGTATCTCTAGGACACAGTTTCCTTCTATAATCAACAACACACACTATAAGTAATACCATTTCCCAACTTATCGGGTTTATTGATTCAACGAACTAAATCTCACCCATTGATAAATTAAAGAAATAAATATCAAATATATGTGCTTGTTATTATATTAGGATTAAGAGCACACACTTCCATAATAACTGAGGTCTTTGTTCCTTTATAAAGTCAGTATAAAAGAAACGACCTCAAATGGTCCTACTCAATACACTCTGAGTGTACTAGTGTAATTATATAGTCAAGATAAACTAATATCTAATTACACTACGACCTTCTAATGGTTTGTTCCTTTTCCATTTTGGTCGTGAGCTACTGTTTATAATTTATAAGGTACTGATAACATCATCTTCTGTATGTGACACCACATACTATGTTATCTACAATATAAATTAAATGAACAACTACAAACAAATGTAGATAATTAGACCAAATGTGATTCTTTATTCATAATAAATGTTTACAAAGCTTAGGCTTTCAGTATACATTCCAACAGTATCGTCCCACGTCACCTTTAGGACCTTGCGCTTTTGGACATGCTTTTTACCTTTATCTTTGTCATTGTTCCTCAGTTTGGGGTAGTTGTCCTTGACATGCCCTTCTTCGTCGCAGTGGTAGCAGCGGATGGTCCTTTTCTTTCTGCCCTGCGGATGGTTAGTAGTTCTAGATTTACAAAGCTTTTTAAACCGTCTTACCATCATTACCAGTTCCTCGTCGTCGAGAGAAGATTCCGACTCATGTTCGTCTCTTGATGCTTTGAGGGCGACGTTGTTCTTGGGCTCCTTCGTACACATCTTGATTCGTGCACTTCAAATGTCGAGAAAAATTCTTCTAGTGTAATTTTTTCTAAATTTTTTGAAATGTAAAAGGCATCTACTAGTGATGCCCATTTTAAATTTCTCGGAAAAGAATTTAAAGCGTACCTTAGTGAATCTCGGTTACTTACCTTTTCTCCGAGATTCGACAGTCCGGTGATGATCTCTTTGATTCTCGAGTGCAGATGCGCAACTATCTCGTCTTCCCCAAGTCGCAGGCTAGTGAGCTGATTGCGAAGTAGATCCCGTCTAGCGAGCTTGGCTTCGGACGTTCCTTCATGCAGCTCAAAGAACTTCTCCCAAAGTTTCTTTGTTGAGTCGTAGTTTCCGATCCGGTTGACTTCTTGTGGCGGAAGAACACTTAGCAGATGATATTCTGCTTTGTCGTCGGCCACGTAGTCGGTCTGTTCCTTTTTCGTCCATTGATTTTTTTCTTTGCCCCCTGGAGCTACAAAGCTGAATTCCATTATTAAAATTAATTCAAAATCATTTGTGAAGAATACCTACATTCGCTTTTTCCAGGTAGCAAAATCCCCTTCGAATTTCAGTGGGTAGATGCTTGGTCCGACCATTATCTTTACTTCGATTGGCGGCTAGTCCTCCTGAAGCGCCTTGGCTCTGATACCACTTGTTGGAACACGGCGGCCGACTAGAAGGGGGGTTGAATAGCCTGAAAATAAAAATGCAACCTCTTCTCGAACTGTTAAACTAACACTTGTAAAATAATGAAAGCAGAAAGTAAATCAGAAAAGACGAGGCACACCGGATTTGACTTGGTTACAACCGGGGAGGTTGTTAATCCAAGGAATATGATCACACTACTATCTCCTTCAAGCGGAGAAGCCTCTTACAGCAATGAAGTACACAAAAAGAAACTAAACTACAGACGAAGAACAAGTGTTGAAAGAATTGTTTGAGTTCTGATTGATGAAAAGCTTCAGGACCAAGGCTATATTTATAGCCTTGGTCGAGGCGCCCTGAGGGTTCCGGGCGCCCTGGGGGGGGTGATAAACTTTATCCCCCAACATTCAGATCGAGTCAAAACTCGATCCGGTGAAATAGTCAACTCTGGGCGCCCGGAAGGGTTCTGGGCGCCCCAGATAGCTCCGGGCGCCCCGGCTGGAAAAGTCAATCTCGTTGACTTTTTCCAACCCAGGTCTTCTGCTCCGGCTCCGTTCGTCTCAGACCGAGTCTTTCGCTCGCTTGGGTGATTTCTGCCATCCGGAATAGGGCTCACCCAAACCCAACTTCCGGTCTTCTCGAGCAGGCTTCCCTCCGGCTTCTCGTCCCTCAGAATCGCCGCGTGCTTCCTTCTCGTCCGCCAGCGTACTCATCCGCAGTCTTCATCCCTCGGTCGTACCCCGTGCCGACCTTCTCTCTAGCTGTGTCTCTTGCTCCTCGAGTAGTCTTCCGCTCCGACTTCTCGTCCCTTGGAATCACCGTACGCTTCTTTCTCATCCGTCGATGTACTCTTCCGCAGCGCATCGTCCCTCGGACGCACCGTGTGTCGTCCTTCTCGCTAGCTGTGCCTTCCGCTTAACTACCTGTGCTCCTAAGTTCTTGCACACTTAGACACAAGGTTAAAAATTCACAGGACCTAACTTAACTTGTTGATCACATCAAAACAACCTTGAGATTCTAACAATTATGTTATTTGTGTATGTATATTACTTCATATTGTCACCGGTATAGGGGAAATGCTGCCAAAATTTTGTCGATAGAGACTCTTTTGGGGGCGTGACAACTTGACTCAGAGAAGACTGTGAAAAATTACAAGTACCAGGGTGGAAAAGATTCCTTGCTTATGTTGGCCTTGATTTTCTTGTCTCACTAGCCTACCTTGATCCTGGAAACTGTAACATCTTTCTCATTCTCTAAACATTTTTGTATTAGTCTGTGAAATATATGAATTGATTTTCTTTGCTTTAAGATAGTGGAGACTGATTTGCAAGCTAGAACAAACCACAAATACGAGCTATAGTGGGTGATACTAATCGGCTTGATTTTACCCTTATTATCTAATCATTGTCAGTAAATATAAGGGTGACTCTAGATATAATCATCACTTATAATCTTTTTTTCACAAAATCTATGGATTAACATGATTGATAAATGAAGGGAACTACCCGGTTGAACTGTGCAAAGTAGAGCGCCCTACATTTGTGAAGTATTACCTCTGGTTGGTGATAGAGCTAGCGGTGATCGCTACTCCTGTAGGTGGTGTTGGGATCTCAAGATTATTATGTGCATTTATTCTACATTTATTTATTTATGTATTGTTTTGATGTGTAGTGATATAAACAATCGTTGCTCTCAATATCAAATTTTAGTTTGGGTAAGAGTGCTTTTGATAGGGATGAGCACTAGGGGTCGTATACTGTACCAATTTTTTTTTATACAATATCGTATATTATATCGAAAATTTTGATATAATAAAAATATATACAAATATCATACCAAAAATTTTGTATATCAATACTTCAAAATACTGAATATTTGATATGGTATAAATTCAATATCATTTATAATCAACTTTCAATATTGATACCGTATATACTGCACTGAAATCTTAAATCTCATATCAATTTCGATACCGATCATATCAAAATTTTTGGTATACTGTTAATATCGATATATTTAAATCAACCGTTATTGAAGATGTTTTTTTGACAATCGTATCTACGTACAGGGCAAAAAAAATAAAAGCATGCGAACTTCTAAATATATCGCCATTTGTTTCATTGTATCGTAAGTTGAATTTTATCTCGGAACCATTTTATATTGATTCTAACTAATTTTAATGGCGCAAGATGATTTAAAACAATGTCAATCTAAAATAAATAAACTTGACAGGAGTTTGATTTGACTTTGCCTCTTATTGATTACTTCATCTCATTTTCTTATTGCAATTATAATTTCTTACAGATCAGAAAGTTTGAGCTGTTGATCTCAATTCTAGTGTTTTTGATGGTCTCCTGCTACTTTAGGGAGGTGATCTACGTGAAGCCACCTGCAGCAGAGGTGATGAAGGGCAAGACTGTAGGGAGATGGTGTTTCCCTCCTGGGCGCGGATTTCACATCGTAAGCAAACAGATTCAACAAAACACTTGCACCTCACAGTTCATAATCCTCATAACAAATCTTCTTTTAGGCATAACTTGTTTCTGCATTCAACACTGGTGCTTTTAAGGAAGACGCCACCTTCCACCAAAGGAACATTTCAATTTGGGCATGAGTACTTTTGACAAGGCTAAGCAATAGGAGTGGTATACCGTACCAAAGTTTTTTATACAATATTGTATACTCTTCCGAAAATTTTGATATAAGAAAAATATATACCGATACAATACCAAAAATTTAGTATACCGAAACTTTGATATACCGAATGTTTGATATGATATAAATTTCATATGGTTTATACTTAGCTTTCAGTACTAATACCGTATATACCATACATTAAATTTCCTTGATTGTTTGGGTGTTTTTATTCTATTTTGTTTAAAATTGGATTAATTTTTCAAATTATTCCTCCCATTTTAAAATTAACTAAAATTTTTGAATTACTTAATGGAATTATATGAAAATTTTAGAGTTGATTTATATAATATTTAAAAGGACACTCTCGTGGGTTCGCATTGATTATATATACTAGTGATCGTGCACACACGTTACGTGAGCTAGACCCTTATACCAGGGGAAAAAGAATTAACCTATAAAAAGTGATTTTAATTTTTAAAGATTGTCTCTACTTTTATTTTTTTTTAGTGGGGCAATACTCTAATATTTTTATAATTTTATATATCTTTAGGAGTACTTATAAAAAATTGAGATGGGACAACTGTCCCATTAAAGTTACACATGGCTCCGTCCTTAGTTACTTGTGTAATATAATACATGAACGCGTAAGGGTAGCAGACTCTCCATAATAAAAAATTAATTTAATTAAACTACACTTAAGATATTAAACTAATAAGAACAAATACTACACTTAATTTTAACCAAAAAAATCGCTCATAAATTGGGTAACGGTGCATCAAACCTATGCAATAGTACAATACTAAGGTAACGCTAAAAAATCCCAACAGTAAGCTACTATAACAGATTCTCCTTTATAAATTTAATTTAATTTAATATCATACTTGATGTTAGCCAAAAAGCCAAGAAAAATATGCTTTCTAACATCGCCGGCCTAAGATACTTATAGAAGTTTTTCTGCTTGTAGTGTTGTCAATTTTAAGATGTGGACTAAAGAAAACTATAGATTTCTAATTGATTAATGAGAAAACTTCTCAATGATACACCATAGTTGAGTTTCGAACTCTAGATCTCTGATTGATTAATAAGAAAAATTCTCAATAATACATCGCAGCTGAGAGTCGAACTATAGATCAATGATTGATACGTTTGTAAAAATTACTAATAAATCTTAGAATTATTTTCGATGTGAATAAAAATGAGTATGGATATAAGCATAAATATTTTATCGCCAATAGATATAGGGATAAAAATGATAATTAAAACCCTATGGATGGAGGAAAAGGATACAAAATCTAATCCTTTGACCATTGTCCTCCCTAATAATTCAATTAAATAAAATAAATTCAAAACCATCTAAATAAACCACTAAGTCATATTATTGGATCCAAAGCTTCCGGGAATCTCTTGGACTTGGGCTCGAATTAAAAGCCCAAATTACTCCACTTCCTATAAAATTCTAATCCATATCTATCGAATTCAAATTATCAGCCTCAAACCCATTAACCATTAAAATGTAATCATCATTAGATACTGTTCTACGCCTATTGATTTCCAATAAAAATATTTATAAAATTATAATTTTAATTTGAACAGATAAAAAAATTTAATCATGTTTATTATACAAAATTTTAAATGTAATTTTTTAATTGAATCTTATTATTTTAATTAAATAAAATCATTTTATAGTACATTTTTATTATTTTTAATTTTATAAATACTGATTGGAGAAACTGAATTTAAATTAGATATACAAAATCATATATTTTTTATAAATAAATTAGGTCCCCAAAATATATATATATATATATATATATATATATATATATATATATATATATATATATATATAAAAGTGTGTCCCGATTCAAACATAAAGTTATTTTTTTTATTTATTTTTTGTGGGTATATTATATGTATTTAAAGTTTCAAAATTTTTGAATTTAAAAATTGAGTTATAATGAGTTTGAGTTAATAAGATTTCTCTCTAAGATTCAGACTTTCCTATTGAATTATAGTGTTTAAAATAAAAAAAAAAATTAAATACTTATGAGGTATATTATATGCATTTAGCGTTTAAAATTTTAAGATTTAAAAGTTATATTATACTGAGTTTAAGTAATAAGATTTTTTTTCTTTAAAGTTTATACTTTTCTTTTGGGTTATTGTATTCAACATAAAAAAAATAAATTTCATAGGTTATAATGTTATTTTTGGAATTATTATTATTTTTTAAATAGCCATTATATATATATACACCCTTGTGAGCAAAAGAAGATAAGGATATTCCAATTGCCTTTGCAAGTGAGAATCCATTCACAATCCAAAGATATTATCATTTTTTTTACAATTAATTAAGAAATGTATGAAGTTTAGTGGTTAGGCATTTACGGTTTTGTAAGTTTGATACACATTTATCTACACTATAAAAATATCTAGGATTACCGACGGAAATTTCCGTCGGTATTCCGTCGTTAGAGGGACTTACCGACAGATTTCCGACGGAAAAAAAATCTGTTACGAGAATATGCATCGGCACCTATTTTCCCGACGGACGGTATATATCCGTCGGTAACTACCGACGGAAATATATTTCTATCAGTAAACCCGCGGGGACACGTGGCGCTCAGTTTTCCGATGGAAATATAACTTCCGTTGGAGAAGGGGCCTCTGATAAAAAATTCCATATCGTAGATTACCGACGGAAAACTGGGTGGAAATATACGCTCTAATTTACATAATATGAGAGGAATGTCTATGTCTAGCCGAAGCATATTGTCCATCGTAATACACCTCGCTGTCAAATCTCTAAAAAATAGACTTAATTCTGTGAGAGCTTGCCAAACATTATACGGAAGTAACTCATGAAAAGCTACTGGAATAAGTCTTTGCATGAATACATGACATTCATGACTCTTCATCCCAAACATCTTTAACCTATTCATATCCACACAATGATCCATATTTGAGGCATACCCATCTGGGAATTTTACTTCCTTCAACCAACTACATAAAACCTGCTTCCCGTCTTTGTCTAATGTATAACAAGCCTGTGGAAATCTATTAGTTGTTTCATTTTGATGTAACTCTGGTCTGTTTACTAATTGTTTTAATTCTTCACGAGATTTTACAGTGTCCTTAGTTTTTCCAGGCACATTCATCACAGTGTTAAAGATATTATCGAAGAAATTTTTTTAACATGCATGACATCTAAATTATGTCGAATGAGTAGATACTTCCAATAGGGGAGCTCCCAAAAAATACTCCTTTTTTCCAACCACACTGGCACATCCTAACAATGTATCTATTTATCTCATCAGAACCAGATTGAGATACTGGTAGAAATCCATAACTGTCTATTTGTTTAATGATTTCTTCACCTGGTGTATGGAATGCTGGAGGAGGTTTTCTGACTACAATACTTTTTAGGAAATTTTTCTTATTCCGCCTGAAAGGGTGATCAATAGGTAAAAACTTCCGGTGATTATCAAACCAGGATACTTTCCGACTACAAGGTAATGAAAAGGCATCAAAATCTGCCATGCAGTGTGGACAAGCTAATTACCCGCCGTGTTCCATCCTGACAACATTGAATATGCTAGAAAATCACTGATCGTCTATAATAATGCAGCATGCAATCTAAAATTACTTTTACTTGCAACGTCATAAGTCACTGACCCTACATTCCATAAATCATTTAATTCTGCAATTAAAAGTTGCAAGAAAACATCTATCTTCTCTTTGAGATTGGTTGGACCAGAAATAAGCACAGTAAGAAACATAAATTCATCTTTCATGCACATCTAGGGTGGTAAATTGTATGGTGTTAATATAACTGGCCAGGATGAATATTGCTGTCCCGATTGACCAAATGGTTGAAATCCATCAGCGGAAAGTCCCAATCTCACATTACGTGGTTCCATTGCAAACGAGGGAAATACAGTATCAAGATGTTTCCATGCAGAAGAATCACAAGGATGACACATAATACCTCCTTCATGCTTATGTTCATGATGCCACGTCATGTGGCAAGCTGTAGCAACAGATGCATACAAACGTTGTAATCTAGCAATTAAATGAAAATAATACATCACTTTCAAAGCAATATTTTTCTTCTTCTTCCCTGGTATGCGGGTAACATTCTTATAACGAGGGTGAGTACAGATTTTGCATTCACTCAGTTCGCTATCTTTATGCCAAAATATCATGTAGTTGTTTACACAACAATCAATCTTCTCTACTGACAAACCTAAACCTCTAACCAATTTCTTAGTACTGTAAAAACTATCTGTCATTATGTTGTCAGCAGGAAGTAATTCTGACATCAATTGACGTATATCATCATAACATCTTTCAGAAAAATGATGTTCTGCTTTCATATTCAACAACCTTGCAGTAGCTGATAATTGCGAGTGACCTGAGGGAATGTCTTCCCACACTTCTCTTTCACTAGCCTTTAACATTTCATATAGGTGCTGATATTCAGGTGCAGGTGTTTCGTTTATATTGGAATAATCAACTGCGGCATTCATTGCATCGTGAACCATTGATTGCATTCCAATATCATAAGTTGATGAGTCATGTGTAGTAAAAGTTGTGCCAGATGATGATGAACCGAAAAGCCCAATTGGTTCATACAAATAAGGTTCTCCGTGACAGTACCAATTGTAGTAATTTGGCATAAAACCATTCCTACATATATGCATTTTTACTGTATCTTCATCACGAAAAGCTCTATTTTGACATTTTTTATGATTGCACGGACACTTTAATTCTGCACCATTCATACGTTCTGGATGACTTTTAGCAATGTTAACAAATTCTTCAATTTCAGCAATAAAATCATTTCTAATAAATCCATTTTCTAATCGATTGTGCATCCAAGCTTTGTTCATAGACATTTTCACCTAAAACTAATAAATTGATAATTAGAAATTATCTTAGATTAACGTACAAAAACAAAACAAACAATAGAACGATATTATGTTACAGATTAATATACGAACATAACATATATCTAAATTAAACAATGCTAAATAATATAAAATACAATAAACTAAATTATACCTGAAGATGTGAAGGTCTACCGGAGAAGAGCAGCAAATGCTATCTGTTTACAAAATTAAAATAATTTAGCACAAAAATTATCAAAAAATTAACAAGTAGAAACACAAGTGGCACAGGCCAGCACAACAGCATTCGACACACCTGTCAGCAAGTTGCTAGCACCATCCGGCATAGCTAGGGCTAGCGTTCAGCATAGCAGTGTCCGGTATATCAGCGTCCGACACAGTAGAGTCCGACACAGCGGCCAGGAGGCCGCTGGCGTCCGGCACAGCGGCCAGGAGGCCTCCGGCGTCCGGCACAGCGGCCAGGAGGCCGTCGGCGTCCAGCACAACGGCCAGGAGGCCGCCAGCGTCCGACACAGCGGCCAGGAGGCCGTCGATGTCTGGCACAGCGGCCAGGAGGCTGTTGCCGGCCGGCATAGCGGCCACCAGGGCGTTGGTGGCCGGCACAGTGGCCACCAGGGCGCTGGTGGCCGGCACAGCGGCCAGGACGTCGCTGGCGGTAGTTAACGGCCAGCGCCGGCCGGCACAAAGGCCAGTAGGGCGCTGGCGACCACAAAGAGAGGAAGAGAAAAACGAGGGGATCGGAGCTTACCGGCGAGATTGGGGAGGAGGAAGGAGCTTGCTGTCGCGCGCGCGCGCGGAAAGAAAGGAAAGGGCGGGTTAGGGTTTTTTAGTTGGCTTTACCGACGGAATCTAGATTCCGTCGGTAAAGCTATTATTTTAAAAAAAAAAATTACACCGACGGAAAGTATTTTCCGTCGGTGGAATTTATTTATTTAAAAAAAAAACATATTACCAACGGAATCTTAAATTCCATCGGTAATATCAGAACATTACCGACGGATTCTTTAATTCCGTCGGTAGTGTAAAACATTACCAACGGAAGATACTCTTCCATCGGTGGTTTTCAGACAAGTTCCGTCGGTAAATCTGTCGATAATCTTGGATATTTTTGTAGTGCTACTTGCACATGCAAAGGCATAAAATCTAAATGATCTGTTCATGATTAAATTACTAAACTTTAAGGGTGTGTTTTAATATAAATGAAATAAAATTCATTTTATTTAATGCTTCACTAATTTAGTTCCATCTAATTCTTTTAAGTAATATCATTTATTTGGTCTATTTTGCTTACTTAACGTGTCAAATTTACTTTATAATTTGTTACTACACAGTTCTAGATTAGTTACATTGGTGTGTACAACTTGATCACGACTAGTACAATTAATTTTCTTGACCGGCTTAATTCATTGAGCTCATTTGTTTTTTTAAACCTAATTAATCTATCTATTTGATTTATTTTATTTATCTTCATTTCAATTTCAATTTGATAAGTATTATATTAAACAAAAGCTTTTCATCTATTAAAACTTTTAAAATGGGTGAAACTAAATGAAAAATTCTTTTAAAAATAAAATATTGTACCTTAAATTATCCATCCAAATATTAAAATCTAAGTTATTAAGTAAAATAGGTATGGACAAATACTTAGATACTCAATAAATATCTAAATTAGAAAATGTGGGACTTTAATAAATATGTACTAATTAATAAAGAAAAACAAAAACAAAAAAGGACTTAAATTTAATTCGATAGTTAAATTAGTAAGAGTGGAACAATAGGATTAGTTTAAGAAATTAAAGACCAAATTAAATTTCAATTGCTAAAAAAGTAAGGAATAATGGGATGAATTTGGGAAAGAGATTTGGTTTAAGAAATTAACGACAGAGTTAAATTTTAGTATAAAAAAATATATATCGATACCCTACTAAAAATTTGGTATACCGAATTTTTGATATGGCATAAATTTAATATCGTTTTATGTTAAACTTTCGGTATCAGTACCGTATATAACGTATTGAAATCCTAAATCTCATATCAATTTCGATACCGACCGCACTATACCGTTGATATCGATATGTTCATGATATTTTGCTATGATACGCCGATATATAAAAATTTTTGATATTTTCTTTACTCCTACTAAGCACCCTGACACTATCTCAATTTTAGAGATATTTATCCTAGGTTTATCATTGTTTGATATTTTCTTTACCCCTACTAAGCACTCAGAGATGATTTTGAAAAATGGAAGACAACAAGGTGGAAAATGTTCCTTGCTCATGTTGGCCCTGATTTTCTTATCTCATTGGCCTACCTTGATCATGAAAATTGTAACATATTTCATTCTTTCTCATTATCTAAACTTTTTTGTATTTATTTTTGAAATATATAAATTAATTTGCTTTGTTTTGAGATAGTGGAGACCGATTTGCAAGCTGGAGTAAACCATAGATACGAGCTCTTGTGGGTAATACTAATCGGCCTTATTTTTCTATTTATTATCGAGTCAGTAAATCTAGGGGTGACTATAGGTATCATTAACACCTATAACTTTCCATTTTTTTTCACAAAATTAATGGATTAACATGATCAATTGAAGGGAAGTACCCGACTAAACTATGCAAAATAGAATACCCTACATTTGTGAAGCATTGACTCTGGTTGGTGGTAGAGCTAGCTATAATTGTTGCCGATATACCTTAAGATGTTGTGTTGGGATCTAAAGATTATGTACATTTATTCTAAATTTATTTATTTAAGTATTGTTTTGATGTGTAGTAATAGGAACATTCTTTGCTCTTAGTATCATATTCCAATTTGGGCAAGAGTGGCTAAGCACTAGGGTGTTAGTTAGAGCCCTAGAGCCAATCATTTGATGATTGTATGGACTCATTGTATCATATTCTTGTATATTAATAAAGGCATTTGGATTTTGGTTATTATACTTACTTGTATTGGTGCCAAATAAACTAAGTATAATAATGTCCTTGAGTAGATGATTCTCACCTATATCAATCGGTTAGTTGAACCGATAGTGAGATGATATAGGGAACACTACTCTTAATCATTCCTAGTCGAGTATTAACATTCAGGGACAATGTTAATGCAATAAGACTAGCATGTAGGTCAACTCGATGACTTGATCTCACAAGTCATGGATATAGAGATATCAAGTTGACACATGGGTATACATTAGAGAATGTATACTGAATGACCCGCCATGAGAAAGTATCATGGATCGTTATATGAGTGTCATATACTTTCTCATGTGGCTATTAGTATGACTACTAGTCCTTAGACCTGAAGTCACCATAGATCCCTACATAAGGAGTTATGTACTTTAGTTTCGTCAAACGTCACCCGTAACTGGGTGGACTATAAAGGCGATTACTGGGTATGTAACAAATTATGCGGAGGGATGTGAGTGATGTAGATGGGATCTATCCCTCCTATATGACGGGAGTGACATCGGTATTCTTGATAGAGTGAGACCACGAAGTGAATGGTCATGCCCAAATGAGTCAATATAGGATATTGAGCTCATTTGATTTAGTGTGTCTACTTGGAGTTCAAGATTTAGATTGATTAAAGGATGACACGATCTATGCCTCATATTGATCAATCTAGATGTCTAGGATAGAAGGACACTTGTCATATTTTGTGAGGAGTCACAATTAGTAGTCACAAGGTGATGTTGTATCTCGACATTCTTGTAACTTGGGTAGTAATGATGTGTTGCTAGATACCGCTCATTACTTATGCTCCTAAATGGGTTTAGGGCATTGCCAACGTTACAAGAACCTATATGGTCACACACTTAGGACAATTAGATGGAGATTAGGTTCATATGATGAACCAAGAGGATTAGATTCATTTGATGAATCAAATTGGATTAAGAGTAATCCTAATTGGGCTAACTTGAGTTCGACTCAAGTTGATTCATGTGTTCAATGAGTCTAATTTAGATTTTGACTCATTGAATCAATTTAATTAATGAATTAGATTCATTATATTAAGTTGGCTTGAATCAAATGGTTGGATTCGATCAACCATGGAAGAGATTTGGTCAAGTTTGACTTGACTTGAGAGGAAGATTAAAAGTCAAGTTTGACTTGACTTATGCCACCTCATTGGTGAGTTGGCATTGATGTGGACCAATGATGATGTACCACATCATCATGGTTGCCACCTCATGGGAGTTACTAGTGAGTGCCACCTCATGGAGGTTACATTCCCTCTTTGATGACAACTTAATGCATTAATGAGGGGGTTACATTTGGGAAAGGTGGCCGACCACTTTTGGTTTGAATGAAAATTCATTTTTTCATTCAAGGGTGTATCTTCTTCCTTCTTCCTCTCAAGCTCTCCCTCTCCTCTTCTTGCCGTGGCTGATCAAGGGTGCTAGCGCACCTTTGTTTAGTTTCTCTCCACCTAATTAGTTCGTGTGGATACTTCTAGAGGAGTGTCTATTTTGACACTCTCGAGATCCGGCACCGTTTGGACGAGCGGGAACACGAAGGGCTTCGCTACAAGGGTAAATTTCTAAACATGTAGATCTAAGTGTAGATTTAGATAATAAACTCGTACTCGTAAGTTTTTCATTCGGTTTTTCCTTGCACGGATCTACGGCTTTGGGTGATTCGGGGTTTCCGCGACGCGAAAAGCGGTTTTCGCGGCCCGAAAAACCCGACAGTGGTATCAGAGCCACGTGCAAGGCTTGTACGAGTTTAATTTTTGGTTTTATGAAAACTAAACCTTCTGTAATTTTCTGTAAAATTTAGTTTTTTATGTTTTTATGGGTAATTTTTCCGTAGAAGCGAAGCACAAGTATCTCGGCACTTGTAGGCTTCAGCTACCGGGAAGTTTTTCCTTAAACAGCTTTGTTTTGCCCCAAATCCGTTTGGGACAGTGGGCTTGGGTGCCATTAGATCGTAAAGGAGCAACTCACGATGGTTAGATCGTGGGTAGGGGTACTGCCCCTAACCCCGCAAGGGGATTTACTCCGCGATTGCACCCGAAATCGCTAAAAACGAACCTGTCGGGAAGATTTTTTCGAAACGGCAATGTCTCGACCCAAATCGTTTTGGGACAGCGAGTTTAGGCGCTGTTGGATCGCAAAGGAACCCTCGCGATGGTTAGATCGCGGGTAGGGGCACTGCCCCTGGCCCCGCAAGGGGATCCGTTCCGCGATTGCGCCCGAAACCGCTAAACGGGACCGCCGGGAAATTTTACTCGTAAAAATTGTAAAAAATTAATTTTAAAATTATAGAAAATTATGAAAATATATAATTTTGAATTATATATTAATTTTGTGATAGTCATGGCCCAAAAACCTAATATGATTGGATTGTGTTGTAATTCATAATACGGCCTGCGTGCCGTTATGTGTTTGCGCGTGTTGTATGTTTTTATTTTTCCGTGACCTGCGCGTCGTGCCTTTCTCTTATATTCTGGTTGTAAATTAGATTTAGACTCGAATGTAACTCGAGTTTCAAATTGTAATGTACAAATTGGAGCGGTGGAGGGTCCACACGAGACGGAGTTCCGAGGCGGGCACGAGCAACACAAGGTGGTCAAAGGGAGGAGCTTGGAGAAGCTGTTGACCCTAGGTTGACCATTCGATCTTCTCATTGGCTTGAGAAGATCGTAGTAGGGCCACGACTAAATCACAAATAGATTAATTAGTTAATTGCTTATGTATATGATGCATGTTTAATAAGTAATTAATTAATTAGTGCCTTACGATTAGATTAGATCTAAGTCGTGCACATAATGCACCCTTACGATTAGATTAGATCTAAGTCGTGTACAAGATGCATCCTTTTCGATTAGATTAGATCTCGATCGAACCAACTCTAAATGCCTAACCGTGCCGTGATACCTATCACTACCTCGATCACATGTATTGTTGAATCTGCCAAAGCAGATCAATACATATTATCTTGGTAGGGTACGGAGGGACAATCTTGGTCCCGCCTATCAACGCATGGATGAATACAAACTCAATTAGATTGAGTATTCCTAGTTGCTCGGTTAGATCGAGTCAACTATAGGCATTCCTCCAACGGTTGGAAAAGATAGGTCAAAATCACATCTATATTAACTCTCGGGCGTATTAGCCAAAGCTAACTCGAGTTTTAATATAAATGCGGATATTGATTTTATAAACAAGAGTTGCATAGAGATGTAATTGGTAATCGTTACCTACCGATCATACTAAGCCTTGGGCGTATTAGCCAAAGCTAACTCAAGGGTTAGTATGATGTGGATCTTGTCCCACAAGAATTATAGAATTCAGTGGGAGCATCATTTAATTAAAGGCCTAATTAAATGATTTTAAAAGAATATGATATTTATTTCTGCAAATTTTCTGTTGTAGATAACCATGACATCGAATACGAACTCTTTATGCCTGCGTTCTGTCCTTAAGAAGGACAAGCTCAACGGAGCAAATTTCTTGGACTGGTACAGGAACCTGAGAATAGTTCTTACTCAGGAATGTAAACTGTACGTTCTGGAGCAGCCCATTTCGGAGGCTCCTCCTGCCACTGCCACGTGAGCTGACCAGGATGCTTACAAGAAGCATCAAGATGACGCATTAGATGTGTCCTGTCTAATGTTCGCAACCATGAACTCTGAGCTTCAGAAGCAACATGAGTTGATGTGTGCTTACGATATGGTTGAACATTTTCGTCAACTATATCAAGGACAAGCAGGGCACTGGAAGAGGAACTTCACAGGATACCTGGAAGATCTTAACAAAAAGAGAAATAAGATTTCTACTTCAGGTATAAATGTTATAGAAGTCAACCTCTCTATTTCTTCGTCGTGGGTATTAGATACCGGATGTGCTTCGCACATTTGTACTAATGTACAAGCACTGAGAAATAGCAGAGCATTGACAAAGGGCGAGATAGGCAATGGAGCACGGGTTGCTGCTGTTGCTATAGGGACTTATTTTCTATCTCTGCCCTCTGGGCTTATACTAGAGTTAGACGATTGTTGTTATGTGCCTGCATTGACTAAGAACATTATATCAGTTTCTTGTTTGGACAAGAAAGGATTCTCGTTTATAATAAAGAACAAATGTTGTTCTGTCTATTTAAACGATATGTTCTATTGTAGTGCACCTCTGATGAACGGACTCTATATTCTAGACCTTGAGAGCTCTATCTATAACGTTAGTACCAAGAGGTTCAAATCGAACGATATGAACCACACCTATCTCTGGCACTGTCGCTTAGGTCATATAAATGACAAGCGCTTATCCCAGCTCCATAAGGATGGTTTGCTGGACTCATTTGATTTTGAATCATATGAGGTATGCGTGTAACGACCCACCTTCTGGGTACTGGCCGTAAGGCCGGTCGCTACAATTATGCTAAACTATACTGTGCGGAAAACTGGCTAATCTAAAATTTTGCTAAACTATTATCTTTAAAATCTGATCTTAATATTCTAGGTGTACCTAGGAGTTGTACACATGCTAGGGGAGGTGTTTACAACTGATAATAAACTTCGGATCGATCCACAGACTGATCTACTGATACTGGTACGGTAGGAACCTCCGGATCGTAACACCGATCGGTCAGCTAACCGATCCAGAAGCTGCATCGCTTCTGTATGCTGCTGGATCGGTCAGTGAGACCGATCAGTGGCTTACTGATCGGTCTGCTGACCGATTAGTGAGCCGCGATCCAGCTCCTGATCGATCCACGGATCGATCAGGGAACGAACAGAAAGTTTCTGTTCATAGAAACCAGATCCCTGATCGGTCTACCGACCGATCAGAGGCTTCCCTAGCTCCTGATCGATCCACAGATCGATCAGAATACCAACAGAAAGTTGCTGTTCGCAGAACCCAGGTCCCTGATCGGTCTGCTAACCGATCAGGGGTTTCTGATTTCGAGCTGAAACTCTGATTTCAGCAGATTTCGTGCCAAAATCAGTGAAACAGCTCTACAAATGCTAATAACTATTCTATCATGCATTGGGCAACATTCAAGACATAATATAATGCATGTTCACTAGTTCATACCATTAACCATACTAGAATGCGAAGCATAAGGGAAAAGAGAACAATGTTGGGGTTGTAAGGTTGCAAACATAGTCCCATATTGGAAACACATGGGAAAGATCATGGGTTTATAAGAGAAAAGATATCTCCATTGGCATGAGGCCTTTTGGGGAGAGCCCAAGAGCAAAACCATGAGGGTCTAGGCCCAAAGTGGACAATATCATGCTATTGTGGAGATATCTAAATTCTTTTCGATCCTACAATTGGTATCAGAGCCCTGACTGCCAGAAGGTTTAACCGTCGACTGTGCACAAGAGCTATGGTCTGATTGAACCATGTGGGTACAATATTGACCTCATACAAAGAAAGTGGGGGCTCTTATGTTCAGATCAAGAGGACCAGACACCAGGCAGGAAGTCCTAGTTGCGGCTAGGCAAGGAAGTCCTAGTAGGTCGGGTGGACCGAGGGGCAGGAAGACCTGGTGGGTGCACCAGGCAGGAAGTCCTAGTTGCGGCTAGGCAAGGAAGTCCTAGTAGGTCGGGTGGACCGAGGGGCAGGAAGACCTGGTGGGTCGAGGATCATACGTGGGGAGCCTATGGTCCTTTGTTTGAGGGGGGGAATTGTTGGGGTTGTAAGATTGCAAACATAGTCCCATATTGGAAACACATGGGAAAGATCATGGGTTTATAAGAGAAAAGATATCTCCATTGGCATGAGGCCTTTTGGGGAGAGCCCAAGAGCAAAACCATGAGGGTCTAGGCCCAAAGTGGACAATATCATGCTATTGTGGAGATATCTAAATTCTTTTCGATCCTACAAACAAGACTTTAATAACTAGACTTGTTTCAAGTTCTAATGCGTAGTAAAATAAAACTAGATCCCTAGGATCTTTATTCCAGTTCCTGCCACACACATCCTCAACTGCACTGACCTCCAGCCTCCACTGCTAGTCCATTTTCCTTTTACCTGTATCTGCAGTATAAGGAAAATAGTATCTGTAAGCTAAAAAGCTTAGTAAGAAACCATCTACCTCACTAAATCATGCATACGATGCAAATATGCTTTTAAATCATGCTGTTTGAAAAACATACTGAATATGCAAGCATGGCATGGCATGGTATCATACAAAGCATGGCATAACATAAGCTGAACATAAAATAAAACTGATCATAACATGTCTAGAACTGTATATGAAGCTATCATATTTAACAACTGAAATAAGCTGAGCTGGTACAAAAGTGAGCTAAGCTGAAGCTGAGCTAATACTGAATTCCATTATGTTTTAAAACTGATTTGGAAAACTATTATGTATAATAGATAAAAATACTAAACATGCTGCTGTAGGGCCCTGGCAACTGTACTTGCTGTGCGCGCATCCCTAACTAGACCCGGGATTGCAAGTTCCGAATCTAGTAGGGTTTACTAGGTTAGCTGAACCTAGGGACGACTATGGGAGTCCAACCCAGTGGATATCTAATCCAGTACAGTGCCGCTGCTGAAAGTAAAATACTGAAATACTAATTAGCTGAATCTAGGTTATCTGAACCTAGAACTAAGTTGTCTGAACCTAGAGGCGACTGTGGGAGCCCACCCATTGGACATCTAGTCCCATAAAGCTGAAATAAAACTGATATGCTGGTTTAAATGCTTCTATGCATCTAACTATGCTGTTAAAACTGTCTAATGTTGCGCTAAACATTTTATCGGACACCTAGTGTGCTCCAACTCTCCTCCCTAATAGGGGGACTACCTCTAGGCACCCGACAACGTCTAGAACCTCTATCTGAAGAGGGAAAACGCGCCCGGCCCATCCAGAGATACTCAACTAACCCCTAAATCTGCGAAGAGAATTAAATACACTCTAGATATCGATAAAAATCTACATATAACTAAATTATAAGCATGCAATCAAACGAGAGCTACTTATACTGCAGGTGAGGGGTTTCTTACCTTCTATTCGTAATTTCTTACGATTCAAATCGCTAGGTTTCCGGAGAAGACGATCCTTTCGACGATCTTCTTGCGTCTATGCGTTCCTCTCGCGGAGGGGAGCGTCCTCGTGTCGAAGTCGTCGCCGGAAGATGTCTTTGGGGGCCTAGCCTTGGTGCGCCGAGAGAAAGGGGAGGAAGAGAGGTTGGCGTCGGTGAGGGTTTGGAGAAAAAGTGGCATGAGGTTTTGTGAGGAGAGGGCTGCCGAACCAAATTAAAAACCAAACCCACACTTAAGTTTTTCCTATTTATATTAAGTGGATAACCCGATCCAACTCTAATATAAATATAATTGGTTCTCCTTTCTTTCAGCACGGCCTTGCTGGGTTCACCGGTTACTAAGGCTAACTAAAGGTTTAGCGGACCCGAGAGGTTCCGGGTTCGATTCCCGCTTAAGCCTTTTTATTCTTCTAATTATTTTTGCTACTTCCGCTACTCGGAAAATTCCGGAAAAATATCTAAAAATTCCAGAAAAATCATAGAATATTTATGAAAGTGTTTTGAGAATTTTCGGGCGTTACAATCCTCCATACCTTATAAAAAGTTCATCCTCAAACTTAGAACAATTCTAGGTACTTCTGTCTCATGCTGGCTTCTGTCTCCCAAGTTGTCTCTTCTGCTGTGTGACTGTGCCAAATGACTTTGACTAATGGTACTTCCTTGTTCCGTAATTTCTTAACTGCTCGGTCTATTATCTAAATAGGCCGACTATCATAGCTGAGGTCTTCACGGATCTGTACCGACTGGGGCTCAATCACCTGGGTGGCATCTGGGGTATGCTTCTTCAGCATAGAGACATGAAATACGTTGTGGACAGCTGACATTTCCTGGGGTAACTCTAGCTCATATGCTACCTTGCCCACTCTTCTGCTGATAAGGTATGGTCCCACATATCTGGGACTAAGTTTGCCCTTCTTCCCAAAACACACTACTCCCTTCATGGGAGCTACTCTGAGGAACACTGAATCCCCAACTGAAAACTCTAAGGGTCTGCGCCGTGTATCAGCATAGCTTTTCTGGCGGCTCTGAGCTGTCTCTATCCTCTGGCGGATCTGCTGTATAGCTGCTGTGGTATCTGCAACTAGATCTGTCTGAAGCTCTAGTTCTTTCTGTTCTCCTCTCTCATACGGCCACATCGGAGATCTACACCTCCGCCCATAGAGAGCCTCGTAAGGTGCCATGCCGATAGTGGCCTGATAGCTGTTGTTGAAACTCGCTAGACTCGGATATTTGCACCAACTTCCTTTGAAGTCTAGGGCACACGGAGCATATCTTCGAGTACCGATTTTACTCGCTTCGACCATCTGCCTGAGGATGGAAGGCTGTGCTGAACTTTAACTTAGTGCCCAACGCTGACTGTACACTCCCAGAAGTGATGTGAATCTATTGTCTCTGTTCGAAATGATGGTTCGTGGGACTCCATGTAGTCCGATCTCCTGGAGATACAACCGAGCTAGCTTCTCCATGGAGTAGGATATCTTGATAGCTAAGAAGTGGGCTGATTTAGTCAACCCGTCGACTATTACCCATATGGCGTCAAAACCATTCGTGGTTCGAGCCCCACTATGAAATCCATAGAGATATCCTCCCACTTCCATTCTGGAATCAGATAGGCAGAACTCCTCCTCGTCGCCGATGTTCGCCTTGACCCTCCGACTGTGAGGCGATGCTAACATATTCGGCAATGTCTCGCTTCATCCCGGGCCACCAAAATGTTTCTTCGGGTCTTGATACATTTTGGTGGAACTGGATGCATCGCATAGGGAGTCCTGTGAGCCTCATCTAAAATCTGTCTCCGTAGCTCCTCGATCCGGAACACAGTCTGTCACCAAAGTACAACACCCGCTATCGGACACTCTGAATTTCTGATTCTGATAGCCCTTGCTTGATTTTCTGAATTTCAAGGTCCCGATACTGAATATTACCAAGCAAGGTAGACTCTAAGGTCATAGTGGAGAGCTGTCCAACAATGAGTTCAAGACCGAAATCTACGATCTCCTTCTGTAGGGGCGGTGACATGGCTGTAAGAGATAATAAGGTAGCACTAGATTTTTTTGCTAAGTGCGTCGGCTACCTTATTGGCTTTCCCTGGATGGTAGAGAATGTCTACGTCATAGTCTTTGACCAGCTCAAGCCATCTGCGCTGTCGCATATTCAGATCCTTCTGAGTGAAGAAGTACTTCAGACTCTGATGATCTGTATACACTCTGCACTGAGCTCCATATAAGTAATGTCTCCAAATTTTGAGGGCGAACACTACTGCTGCAAGCTCAAGGTCATGGGTAGGGTAATTCTTCTCATAATCCTTGAGTTGTCTGGAGGCATAGGCGATCACCTTGCCGTTTTGCATCAGTACTGCTCCTAGTCCCAACTTAGAGGCATCACTGTAGAAGCTGCTGATGTCGTCTGTAGAGCCAAAATGGGAGCACCTGGTCAATCTCCTTTAGCTCATTCTCACATCCTCCGCCCACCGAAATTTCCTATTCTTTCGGTAAGAGTCACCGGGAGGCTATCTCGAGAAGTCCTCTACAAACTTTTTGTAATATCCTGCTAATCCCAAAAAGCTCCTGATCTCGCTGGCGTTCTTAGGTCTCTTCCAGTTACTTACTGCTTCTATCTTGCTGGGATCTACCATAATACCATCTTTTGAGATGATGTGACCCAGGAAGGACACCTGATCTAGCCAAAATTCACATTTCGTGAACTTGGGGTATAGCTGGTTCTGCTGAAGGGTCTGCAATACTAGTTTCAGGTGCTCTGAGTGTTCTTCCTGAGTTTCTGAGTAGATAAGAATGTCATCGATAAATACAATAACAAACTTATCCAAATACTCCCTGAATACTCTGTTCATGAGATCCATGAATGTAGCTGAAGCATTGGTCACGCCAAAGGGCATGACTACGAACTCATAGTGTCCGTATCTGGTTCTGAATGCTGTCTTGGGTATATCTCCTTCTTTAACCTTCACCTGATGATAACCTGATCTGAGATCTATCTTAGAGAACACTGCTGCTCCCTTCAGCTGGTCATCGATTCGGGAAGGGATACTGTTCTTGATCGTGACTTGGTTCGATGATCTGTAGTCATAGACGCATGCTTCCATCCTTCTTCTTCACGAACAATACAAGGCGCTCCCATGGCGAGTGACTCGGGAGTATGAAACCCTTGTCAAGCGGCTCCTATAGTTGCTCAGTTCTGCTTGAGCCATGCGATAAGGCGCTTTGGAGATAGGATACGGAAATGAGCTCTATCTCAAAGTCAATCTCCTCATGCGTGCTAAGCCGGTAACTCTTCGGGGAAGACCTGGTAGTCACATACGATTCAACCTCGCTGGTGGTGGTTCTTGTCCCGGCGTTGACTACGTGTGCTAGGAATCGTACATCCCGAATCTAGTAGTTTCATGTGAGGAACTTCTTGGCCTTTCTCTTTGGTTCCCACTGTATTCAAATTGCACTGCTGCTTCAGGTCTTACGGCACTCTATGGTAGCACCGTATCTGATTAGAAAGTCCATTCCAAAGATAACGTCATAATCGGTCATTTCTAGCACTATCAGATCACAAAAGAGCTCTCTGTCTGCTATAATGACCGGCATTGCTCTGAGCCAGTGCGTGGATGCCATGATCTCTCCTGAAGGTAGTGCCGTCAAAAACTGTCCACTGAGTACCTCTGAGGGTATTTCTAATTTTTCGGAGAACATCCTGGCTATATATGAATGGGTTGCCCCAGTATCAAATAGAACAGTAGCACTATACTGAAAAATGCTAATCTGACCTGTGACAACTGTCGAGGCATTGACTACGTCCTCTCTAGTGAGTGAGTAGATCCTCGCATTCGCCATAGCTGGAGGAGCTTCTAATCTGCCCTGGCTGATAAGTGGACCTTCTAGAGCGGCCTGCATCTGATATAACTGAGCTGGCTGACCTGCATACTAAATCTGCTGTGGCTGAGGAAGACCGGTCTTGTTCGGGCACTGCTTGACCATGTGCCCTTCTTGTCCACATTCAAAGCATCCTCGTGTGCCCTTGCGACAAACCCCTGGGTGGAATTTCCCACAAGTAGCACACTTTGGATAACTGGGTCTCTTGCTAGATGGTCCTCCTTTTGGGTCACTCCCTGACTTGCGCTTGCTGTTGGAGTTCCCTTTCCAGCTAGAACTGTGGCCTTGCTGTTTTTGAGTGTGAGAGTTTCCTTGGCCTTTGGACTTTGAGGAGACTTGCTTCACGCTTTGCTCGTAATGCTCGTAGTCAAGGCACCGCCACTAACTCCTCTCGTGGTTTGTCATGTATGCCACCGCCACGTTCATCGCTATCTCGGCCTCGAGATCTTGAGCATCAACCGATTCGCCTTCTCCGTCGACTAGCTCGGGCATGACGAGCCAACTGTTGAATTTCTTCACGGCTTCCTCAATCGATAGGTTGCCCTGACGAAACTCGGTGAACGTCGTAGTGGCGGTTTGAACCCGTATGTGAAAGAACTCCTCAAGAATTCTTTCTCGAAGTCGCCATGACATCCGATTCACTGGGCGCTTCGTTTCGATTCTTTCCCACCACATGCGGGCGTCTCCGTCAGCAGTAGGAGGCACACTTCACCTTCTCGTGTTCGGGCCAATCCATCGTTCTAGTGTTTTGAACCAGGCTTGTGCATCCCATGGTTCACTAGTGCCCGAGAAGTTCTCTGGCTTGACCCGCCACTGGATCGGATAGGCTTCCTTTCTTGGCTCATCTGCATAGGCTGGAGTGGTGGAACCTCTAAGACTACCGAGTCGTCAAATTCGATTCCGGGGTGGCTGTGTGCTGGTTAGCCTTTAAGGTGACTATTTCTTGTTGCTGTTCAGCTAGCTGCTGCCTCTGGAGGAGGCACTGAACTGCCTGCCTCTTGCTGGGGCTCAGTAGCTAGTGCCCTTCTAGCTGGGCGTCCTCGTGCCATTTCTAAAGACATAGAGAACATAACATAACTAATGTAATCACAGTTATATAACTACTGATATCATGTTTAAAACTATCACATACTAACAAGCAATAGACATGTAAACATGAACTGTAACTAGAAAGCAAGAACAATAAAGAGAGTAGAGGTATTCTTACTTGGAAGCTGCAGGTACAATGCTGATGTGTGTGTAGGAAGTATGGAACACGGCTCTGATACCACTCTGTAACGACCCACCTTCTAGGTACTGGCTGTAAGGCCGGTCGCTACAATTATGCTAAACTATACTGTGCGGAAAACTGGCTAATCTAAAATTTTGCTAAACTATTATCTTTAAAATCTGACCTTAATATTCTAGGTGTACCTAGGAGTTGTACACATGCTAGGGGAGGTGTTTACAACTGATAATAAACTTCGGATCGATCCACAGACCGATCTACTGATACTGGTATGGTAGGAACCTCCGGATCGTTCAACCGACCGATCCATAACTAGGCTGCAATTCTGTACGCTGTTGGATCGGTCTGCCGAGCAGCTGATCGGTCGCCAGTGATCGCGTGGGTGTCATCGATCGGTCCGCCGACCGATCCTGAGATTTGCCCCGATCGATCCACGGATCGATCGTGAACGAATGTAAAGTTTCGTCATAGAATCAGATCTCGACCGGTCCAGTCGGACAGAGCGTTCTCAGCCCCGATCGATCCACGGATCGATCGAATACCAACAAAGTTGCTGTCATAGAACCCCTAATCGGTTCACCGACCGATCGGGTTTCGATTCGAATAAACTCGATTTCAGCAGATTTCGTGCCAAAATCAGTGAAACAGCTCTACAAATGCTAATAACTATTCTATCATGCATTGAGCAACATTCAAGACATAATATAATGCATGTTCACTAGTTCATACCATTAACCATACTAGAATGCGAAGCATAAGGGAAAAGAGAACAAGACTTTAATAACTAGACTTGTTTCAAGTTCTAATGCGTAGTAAAATAAAACTAGATCCCTAGGATCTTTATTCCAGTTCCTGCCACACACATCCTCAACTGCACTGACCTCCAGCCTCCACTGCTAGTCCATTTTCCTTTTACCTGTATCTGCAGTATAAGGAAAATAGTATCTGTAAGCTAAAAAGCTTAGTAAGAAACCATCTACCTCACTAAATCATGCATACGATGCAAATATGCTTTTAAATCATGCTGTTTGAAAAACATACTGAATATTCAAGCATGGCATGGCATGGTATCATACAAAGCATGGCATAACATAAGCTGAACATAAAATAAAACTGATCATAACATGTCTAGAACTGTATATGAAGCTATCATATTTAACAACTGAAATAAGCTGAGCTGGTACAAAAGTGAGCTAAACTGAAGCTGAGCTAATACTGAATTCCATTATGTTTTAAAACTGATTTGGAAAACTATTATGTATAATAGATAAAAATACTAAACATGCTGTTGTAGGGTTTAGGCAACTGTACTTGCCCTGGCAACTGTACTTGCTGTGCGCGCATCCCTAACTAGACCCGGGATTGCAAGTTCCGAATCTAGTAGGGTTTACTAGGTTAGCTGAACCTAGGGACGACTATGGGAGTCCAACCCAGTGGATATCTAATCCAGTACAGTGCCGCTGCTGAAAGTAAAATACTGAAATACTAATTAGCTGAATCTAGGTTATCTGAACCTAGAACTAAGTTGTCTGAACCTAGAGGCGACTGTGGGAGCCCACCCATTGGACATCTAGTCTCATAAAGCTGAAATAAAACTGATATGCTGGTTTAAATGCTTCTATGCATCTAACTATGCTGTTAAAACTGTCTAATGTTGTGCTAAACATTTTATCGGACACCTAGTGTGCTCCAACTCTCCTCCCTAATAGGGGGACTACCTCTAGGCACCCGACAACGTCTAGAACCTCTATCTGAAGAGGGAAAACGCGCCCGGCCCATCCAGAGATACTCCCTAAATCTGCGAAGAGAATTAAATACACTCTAGATATCGATAAAAATCTACATATAACTAAATTATAAGCATGCAATCAAACGAGAGCTACTTATACTGCAGGTGAGGGGTTTCTTACCTTCTATTCGTAATTTCTTACGATTCAAATCGCTAGGTTTCCGGAGAAGACGATCCTTTCGACGATCTTCTTGCGTCTATGCGTTCCTCTCGCGGAGGGGAGCGCCCTCGTGTCGAAGTCGTCGCCGGAAGATGTCTTTGGGGGCCTAGCCTTGGTGCGCCGAGAGAAAGGGGAGGAAGAGAGGTTGGCGTCGGTGAGGGTTTGGAGAAAAAGTGGCGTGAGGTTTTGTGAGGAGAGGGCTGTCGAACCAAATTAAAAACCAAACCCACACTTAAGTTTTTCCTATTTATATTAAGTGGATAACCCGATCCAACTCTAATATAAATATAATTGGTTCTCCTTTCTTTCAGCACGGCCCTGCTGGGTTCACCGGTTACTAAGGCTAACTAAAGGTTTAGCGGACCTGAGAGGTTCCGGGTTCGATTCCCGCTTAAGCCTTTTTATTCTTCTAATTATTTTTACTACTTCCGCTACTCGAAAAATTTCAGAAAAATATCTAAAAATTCCAGAAAAATCATAGAATATTTATGAAAGTGTTTTGAGAATTTTCGGGCATTACAATGCAAGTCATGCCTACGAGGCAAGATGACCAAGACTCCCTTTAGTGGGTACAACGAGAGAGCAACTGATTTGTTAGGACTCATACATCGTGATGTATGTGACCCTTTCAATGTTGCTGCTAGAGGCGGTTATAGGTACTTCATCACATTTACTGATGATTTCAGTAGATACGGTTATGTGTACTTGATGACACATAAGTCCGAATCCTTTGAAAAGTTCAAAGAATTCAAGAATGAAGTACAGAACCAGCTTGGCAAGAGTATTAAAATACTTCGATCAGATCGAGGTGGTGAATACTTAAGCCATGAGTTTCGTGACTATTTAGCTGAGTGTGGGATTCTATCTCAACTCACTCCTCCTGGAACACCACAGTGGAATGGTGTATCCGAAAGGAGGAATCGTACCTTATTAGATATGGTACGATCTATGATGAGTCACACAGATCTTCCGACATATCTATGGGGATATGCTCTAGACACGGTAGCTTTCATTCTCAACCGAGTTCCATCCAAGGCCGTGATAAAGACACCATATAGGATATGGATTGGGAGAGATGCCCAGGTGTCTTTTATGAGGATTTGGGGCTGTGAGGCTTACGTTCGACGTCAAGTCTCAGACAAGTTAGGACCCAAATCCGACAAGTGCTACTTTATTGGATATCCCAAGGAAACTAAGAGATATTATTTCTACATTTCCAGTCAGCACAAGGTAGTTGTGGCAAAGACTGGGGTCTTTCTAGAAAGGGACTTTGTTTCTAGAAAGACTACTGGGTGCATGTTTGATCTTGAAGAAGTTCAAGATGCGAACAATAGCACTGATGCCTCGATGGAAATTGAACTGGAACCACAAAGTGTTGTGGATGATGTTGTTCCACAAGGAGTTAAGGAACTACAACCGGTTCAAGTAGACATACCTCTTCGCAGGTCTGATAGGGTACGTCGTCAGCCTGAGAGATACTCATTTCTCTTGTCTGACCATGATGACATTGTGCTCATAGAGGATGAGCCTACCACCTATTAGGAAGCTGTGATAAGACCAGATTCCGATAAATGGCTAGAAGCCATGAGATCCGAGATGGAATCCATGTACACCAACCAAGTATGGACTTTGGTTGATCCACCTGAAGCGGTAAAACCCATTGGGTGCAAGTGGGTCTTTAAGAGAAAGACTGACATGGATGGACTTATCTATAAGGGTCGCTTGGTAGCTAAAGGTTTCAAGCAGATTCATGGTATTGACTATGATGAGACATTTTCTCCAGTAGCGATGTTTAAGTCCATTCGGATCATGCTTGCTATTGCAGCTTACCATGATTACGAGATCTGGCAGATGGACGTCAAAACTACGTTTCTGAATGGAAACCTACTCGAGGATGTGTACATGACACAGCCTGAGGGTTTTGTCGATCCATAGCATACTAGTAGAGTATGCAAGCTGCATAGGTCCATTTATGGACTAAAGCAAGCTTCTCGGAGCTGGAATCTTCGATTTGATGATGCAATCAAATAGTTTGGTTTCATCAAGAATGAAGATGAGCCTTGTGTCTACAAGAAGGTTGTAGGGGATATAGTTGTCTTCCTCATATTGTATGTGGATGACATACTACTCATTGGGAAGGACATCCCTATGCTTCAGTCTGTCAAGACCTGGCTAGGGAGTTGCTTCTCAATGAAGGACTTAGGTGAGGCATCTCATATTCTAGGGATACAGATCTATAGAGATAGATCTAAGAGATTGCTTGGCCTAAGTCAGAGTACATACATTGACAAGGTACTCCTTCGGTTTGCCATGTAGAACTCCAAGAAGGGATTTCTGCCGATGTCACATGGCGTGAGTCTTTCGAAGACTCAAGGTCCCTCTTCTAGAGAGGAGAGAGACCGCATGGATCAGATCCCTTATGCCTCAGCCATAGGATCGATCATGTACGTCATGCTATGTACTCGACCTGATGTCTCGTATGCTTTGAGCATGACGAGCAGATACCAGTCAGATCCAGGTGAAAGTCACTGGATAGCGGTCAAGAATATTCTTAAGTACTTAAGAAGGACTAAAGAATATTTCTTGATATATGGAGGCAATGATGAGCTAGCTGTAAAGGATTACAGTAGCTCCATCCGACCGGGATGACTATAGATCGTAGTCGGGTTCGTATTTTGCATTAATGGTGGTCTGTTAGTGGAAGAGTTCGAGCGACATCTGATGGTGATTCTACAATGAGTATATTCTTTGCATCGGAGGCGCAAAGAAGGATTGGGTCCGCAAGTTCATCACTGAACTTGGGGTGGTTCCTAGCATCGCTGACCCAGTTGAGCTCTATTGTGACAACAATGGAGCTATAGCACAGGCGAAGGAACCTCACTCACACCAGCGGACCAAGCACATACTACGGCGCTTCCATCTCATTCGAGAGATTATCGATAGAGGAGATGTGAAGATTTGCAGAGTACCTACAGAGGCTAGCATCGCAGATCCCTTGACCAAGGCTTTGGCACAGAGAAAGCATGATGGTCACACTAGGTCATTAGGCCTTAGAGCCTATACTGATTGGCACTAGTGCTAGTGGGAGATTGTTAATTAGAGCCCTAGAGCCAATCATTTGATGATTGTATGGACTCATTGTATCATATTCTTGTATATTAATAAAGGCATTTGGATTTTGGTTATTATACTTACTTGTATTGGTGCCAAATAAACTAAGTATAATAATGTCCTTGAGTAGATGGTTCTCACCTATATCAATCGGTTAGTTGAACCGATAGTGAGATGATATAGGGAACACTACTCTTAATCATTCCTAGTCGAGTATTAACATTCAGGGATAATGTTAATGCAATAAGACTAGCATGTAGGTCAACTCGATGACTTGATCTCACAAGTCATGGATATAGAGATATCAAGTTGACACATGGGTATACATTAGAGAATGTATACTGAATGACCCGCCATGAGAAAGTATCATGGATCGTTATATGAGTATCATATACTTTCTCATGTGGCTATTAGTATGACTACTAGTCCTTAGACCTGAAGTCACCATAGATCCCTACATAAGGAGTTATGTACTTTAGTTTCGTCAAATGTCACCCGTAACTGGGTGGACTATAAAGGCGATTACTGGGTATGTAACAAATTATGCGGAGGGATGTGAGTGATGTAGATGGGATCTATCCCTCCTATATGACGGGAGTGACATCGGTATTCTTGATAGAGTGAGACCACGAAGTGCATGGCCATGCCCAAATGAGTCAATATAGGATATTGAGCTTATTTGATTTAGTGTGTCTACTTGTAGTTCAAGATTTAGATTGATTAGAGGATGACACGGTCTATGTCTCATATTGATCAATCTAGATGTCTAGGATAGAAGGACACTTGTCATATTTTGTGAGGAGTCACAATTAGTAGTCACAAGGTAATGTTGGATCTCGACATTCTTGTAACTTGGGTAGTAATGATGTGTTGCTAGATACCGCTCATTACTTATGCTCCTAAATGGGTTTAGGGCATTGCCAACGTTACAAGAACCTATAGGGTCACACACTTAGGACAATTAGATGGAGATTAGGTTCATATGATGAACCAAGAGGATTAGATTCATTTGATGAATCAAATTGGATTAAGAGTAATCCTAATTGGGCTAACTTGAGTTCGACTCAAGTTGATTCATGTGTTCAATGAGTCTAATTTAGATTTTGACTCATTGAATCAATTTAATTAAATGAATTAGATTCATTATATTAAGTTGGCTTGAATCAAATGGTTGGATTCGATCAACCATGAAAGAGATTTGGTCAAGTTTGACTTGACTTGAGAGGAAGATTAAAAGTCAAGTTTGACTTGACTTATGCCACCTCATTGGTGAGTTGGCATTGATGTGGACCAATGATGATGCACCACATCATCATGGGTGCCACCTCATGGGAGTTACTAGTGAGTGCCACCTCATGGAGGTTACATTCCCTCTTTGATGACAACTTAATGCATTAATGAGGGGGTTACATTTGGGAAAGGTGGCCGGCCACTTTTGGTTTGAATGAAAATTCATTTTTTCATTCAAGGGTGTATCTTCTTCCTTCTTCCTCTCAAGCTCTCCCTCTCCTCTTCTTGCCGTGGCTGATCAAGGGTGCTAGCACACCTTTGTTTAGTTTCTCTCCACCTAATTAGTTCGTGTGGATACTTCTAGAGGAGTGTCTATTTTGACACTCTCGAGATCCGGCACCGTTTGGACGAGCGGGAACGCGAAGGGCTTCGCTACAAGGGTAAATTTCTAAACATGTAGATCTAAGTGTAGATCTAGATAATAAACTCGTACTCGTAAGTTTTTCATTCGGTTTTTCCTTGCACGGATCTACGACTTTGGGTGATTCGGGGTTTCCGCGACGCGAAAAGCGGTTTTCACGGCCCGAAAAACCCAACATAGGGGTGGTATACTATATCAATTTTTTTTTATATGATACTGTATACTATGTCCAGGGCTTCTTGTTCACCATGGATCAAGTCCGAAGACTCTTCCAAAAACATGAATATTTCAGGTTGCCTAACAACCCTCCCACTACGACGAGACACTACTTGTAATTGTGCATCATTTGTGACACGTGTTGCAGTTACTTGTGACATCTCATCTTGTACCGTTGATACTAAAGTAGAAGTGTCCTCTCTTATTTCCTCAAAAACAATTTTACTCATGAGCTTGTGGTTCATTATATAGTTCTCTTCTAAAAATTGGGCATTGGTGCTAACAATGACCTTCTGACTATAAAACAAACCACCTTTCGTTCCTCTAAGATATCCTACGAACAAGCGAACTTCTGTACGTGATTCCAACTTATCAGCGTCTCCCCTCAGCACGTGTGCTGGACTACCCCAAATCCGAATATGTTTCAAACTAGGCTTATACAAATTTCACAATTCTGTAGGAGTAGAGAGTACTGACTTAGAAGGTACCAAGTTCAGAATGTACGCCGTCGTTTCCAGAGTATATCCCCAAAATGAATTTGGTAATTCTGAATAACTCATCATTGATCTAACCAATTCCATAAGAGTCATATTCCTTCTTTTCGGCACACCATTCTGTTGGGGTGTATCAGGTGCAGACAATTGGGATTGAATCCCGACCTCTGATAAGTAACTCCTAAACTCTCCTAATAGTTACTCTCCACCACGATCAGATCGTAGTGTCCATGACGTTTCTCCAAATCAGCCTTATACTCTTTGAACTTATCAAATCACTCAGACTTGCTGCGCATCAAGTAAATATACCCATATCTCGAATAGTCGTCTATAAAAGAGATAAAATATTCGAAACCACCTCTTGCCTGGATAGTTATAGACCCACACAAATCAGAATGAACCAATTCCAACACTTCATTAGCTCTATACCCCTTTGCCTTAAAAGGCCTCTTGGTCATTTTTGGTATAAGAAAAATATATACCGATATTATACCAAAAATTCGGTATTATGAAATTTCGGTATACTGAATTTTCGATATAGCATTAATTTATACTGTTTATAATAACTTTTAGTATCAATAGGGTATATACCATAATGAAATCCTAAATCCCATATTGATTCAGATATCGACCTTTCCAAATTTTTTAGTATAACATTAATATTGAAATGTCTGTATATGGTGGTATGATATGTGCAATATATCAAAATTTTTGATATTTTGTTTACCCTTATTGAGTTCCATAAGACCGCTTAGGTTACAAAGCTATTTGTTTCAGGTTCATCACTTTTTATTCCTTCTTCTTTTGTTTAGCTACTTGACTCAAAAAAATATTATGAAAAATAGGAGACACCAGTGTGGAAAAGGTTACTTGCTCATGTCAGCCTTAGTTTCCTTGTCTCATTGCCCTACCTTTATCTTGGAAACAGTAACATTTTTCTCATTTCTTAACTTTTTTGTATTTGTCTTTGAAATGTATAAATTGATTTGCTTTGTTTTGAGATAGTGGAGATTGATTTACAAGCTGGAGCAAACTACATATATGAGCTCTTATGGGTGACACTAATCGACCTAAATTTTGTCCTCATTATCTAGTCATTGTAAGTAAATCTGGGGGTGACTACAGGTATAATTAGCACTTATAAATTTTCTTTTTTTTTTTCACAAAATCTATGGATTAACATGATCAATAAATGAAGGGAAGCATCCGGTTGAACTATGCAAAGCAGAGTATCTGACATTTGTGAAGTATTGCCTTTGGCTGGTGGCAGAGCTAATGGTTATTGTTGCTGATATACCTAAAGGTGTTGTGATGGGATCTCAAGATTATGTGCATTTATTCTAAATTTATTTATTTATATATTATTTTGATGTGTAGTGATAGGAACATCCTTTTCCCATATTCTAGTTTGGGTAGGAGTACTTTTGACAAAGTTAAGTACTAGGGGTGGTATGATGTACCGATTTTTTAATATGATACCATATAATGTATTGAAAATTTTAACATAAAAAAATATATACCGATATCGTACCAAAAACTAGTATATTGAAATTTTAATATACAGAATTTTTGATATGTTGGTATAGTATGTGTTGTATATCAAAATTTTAGTTATTTTATTTACCTCTACTGAGCACTTTGATACCATGTGGATTATAGAGATATTTGTCGCAGATTTATCACTATTTGTTCCTTCTTCTTCTGTTTATCTACGTGACTCAGAGAAGACTGTGAAAAATTGTCGGTACCAGGGTGGAAAAGATTCCTTGCTTATGTTGGCCTTGATTTTCTTGTATCACTGGCCTACCTTGATCCTAGAAACTATAACATCTTTCTCATTCTCTAAACTTTTTTGTATTTGTCTTGAAATATATGAATTGATTTGCTTTGCTTTAAGATAGTGGAGATTGAATTACAAGCTAGAGCAAACCACAAATACGAGCTATTGTGGGTGATACTAATCGACCTGATTGTTATACTCATTATTTAATCATTGTCAGTAAATATAAGGGTGACTATAGGTTTAATCATCACTTATAATTTTTTTCACAAAATATATGGATTAACATGATCGATAAATGAACGGAATTACCCAGTTGAACTGTGCCAAGTAGAGTACCCTACATTTGTGAAGTATTACCTCTGGTTGGTGACAGAGCTAGCAGTGATCGCTACTCCTATAGGTGGTGTTGGGATCTCAAGATTATTATGTGCATTTATTATAAATTTATTTATTTATGTATTTTTTTTTATGTGTAGTGATAGAAAAAATCTTTGCTCTCAACATCAAATTTCAGTTTGGCTGAGAGTGCATTTGTTAGCTAAAGCCCTAGAGCCAATCATTTGATGATTGTATTTTGGACTTGTTGTATCATATTCTATATAAATGTATTTGGTTTTTTGGTTATTATACTTACTTGTATTGGTGCCAAATAAACTAAGTATAATAATGTCCTTGAGTAGAAGGTTCTTACCTATATCAATCGATTGGTTGAATCGATAGTGGGATGATATAGGGAACACTACTCTAAATCATTCCTAGTCGAGTATTAACATTCAGGGACAATGTTAATGTAATAAGACTAGCATGTAGGTCAGCTTGATGACTTGATCTCATAAGTCATGGATATAGAGATATCAAGCTGACACATGGGTATACATTGGAGAATGTATACTGAATGACCCGCCATGAGAAAGTATCATGGATCGTTATATGAGTGTCATATACTTTCTCATGTGGCTATTAGTATGACTATTAGTCCTTAGACCTGAAGTCACCATGGATCCCTACATAAGGAGTTATGTACTATGGTTTCGTCAAACGTCACCCGTAACTGGGTGGACTATAAAGGCGATTACTGGGTATATAACGAATTATGTGGAGGGATGTGAGTAATGTAGATGGGATCTATCCCTCCCATATGACGGGAGCGACATCGGTATTCTTGATAGAGTGAGACCACTAAGTGCATGACCATGCCCAAATGAGTCAACATTAGATGTTGAGCTCATTTGATCAAGTGAGTCTACTTGGAGTTCAAGATTTAGATTGATTAGAGGATAACACGGTCTATGCCTCATATTGATCAATCTAGATGTCTAGGATAGAAGGACAATGTCACATATTGTGAGGAGTCACAATTAGTAGTCACAAGGTGATGTCGGATCTCGACATTCTTGTAACTTGGGTAGTAATGATGTGTTGCTAGATACCGCTCATTACTTATGCTCCTAAATGGGTTTAGGGCATTGCCAACGTTACAAGAACCTATAGGGTCATACACTTAGGACAATTAGATGGAGATTAGGTTCATATGATGAACCAAGAGGATTAGATTCATTTGATGAATTAAATTGGATTAAGAGTAATCCTAATTGGGCTAACTTGAGTTCGACTCAAGTTGATTCATGTGTTCAATGAGTCTAATTTAGATTTTGACTCATTGAATCAATTTAATTAAATGAATTAGATTCATTATATTAAGTTGGCTTGAATCAAATGGTTGGATTCGATCAACCATGGAAGATATTTGGTCAAGTTTGACTTGACTTGAGAGGAAGATTAAAAGTCAAGTTTGACTTGACTTTATGCCACCTCATTGGTGAGTTGGCATTGAAGTGGACCAATGATGTTACTCCACATCATCATGGGTGCCACCTCATGGGAGTTACAAGCCAAAAATGTGGCCGACCACTTTTATTCATGAAAAGGAGTTTCATTTTTATGTGTAACTCTATCTTCTTCTTCCTTGGTTCTCTTCTCTCCCTCTCCTCCTCCACTACTGATCTCTAAGGTTGCTAGCACATCCTTAGAGATTTTTCTCCATCTCTTGCTTGTGTGGATACACATAGAGAAGTGTCTACTTTGACACTTTCGAGATCCGGCGAACCGAGGACGAGCGGGATTGCGAAGGGCTTCGCTACAAAGGTATAAAAGGTTTATCCTTATGTAGATCTACTGTAGATCAACGTTTAAACTCAAACTCGTATTTTTCGAATGTTTTTCTTCGCACGAGATCCAGTGGCTAGGGGGTTTCGGGGTTTTCGCGACGCGAAAAAGCGGTTTTCGCGGCCCGAAAAACCCAACAGCATTTGATAGGGCTAAGCACTAGGGGTTGTATAATGTATCAAAATTTTTTATATGATAACGTATTTTATATCAAAAGTTTTGATATAAGAAAAATATATACCGATACCATACCAAAAATTTAGTATACCGAAACTTCAAAATACCGAATATTTGATTTGGTATAAATTTCATATCATTTATACTCAACTTTCAATATTGATACAGTATATACCATACTGAAATCTTAAATCTCATATCGATTTAGTTACCAATTATATCAAAAGTTTTGGTATACCATTATATCGATATATCTAAATCAACCGTTATTGGCCCAGGTTTCTTTGTCTCATTAGTCTACCTTGATCTTAAAAATTGTAACATCTTTCTCATTCTTTAATTTTATTTATTTGTCTTTAAAATGTTTGAATTGATTTTCTTTGTTTTGAGATAGTGGAGCCTAATTTGCAAGCTGGAGCAAACCACATATACGAGTTTTTGTGAGTTGTACTAATCAGCCTGATGTTTGCACTTAATATATAGTCATTGTCAGCAGATGTGACTATATGTATAATTAGCACTTATAACTAAATTTCCTTTGTTTCACAAAATCTAGGGATTAAAATGATCAATAAATGAAGGGAAGCATCTGGTTGAACTATACAAAGCAGAATACCTTACATTTGTGAAGTATTATCTTAAGATAGTGATAGACCTAACGGTGATTGCTACTCATATACCTGAAAGTGTTGGGATATCAAGATTATGTACATTTATTATAAATTTATTTATTTATATATTATCTTTGTAGTGATAGGGTGTCCTTTATCTAAATATTATATTCTAGTTTGGGCAGGAGTTCTTTTGATAGGGCTGAGCACTAAGGGTGTATACCATATCATTTTTTTATATGATACCATATTGAAAATTTTGATATAAGAAAATATATACTGATACGGTATCAAAAATCTGGTATACCAAAACTTCAGTATATCGAAACTTTAGTATACGGAAACTTTAGTATACCAAAACTTAGATATATCAAAACTTCGATTTACCAAATTTTTGATATGGTATAAATTTCATACCGTTTATAATAATTTTTGGTATCAGTACTTTATATATCATACCGAAATCCTAAATCTCATTTCAATTTTGATACCGACCTTATCAAAATTTTTGGTATACCGTTAATATTGATATGTTCGGTATATGTTGGTATGATATGTGTGGTATATCAAATTTTTTTGATATTTTCTTTACCTCTATTGAGCATCCTGACACCTGGTCGATTACAAAGATATTTGTTAGAGGTTCATCACTATTTGTTCTTCTTCTGTTAGCTAATTGACTTCGAGAAAATTGTGAAAAATGACAAACACCAGGTGGGAAAGGTTTTTTTTTGCTCATGTTGGCTATTGTTTTCTTTTCTTATTGGCATACCTTGATCTTGGAAACTATAACACCTTTCTCGTTCTCTAAACTATTTTGTATTTATCTTTGAAATGTATGAATTGATTTGCTTTGTTTTGAGACAGTGGAGACTGATTTGCAAGTTGGCGCAAACCACATATACGAGTTATTGTGGGTGATACTAATTTTTGAACTCATTATTTAGTCATTGTTAGTAAATCTAAATGGTGAGTATAGGTACAATTAGCACTTATAACTTTCTATTTTTTTTTTCAGAAGATCTATAAATTAATATGATCAATAATGAAAGGAAATACCTAGCTCAACTATGCAAAGTAGAGCATCTTACTTGTGAAGTATTGTCTCAGGCTGGTGGTAATTGCTACTAATATATCTGAAGTTGTTGTATTGGGATCTCACGATTATTATGTGTGTTTATTCTAAATTTATTTATTTATGTATTATTTTGATGTGTAGTGAAATGAATAACCTTTGCTCTCAACATCATATTCTAGTTTGGGCATTTGATTGGGTTGAGCATTAGGGGTCGTATATCGTGCCAAAATTTTTTATACGATAACATATTCTATCCTAAAAATTTTGGTATAATAAAAATATACACTGATACCATGCTAAAAATCTGATATACCAAAACTTCAGTGTATTGAATTTTTGAATGGTATAAATTTATACCACTTATACTAAACTTTTGGCATCAGTATGGTATATACCGTATCAAAATCCTAAATCTCGTATCAATTCCAAATTCCAATACTGGTTGTACCAAAACTTTTGGTATATATGTTCGATATATGTTAGTATAGTTTGTGTTGTATATCAAAATTTTTGTTATTTTATTTACCTCTACTGAGTACTTTGACACCACGTGGATTACAAAGATATTTTTGTCGCAGATTTATCATTTTTTGTTTCTTCTTCTTCTTTTAGCTACTTGACTCAAAGAAGGTTGTGAAAAATGGTAGGCCCCAGGGTGAAAAAGGGTTCCTTACTTATGTTGGCATTAATTTCCTTGTCTCATTGGCCTACCTTGATCCTGGAAACTATAACATCTTTCTCATTCTCTCAACTTTTTTATATTTGTCTTTGAAATGTATGAATTAATTTGCTTTGTTTTAAGATAATGGAGACTGATTTGCAAGATAAAGTAAACCACAAATATGAGCTATTGTGGGTGATACTAATAGGCACTTATAACTTTTTTTCACAAAATCTATGGATTAATTGTAGGTGCAGCAGAGGCCGGCAAGAGGGGGGGTGAATTGTTGCAAACAAAAATTAACTATACCCTCCTCGGATTTCAACTCAGAAAAGCAATAGTAAAATTAAAACAAGCAAGGAAATAGAAATTAAGCAGTAGATAGGATTTAACCTGGTTACAACCAAGGAGGTTGTTAATCCAGGGCAGTAGAAAAAGCTCAGTAGAAAAATCTCCTTTGCCGAAGGCGGAGAAGCATTTTACACTTTGGAAGCTTAGAACTATTGCTAGGAAAGAGTACACAGTTGATTGCTTAAGTTGTTGTTTCTTTCCTAGCTCCAGGGGCCTTTATATATGTCCTGGAAATCTTATCCCGAGAGTCCAAGGTGCCTCCAACTGGGTTCAAGGCGCCTCCAGCTCGATCAGCGGATAAAACTTTATCCGCTGCACAAACGGTCAACTTTGACTGTTGAAGGCGCCTTGAACAAGCCTTGAAGGCGCCTTCAAGACTGTTGAAGGCGCCTTGAGCTGGATTTTCCAGCACAGCTCCTTTTTCCAGCTCCTTTGCGTGGGCTTCCGATGCTTCGTTCTTTTAGGTGATTCCGACCAACCGGAATAGGGCTCACCCGAACCCAATTCCCGACCTTCTCCTCGAGCAGACTTCCGTCCGACTTCTCGTCCCTCGAACGCCGCGCATGTTCTTCTGGCTCCACCAGAGTACTCTTCCGCAGCTCTCTCGTCCTTCGGACGCACCGAGCCCGTCGGCTCCCTTCTCGTGCCGTCCTTCTCGCTAGCTGCGTGTTCCGCTCGACTTCCTGCACTCCTAAGCTCCTGCCCACTCAGACACAGGGATCAAACGCAAAGCAGGACCTAACCAACTTGGTTGATCACATCAAAACTACCACGGGGTTCAACAATCTCCCCCTTTTTGATGTGCATCAACCCAAGTTCAAGTTAGGGTAAACATAGACATAAAAAGTAATTTTAACGGAAAATTACTAAACTAACATGTTAAGTACAAATATTGCAATAAGTAAAATTGCAACACATTTTAGTTAAAAAATTTAAATTTTCTAACTCCCCCTTAACTTGTACCTTTCTCTCCCCCTTTGATCACAGCAAAAATGGGGTTTTAACTAGAGGAAATATTTCAAAAAATTTCCTAAGTAAATGAATATTCAAATAGAACTTTCCAGAAAAAAAATTATTTCTAATCAAAATGAATTTTTCCAAAAAAAATTTTACAAGTAAAATGAATTTTTCTGAAAAAATATTTCTTAGGAAAAAAAATTTTCTAAGTAAAAAAAATTTTTCTAAGTAAAAAATTTGACAAGTTATGTAAAATTTCTCTAAGAAAAAATAATCTTCTAAAAAATTTAATTTTTAAGTAAAAAATTTCGCAAGTCAAAAGGTTATCACAAAAAAAAATTTCAAGTAAAAATTTTAAGTCAAATAAATTTTTGAATTTTTTAAAAAAAATTTCTAAGTAAACTCAATTTTTGAATGATCCCAAAAAAATTTCTAAGTCAAATGAAGTTTTTTAGAATTTTTCCAGGAAAAATTTCTAAATAAAATGAAAAAAAAATTTAAGTTAGAATTTTCAAGAAAAATTTCTAAGTAAAAGAAAATTTTTGTTTATTTAAAAAAAATGTTTGATAAACTTTCAAAGTATTATTTAATTCTAGTTTTTAATGCTTTTTCAGAAAGTTAATTAAACATTTTCTTTCAATATTTTAGTTTCCAGGTCGTGACGAGGCACTAGGCCTTCTTGGTTATTAGAGCAACAACCACTTCTTTAGACAAAGCTTCCATAAAGAATTTCAATGTTTAATTTTCTCACTGTAAGCTTTTAATTAAAAGAGAAATTTAAACTGAGATTTTGGAACCCAATAAAGGTTCCTTCCTACAGGGTTGGTCAAAAACTTAGGGGGTACATGATTTTTGGGCACTTTTCTAAGTTGACGCTGGTGTTTTCTAATGTACCAATTTAATTTTCCATAAGTTCTTAATTTTGATTTAGAAAATTTATTTAAGCATGCATCAGATTCAATTTTTCAATTTCTAATTTTAATTTACCATTTTCTGATTTTATACTATCGTACATCTCAAGTGGACATGCTTTTGCTAATTTCATTTTCAATTCTTTATTTTCTTTTTCTAATTCGAATAAGTCTTTAGAAAGCGATTTAATAAATCGAAAAGACTGAGATGGGGTTAGATTGCGTACCTTACCTGATCTGGTGACGCTCCCTTTTCACTGCTGCTTTCTTCTTCTGATGTTCCTCCCCTTCATCGATGCTCATCTCTGAGCTAGACGTTTCTTCTAGCTGATTGTTGGGCATCAGTGCTACTCCCGAGAATTCTTCGACTTCTGATTCAGAGGACGACGAATCATCCCACGTGGCCTTTAGATTGTGTTTGGTTCGAGCTGGATTCTTGCTCCTTTCCTTATCCTTCTGTTTGCTCCTCAATTTTGGGCAGTCCTCCTTGATGTGCCCTTCTTCGTTACAATTGTAGCAACGGACTATTCTTCTCTTTTGATGACGTTTACTTGACTGCGATCTAAATTTTTTAGATTTAAAAAAACTTATTAAAATGTTTTACCATTAATGCAGCTTCGTTTTCGTCGATCGTCGCTTCGAAGTCAGGATCGTCCTTTTCAGCTCGTAGGGCAATGTTGAGGTTCGACTTCTCTACTAGATTTTCTACAAGTCGAGATTCGTGAAGTTCGAAGGTTGAAAACAATTGTTCTAATGTACTTACCTCGAAGTCCTTAGAGATGTAGTAAGCATCTACTAAGGAGGCCCAATCAGAAGTTCTCGGAAAAGCGTTGAGCGCATATCGGATCGAGTCCTAGTTCGTTACTGCTTCTCCAAGGTTGTTGAGTTGAGTTATCAACTCTTTGATCCTCGCTTGGAGTTGCGCTACCTTCTCGCCTTGGTGAAGCTCCAAGAAATTTTCCCAGAGATCTTTCGCGGAGTCGTAGCTTCCGATCCAATATACCTCTTGAGGCGGCAGAACGCTGAGTAGGTGGAACTCAGCCTTTCCGTTGGCGATGAAATCTGCTTGCTCCTTTTTCGTCCAGGTGTTTTCCTCCTTATCTTTCGGAACTGCATAGCCATATTTCATTATTAAAAGAATGTCAAATTCAATTTTAAAAAATACCTCCATTTTCCGCTTCCAAGTGGCGAAGTCTCCGTCGAACTTCGGGGGGTGGATGTTCGCTCCGGCCATCATATTGATCGTAGTGCTTCAGTTGGCGGTTAGTCCTTCTGAGGCGATCAAGCTCTGATACCAATTGTAGGTGCAACGGAGGCCGACAAGAGGGGGGGGGGGTGAATTGCTGCAAACAAAAATTATCTATACCCTCCTCGGATTTCAACTCAGAAAAGCAATAGTAAAATTAAAACAAGCAAGGAAATAAAAATTAAGTAGTAGACAGGATTTAACCTGGTTACAACCAAGGAGGTTATTAATTCAGGGCAGTAGAAAAAGCTTAGTAGAAAAATCTCCTTTGCTGCAGGCGGAGAAGCCTTTTACACTTTGGAAGCTTAGAACTATTGCTAGGAAAGAGTACACAGTTGATTGCTTGAGTTGTTGTTTTTTTCCTAGCTCCAGGGGCCTTTATATAGGTCCTGGAAATCTTATCCCGAGAGTCCAAGGCGCCTCCAATTGGGTTCAAGGCGCCTCCAGCTCGGTCAGCGGATAAAACTTTATCCGCTGCGCAAACGGTCAACTTTGACTGTTGAAGGTACCTTGAATAAGCCTTGAAGGCGCCTTCAAGTTGAAGGCGCCTTCAAGACTGTTGAAGGAGCCTTGAGCTGGATTTTCCAGCACAGCTCCTTTTTCCAGCTCCTTTGCGTGGGCTTCCGATGCTCCGTTCTTTTGGGTGATTCTGGCCAACCAGAATAGGGCTCACCCGAACCCAATTCCCGGCCTTCTCCTCGAGCAGGCTTCCGTCCGGCTTCTCGTCCCTCGAACGCCGCGCACGTTCTTCTCGTTCCACTGGAGTACTCTTCCGCAGCTCTCTCGTCCTTCGGACGCACCTAGCCCGTCGGCTCCCTTCTCGTGTCGTCCTTCTCGCTAGCTGCGTCTTCCGCTCGACTTCCTGTGCTCATAAGCTCCTGCCCACTCAGACACAGGGATCAAACACAAAGCAGGACCTAACCAATTTGGTTGATTACATCAAAACTACCACGGGGTTCAACATTAACATGATAGATAAATGAAGGGAACAACCCGGTGAACTATACAAAGCAGAGTACCCTACATTTGTAAAGTATTACCTCAGGTTGGTGACAAAGTTAGCAGTGATCGCTACTCCTATAGCTATTGTGTTAGGATCTCAAGATTATTTTGTGCATTTATTCTAAATTTATTTATTTATGTATTGTTTTGATGTGTAGTGATAGAAACAATCTTTGCTCTCAACATCAAATTTCAATTTGGGTGAGAGTGCATTTGATAGGGCTAAGCACTAGGGGTTGTATAATGTATCAAATTTTTTTTACATGATATCGTATGTTATATCAAAAATTTTGATATAAGAAAAATATATACTGATATCATACCAAAAATTTGGTATATGGAAACTTCAAAATACCGAATATTTGATATGGTATAAATTTCATATCATTTATACTCAACTTTCAATATTGATACAGTATATACCGTACTGAAATCTTAAATCTCATATCGATTTGGATGCCAATTATATCAAAATTTTTGGTATATCATTATATCGATATATGTAAATCAACCGTTATTGAAGATGTATTTTTTGACAACCGTATCTACCGTACAGGGCAAAAAAAAAATAATCATGCAAACTTCTAAATATATCGTTATTTGTTTCATTGTATCGTAAATTGAATTTTATCTCAGAACCATTTTATATTGATTCTAACTAATTCTAGTGACGTAAGCTGATTTAAAACAATGTCTATCTAAAATAAATAAACTTGACAGCAATTTGATTTGACTTTGCCTCATTACTGATTACTCCCTCTCATTTTCTCACTGCAATTGTAATTTCCTGTAGATCAGAAAGTTTGAGCTATTGATCTCAGTTCTAGTGTTTTTGATGGTCTACTGTTACTTTAGGGAGGTGATCTACGTGAAGTCACCTACGGCAGAGGTGCTAAAGGGCAAGACTATAGGGAGACGTCATTTCCCTCCTGGGCGCGCTTGTCACACTGTAAGCAAACAGATTCAACCAAACACTTGCACCTCATAGTTCATAATCCTCACAACAAATATGTTTTTAGACACAACTTGTTTCTGCATTCAACATTAGTGCTCTCAAGGAAGACGCCACCTTCTGCCAAAGGAAATTTTCAGTTTGCGCATGAGTGCTTTTGACAAGGCTAAGCAATAAGTGGTATACGGTACCAAATTTTTTTATACAATATTATATAATGTACTGAAACTTTTGATATAAGAAAAATATATACCGATACCGTACTAAAAATTTGGTATACCGAAACTTCGATAAACCAAATTTTTGATATGGTATAAATTTCGTATCGTTTATACTCACCTTTCAGTATTGATACAATATATACCATACCAAAATCTTAAATCTTATATCGATACTGACCATACTAAATTTTTTGATATATCGTTAATATAGATATATATCTATATCAACCGTTATTGAAGATCTATTCTTTTTGACAATCGTATCCACTGTACAAGGCAAAAAAAAAAAAACAAAATCATGCAAACTTCTAAATATATCGCCATTTGTTTCATTGTATCGCAAGTTGAATTTTATCTCGGAATCATTTTATATTGATTTTGACTAATTCTGGTGATGTAAGCTGATTTAACACAATATAAAATAAATAAACTTGACATCAATTTGATTTGACTTTACCTCATTACTCATTACTTCTTGTCATTTTCTCATTGCAATTGTAATTTCCTGCAAATCAGAAAACTTTAGCTGTTGATCTCGGTCTTAGTATTTTTGATGACAGCCTCTTACTTTGAGAAGGTGAGTTACGATGATGAAGGGCATGTTTGTCCCAAGACTACAAGGTGACAGCACCACCAGAGACACAATTACCCTCCAAGGCACCCTTGTCATGCCACAAGCAAACAGACTTAACCAAACACTTGCACCTCACAATTCATAATGTCATTAATGTCTTGATACTCGGCACGTCCAAGCATGTCTTCCCCCATACCTTGGCAACTTGCACTAATGAGCAGTAGTCATCCGTGATTTACCTCCTCCATGTTGGCTTAGGGACAGGTTGGTGAGGCCGCAAGGGACGAGCGAATCGCCTTTTGCCACATTATCTTATTAATGTCACACTTGGTCATTTCCCTCCCGAGACTTTTATCTCATTGTTAATTTGGGATCCCTGCCGTATGTTTTAGCTACTTGACTTAGAGAAGACCGTGAAAAATGGAAGACACCAGGGTGGAAAAGGTTCCTTGCTTATGTTGGCCCTGATTTCCTTGGCCTGAAAAGGTTCCTTGCTCAAGTTGTGTATTGTTTTGATGTGTAGTGATAGAAACAACCTTTGTTCTATATCAAATTCCAGTTTGGACAAGAGTGTTTTTATTAAGGCTGAACAATAGGGATGGTATACCGTACCAAATTTTTTTTATACAATATTGTATACTATACCAAAAATTTTGATATAAAACATATATATATCGATATAAGACATATATATATCGATACCATACTAAAAATTCGGTATACCGAAACTTCGATATATCGAATTTTCGATATGGTATAAATTTTATATCGTTTATACTCAACTTTCAGTATCGATACAGTATATGCTGTATCAAAATCTTAAATCTCATATCGATAATAACGATACTAAAGTTTTCAATATACTGTTAATATCGATATATCTATATCAACCGTTATTGACAATTGTATCCACTGTATAGGGCAGTAAAAAAAAGCATGCGAACTTCTAAATATATCACCATTTGTTTCATTGTATCTCAAGTTGAATTTTATCTCGGAACCATTTTATATTGATTTTGACTAATTCTGGTGACGTAAGATGATTTAAAACAATCTAAAATAAATAAACTTGACATCAACTTGATTTGACTTTGCCTCAGTACTCATTACTTCCTATCATTTTCTCATTGCAATTGTAATTCCTGTAGATCAGAAAACTTTAGCTGTTGATCTCAGTCTTAGTGTTTTTTATGATAATCTATTACTTTAGGGAGGTGAGTTACGGTGATGAAGGATCTGTTTATCCCAAGACTGCAAGGTGGCAGTGATAATGGGTATTTTTGTGTATTATTTTGGCTCTTATACTTAGCATTTTATACCTTCTCGCATACTTTATATTGTGTTTATATCATGATTTGCGAATAGGGATTCATTTTGGACTTAATTATAAATTTCCTGTAATTTATAGAATTTAATTTCATATTTTTATGTGATTTTGTAGGAAATTCAAAGAGCCGTGGATTAGGGTCGAGTCGGATCGAATTTGACTTGATTTGGAAGCCAAATGAGGAAGATCAAACTGAATTAATGTGGACCGTTGATCAAGATCCAGTGCGATCCTGCCCATCAGTCAGATCAAGTGATCCAGTCTTTCATCATGATTTAAAGTGATCTGGACCGTTGATCGAGATCAAGACATCCAAGGGTTCATCTAAGAAGTGGAGCTCCAATTCAGATTTGATCCAAAAACCTACTCTTCAAATCCAATCTTCAAACCCATTCTTCAAGCCCGATTATAAAAGCCCAATTTCATATTCTTATTAGATCCGGATCCGGAATTCACTCAAATCTTTCCTTACCAAACCCGAAACCCATTAAACCATTAAGAACCTTACCTCTTCACGGATGCACAGGGCCGAATCCCAACGGCCCAACCTCTCTGTTCGCGAATTGCAGGGGCGGCTAGGGCATCGACTTCTCCACAGCACCTCCTTCTTCTCCGTTCTTCTCTCCGGCCGGCGGCCTCTCTTCCTCTCTTTCTCGCCGCCGACCGGCCATCCACAGCCCACCATTCCTCCTTCTCAGATTCCAATCGGCGACGGCAGAAGCACACACGGCAGGGGGCAGCAACCTTCGGCAGCGATTCCGATCATCTTCACCTCACCGGAGGGGTTCTCCGGTGTGATCTCCACTGTCCGACTTTCTTCTGGCAGCTCCGCTTCTTGGGGTTCAGGCGGTGGAGCAAGGAGGAGCGGCGGCGGTTCATTCCGGCAGTTCAATTCGTTTCCAGCCAACTTCACCTTACTGGAGGGGTTCTCCGGCAAGATCCATTCACCGTCATCGTGTCGAAGCATGCAGCGCCCGACAGTAGGCTATTGTTCACCGGCTTTGGGGGTTCCGAGCCGGGTCTTCGTGTGACGGCGGAGATAGTCGTTGGTATTTGAGAATTGAAGTGTGGTTTGTGGTTGGATTAGTTTAGTTTTCTTAGTTTAATTCTGTTCATTGCTTAAGTTTGCTTGTGTTGAAGTTATTTCATTGAATGCTTGTATTGAATATGATTGTCTATGTTTGAATTGCACTTGCTATGTTTAATTAGTTTAACGCATACAATGTGTTCGATGAAATGCTTCAATCAATAGTTAGGTTTATTTTGATGCATTTTAGTTCGGTTAATTCTTGCTTTGTCGTGTTTGTTCAATTTCATTAGGTTCTAATTTTGATTGAATGCAATTATGATAGATTAGTTTAGGTTTTGTTTCATGCTTTAGGCTTCATTATATTCTTAGTTTCGTTAATGCTTTACTTCATGTTATGCCCATTGATAGATAATCTTGTATCGTAGTGTGACAATGCGATGTAGGAAAATCTTCAATGGTTAGCTAGGCTAGACATAGTTTTCTTTACTTGCATTGTTTTTCATTATTTAGATCAAATTTCATTTGATGTTTCGCTATTTCATTCCCTAGATTAATCGTGTTGATAATTAACCCATAGCGTAGAGTGACAATGCGTTGTGGATTAATTATTGACACCTAGTTAAATTTCATTCTAGCATTAGATTAGTTTCTTTCTTGTTCTGCTTTTCATTTCTTAGATTTAGAATTAAAATCCAAAACCCCATTTCCATATTGAAAATCTCAAAAATAGAAATAACATTCGATCCTAAGTTTACCATCCTATCGTTGCTTTCGTTGGCGAACGACCCGAGTCATTTCTATGCTACATTAGCGTAGGAGGGGTTTGGTATTTCATTGTTTGATGCCCAATTCGCGACAAAATTGGGCCTTAATCAGGCAGCACCAGCAGAGACACCATTACCCTCAAAGGCGCTCTTGGCATGCCACAATCAAACGGACTCAACCAAACACTTGCACCTCACAATTCATAATGTCATTAATATCTGAAACTCGGCACGCCCAAGCATGTCTTCCCCCATGCCTTGGTAACTTGCACTAATGGATAGTAGTCATCAGTGATTTACCTCATCCATATTGGCTTAGGGACGGATTGGTAGGGCCGCTAGAGGCGAGGGAATCGCCTTTTACCACATAATCTCATTAATTTCACACTTGGTGATTTCCCTCCTGAGACTTTTATCTCATTGTCAATTTGGGATCCCTATCGTTTGTTTTAACTACTTGACTTAGAGAAGACTGTGAAAATGGAAGACACAAGGGTGGAAAAGGTTCCTTGCTTATGTTGGCTCTGATTTCCTTAGCTTGAAAAGGTTCCTTGCTCAAGTTGTGTATTGTTTTGATGTGTAGTGATAGAAACAACCTTTGCTCTACATCAAATTCTAGTTTGGACAAGAGAGTTCTTATAAGGCTGAACAATAGGGATCATATACTATACCAATTTTTTTTATACGATATTGTATACTATACCAAAAATTTTAATATAAAACAAATATATTGTAACGACCCAATTTTCCCTATTTCAAGTTCTAAAAGTCCATAAAAATATTTGGAAATACCTTTAAAATATTCTAGAGATTTTTAGAAATTTATAGAGTATTTTTACGTAATTTTTGGAGTTCGTTTGGTATTTTTTCCAAGAGAAAGAAGTTTTAAAAAAAAAAAGAGAAGAAATATGTTGAAGCCAGGTTTTGAACCCACAACTTCGACCCGAGCCGAACCTTAGCCGAAACCAGCCCAACCAGCTGAGCTACAAGATATTTGTTAACCTTATATGGAGCGAAATATATATATGCAGTAGCTGGAACGTTTGAAATAAATTGGAGAAAAAGAGGCGCGGCTGAGAATCGAAGCACAGACCTGTGGCTTCGAGCAAAACCCAACAGACCAACTGCGCTAGCGGTCAGTGTTAATCAAATATGTAGCGACAAATATATAAGCTATAGTTAGTAATAGGAAACCTAGTTTTAAAAAGACCTAAATTTTCTTCCCGAGCCCAAAACTTCTCTTCTCACGCGACGGCGTCGCTGGTTTCGGGCGGAACCGCAGCAACTTTGGAGCTTCTCTCCGGCGGCCGGCGAAGGCTTCTTCCGGCGAATCTTGCGGATCCGAGCTCTCCTCGTCAAGGAGAACACCCGGAAAGGAAGGGATCGCCGAGATTTTCACCTTCTCCGAACCCTAGAAGCTTTAGAATCCTCTTTTCCGGTTGTAAGTTCAAAACAGCGAGGTGAGTTGCTACTCACCTGCAGTAGGATAGCTCCGCGACATTGATCTTCTTTTCCTTTTAATTTCGGAATTTGGTATCACTCCTTATCATCCACAGCATGCTTCTATGTTTTGGATTGAGTTTGAGCCGAATTTATGCTTGCTAGGGATTTAATTCTTTTTGTGTTTCGGATCATGTTGCCCAGAATCTGTATGTTAGAGGGTTAAGGGTAGATTTAAGATTCTTTTTCCTTCTTCCTTGCATATTTACACTGTAACATGCTTAAGGGTCTTGTTGTTGCCGTGTGTTTCCAAGAGAAGAATAGGAAAAAGGATTAAGTAAGTGGAGTGTTTTGCTCTTATTGGTTTCTTTCGTGGCACTAAACAGGGAAGTGGATTATGATTCCGGGCTGTTTTGAAGTAGACTTGAAGAATTCTGTTGCTTTAGGTTGTGAACATGTTTGCAAAGACTTTAGTTACAACAGTACTTTCTGTTTGGTTTGTGCCGGGGAACATAACAAGAAGAACAAGCATGTTTTGGATCCATATTAGCTATAGACCTTTTATTGAATTGTTAGAGCATGAAATGCTGTAGATTTATAGCTCTTGTTGGATTTTCTCCTTGTTGCGATAAAAGAACAGCTTTGAAATTAAGCATATCAATCTTAGACTTCTTTGTTACCTTAATTAGTATCTCAGTCTTAGCATACTAGTTTTATTTGCATTTCTGCAAGCATGAACATCTCTGTTTAGAGCTTAGAACAGTTTCTCTTTTATCGCATATTCGTAAGCAAGAACAATTTCCTTTAGGGCCTAGAACAACCTTTCTTTATTTGCATTTCTGTTTGTGTAGCAATAGATGTACATGAACAGATTTTCTATTTTTAAGTTGCATTCTTTTGCCCTATTTTACAGCATGTTTAGGAAGCTTAAAGTTGCTTTCTTTTGTACTATTTTATAGCATGATTAGTAAGTTCAAATTTGTTTTCCTTTGCTTTATTTTATAACATGCTTAGAGAGTTTAGATCTGTTTTCCTTATGTTATTTTTATATAACATGCTTGGTTGGTTGTAATTCTACACTTGATAGATATATCTATAGGATTTTAATAAGCTTTAATCAAGGAGTATGAGAAGTATAAGTAAAGAAAAGAAAGTAAAGGCCAAGGCCTTAGGTAAATCCCAAGGTCAAGACTTTAGGGATTTTGGCACATAGGATGCTATTAAAATGCCAAGGCATTTAAAGAAGAAGTATTTAAGATAAAAAGTATTTTACTTTTAAGAAGAGGCTAGTACCCGACTTCCAAGGTTGTCGTTAAACAAATCCAGGTGTCCAATTCCAAGGTCTTGGCCCTGGTAGACCAAGGTCTGCTCTTTTAGGATTGGCGGCTCGCTACCCCAACCTATTAGGGAACGCGCATAAGATGGTACTATGCCTGGGCCCAAGAGAAGTTGATTATTATTTTCAAGTATTAAAGTATAAATTTTAAACAAGTGAAGTAAAAGAATAAGATTAGAGTAAAAGAAGTAAGTTTCACTTTGTTTTAAAGATCAGCAAGTTTAGTTTTCTTTTATGCTAGCAGCTTTTACATGTTTAGTTTCTTACATGTTATTTATTTGCTAGTTGATGAGCATGTTTTGCTTTATATGTTGGCATTCCAGTTAGTTTGCTTTCTTTATTAGTTTATAAGCATGAGTAGTTATACATGTTATCTTTTCTGTTAGTTGATTTCTTTGCTATTTATGAGCATGAGTAGCTTTACATATTAGCATTCAGTTTTAGCATGTTTTTATTTGTATACATGCATATCGAGTTTTTGTGAGTTAGATAGCGCTCACTAAGCTTTATGCTTATAGACTGCACTTTCTCCTACTGCAGATAAAGAAAAAGGAAAGCTAATATGAAGGAAGGCGACAAGGAGATGCAAGAGGGGTGTGTGATGTCTGCACTATGGAAGTTCTAGGGATCCTTGCGAATAAGATGAATTATGATTTGTTCTTTGAGTTAATTAAGTTTTTATGTGTTAAGGAAATTTGATAACTGTTTATAAGGACACTTGATACTATGTTTGCTATTCAGTTGTGGTTGTGGATTAGTTTTCCTTTATTGTTGCTGAGTTAGATTTATTATACTGCGTGGTTGTTAGTTATGTGTTCCAGCCGCTTGTGGCTGAGTATATATACTGCATGTATTGTTGAATATGGTCACCGGTACAGGGGAGACTCTGTCGAAATTTTTCGATAGAGTTTCCATGTGGTTTTTAATCACACCGGTTAAGTAGAGTTAGTAGTTAAGTAACGGTCATCTTTAGAGAATAGTAGTAGTAAGAAGGGTGGTCGTTACATATATATTGATACTATACCAAACATTCAGTATACCGAAACTTCGATATATCAAATTTTCGATATTGTATAAATTTCATATCATTTATACTCAACTTTCAGTATTGATAAAGTATATGTCATATAAAAATCTTAAATCTCATATCGATACTGATCATACTAAAATTTTCAATATACCGTTAATATCGATATATCTATATCAACCATTATTGAATATGTATGTTTTTGACAATTGTATCGGCTGTATAGAGCAGAAAAAAATAAAAGCATGTGAACTTCTAAATATATCACCATTTGTTTCATTGTATAACAAGTTGAATTTTATCTCGAAACTATTTTCTTTTGATTTTGAGTAATTCTAGTGGCGTAAGCTGAATAAATATAAACTAAAATAAATAAACTTGACAACAATTTGATTTGACTTTAACTCATTACTGATTACTCCTCTCATTTTCTTAATGCAATTGTAACTTCCTGCATATCAGAAAGTTTGAGCTGTTGATCTCAGTCCTAGTATTTTTGATGACTGCCTGTTACCTTGGAGAGGTGAGCTACGGTGATAAATGACCTGTTTGTCCCAAGACTACAGGGCGACAGTGCCACTGGAGACACCATTACCCTCCAAGGCGCCTTTGTCATGTCGCAATCAAACAGACTCAACCAAATACTTGCACCTCACAGTTCATAATCTCATAAATGTCTTTCTTCATGCCTTAGCATTTGTACTAATGACTAGTAGTCATTCGTAATTTACCTTCTCCATATTAACCTGAAAACGGATCAGTGAGGTGTCATGTAATCTCATTAATGTCACATTTAGCCATTTCCCTCCTGTGACTTTTATCTTATTGTCAACTTCTAGTGTTTATTCATCATATCTCAACAAATTAAATGCTTCGAACACAACCTGCATGACTACCCCGCAATGTTTTGAATCTTTTGGTACCATGATGCATATTGTGCCCGTTTAGGCAAGGAAAATTTAGCAGGTAATTTCTGCCTGGGAAAATTGCAATTTGTTCTTGGATGTTCAAGATTTTCATCACTTCTGAGAATCTAATAAATTCGTTTCACCTTGCCCTCTGTAGTCAGATAATAAAGTGTGACTCTTAATTTAGGCCTTAACTCTACTTGCAATTTGGGATCCCTTGCCGTTTGGGCTTTTCTGATCTACAATTTCTTAATGCGCGCAATTCCTTCGATTGCGCTTATATTATGATTATAAAATTAGTGAATGAGGTTAATATTATTAATTCAGGGATTTAATTGTGAACCTCCAACTCCGTATGAGGAGCTGCAGCTTGAGGTCGTCGATGGTGCGCTGCAGGCTGTTGATGTACTCCCACCGCTGCTGCTCCACGAGGCTCATCGATCCCCATTATCATCTCTGGCTTCAGCCACTGGCACTTGCCAATGTCGACGACCATGCAGCAGCACCCACACAACGAAGCACCTCCATCGCCATCCGCCGCTGCAACTCCTGGCTGCTCAGAATTAGCGACGCCAGGTTCGGAATAACCGTCTGCTTCACCACCACTATCATCTGTCGTTGCTTCTTCTCAGCTTACTCAGCCCCTGTTTCCTCTTGAGTTTGCTCTATCGTGTGGGTACATCTCCAATTCTAGAGATTCCTCGTTGACATTAAACATCTGGGGATGTAGCTCAGATGGTAGAGCGCTCGCTTAGCATGCGAGAGGTACGGGGATCGATACCCCGCATCTCCATTTATTTTATTAATTTTTTTATTTTTTTATATATGACAATAATACTTTTATTATTAGAAAGATCCATCACCACTCCAGATGACTTTGCCATCTAAATAAGCCTCTCAAGTCTCAAGCCTTATCATTCGATCCAAATCTCATTGACCCGGAATCTCTCATACTTGGGCTTGAATTAAAAGCCCATATTACTCCACTTCCTATTAGATTTGAATCAAGAAAACCATTTATACTACATTTTTATTATTTTAAATTTTATAAATCCTAATCAGAGAAACTGAATTTAGATTAAATGTACAAAAATATATATTTTCTATAAATAATTTATGTCTCCAAACACGAATATATATATATATATATATATATATATATATATATTGTATTTATATATTTTGGCTGCCCAAAACCAACGTATAAAGCACTTTTGTTTCTTTATTCCAATTGTCTTTGCAAGTGAGAATCCCAAACCCAAAGATATTGTTAATTTATTTACCATTAATTGAGAAATGTATGAAATTTAGTGGTTAGACATTTAGAGTGATGTAGTGATGAAAAGGAGTCCCACCAAAGAGGATAAAAGGAGGAAAAGGCTGCTTGAACGGGTCTCGAGAAGATTCTTTTGTACAGATTTTCTTCAACTAATATGAATCATCTGGCTCTGTTTTTTATTAACTGAGCATGCTCAGGTCACAGAAGTTCTTCGAGCATGTTTTGTTCAAGTCACGAAATTCAATGCAGACCCATCATTTGTTGTCCGACTTGAAAACTAACACCACATTGGCTAGCCATTTCGGAAATTGCACTTTGAGTATGTTGCCAGTGTCCAGTAGCTTTTCCATCTCCGATCAGATGATCTAGTTTTGCTCGGAGCTAAAATCGCTTTTCTTCTACTTTACTAGCCTTGCTTTCGGTCGGAGGTACAGTTCATGCTGTGCTATGACCGCGCGAGTTACCCAGGAGCTCGTGAGTCGCCATGCGAACACATCATGATTTCGCCTTAGACAGGCAACTAGCTTTGTCTTCTTCTCCACACCCAGGTCGGTTGCGATGAAGGTAGTGGTTGTTAGGACCGGTGCGGTCGGCAAGAGGGGGTGAATTGCCTGTACAATAATAACGAAAAAAAAACCTTTCTCCATTTTTTGAAATAATAAGAAACTTGTATAAAAAGAATTGATAAACTAAAAAGAAAGAGGTTACCGATTTTTTACTTGGTTACAACCGGAAAGGTTGTTAATCAAGACTCTGAAGTACTACTCAAATTCTCCTTTCGTCGTAGGCGGAGAAGCCTCTTACAAGCATTAGAAGCACACAAAGTCGTAGAACACTTAAAGAAACTCATACACCATGTAACGACCACCCTTCTTACTACTACTACTCCCTAAGGATGACCGTTACTTAACTACTAACTCTACTTAACCGGTATGATTAAATATCACATGGAAACCCTACCGAAAAATTTCGGCAGAGTCTCCCCTGTACCGGTGACCAAATCTATAATACAAACATAATATACGCAGCCACAGACGGCTGGAACATATTTTCCACAACCACGCAGTAATAAAAATCACAATAAAAACAAAGAAACTACTCGAGCAATAGCAATGACTACCGCACTCCACAAATAATAAAAGAGACAAGCTAGACATGCGGAAATAAACTCAACTACAATCCCAAATTTAATATAACATTAACAGAGAACTAAAAGAAAGTCTTGACAATTTTGCCAGCTACTTCTGGATCTCTCCACAGTCCAATCACCACACACCTTCATCACCACCACCATCCTGTCGTCTCCCTTCATATCTTAGCTTTTCCTTTATCTGCGGTAGGAGGAAAAAAAACAAAAGATCTATAAGCGAAAACGCTTAGTAAGTACTAATCTATCTCACAAAAACATCGAAGTGCATAAAAAGAATGCAACAATACTAAAACTGAAATGCTAAAAGCAAAGCTGCATGTACCCATGATATACAGAAATAAAACTGAATACTAAACATGCTCACTAACTGACAGAAAAGTAATGAAACAACTACTGTAAGCTTAGAATTAAAGAACTAAACTTTTATTGATTCTAAACATAAAACTTGTTTCATTTTCTTATATCTTTATACCAGAAATTAATCTTTTAATTTCTCTTTTACCTTCTTCTTCTTTTCTTCTTTTCTTTTCTTTTCTTTTCTTTTCTTGACTTTTCTTTTCTTTTCTTTGGGCCCAGGCTTAGTACTATCTTTGTTTTGCGCGCTCTCTAATAGTGACTGGGGTAGCGAGCTTCCAGCCCTATGAGGATAAAGACCTCAGTCTTACCAGGGCCAAGACCTCGGAATTGGGCACCTGGATTTGTTTAACGACAACCTCGGAAGTCGGGTACTAGCCTCTTACTTTAATTTACTAGTTATCTCTTTTTAACTAGACCTTGGTCTTTTTCTTTTCACTCAGTTTTCTCATAATCCTTAATTAGAGTTTATTGGATTCCTTTAGATATACCTAACAAGTGTAGGATTATAATTATCTAAGCATGCTATATAAAAACAATACAAGGGAAACAAATCTAAACTCTCTCTAAGCATGTTATCAAACAAGGTAAAAGAAAGGTAAAATCTGAACTTCTAACATGTTGTAAATAAAGGAAAAGAAAGTACATCTGAACTTACTAATCATGCTATAAAATAGAGCAAAAGAAAGCTAATTCAAACTTGCTAATCATGCTATAAAATAGAGCAAAAGAGAGCTAATTCAAACTTTCTAAACATGCTGTAAAATAGAGCAAAAGAAAGCTAACTTGGACTTTCTAAACATGCTGTAAAATAGAGCAAAAGAAAGCTAACTTGGACTTACTAAACATGCTGTAAAATCAAATTTAACTACTAGGCATGCAATGGAATCAAGTTAAGCATACTATGAAGATCAAGCTGTGAAAGTAAAACACATTCAACTACTGCTCATGCTTAAATCTATAGCAAAGAAATAGGACATGAAGTCCGATCATGCATGTTCAATAGCAAAAGGGAAAAACTAAACAATACTACTCAAGTTTTACTAATAGAAAAATTAGCAATCTGCTCATTGGAATAAAACTCTACTGCTGTGAAAAGAAGTTTTCATGCCCGGTTGCTGGAAATAAACAAGTTCAGGGCTGCATATCAAAAGAATACCACTCCTACTTAGTAAACCAGCAAGAAGAAGAGTCTAAAGCTGATCTGAAATCTAGGGGCTGTTCTTGTTTGGATCTTAGCAAGAAATCTGCAGCCGAAATGCTAAACTAAGCCACGAAAGTATCTAACTAATTCATGCTCATTGCTTGGCAACAAAACTAAATTCTAAGGATACATATACATAATCCGGAACTGGCATCTCCACAAAGCATGGAAGAATTGAAGAATTCAACCTACCTAGCACTACATGGCACATAACATCTTATGTTCATTGTGACAGCAAGGAGAGAAAATTGAGCAACAATACCAACTATGGCAATTCAACACAACAGGAACAAAACTTAAGAAATCTCCTCCTTCTATTTCCCCAACCCTTCTCCTTACGGCAGTATCATCAAACAAAAACCCCAATCCTTTCTCAAAGAGCTCACGGCAGCAACCATGAAGTGGCAACCTGTACGGTATGATCCGAAAACAGGGAAGCAAGGGAACAAATCGAAACCTAAATTTGCATGGCAAAATACCTTAGCAAGCACCCTGTGCAACTCAAACCAACCTTAGCAATTCGGCTAGATAAACAGAGCATAGAATAAAAGCCCTAGCTTATAAATCCACTCGGCACAGCAAAATCCGCAACAAAGGGAAACGGAAACCCTAAATTCGGAGCAAGGAAGAAAATCGAAGCTCGGAGCAACTCCTACCGCAGGTGAGTAGTACTTACCTAGCGTTCTTGGACTTACAACCGAAGAGGAGAGGCGGCTAGGGTTCCGGGTGGAGCTTGAAACTTGGCGCTTCTTCTATGTCCGCGGGCTCTCTTCGACGGGAGGAACTCGGATCTGCAAGGGTTCGCCGGAAGAAGCCTTCGCCGGCCGCCAGGGAAAGGAAAACCTAGCTCCCATTGCCTTTCGCCCGAGCCCGCCGTCGCACACGCAGAAGCAGAGGAGAAGAAGAGGTTTCGGTTCGGGGAAAAGAAAACTTAAGCTTCTTTTAAATCTAGGGTTTTCCCATATAACTATACTTTAAATCTTTTTCTCTCCATACTTAGTTAACAAAGTGCTCGCAGCTCGGTTGGTTTGCTGTGTCCGGTTGGGTTTGGTTCGGCCGGAGGTCACGGGTTCGAGCCTTACCTTCAACGGTTTTTGTCAAAATTTCTTTTTGTAAGCATACTAAACGACCTCCAAAAATTGCGTAAAAATATTCTAAAAATCTCTAGAATATTTTAAAGGCATTTCCAAATATTTTTATGGACATTTGGAACTCGAAATAGGGAAAATTGGGTCGTTACACACCAGTTGTTCTAGACTACAGGGATCAGGGCTATATTTATAACTTTGTTCGGGGCACCTGGAAGGGTTCTAGGCGTCTTGTGGGGGATAAAATTTTATCTCCATCGCGACGGCTTGCACCACGTAGAGTTTGGCTAAGATTTCAACTCTGGGTACTCGAAGGGGTTTCGGGCGCCTAGAACCAAAAAGTCAGCCTCTGTTGACTTTTTGGTCTGGGTCTTCTGGTTCGGTTCCGCTCATTTGGATGATCTCGGCCATCCGGAATATGTCTCACTCGAACCCAACTTTCGGCCTTCGAGCAATCTATCGCTCCAGCTTCTCGTCCCTCAGAAAATGTCACACGCCTCCTTCTCATCTGCTCGCGTACTCTTCCGTAGTACCTCGTCCCTCAGACGCACCGAGCCCATTGGCTCTCTTCCGTGCCGTCCTTCTTGCTAGCTGCGTCTTTCGCTCGACTTCCTGTGCTTCTAAGTTTCTATACACTTAGACATAGGGATTAAATACCAACAGGATCTAACTTAACTTGGTTGATTAAATCAAAACTACCTTGGGGTACTAACAATCTCCCCTTTTTTGATGTGAGCAAACCCAAGTTAAGTTAGGGTAAACCTCAAAAATAACAGTTCTAATTTTTGAAAAAAAAAAAATTGTGCAACAATTTTTTTTTACAATTAAAAATATGAAAGGTTAAGGACTAATTACCTTCCCCCTAGACTTAATTTTCACTACTCTCCCTTTTGATCACATTAAAAATCGGGTACTTTTAAAAATGACTTTGGAAAAGGTAAATATAGAGTCTAATGAAAAAAAATGAAAGGTTAAGCTTCAAAAACTCTGGTTTTATTATCAAGTTTGAAAAAGAACTTTAAATGTTAAGAAGATTTAACAAGGGTAAAAATTTGAATTTTAGGAAAAAAAATCATACAAAATAAACTTACATTTTGATAACTAATTCATAGAAAATTTTCTAACAGAAATTTTGATAAACAATTTAAATCATTAGTTAAATGTTTCACAGTAAGTTAATTAAACATTCAATTAAGTAATTGACTTCCAAGCTATGGTGAGACACTATGCTTTCTTAGTTATTAGAGCATCAATCACTTCTAGACAAAATCTCTTAAAGAATTTAAATATTTAATTTTCTTTCTGAAAGCCTTTGGTCTAACAGGTCATGCATCAAAAGATAATTTAAATTTAAACATGATTTTGGAACCCAAAACAGATTACTTCCTACAAGATTTATCAAAAAACTTTTTAGGAACATACTTTTGTGATATTTTTTCTAATTTGACCCTTATGATATTTAAGATACCAATTTTGGTTTCTATAAATTTTTCAAGTATTTTGATTATCATATGCAAAGTTTCTTGATTTTTCAATTTAGTCTTTTAATTTTTTTATTTTTATCTTTTAATTTATCATACATTTCTAGGGGCATGTTTTTGCTATGATGGTTCTTAATTCCAAAACTTTCTTTTTCAAATTATATTTTTCATTTTTAGTTTACAGAGGGATCTCATCATTGATTTAATACATGAATATAACTGGTTAGGGGTAGTAAACATACCTTACTTACTAGATCTATTCTGAAGTTTGTTTCTTTCTCCTTGCTGCTACTTTCTTCTGAGGAGCCTCCCCCTTCATCTATGCTCTTCTCCTGATGGTTTGCCATCAGTGCAAGTCCAGCGTACTCTTCCAGGTCTGACTCTGATGACGACTCATCCCATGTTGCTTTCAGGGTTTGGTGCTTTGTTGTGGTTGGTCCCTTTTTATTTTCCTTCTTCAGCTTTGGCAAGTCATCCTTAATGCGCCCCTCTTTATTGCAGTTATAGCATCTTACCTTTCTTGATATTCTCTTCTTTGCTTGCACTTGATTAAAGTTATTAGTTTAAAAAAATTTCTTGAATTTCCTTACCATGTATATTGTTTCATCGTCGTCGAAGGAGTTGTCAGCGTCTGATTCATCCTTCTTGGCTTTTAGAGCAATGTTATTTGATTTCTCTATTTCTTGAGAATCTATACAGCAAGACTTGTGAAGTTCAAAAGTTGAAAATAAGCTTTCAAGAGTACATACCTCAAGGTCCTTAGAGATGTAGTAAGCATCTACTAAGGCTGACCATTCTTGAGTTCTCGGAAAGGAGTTAAGTGCGTGCCTTAAGGAGTTACGATTTGTTACCTTTTCTCCGAGCTTGTTAAGCTGGGTGATCATGTCTTTGATTCTTACATGGAGTTAGGCTACCTTCTCTCCCTTGTTCATCTAGAGGTTCGTCAGTTGGCTTCGGAGGATGTCCCGCTTAGGTCGACATAGGCATGATCGTAGGGGACCGACCGACAGTGATTCCAATCAGCCTCGGAAATCACACGCCTAGTAGTTAGAAATCCACGCTATCAGGTGCAGTAAAAAAAGAGCAGAGGGACCAAAGATCAGCTTTGGTCCACAAGATCTAGAGGGAGTAGAAGTCCCTCATGACGACGCCTTGAATATCTGAGAGTTAATTACTAACTATAATATTCACCGAAATTTTGTAGGTACAAGTAGCTCGATGAACATTATATTCAAGAAGGTATTTGATCAACTATAAATGGATCGAAGCGAGCTACAACCCATGACCACCCCCTTATATGTTGTTCATTGGCAATGAAGTATTGTTGATCGGTCAGCCTCGGCTAGCCATATCAGTTGGGGAAGAGCCGCTAAAGAGGATGAGAACGACGAACTTCATTATGGTGGTATTTAACCCTTGTGTCTAAATATACAGGAACTTAGAAGCACAGGAAGTCAAGTGAAAGACACAGCTAGCAAGAAGGACAACACGGAAGAGAGCCGACGGGCTCAGTGCGTCTGAGGGACGAGGTGCTACGGAAGAGTACGCAAGCAGACGAGAAGGAGGCGTGCGACATTTTCTAAGGGACGAGAAGCTGGAGCGAAAGATTGCTCGAATGTCGAAAATTGGATTTGGGTGAGTTCTATTCCGGATGGCCGAGGTCATCCAAATGAGCAGAACCGAACCAGAAGACCCGGACCAAAAAGTCAACAGAGGCTGACTTTTTGGTTCCGGGCGCCCGGAACCCCTCCGAGTACTCGAAGTTGAAAACTTAGCCAAACTCTGCGTGGCGCGAGCCGTTGCAATGGAGATAAAATTTTATCCCCCACAAGGCACCTAGAACCCTTCCAGGTGCCCCGAACAGAGCTATAAATATAGCCCTGATCCCAGTAGTCTAGAACAACTGGTATATGAGTTTCTTTAAGTGTTCTACGACTTTGTGTGCCTCCAATGTTTGTAAGAGGCTTCTCCGCATACGACGAAAGGAGAATTTGAGTAGTGCTTCAAAGTCTTGATTAACAACCTTCCCAGTTGTAACCAAGTAAAAAAATCGGTAGCCTCTTTCTTTTTAGTTTATCAATTCTTTTTATACAAGTTTCTTATTATTTCAAAAAATGGAGAAAGGCTTTTTTTTTCGTTATTATTGTACAGGCAATTCACCCCCTCTTGCCGACCGCACCGGTCCTAACAGCCACTACCTTCATCGCAGCCGACCTGGGTGTGGAGAAGAAGGCGAAGCTAGTTGCTTGTCTAAGGCAAAACCATGATGTGTTCGCATGGCGACTCACGAGCTCCTGGGTATCTCGCTGATCATAGCACAACATGAACTGTACGTCCGACCGAAAGCAAGGCTAGTAAAGCAGAAGAAAAGCGATTTTAGCTTCGAGCAAAACTAGATCATCTGATCGGAGATGGAAAAGCTACTGGACACTGGCAACATACTCAAAGTGCAATTTCCGAGATGGCTAGCCAATGTGGTGTTAGTTTTCAAGTCGAACAACAAATGATGGGTCTGCATTGAATTTCGTGACTTGAACAAAGCATGCTCGAAGAACTTCTGTGACATGTGCATGCTCGGTTAATAAAAAAGAGAGCCAGATGATTCATATTAGTTGAAGAAAATCTATACAAAAGAGCCTTCTCGAGACCCGTTCGAGCAACCTTTTCCTCCTTTTATCCTCTTTGGTGGGACTCCTTTTCATCACTACATCACTCTAAATGTCTAACCACTAAATTTCATACATTTCTCAATTAATGGTAAATAAATTAACAATATCTTTGGGTTTGGGATTCTCACTTGCAAAGACAATTGGAATAAAGAAACAAAAGTGCTTTATACGTTGGTTTTGGGCAGCCAAAATATATAAATACAATATATATATATATATATATATATATATATATATATATATATATATATATATATATATATATATATTCGTGTTTGGAGACATAAATTATTTATAGAAAATATATATTTTTGTACATTTAATCTAAATTCAGTTTCTCTGATTAGGATTTATAAAATTTAAAATAATAAAAATGTAGTATAAATGGTTTTCTTGATTCAAATCTAATAGGAAGTGGAGTAATATGGGCTTTTAATTCAAGCCCAAGTATGAGAGATTCCGGGTCAATGAGATTTGGATCGAATGATAAGGCTTGAGACTTGAGAGGCTTATTTAGATGGCAAAGTCATCTGGAGTGGTGATGGATCTTTCTAATAATAAAAGTATTATTGTCATATATAAAAAAATAAAAAAATTAATAAAATAAATGGAGATGCGGGGTATCGATCCCCGTACCTCTCGCATGCTAAGCGAGCGCTCTACCATCTGAGCTACATCCCCAGATGTTTAATGTCAACGAGGAATCTCTAGAATTGGAGATGTACCCACCCGATAGAGCAAACTCAAGAGGAAACAGGGGCTGAGTAAGCTGAGAAGAAGCAACGACAGATGATAGTGGTGGTGAAGCAGACGGTTATTCCGAACCTGGCGTCGCTAATTCTGAGCAGCCAGGAGTTGCAGCGGCGGATGGCGATGGAGGTGCTTCGTTGTGTGGGTGCTGCTGCATGGTCGTCGACATTGGCAGGTGCCAGTGGCTGAAGCCAGGGATGATAATGGGGATCGATGAGCCTCGTGGAGCAGCAGCGGTGGGAGTACATCAACAGCCTGCAGCGCACCGTCGACGACCTCAAGCTGCAGCTCCTCATACAGAGTTGGAGGTTCACAATTAAATCCCTGAATTAATAATATTAACCTCATTCACTAATTTTATAATCATAATATAAGCGCAATCGAAGGAATTGCGCGCATTAAGAAATTGTAGATCAGAAAAGCCCAAACGGCAAGGGATCCCAAATTGCAAGTAGAGTTAAGGCCTAAATTAAGAGTCACACTTTATTATCTGACTACAGAGGGCAAGGTGAAACGAATTTATTAGATTCTCAGAAGTGATGAAAATCTTGAACATCCAAGAACAAATTGCAATTTTCCCAGGCAGAAATTACCTGCTAAATTTTCCTTGCCTAAACGGGCACAATATGCATCATGGTACCAAAAGATTCAAAACATTGCGGGGTAGTCATGCAGGTTGTGTTCGAAGCATTTAATTTGTTGAGATATGTTGAATAAACACTAGAAGTTGACAATAAGATAAAAGTCACAGGAGGGAAATGGCCAAATGTGACATTAATGAGATTACATGACACCCCACTGATCCGTTTTCAGGTTAATATGGAGAAGGTAAATTACGAATGACTACTAGTCATTAGTACAAATGCTAAGGCATGAAGAAAGACATTTATGAGATTATGAACTGTGAGGTGCAAGTATTTGGTTGAGTCTGTTTGATTGCGACATGACAAAGGCGCCTTAGAGGGTAATGGTGTCTCCAGTGGCACTGTCGCCCTGCAGTCTTGGGACAAATAGGTCATTTATCACCGTAGCTCACCTCTCCAAGGTAACAGGCAGTCATCAAAAATACTAGGACTGAGATCAACAGCTCAAACTTTCTGATATGCAGGAAGTTACAATTGCATTAAGAAAATGAGAGGAGTAATCAGTAATGAGTTAAAGTCAAATCAAATTGTTGTCAAGTTTATTTATTTTAGTTTATATTTATTCAGCTTATGCCACTAGAATTACTCAAAATCAAAAGAAAATAGTTTCGAGATAAAATTCAACTTGTTATACAATGAAACAAATGGTGATATATTTAGAAGTTCACATGCTTTTATTTTTTTCTGCTCTATACAGCCGATACAATTGTCAAAAACATACATCTTCAATAATGGGTATATTAAAAATTTTAGTATGGTCAGTATCGATATGAGATTTAAGATTTTGATACGACATATACTATATCGATACTAAAAGTTGAGTATAAACGATATGAAATTTATACCATATCAAAAATTAGATATATCGAATTTTCGGTATACCGAGTTTTTTTGTATAGTATCAATATATATTTTTTATATATCAAAATTTTCGATATAGTATACAATATCGTATAAAAAAAAATTGTACAGTATATGATCCCTAGTGTTCAGCCTTGATAAAAACACTCTTGTCCAAACTGGAATTTGATGTAGAGCAAAGGCTGTTTCTATCACTACATATTAAAACAATACACAACTTGAGCAAGGAACCTTTTCAAGCCAAGGAAATCAGGGCCAACATAAGCAAGGAACATTTTTCACCCTGGTGTCTGCCATTTTTCACAGTCTTCATTAAGTTAAGTAGCTAAAACAAAGGGCAAGGATCCCAAATTAACAATGAGATAAAAGTCTCAGGAGGAAAATGACCAAGTGTGACATTAATAATATTATGTGGCAAAAGGTGATTCGTCCGCCCCTAGCGGCCTCACCAACCTGTCCCTAAGCCAACATGAAGGAGGTAAATCACGGATGACTACTGTCCATTAATACAAGTTGCCAAGGCATTGGGGAATACATGCTTGGACGTGTCGAGTATCGAGACATTAATGACATTATGAATTGTGAGGTGCAAGTGTTTGGTTGAGTTTGTTTGATTGTGGCATGAAAAGAGCGCCTTGGATGGTAATTGTGTCTCTAGTGGTGCTATCACCCTTTAGTCTTGTGACAAACAGACCCTTCATCACCGTAACTCACCTTTTCAACGTAACAGGCTATCATAAAAAACACTAAGACTGAGATCAACAGTTAAAGTTTTTCGATCTGTAGGAAATTACAATTGCAATGAGAAAATGACAGGAAGTAATGAGTAATGAGGCAAAGTCAAATTAAATTGATATAAGTTTATTTTTTTTAGATTGTTTTAAATTAGCTTACGTCACTAGAATTAGTCAAAATCAATATAAAATGATTCCGAGATAAAATTCAACTTGCGATACAATGAAACAAATGACGATATATTTAGAAGTCATGCTTTTGTTTTTTTGTGCCCTGTACAGTGGATACGATTGTCAATAACGGTTGATATAGATATATCGATATTAACAGTATATTGAAAATTTTAGTATGGTCAGTATCGATATGAGTTTTAAGATTTTGATACGACATATACTGTATCGATACTAAAAGTTGAGTTTAAATGATATAAAATTTATACCATATCGAAAATTCGTTATATCGAAGTTTCGGTACACAGAATTTTTGGTATGGTATTGATATATATTTGTTTTAATTATATCAAAATTTCTGGTATAGTATACAATATCATATAAAAAAATTAGTACGGTATACCATCCCTATTGTTCTAACCTTGATAAAAACACTCTTGTCCAAACAGGAATTTGATGTAGAGCAAAGGTTATTTCTATCACTACAAATCAAAACAATATACAAGTTGAGCAAGGAATTTTTTCGAGCCAAGGAAATCAGGGCCAACATAAGCAAGGAACCTTTTTCACCCTGGTGTCTACATTTTTTCACAGCCTTCTCTACGTCAAGTAGCTAAAACAACGACAGGGATCCCAAATTAACAATGAGATAAAAGTTTCAGGAGGGGAATGACCAAGTGTGACATTAATGAGATTATGTGGCAAAAGACGATTCGCTCACCCCTAGCGGCCCCACCAACCCGTCCCTAAGCCAAGATGGAAGAGATAAATCACGAATGACTAATAGCCATAGTGTAAGTTGCCAAGGTATGGAGGATGACATGCTTGGACATGCCGAGTTTCGAGACATTAATGACATTATGAATTGTGAGGTGCAAGTGTTTGGTTGAGTCCATTTGATTGTGGCATGACAAGGGTGCCTTGGATGGTAATGGTGTCTCTAGTGGTGCTGTCACCCTGTAGTTTTGGGACAAACAGACCCTTCATCACCGAAACTCACCTCCCTAATGTAACAGGCTGTCATCAAAAACACTAAGACTGAGATTAACAGCTAAAGTTTCCTGATATGCAGGAAATTACAATTGCAATGAGAAAATGACAGGATGTAATGAGTAATAAGGCAAAGTCAAATCAAATTGATGTCAAGTTTATTTATTTTAAATTAGCTTATATCACTAGAATTTGTCAAAATCAATATAAAAGGGTTCTGAGATAAAATTCAACTTGCGATACAATGAAACAAATGGCGATATATTTACATATTTGCATGCTTTTGTTTTTTTTTTCTGCCCTTTACAGTGGATATGATTGTAAAAAAAAATAGATCTTTAACAATATATCAAAAATTTTAGTATGGTCAGTATTGATATGAGATTTAAGATTTCGGTATGGTATAATACTGTATCAATATTGAAAGTTGAGTATAAACGATATGAAATTTATAACATATCAAAAATTTGGTATATCGAAGTTTCGGTATACCAAATTTTTAGTACAACATCGGTATATATTTTTCTTATATCAAAATTTTCGGTACAGTATACAATATTATATAAAAAAAATTTATACGGTATACCACTTATTGTTTAGCCCTGTCAAAAACACTCATGGCCAAACTAAAATTTTCCTTTGGCGGAAGGTGACGTCTTCCTTGAGAGCACTAGTGTTGAATGCAGAAACAAGTTGTGTCTAAAAACAGATTTGTTGTGAGGATTATGAACTGTGAGGTGCAAGTGTTTGGTTGATTCTGTTTGCTTACGGCGTGACAAGTGCGCCCAGAAGGGAAACGACGTCTCCCTGAAGTCTTGGGACAAACAGGCCCTTCATCACCTCTGCTACAGGTGGCTTCACATAGATCACCTCTCTAAAGTTACAAGAGACCATCAAAAATACTATAACTGAGATCAACAGCTCAAGGTCTTTGATCTATAGGAAATTACAATTGCAGTGAGAAAATGAGAGGGAGTAATCAATAATGAGGCAAAGTCAAATCAGATTGTTGTCAAGTTTATTTATTTTAAATAAACGTTGTTTTAAATCAGCTTGCGCCATTAGAATTAGTTAGAATCAATATAAAATGGTTCTGAGATAAAATTGAACTTGCGATACAATGAAACAAATGACGATATATTTAGAAGTTCGCATGCTTTTGTTTTTTTTTCCGATACGATTGTTAAAAAAAAAAATACATCTTCAATAACGATTGATATAGATATATTGATATTAGCGGTATATCAAAAATTTTAGTATGGTAAGTATCGATACAAGATTTAAGATTTTAGTATGGTATATATTGTATCGATACTAAAAGTTAAGTATAAATGATATGAAATTTATACTATATCAAAAATACGGTATATCAAAGTTTCGGTATATCAAATTTTTAGTATTGTATCGGTATATATTTTTCTTATATCGAAATTTTCAATACAGTATACAATATTGTATAAAAAATTTGGTACAGTATACCACCCTTTTTGCTCAGCCCTGTTAAAAGTACTCTTGTCCAAACTGAAATTTATTGTTGAGAGCAAACAAAGGTTGTTTTTATCACTACACATCAAAACAATACACAAATAAATAAATTTAGAATAAATGCACATAATAATCTTGAGATCCCAAAACAACACCTTCAGGTATACCAGTAGCGATCACCGCCAGCTCTATCACCAACTAGAGGTAATACTTCACAAATGTATTATACTTTGCTTTGCATAATTCAACTGGGCACTTCCCTTGATCATGTTAATCCATAGATTTTGAGAAAAAAAAAGTTATAATTGCTAATTATACCTATAGTCACCCAAAAATTTACTGACAGTGACTAGATAATGAGTATAAAAATCAGGCTGATTAGTATCACCACAATAGCTTATATATGTGGTTTGCTCTAGATTGCAAATCAATCTCCACTGTCTTAAAACAAAACAAATCAATTCATACATTTAAAGACAAATACAAAAAAAGTTTAGAGAATGAGAAAGATGTTACAGTTTCCAGGATCAACGTAGGCCAATGAGATAAGGAAATCAGGGCCAATATAAGCAGGAACCTTTTCCACCCTGGTGCTTGCCATTTTTCACAGTCTTCTTTGAGTCAAGTAGCTAATAGAAGAAGAAGAAATAGATAGTGATAAATTTGTGACAAATATCTCTATAATCCTCGTGGTGTCAAGGTGCTCAATAGAGTTAAATAAAATAACAAAAATTTTGATATACAACACATACTATATTAACATATACCGAACATATATACCAAAAATTTTGGTACAACCAGTATTGGAATCGATATGAGATTTAGGATTTCGATATGATATATACCGTACTGATACCAAAAGTTTAGTATAAATGGTATAAATTTATCCATTAGAAAATTTGATATACCGAAGTTTTGGTATATCAGGTTTTCAGTATGATATCGATATATATTTTTCTTATACTAAAATTTTTTATACAGTATATGGTATCGTATAAAAATTTTTGACACAGTATACCACCCCGAGTGCTCAACCCAGTCAAAAGCCTAAACTGGAATATGATGCTAAGAGCAAAGGTTATTCGTATCATTACACATCAAAACAATAAATAAATAAATAAATATAAAATAAATGCACATAAACTTGAGATTCTAGCACAAAACTTTAGATATATTAGCAACAATCACAGTTAGCTCTACCAGCAACCAAAGGCAATACTTCACTAGTAAGATGCTCTACTTTGCATTGTTCAGCTAGGTATTTCCCTTCATTATTGATCATGTTAATTTATAAATGTTGTGAAAAAAAGAGAAAGTTATAAGTGTTAATTATACCTATAGTCACCCTTAGATTTACTAACAATGACTAAATAATGAGTGCAAAAATCAAGTCAATTAGTATCACCACAATAGCTCGTATATGTGGTTTGCTCTAGCTTGTAAATAAATCTCCACTATCTCAAAACAAAGCAAATCAATTTATACATTTCAAAGACAAATACAAAAAAAGTTTAGAAAATGAGAAAGATATTACACTTTCCAAAATTAATTTATGCCAATAAGAAAAGGAAATAATAGCCAACATGAGAAAAAAAAAATATTTTCTACCCTAGTGCTTGTCATTTTTCATAATATTCTCTGAGTTAATTAGATAATAGAAGAAGAGGAACAAATAGTGATGAATCTGTAACAAATATCTCTGTAATCAACGAGGTGTCAGGATGCTCAATAGAGGTAAAGAAAATATCAAAAAATTTGATATACCGCACATATCATACTAATATATATCGAAGATATCGATATTAATGATATACTAAAAATTTGATAAGGTCGGTATTAGAATTGAAAAAAAAAAATAGTATAAACGACATGAAATTTATACTATATCAAAAATTTAGTAAACGGAATTTTTGGTATACCAAATTTCGGTATACTGAAGTTTCAGTATACAGGATTTTTGATACGGTATCGGTATATATTTTTTTATATCAAAATTTTCAATATGGTATCATATTGATATGGTATACACCCCTAGTGCTTAGCCCTATCGAAAGCACTCCTCGCCAAACTAAAATATAATGTTCAGAGAAAAGGACGTCACTACACATCAAGACAATATATAAATAAATAAATTTAGAATCGCTACACATCAAGACAATATATAAATTAATAAATTTAGAATCAATAAACATAATCTTTAGATCCCGACACAACACTTTCAGGTATATAAGTAGCAATCACCATCAGCTCTACCACTATCTAAAGACAATATACTTCACAAATGTAAGGTACTTTACTTTACATAGTTCAGCCGGATGCTTCCCTTCATTTTTTGATCATTTTATTCCATCGATTTTGTGAAAAAAAAAAAGAAAATTTATAAGTGCTAATTATACATATACTCACCTCTAGATCTGTTGACAATGACTAGATGTTGAGTGCAAAAATCAGGCTGATTAGTATCACCCACAAGAAATTGTATCTATGGTTTGCTTCAGCTTGCAAATAAGTCTCCGCTGTCTCAAAACAAAGCAAATCAGTTCATACACTTTAAAGACAAATACAAAAAAAATTAAAGAATGAGAAAGATGTTACAATTTTTAAGATCAAGGTAGACCAATGAGACAAGGAAACCAGGGCCAACATGAGCAAGGAACCTTTTCCATCTTAGTGCCTGCCATTTTTCACAATCTTCTTGAGTCAAGTAGCTAAACAGCAGAAGAAGGAACAAATAGTAATGAACATGGAATAAATGTCTTTATAAGCCACGCGGTGTCAAAGTGCTCAATAGGGGTAAAGAAAATTCGGTATATTATTTATCATGTTAATTCATATATTTTGTGAAAAAGCTATAATTGCTAATTATACAGGTAGTCACCTACAGATTTCTTGACAATGGCTTAATAAAGTGCAATGATCAGGCCGATTAGTATCACCCACAAGAGCTCATAACTGTGGTTATCTCCAGCTTGCATGTTAGTCTCCACCATCTCAAATAAACGCAAACAGTTCATGTATTTCAAAACAAATAAAAAAAATTAGAAAATAAGAAAAATGTTACAATTTCCAAGATCAAGGTAGGCCAATAGGACAAGGAAACTAGGCCCAACATGAGCAAGAAACCTTTTCCACCTTGGTGCCCACCATTTTTCACGATCTTCTCTTAGTCAAGTAGCTAACAGAAGAAGAAGGAACAAATAGTGATGATCTTGGAACACATATCTCTGTAATCCACGTGGTGTTAGGATGCTTAGTGGTAAAGAAAATATAAATTTTCTTGAGATACCGCACATGACATACCAACATATATTGAATATATCGATATTAACGATATACCAAATATTTTGATAAGGTTGGTATCGGAATCGATATAAGATTTAGAATTTTTGTATGGTATATACCATATGGATACAAAAAATTAGTACAAACGGTATGAAATTGATATCATATTAAAAATTCGGTATACTGAAGTTTCGGTATACCAGATTTTCAGTACAATATCAGTATTTATTTTTTTATGCTAACATTTTCAATGCAGTATATGGTATCATATTAAAAAATTGGTACATTATACTACCCTTAGTTCTTATCGCTGTCAAAAGCACTCCTACCCAAACTGGAATATAAGAAAAGGATGTTCCCATCACTACACATCAAAATAACATATAAATAAATAAATTTAGAATAAATGCACATAATCTTGAGATCCTAACACCTTTAGGTATATCAACTATAATAACCATTAGATCTGCCACCAGCCAAAGGCAATACTTCACAAATGTAGGATACTCTGCTTTACATAGTTCAGTCGTGTTAATCCATATATTTTGTGAAAAAGGAAAATTTATAAGTGCTAATTATACCTATAGTCACCCCTAGATTTGCTGACAATGACTGGATAATGAGGATAAGAAATAAGAGCTCTTATATGTGGTTTGCTCCAGCTTGCAAATCAGTCTCCATTGTTTCAAAACAAAGCAAATCAATTCATTCATTTCAAAGACAAATAAAAAAAAATTAGATAATGCGAAAAATGTTACTGTTTCAAGATCAAGGTAGGACAATAAGACAAGGAAACCAAGGCCGACATAAGCAAGTAACCTTTTCCACATTGGTGTCTTCCATTTTTCACAATATACTCTAAGTCGAGTAGCTAAACAAAAGAAGAAGGAATAAAAAGTGATGAACTTGAAACAAATATCTTTATAACCCAAGCGGTCTTGGGGAGCTTAATAAGGGTAAAGAAAATATCAAAAATTTTCACATACTATACATATCATACCTGTTGGATCGTGAAAGCACTAGCGGGGGGTGAATAGCGATCGAAAAAAATTCGGAGTTAAGTAAAAGTAAGCAGCAGAAAAATAAAAGAGAACACAAACGCTAACACAAACCAATTTACTTGGTTCGGAGACTTCGTTGACTCCTACTCCAAGGCCTGCACTCGTCGAGTGCTTTCGTTGGTAAATTCACTAGTAGTTCGAAAAGAAGATTACAAAATTAAATACAAGTGTAATTAAACAGAAATACCGACAACAAAAAGAAAGGACACTTTAGCAGCAAGTTGTCGGAGAAGCGGCATTGTAGGAGCACAGCGCAGTAGAGCAGTCGTTGGAAGATGTTGGTGTATTTTTCTCCAGGGTGAGACCTCCTTATATAGGATGCTCTGGGCGCCCGGGTCCCTTTCGGGGGCTCGGACCGTGACGTAGGTCCGGCCAACCAGCGCGCTCCACGTTGCGATGCGATAAGTCTTTGCCTTCCGAGCGCCCGGATCATCTTTCTCCAGAAAGTCCTTCTCCTACAAGAAAGAGTTAGTCCGAGGCAAAATAACAGCTAAACTATCCTGCCAAACAGACGTTAGCACAATTATAGTAAAAGAGTAGTAATTAGATTTCGTCTCACTGAGATCGGAATCTAGTTACGATCTCAACTTAGATTCTTGAAATGGTTCTAAGTTGGATCGACGCCTACTATTTCCCTCGAATGGGAAACGCGCCCTCACCAAGTCACTCCCCTCCAGTGACTTACCTTAACTTACCTGCCAGACGTCTGGTCAACCCGTCGATCCGTCTGGACTTCGTGTCATCTATCAGGTCAGCCCATCAACCTAGCTAGACTTCGTGCCAGCTATTAGGTCAGTCCGTCGACCTAGTTGGGGTTCATGCCAGCTATCCAGTCGGCCCGTCGACCTAGCTGCGCTTCTCCTGCACACTTCGTCAAAGTGTTAGATCACTATGAAACTAACTTAACCTATATTGTCATTCATCAAAACTTGATTAAACCGTCAGTGCTAACCGCACTAACAATACCAACATATACCAAACATGTCAATATTAATGGTATAGTAAAAAATTTGATAAGGTCGATATCGGAATCGATATGAGATTTAGGATTTCGGTATGGTATATACCCTACTGATACTAAAATTTTATTATAAACACTATAAATTAGTACTATATCAAAAATTCAGTATACTAAAATTTTGGAATACCAAATTTTTGATATAATATTGATATATATTTTTCTTATACCAAAATTTTTAGTATAGTATACAATATCATATAAAAAAAATTGATATGGTATACCACCCCTAGTGCTTAGCCACTCCTACCCAAATTGGAATATGATATTAAGAGCTAAGGATGCTCCTATCACTACACATCAAAATAATACTTAAATAAATAAATTTAGAATAAATGCACATAATCTTGAGATCCCAACACAACATCCTAACGTATATTAGTAGCAATCATAGCTGGTCGTACCACCAACCAGAGGCAATGCTTCACAAATATAGGGTACTCTATTTTGCATAGTTCAGTCAGGTACTTCCCTAATTGATCATGTTAATCCATTGATTTTGTGAAAAAGGGAAAGTTATAGGTGTTAATGATACTCATAGTCACCTCTTGATTTGCTGACAATGATTGGATAATGAGTGGAAAAATAAGGTTGATTAGTATCACTCATAAGAGCTCGTATCTATGGTTTACTCTATCTTGCAAATTTGTTCATATATTTCAAAGATAAATACAAAAAAGTTTAGAGAATGAAAAAGATGTTACAATTTTCAGGATCAAGATAGGCAAAGGAAATAAGGAAATCAGGGCCAACATGAATAAGGAACCTTTTCCAATCTGGTGTCTTTATTTTTCATAATATTCTCTGAGTCGTGTAGTTAAATAGAAAAAGAAGGAACAAACAATGATAAACATAGAATAAATATCTCTATAATGCAGGGTGCTTCGTAGGGCTACAGAAAATATAAAATTTTTTGATATATCGTACATAACATACTAACATATCTCGAATATATCAATATTAACGATATACCAAAAATTTTAGTACGAAATTGATATGAGAATACCAAAAATTTTAGTACAGTCGATATCAAAATTGATATGAGATTTAGGATTTCGATATGTTATATACTATACCTATACCGAAAGTTAGTTTACTATAAATGATATGAAATTTATACCCTATCGAAAATTTAGTACACTAAATTTTCGGTACAATATAGATATAACACCAAAATTTAACTCAGTCACTAATTTCCTAAACCAAATCTCTTACTTTCCCAAATTCATCTCATTATTTCTCTCTTACTTATTTAGTGATCAAAATTAAATTCGATCCTAATTTCCTAAACTTAATCCAGCCGTTTCTCTTTTACTAATTTAACTACCGAATTAAATTTAAGTCCGTTTTTTATTTTTTTATTAATTAGTACATATTTATCAAAGTCCCACATTTTCTAATTGAGATATTTATTGAGTATCTAAGGATGTGTTTGATATGTACGTTTTTCATTTTCATTTTCATTTTTTGAAAAATGCACGTTTTCTAGAAAACAGAAAATGACTTTTTGTCATTCTCTGTTTTTCTAGAAAACACTATCTACTTTTTTTAGAAAACAGACATAAAAAATACAAACCAAACATCATTTTTCAAAAAACATGCGTTTTTCAGACAATAAAAATGAAAAACGCGCGTACGCAGCCTAAGTAATTGTCCATACCTATTTTATTTGGATGGATAATTTAAGGTGGAATATTTTATTTTTAAAAGAATTTCTCATTTAATTTTACCCATTTTAAAAGTTTTAATAGATGAAAAGCTTTTGTCTAATATAATATTTATCAAATTGAAATTGAAATGAAGATAAATAAATAAATCAACTAGATAGATTAATTAGGCTAAAAAAAAAGCAAATGAGCTCAATGAATTAGGCCGGTCAAGAAAATTAATTGTGCTAGACGTGATCAAGTTGTACACACCAATGGAACTTATCTAGAACCCATTGTTTTGTGTATTAAACAAATTATAAAGTAGATTTGACACGTTAAGCAAAAGTAGATCAAATAAATGATATTACTTAAAAGAATTAGATGGAACTAAATTAGTGAAGCATTAATTAAAATGAAATTTATTTCATTTATATTAAAACATAGCCTTAAAGTTTCTTGTCCGTTAAATCAGTGGGATATGGATATTATCAGATCCTTCTCCTTAGTAACTAGACAAAAGAAATTTCTTCTTATGGTCGTAGACTACTTCTCCAAATAGATAGAGGCCGAACCACTCACCAAAATAACTGGACAGACATTATCAAGTTCTTGTGGCAGAACATTATGTGTCAGTTCAGCGCCCCTTACTTCTTGTCTCCAACAATGGAAGACAGTTTCAAGGACGGAGGCTCAGAGAGTGGTGTGCAGGCTATAGTATCACGCAGGCCTTCACTTCAATAGTTTACCCCAGAGCAATGGCCAGGTAGAAGTCACTAACAAAGAAATCCTCAGAGGGCTCAGGGCTCGACTCGACCACGTTGAAGGAGGCTCGATGGATGAACTGTTGGGCGTGCTATGGGCGCACCACACACAAAGAAGCCATCGCATAACCATGTTCCACTTAGTAGGGGCGGGGGGTGATGTTGGTCGTGATAGGAGTACCGACAAAGGATGAAGTAGAACTACAATAGAAGGGTAATACCCAAATCTTTCCAAGTCGGCGACTTAGTCTAGAAAAGAGTCAAGTTATTCGGCGACGTTGACAAGCTAGAAGCCCCTTGGGAAGAACCATATAAAGTAATCTAGAAGCTCAGTTCGAGATCTTATTATTTACAAGATGAAATGGGAAGAATCTTGATTGGTCGTGGAGCGCGAACCACCTATAGCCCTATCGGGCCAAATAACAAGTGCACAATGGGATTCATGTAAATTGTAAAACTATTCATTCTATGAATGCAGGAAGGTTTAAATGAAAATTTGCTAAGTATCAGAGATTCACGTGTCATTTGATCGTGTTATAAGAGAGTCAAGCCCTTATGCTAAAGGTGTCAAAGACTCACATGTCGTCCAGTCGTGTTATAAGCAAGTCAAGCCCTCGCGCAAAAGGTGTCAAAGACTCACGTGTTGTTCGGCCGTGTTATAAGCGAGCAAAGCCTTCATGCTAAAGGTGTCAAAGACTCACATGTCATTCGACTGTGTTATAAACTAGCCCAGCCCTCACTCTAAAGGTGTCAAAAACTCACGTGTCGTTCGATTGTATTATAAGCGAGACAAGCCCTCACGCTAAAGGTGTCAAAGACGCACGTGTTGTTTGACCGTGTTATAAGCAAGCCAAGCCCTTGAGCCAAAAGTGTACTCACGTGTCGTTCGACGGTACTATAAGCGAGTAAAACCCTCGTGCCAAAAGTGTCAAAAACTCACGTGTTGTTTAGCCGTGTTATAAAAGAGTCAAGTCCTCGCACTAAAAGTGTCAAAGACTCATGTGTCATTCAGTCGTGTTATAAGCGAGACAAGCCCTCACGCTAAAAGTGTCAAAGACATACATGCTGTTCAGCCGTGTTATAAGCGAGCCAAGCCCTCGCGCCAAAAGTGTCAAAAACTCACGTGTCGTTCTGCCGTGTTATAAGCGAGCAAAGCCCTCGCGCCAAAAGTGTCAAAGACTCACGTGTCGTTTAGCCGTGTTATAAGCAAGCAAAGTCCTTGTGTTAAATGTGTCAAAGACGCACGTGTCATTCGACCGTGTTATAAGTGAGAGAAGTCCTCGTGCTAAAGGCGTCAAAGACTCACGTGTCATTCGGCCATATTATAAGTGAGTGAAGCCCTCGTGCTAAAGATATCAAAGATTCATGTGTCATTCGGTTGTGCTATAAGCGAGCAAAGTCCTTATGCCAAAGGTGTCAAAGACCCATGTGTTGTTCGTCCTTGTTATAAGTGAGCAAAGCTCTTATGATAAAGGTGTCAAAGACTCCCAACCCATTCGGACAAATTATAAGTGAGCTAAGGTCTTACGCCTCCAGACTCGTGAGTCACTCAGCCAAATTATAAGCGAGCAAAGTCCTTGCGCTAAGTGTCAGAGACTCTTGACTTGTTCGGGCGAGTTATAAGTGAGCTAAGCTCTCATGGCTCTAGACTCTTAAGTCATTCAGCTAAGTTATAAACGAGCAAAGCCCCCGCACTAAGTGTCAAAGACTCTCGACCTGTTCGGGCGAGTTATAAGTGAGCTAAGCTCTCACGCCTATAGACTCTTGAGCCATTTGACCAAGTTATAAGCGAGCAAACCCCTCGCGCTAAGTGTCAAAGACTCTTGCCCATTTGGATGACTTATAAGTGAGCTAAGCTCTCACGCCTCCAGACTCTTGAACCATTCAGCTAAGTTTTAAGCTAGCAAAGCCCTCGCACTAAGTGTCAAAGACTCTCGATCCATTCAGGAAAGTTATAAGTGAGCTAAGCTCTCACGTCTCTTGACTCTTGAGCCATTCAGCCAAATTATAAGCGAGCAAAACCCTCGCGTTAAGTGTCAAAAACTCATGTGTCACTTGGCCATGATAAAAGCAAGCGAAGTACTCACACTAAGTGCTCAAGACGCATGTGTCGCTCAGCCGAGCTCAACTTTTGTTCTACATATTACGTGGGCAAATATAAAAAGCCAAGTTTCCTACACTAAGGATAAGCTAAAAGATCGCAAGACTCTAAAACAGAGAACTTTATGTTGGTGCAGCGGGGCCGGCAAGAGGGGGGTGAATTGCCTAAAAATAAAAGTATACCCTCGTCTAGACTTTCAACTTAAAATAATAGCAACTATAAAAATTAAAGGTAGAAATAGAAGGAATACCAGAAATTGACTTGGTTACAACCAAGACGGTTGTTAATCCAAAGCGGTTGAACAACTCCACTAGAAGAGTCTCCTTCACTGTAGGCGAAGAAGTCTTTTTACACTTAGAACGCTCACTAGTTGTTAGGAATTGATTACAGAGTTGAATGCTTAAATGAATGAATAATTCCTAGGTCCAGGGTCCTTTTATAGGCCCTGGAAAGTCTATCTCGAAGGTCCGAGGTGCCTCCAACAGAGGTCCAAGGCGCCTCCAATGAGTAGGTGGATAAAACTTTATCCATTGCGAAAACGGTCATCTTTGACCTGTCGGAGGCGCCTCAAACAAGATTGAAGGCGCCTCCAATGTGGAGGAGGAGCCTCCAATGTTTGATTGAGGCGCCTCTAAGGTGGAGGCGCCTCCAATACTAGCTTGAGGCGCTTTAAGCTTTATTTAAAGCTTGCTTTCTCCTTTACTTTGACTTACGAAGCTTCATGCGTTTGGGTGATTCCGGCCAACCGAAATAGGGCTCACCCGAACTCAATTTTCGGCCTTCTTCTCGAGCAAGCTTCCATCCTGGCTTTACGTTCCTTGAACATCGTGCACATTCTTCTCGCCCACCAGTGTACTCTTCCATAGCTCTCTCGTCCTTCGGACGCACCTAGCCCGTCGGCTCCCTTCCCGTGCCGTCCTTCTCGCTAGCTGCGTCTTCTACTCGACTTCCTACGCTCCTAAGTGTTGGAGAAATCCCAATGGTCAATGTGACCATGTGTTTTGGTGTTTGGGCAAAGGGTTTAAGTTAGGTTCACCCTTGTATTTGATATGTGTACTTGAGTTATGCAGGACTGCAAGATACACATGTGACTCAGGTTGACGGCTTTGGGTCCGGTGAAGGATAGAGCATCCGAGGGACCGTGGACAAGGCAGTAAGGACAAGGGCCGAGGGAAGCGACTTCGAGACATACGTGAAGAATGGCATTGGGGACGAGCCGCGGGCTTGTATGCATCCGAGGGACGAGAGCCAAAGGAAGTAGGCTTGAAGGCAAGAGGTCGAGGCTGCGAAAGAAGTGTCAAGTGAGTCATAAGGGTGAGGGTACGAGTGCACGAGAGATTGTACTCGGAGTAAAATCCTAGTTTTAGGATTTTACTGTAGTGTCACTATAGCAATACTGTAGTGTTACTGTAACAGTACTGTAGCGCTACTGTAACAGTCGACTAGTGCAGTCGATCAGGCAGTCGACCTGGAGCGAACAAAATGCTTCTGTTCGTTCGGTCAGTGTGGAGCAGTCGACTGCTAGTTTTAGCAGTCGACTGGTATCGAGCCGTTGGGATGTAACGGTTGAATTTCCACAGAGGGCAATCGACTGCATGTTTTGGCAGCCGACTGGTAGGTAGGGTCTCCAACCCGTGGCGTATATAACCAAGCCTTGGGAGCTTGGTTATAGTTGACGAAATTGGACTTGGTTAAAGTCTAATTAGTAGTCTTTTGTGCTCAAGAGATCTTTGTGAGCCAAGAGGTCTTGGTTGGAATTGTGGTGACATTTCTCCACCCACAAGGAGGTTGAGCTAGCTGGAGTTTGCTGGGGACTAATCCACCGACGGATTAAGGGATCGTCCACCTTATGAACACGCCGTGGAGTAGGAGCAAGTTATCTCCGAACCACGTAAACGAACGTGTTAGCGGTTTGCATCTCTTCCTTTGTATTTAGCTTTCATATTTGTATTCGTGGTTGTATTTCTTATTTTCCGCTGTGCACTAACGAATACGTAGGAAGCGATCAATTTGGGAGTGTCGTCTATCCAACCCCCCTTCAAGCCAACCACCGATCCATACAAGTGGTATCAGAGCAAGGTCGCTCTCCATTGGACTAACTGCCGAGGAAGCAAAGATGACCGGCTTGATTGAACTGCCAAAGTTTGAAGGCGGAGGCTTATGGGACATCACATATTGGATGATGAAGATGGAGGTCTTCTTCAACACAGATTGGGACACCATGATAGTGGTCAAAGAGCTGTTTGAAGTCCCGAAGGACAAGAAAGGGAAGAAACTCCGACCGCGATATTGGATGGAAGAGCAAACCTCACGGTCAAAGGTAAATTCAAAGGTAATATCGATTTTAATTGATATTTTACCTAATGACATGATGAGTCGTGTAGGTGACTATGAGAACGCCCATGATTTGTGGAGCAAGATAAAGAAGGTTCCATGGGAAGAACCTTTGTCTACACAAGAGGAGGAAAAAATCCGAAGAAACGGATGAAGAAGCTCAAGTAGAGAAGGATGAATCGGATGTGGAGACCAATTCAACATCAAAAGAAGAAGAGGAAGTGAATTTGGTCACATTTGAGGAAAAGGATGAAAAAAGGTCATCCACAAGTGTGGATGAGGAAGATGAAGTGTCATCAACATCCTCAAGGGTTGAACAAGAGTCCAAGAAAAATGAAAAAGAAATCTTGGAAGAAGTCAACCTAGTGAGCACCTCCACCGAAGCAAAGTCAAGGGACAACATAATTTGCTTTGGTTGCAATGAGAAAGGACACTACAAGAGTAGATATCTTATAGGTAAGAAAAAGGTAACTCCTAAACCCAATCAAATTATTTTAGACACTAACAAGTGTTGTAGGAATGAAGAAGCCCAAAGAAGGAAAATGCGCATTATATGCTTCACGTGTGGAGAGAAGGGTCATTACCACACCAAATGCCCCAAGAAGGGAGAGGTCAAGAAGCTAGGGCAATTGAAGAAATGGGAGAAGGAGAAGAAGTGGAGGAATGGAGGCTCATGTCAAGGGGGAGCTCCAAAGGTAAAGGGTAAGGTAAACTCTAATTTAAATTTGAAGTCAAATTTAAATTCCTCCATGCATGCTAGAAATAATTGTTATTATTTACGTATACATAACTTTGGATTTAAATATCATGATAGGAATAGGGTTAATATAGATCAAAACCCTAAGGTATCCATTCATGATAACTCTAGAAACAATAGGCCTAAGGAGACCCAAGGTATAAATCCCAAGAAGGGGAGATATATGCCTAGAAAAATGGGTAGGTGTAGGAATGTCCAATTTGGACAAATTAACTCTAGGGTTAGGAACCTAGAGAAGGAGAATCAAGCTTTAAGGGGAAAGCTTGATAAGTTAGAACAATTCCTTAAGAGATTCAATGTTGGATCTAAGGAATTAAATATGGTGTTGGGTAACCAAAGACCCAACAATGAGAGATCGGGCTTGGGATACCAATCTAGTCCCTCCAAGGCCAAGGAGAGATCATATGCTAGGGTGGCAAATGATCATGGCAAGGGAGAGTTCTTCAAGGCTAAGGGAAAGTCATATGCTAGGGTTGTATATGACTATAGCAAGGAGAAGTCAATAAATGGCAAGGGAAAACCATTTAAAAGTAAGGTTAAATTAACCAAGGACAAGGTGTCCAAGGTTAAGAAGGTTAAGTTTTTTGGCCAAGTGTCATCGGAGATGCACCGATGTGGCTTAGCAATTGTGGATGAGTCACCTAGGGAGGTGGCTAAGGTTAAGAGCTCTAGGGGGAGCTTAAAGAGTCATGTTGGGACTCATGGCCAATGGATCTCAAGTGGATTTTACTTGGGAGTCTAGGTTGGGTCATGGAATGTGCCAAGTAGTTTGGAGACGAACTTGAGTCTCAAACCTAGGGAATTGGCACACATGGGTTGTGTTTCATGCTTGGAAATATGACATTGGGGTCATATAGCATGATAATTGGTTTTGGATGTATAGATTTCATATAAACCAATGCTAGGGATGCATTGTGGGTTAGTATGGGCAAATACATCAAGAAGAAGCCAAAACTAGGACTTTAGGTCAAGGTTCAATTGAACCATTTAGATAGTTTTGAATTTTATGTCAATCTTGGAATTGGTGATAGATATATTTTGTATATATTTTTCCCAAGTAGACATTGATATAATAGACCTCTCCACAAAATTTGAGAATTTTTGGAGGTCTGTGGAATTTCTGGCGTATTTCATAAGTTGGTTAGAAAAGGTTGATTTTTGCATGAATAGTGTACCAGTCGACTGGTACAGTTAGCAGTCGACTCGTAATAGTATTTTTGAGCACAGAATGTCTCTGTAAGCTCATTTCGATAAGGGCAGTCGACTGGTACTTCTTGCAGTTGACTGATACCAGTCTGAAAGTGTTTTCAGCACTGGATTTTGACCGGGTCAACTTGTATAGATGTATGAGATCCATGGGGGATAAATACACGAGTTTAAGGTTAGTTGGATGATAAGTTTTCAACAATTGGGATATTGTTGGAGAACTTTTTGGATGTTAGGCAAAGGGGGAGAAGTAAGGTTTAGTTGGGAAAACCTTAGTGCCTTTGCATAGGGGAAACCTTGGGATAGGTTCTGAAAAATCCCTGTGGAAAAATTCCTAGCTCAATGGAGAGCATAGGTGTAGGGGGAGCTTTGGGATAGGTTCTTAAAAAGCCTTGTGTAAAATTCCTAGCTCAATGGGGAGCATAGGTGTAGGGGGAGCCTTGGGATAGGTTCAAATGCATGTTACATTATTTTTGATTCGGCAGTGTAAGTCCAAGTATGTAGCCTTGGCAACGTAAGTCCATTTGGCGGAGTAAGTCCAAGTGTGTAGCCTTGGCATCGTAAGTCCATTCGGCGGAGTAAGTCCAAGTGTGTAGCATTGGCATCGTAAGTCCATTTAGCGGAAGTAAGTCCATTGTTTTTAGCATATTATTTTGCTATTATGTTTTCCCTAACTTAAACGTATTGCCAAACATCAAAAAGGGAGAGATTGTTGGAGCAATCCCAATGGTCCGTGCGACCATGTGTTTTGGTGTTGGGCAAAGGGTTTAAGTTAGGTTCACCCTTGTATTTGATATGTGTACTTGAGTTATGCAGGACTGCAAGATACACATGTGACTCAGGTTGACGGCTTTGGGTCCGGTGAAGGATGGAGCATCCGAGGGACCGTGGACAGGCAATAAGGACAAGGGCCGAGGGAAGCGACTTCGAGACATTCGTGAAGAATGACATTGGGGATGAGCCGCGGGCTTGTATGCATCCGAGGGACGAGAGCCAAAGGAAGTAGGCTTGAAGGCAAGAGGTCGAGGCTGCGAAAGAAGTGTCAAGTGAGTCATAAGGGTGAGGGTACGAGTGCACGAGAGATTGTACTCGGAGTAAAATCCTAGTTTTAGGATTTTACTGTAGTGTTATTGTAGTAATACTGTAGCGTTACTGTAGCAGTAATGTAGCGCTACTGTAGCAGTCGACTGCATGTTTTAGCAGTCGACCGGGCAGTCGACTGGGAGCGAACAGAATGCTTCTGTTCGTTCGGTCAGTGTGGAGCAGTCGACTGCTAGTTTTAGCAGTCGACTGGTATCAAGCCGTTGGGATGTAGTGATCGAATTTCCACAGAGGGTAGTCGACTGCATGTTTTGGCAGTCGACTAGTAGGCGGGGTTTCCAACCAGTGGCCTATATAACCAAGCCTTGGGAGCTTGGTTATAGTTGACGAAATTGGACTTGGTTAAAGTCTAATTAGTAGTCTTTTGTGCTCAAGAGATCTTTGTGAGCCAAGAGGTCTTGGTTGGAGTTGTGGTGACGTTTCTCCACCCACAAGGAGGTTGAGTTAGCCGGAATTTGTCGGGGACTAATCTACCGATGGATTAAGGGATCGTCCACCTTACGGACACGCCGTGGAGTATGAGCAAGTTATCTCCGAACCACGTAAACGAACGTGTTAGCGGTTTGCATCTCTTCCTTTGTATTTAGCTTTCATATTTGTATTCGTGGTTGTATTTCTTGTTTTCCGCTGTGCACTAACGAATATGTAGGAAGCGATCGATTTGGGGGTGTCGTCTATCCAACCCCCATTCAAGCCGGCCACCGATCCCTTATACTAAGTTCCTACATATTTAGACACAGGGATCAAATAACAACAAGACCTAACATAACTTTGTTGATTACATCAAAATAACCACGGGGTCCAACAATCTCTCCCTTTTTGATGTGCATCAACTTAAGTTCAAGTTAGGGTATAAAAACAAATAGTAATTTTAAGGAAATTACTAACTAACATTTAAAGTCTAAATTTGCAATTAAACTAAATTGCAACAAGCATAAAAAAATTTAACCAAAGTTAGTTTTAATTCCCCCTAAACTTAACTTGTACCTATTTCTCCCCCTTTGATCACAACAAAAATGGGGTACAAAATATTTCAAAATAAATTCTAAGTTAATTAAGAAGAGATTTAAAAGAGGTTTTCTAAAAAGTTCTTGGTCTGTTGAAAAAAAAAATTCTAAGTCTTTTGAAAAAATTTCTAAGATTTTCCTTAAGTTTTTGCAAAAAAATTTTAAGTTAAACCAAAAAAAAAAAAAAAAACTTTAGAAGACTTTTTAACTTAGGCAAAAAAAGTTCTAAAGATTTTCCAAGTAAAAATTCTAAGCAAGAATATTTTCCTAAGTATGGAAAAAAAATTTAAAGCATTATCTAATTTTAATTTTAATGCTTTAATAAGAAGTTAATTAAATATTTCATTTCAATATTTTGGCTTCCAGGTCATGGCGAGACACTAGGCCTTCTTGGTTATTGGAGCAACAACCACTTCCTTAGACAAAGCCTCAAAAGAAATTATCTGTTTAATTTTTCTTCTGAAAGCCTTAATTTAAAGAAAAAAATTAGTCTAGAACGGATTTTGGAACCCAATAGAGGTTCCTTCCTACATGGTTATTTTAAAACGTAGGGGGTATATAGTTTCTAGGAATTTTTCTAAGTTGTCCCTGATGTTGTCTAATATACCAATTCAATTTTCCATAAATTCTAATTTTTTATTTTGAAAATTTATTTAAGCATGCATTATTTTTTAATTTTTCAACTTCAATTTTTAATTTTTCATTTTCTGATTTTAGATTGTCGTACATCTCAAGTGGGCATGCCTTTGCTAACTTCATTTTCAATTCGGTATTTTCTTTTTCTAATTTTGCTAGATCTTTCGTAAGTAATTTGATAAATTAAAAGGACTGAGTAGGAGTGAGATCACGTACCTTACTTACCTTAAGCGGTGATGCTCCCCCTTCATCGCAGCTTTCTTCTTCTTCTGATGTTCCTCCCACTTCATCTATGCTCATCTTTGAGCTTGAGTCATCTTTGAAGAGATGTTTGGCCATCAGTGCTAATCTTGAGAAGGCTTCGGCTTCTGATTTGGAGGATGAAGAATCATCCCAAGTGGCCTTCAGACTCTTGCGTGTAGAGGACGTCGGTCTTTGAGGCTTTTCCTTGTGTCTTTTCTTCAACTTGGGGCAGTCATCCTTGATGTGTCCTTCCTCGTTGCAGTTGTAGCATCGTGCAGTCCTTCTGTTGTGTTGATGTTTCCTTGACTTCGATTTAAACTTATTAGTTTAAATGAACTTATTTAATTTTCTTACCAGAAGAGCCACTTCAGTTTCGTCGATCGACGCTTCGGAGTCAGGATCAACTTTTTCGGCTTGTAGGGCAATGTTGAGGTTCGACTTTTCTACTTGTTTAGGCTCTGTAAGTCGAGACTCGTGAAGTTCGAAGGTAGAAAATAGACTTTCTAAACTACTTACCTCAAAGTCCTTAGAGATGTAGTAAGCATCTACTAAGGACGCCCACTCTGGAGTTTTTGGGAAGGCGTTGAGCGCATACCGAATAGAGTCTCGGTTCGTTATCGGTTCTCCGAGGTTGGTCAGTTGAGTTATCAACTCCTTAATTCTTGCCTGGAGTTGCACTACCTTCTCGCTGTTGTTCATCCAGAAGTTTGTTAACTGGGTCCGAAGGATGTCGCACCTTGCTAGCTTTGCTTCTGAGGTGCCTTCGTGGAGCTCCAGGAATTTATCCCAGAGGTCTTTGGCAGAGTCGTAGCTTCCGATCCGACTCACCTCCTGGGGCGGTAGCACGTTGAGTAGGTGGAATTCCGTCTTTCCGTTAGCCACGAAATCGGCCTGCTCCTTCTTCGTCCAGTTGTATTCTTCTTTGTCTTTTGGCGCTGCATATCCATATTTCATTATTAAAAGTATATCAAATTCAGTTTTAAAAAATACCTCTATTTTTTGCTTCCAAGTAGCGAAGTCTCAGTCGAACTTCGGGGGATGAATGTTCGCTCCGGTCATCGTCTTGATCTTTGTGCTTCAGTCGGCGGTTAGTCCTTCTAAGGTTGTCTGGCTCTGATATCACTTGTTGGTGCAGCGGGACCAGCAAGAGGGGGGTGAATTGCCTGAAAATAAAAGTATACCCTCCTCTAGACTTTCAACTTAAAATAATAGCATCTATAAAAATTAAAGGCAGAAATAAAAGGAAGACCAGAAATTGACTTGGTTACAACTAACACGGTTGTTAATCCAAGGCGGTTAAACAACTCCACTAGTAGAGTCTCTTTCACTGTAGGTGAAGAAGCCTTTTTACACTTAGAACACTCACTAGTTGCTAGGAATTGATTACAGAGTTGAATGCTTGAATGAATGAATAATTCCTAGGTCCAGGGGTACTTTTATAGGCCTTGGAAAGTCTATCTCGAAGGTCCGAGGCACCTCCAACAGAGGTCCAAGGCGCCTCCAACGAGTGGATGAATAAAACTTTATCCATTGCGAAACGATCATCTTTGACCTGTCGGAGGTGCCTCAAACAAGATTGAAGGCGCCTCCAATGTTTGTTTGAGGCGCCTCCAAGGTAGAGGCGCCTCCAATACTGGCTTGAGGCACCTTAAGCTTTATTTCAAGCTTGCTTTCTCTTTTGCTTTGACTTCCGAAGCTTCATGCGTTTGGGTGATTCCGGCCAACCGAAATAGGGCTCACCCGAATCCAATTTCCAGCCTTCTCCTCGAGCAGGCTTTCGTCCCAGCTTTACATCCCTCGAACGTCGCGCACGTTCTTCTCGCCCACCGGTGTACTCTTCCGTAGCTCTCTCGTCCTTCAGATGCACCGAGCCCGTCGGCTCCCTTTCCATGCCATCCTTCTCGCTAGCTGCGTCTTCCGCTCGACTTCCTGCGCTCCTAAGTTCCTGCACACTTAGACACAGAGATCAAATAACAACAGGACCTAACCTAACTTGGTTGATCACATCAAAATAACCACGGGGTCCAACACTTTAAAGTGCTGAACATGCGTGCATGGATTCACACTTAGAAAAAATTTTACAAGATGCCTTGGGTAGATACATGGAGCTGCTAATAAACTTATGAAAAGAACTACACAAGATAGTCGAGCACTTCATCTAGAAGCTTGTCTATGATCTTCTCCCTCTTAATAATGTTGTTTGAAAGCTCAAGGGAGAGGTGGTCGCCGTCCTTCAGCTGTTGGAGGGTGTCGTCAGTGCCGTAGTCAAAGAGACAGAGAGTCTGATCAGTGAACATTTGGTTGAAATCGGGGGAGCAAAGATACTTCACCCTGAAAAATTCTAGCATATCGAGCTCCTCCTCCTTAAACTTGTTAAATTCAGCCTTGGACGCCTCCAACTTGGCTTTCAGTGCAGCCAGCTTGGCGTCTTTCTCATCAATTATCAGTTTGTGCTTCCCGAGCTAGAGCTTGCTCGCTATTTGCTCAACGATTCGGCTAACCTACTCGGCCGCCAACGAAGCTTCTGCCAGTTTAAGCTTCTTTGCCAAGACTCGAACCTCCTTGTTTTGATATCTAGGTCTTCAATGGCTCAGAGTGTAAGTATCTCATGGTAGTTTTGATGTGATCAACTAACTCAAGTTAGGTTCTGTTATGGTTTAATCCTTATATCTAAGCTAGCAGAAGGATGGCATGGGAAGGAATCATCAGGCTCAATGCGTCCGAGGGATGAGGTGTTGCTGAAGAATACGCTGATAGACGAAAGGGAAGCGTGTAGAGTTTTCTAGGGACGAGAAGCTGGAGCGAAAGATTACTCGAGAAGACTAGAAGATAGGTTCGGGTGAGCTTAATTCCGGATGGCCAAAATTGACCAAGCAAAAGAAGCCGGAGCAGAAGGTCAGACAAAAAGTCAGCTCAGAGTTGACTCTTGTCTGGGTGCCCGGACCACATTGGTGTAGAAAGGGCGCCTAGAGGCATCAACGTTGTGGATCAGCGTCGGCAATAGTCCAGGCGCCCGAGCGGGTCCGAGTGCCCGAAGAAGAATAAAACTTTATCCTTTGCCCGTTGCATAGCCGTTTGCGAGAAGATGAGATTTGCCACGTTGGGGACACCTGGACAATGCCACATCAATAAACGGTCAGTTTTGACCAGTGGACTATAAATAAAGCTATGATCTTCTCTACTTCGAACAACACACTTTGTACTTCGATCTCTTTCTGTTTTTCACTTCCAAACTTTATTTCCATGTACGAGGCTTCTCCGCCTCCAACATTTTGTTCGAGAAGGGAATCTTCATAATGAACTTATTTTCCTTAGAGTAGCAATTCTTTGATTGCCAACCAAGTAAATTGTTTGTCTCGTATTCCTCTTAATTATATTATTATTTCTTTAAGTATGTAATTGTTTGAAAGCTCGATAGTTTGAGAAAGGTATTCATTATTTTATTGTGTAGGATAATTCAACCCCCCCTCTTACCGGCCACAAGGGACCTACACGGAGTTTCCTGGCATTAGTAGAATTTATCTTGGACTCAAAGTGGTGAGCCTGCTTGGTTAGCAAGTCGAGTTGGAGGGGCATGATCGTGATTCTTGTTCTTCTCCACCGTGAGCACCTACTCGGACACCAGTGACTGCTCAGTGCTCGTGTCTTAGTCTTTCTTCAGTTGGGTCACTGATGTGTAGTGGAAAGCGACTGTCACTCGCTCACATCAAATTAATTCATTTTTTAGCAATGATATGCTCAAGGAAAAAACTCAAGGAAAAGCTCAAGGATAGATACATAAAATCATGACCCACCATTTCACTTTTTGTGGGCTCCATCACTTTATGTGTCTATCCTTGAGCTTTTCCTTAAGGTTTTTTCCTTGAGCATATCATTTTTCTTCATTTTTATACTCAATCGAACCCCCTTAACCTACACTAAGTGTATAGTAGAGGACTAGGTCGTCTCTCCAGAAAACTAATGATAGAATGTTTATTTTAAACGGATCGAAAAATGGAGGTTTTGTTTTGGGGTTTTGTTCTCTAAACCTAATACAATAAAAGAAACTCTAATTAACCAACAAAAATGAACTCAAAGTGTAGTGTCACTCTACGCTATAAGGATCCCTTCTACAAAAGAAACATACGTAAAGAAATTAACCAACTATCCTAACTAACCATTGAACATCTTCCTACAGTGCATTATCACGCTACAATACAAGATCATTTATCAATAGGCATAACATGAAACATAATAAAGAACTCAAACATGCACAAAGAAAGCAACGGATAAACAAAAGCAATTAAACTAAACAACCTTAACAATGATTAACCAAAACCTAATTATCCATAAAAGTTAAACTTGTACCACATTGTCACCCTATAACACAAGATCAACATTCATACATAAATGAAACTAACCAAGTGCAATAACAAACAAACTATCATGCATAACAAAACTAAACAAAGTGCAATAACAACAATCAAACATGAACAACAAAATAACACAATCAACAAACAAATAAATCAACTAAGCTAACCAAACCCTCTTCTGCGATCATACACCAATTGACTACCTCTGCCGTCACACAGAGACCCAGCTCCAGAACCCCCAAAGCCAATGGACAACAGCTAAGATATCGGCAGTGCTCAATCAACTACGACGGTGAACGAATATTTCAACGAAGAACTCCTTCGTTGGAAGTTGACTAGAAATGAAGGTGGTTGATCTTTCTCCGTCGATTGTGCCCTACCCTTGCAAACCACTCTAGCCTAGCCCGATCAGATGAATCCAAGAACAAGAACAACCACTAAAAAACTCGCAGCAGGGTCGAATGAGATGCAGAAGCTTCTTCGAAGATGCCCCACTCCAGTAGGAACTCTTCGAAAATTGCTGATGGATGGGAAGGAACTGGAATGTCACTGCCGGAGTAGAGGATGTATAGAACCTCACTGTTGCCGCCACTTCTTCCCCTGCCGTCTGAACCACAAAGTGTAGGAGTGGATGGACGGACGATGGTGGGTGGAGAAAACACTACAGAACCCCTACGGTGAGGTGAAGTTTGAAGCTTGCCGCTACCGCCGCTCACTGTGTAACCCTAGCCCTTGCAACCGGCTCTGGTGAGAGCAACAAGGAAACTGCAGAAGGGTAAATGCCGAAAAACTCTCCTAAGAGTTGAGCTTGAACAGGGAGCGTCACCGTTGTCACTCGCAGCTGGCAGCACTCGTCGCCATCCATCGCCGTTGGAGAAATCTTGGAAGAGAGATTGGGGCCGTCGAGCGTCGAGGAGAAGAAAAGAGAACAGTGCAAGGAAAAATGAAATGCCCGAGCCACATTTTCTAAATTGAAATTTCTCCTATAAAGCACCCACAACCAGACTGGATTAAATCGGTTTTGATCTACTGAACCCGACCGAAATTGAAATTAGGGATTAAAGTTCTTTTGGGCTTTTGACATTTGGGCTTGGATGAGGCTTTTGAGACTGGGTTTCAAAATGAGGCTTTTGGCTTTGATTCTTCTTCCCTTAATTGAACCTGTCTAAATTAAATCGGTTTGAACCAAACCAGCTTGGACTGAACTAGCACTTTGTCCTCGATTCATTATCGTTTCCTTCAATCCCTGCAAAACAAAACATTGCTCAAATAATTGCCATAATATCCATCAAATGTATAGGAATTGAAATGAAGACTACAAAATATTTAAAGATCATGAAACACACTAAAAACATGCTTTTGAATACAAGAGAGGATACAAACACCAAGATATAACACTAAATAATAGGTCCAAATGCTGGTTATCAGTCACCTCCGTAGTTAACTACTCGACCCGAGCTCGTGAGATGTTTGTTTGCTCGATCGGGGCTTGCAGCTGCTGGTTCTCGTGCTCCAGGAAGGTCAGTCTCTGGCACATAGTCAGACTCTCCATCTAAAACTATAATCGAAAGAAGCCCATTAGTGTCAATCAGGAAGAGTAAAGAAAAGATTCGGCTAAACTTACCCCTGTTGTTTTCTGGCTAAAACCGTCAACGAGCTCCCCAGGTGGGATGGTCGTCACTCGGGCCCTAGCATCTACCTAGGTTTGCGCTAGAGCATCATGAATTTTGACTTGGTGCTCTGGGGAGTGAGGCTCAACGTCATCAAGATAGCACCATTCATCGATGGCCAAGCGGATGATGGCCCGAATATGTATATGGCTGCAAAGACTTGAACACTCTGAGGTGGTCTTGTCCTAAGACTTGGACAGGGGGAGGAACAAATGATGGAAGTGGGGCCCTCTGAGAAGACTGGCAGGGGTGACAGATAGGAGATCGGCTATGCGAATACCATCCCGATCGGTAGTCCGGACAAAGCGGGAGTCCGACAGACGAAAGGGGAGTCGGTAGGATAGCTGATGTGCGTAGATTATATACTCTTTTATGCATGTTCTTACGCACATTTACATATTTTGAGCATGCTTGATCTATGCATTTTTATACTTCCAGCTTTTCTTTTAGCATATTTACTCTTTTGGTTCAGAGATCTGCTTTTTGTGCATTTTCTGTACACAGGAGTCGATTTGGTGAAGAATCTACATCTTTAGGCATGCATTGGAGGAAACAAAGGGAGAAAGCACCGGGCCGTGTACCTCACACGGCCCTGCACTGGTATGGAGCTCGGGTCGTGTGGAGTTTGGCACCAACAGAAGAGGAAGATGACATGGTCGTGTGAACCTCGCACGGCCATGTCAAGATTTGAAGCCAACCAGAGCAGAAGCCTTACATGGTCGTGTGGATCTACACGGCCGTGTGAGGTTTCCAGAGACCAAGCAGGTAGTGGCCGTGTGCACCACACGGCCGTGTAGCATTTCCAGAGAGCAGAAGGGTTATGGCCGTGTGGAGTCACACGGCCGTGCAACCTTGGCAGAGAGGGAACAGGACATGGCCGTGTGAATCTCACACGGCCGTGTCACGGGACCGTGTGGCGCCCGATTCCCTCCTCTATTTAAACCCTTCTTCATGAATTGAAAGGGGATCTCTCCCCCTTTGGGAGAAGGCAAGATTTGGTGTTTTCCTCCCATTCTTGGGAGGATTTCTGGGCGATTCTAAGGGAGATCTCGACGATTTCGACTCCGGAGCAAGGATTGGATCCGAAGACGAGGCTTCTTCATAGATAAGTTTTCTCTTTCCCCCTCTTCTTGATTTCTTGGATTGGGGATTTAGGAAATGCTTGTAATCTCTATTTCTTCGGGTTTTCTTCCTCGATTCATGGAGTAGATCTTGTATTCTAGGATTAAGGGAGTATTTGTATGGTGGATTGATGTAATCTCTTATGGATTTGCCATTTTCTTGTTTCAATGACATTGTCTTGCTTGTATCAATTAGATCTTGAATGATTAATGGTGATTTGTGCTTAATTCTTATTCTTGATTGATTGTTTGAATTTCTTGTGGACTTTGTAAAGATAAACTCTCACTCGATCATCCGAGGGATCCACGTGACAGGTGCAAGCCCGTGTAAGGACGTTTGAGAGATAATCTTGAAGAGGAAATGGGAATATTCAAGAGAGTAGGATGGATCTTGTGATTAGTTTCTTGTATCTTGATAGATTAATAAGTTGTGGGCTTCTATGTTGATATCCGAGGAAGGCATAGTAATAGGTGCGCTTCTGTGTAAGGACAACGTAGGTTCATGTCTAATTAATCCTATTTAGATACATTTCTCAGTCCTTAGCCGGTTGTCTATTGCAAGAGAGAACCGGCAACTTTCTACATGTTTGGCAATTGAGGTATAAGAATTGGTGAACCATTTACATTCAAGAAATCTTACAAAGAAACCGAAACTCCTAGAATCTCCCTTTATCATAACCCAAAACACTAAACTCTTGTTTGTTGATCTTTAAGATTAGATTTGTTTACCTTTACTTTGCTTTTGAAACGATTGGATAGTTGTTTAGCTAATTCGCATTGAGACATTTCTAGTGCATATTCCAGTCCTTGTGGATACGATAATCTTTTATATTACTTGCGACATTTCCGTACACTTGCGGAGAGCGAACAATAGCCACCCTCCTGGGAATTGTGGAGGAAGAAGTCTCACCCTGCTCGGACGGAGGTCGGGGAGTTGATGCTGAAACAGAGGCCTGTAGAGCCAAAGTTGCCGAGTGGGACGAAGACTCCGCCCGGTGCCTCTTGCGACGCTGGATCAACGGCTCGCCAGAGGTGGCAGACTCTGACGGGACCATAATCAGCGCCATAGAGGGGCACTTCGGCGCCAGCTTGCCAGTGTTGGCCACTGCATCACTGGCTACCACCCAACTTCCCCCTGCTTCGCCAATCGGTTCTTCAGAATGCTCGACCGATAAAATCACAGCTCTCCAGCTCGGCCACTCCCTTAGTGTTGATCTTCGCATCATCAAGCTTACTCTTACCGCTTATCAACGCTATGTTCATGATTTGGTCTATAAAAAAAAGAAATTAGTTAAATTTAAAGATGACGGGAAGAAAAATGATGTACCGAGAGGGATGGGCAGCCGTGTTCAGATAGAGCTTAGCCAGAACACATATAAGACTCCCTCCAACAGCAGCCTGTGTATATGATATTTCTGACTGACCAGACTCATGGCTGCTTGGAGGTAAGCTGGCTTCGATATCTCTAGTGGAGGAGGTTTCAACAGTTCTATCTACCAGTCGGTCGGAAAGACGGACCGGTTGGGGAGGCGAACGAAGAAGTAATGCTTTTCCAGTGCTTATTGGAGGAGGATATTTTGTCAAAATAAACTGCGCCAACTCAGGCTTGAAAAAGGAAAGTGCTCGGCTCAGACGGCTTTAGACAGTAAAAGTAGTGAAACATATGGGGTACAAGGGGAATCCTGTACAAATATAATAAAATAACAGCCTCGCACAGTAGTCTAAAGGAATTAGGCACTAACTATGCAAGGGAATGTGAAAGTATCTACAAATTTTTGAAAAGAAAGGATGAATGAGAAATCGCAGGCCAGTAAAGAATTGGTCCTTAAAGAAAGAAAGGAAACTGTCCAGAGGGATATGGGGGTGAGCATTGTTGGTGCGGTTAGCACTAACGGTCTAACTCAGGTTTTGATGAATGACAAAGTATGTTAAATTAATTTCATTGTTATCTAATACTTTGAATAAGTGTGCAGGAGAAGTCCAGCTAGGTCAACGGGCTGACCTGATAGCTGGTACGAAGCCCAGCTAGGTCGACGGGCTGACCTGATAGCTGGCACGAAGCCCAGACTGACCGGATGTCTGGCACGAAGTCCAGCTAGGTCGACAGGCTAACCTGATAGCTGGCATGAAGTTCAGACGAGTCAACGGGCTGATCGAATGTCTGGCAGGTAAGTTAAGGTAAGTCACTGGAAGGGAGTGACTTGGTGAGGACGCGTTCCTGATTAGGGAACCTTGGCGCCGATCCAACTTATAACCATTTCGAAAATCTAAGTTGAGATCTTAACTAGATTCTAGTCTCAGTGAGACGGAATCTAATTACTATTCTTTTACTATAACTATGCTAATATTTTGTTTTATAGGATAGTATAATTTGCATTTACCTCCGACTAACGTTTTCTTGCAGAAGTTGATTTCTGGAAAATGGGGGTCCGAGTGCCCGGAGTGCAAATCTTATCCTGTCACAGTCGTCGCACGTGGAGCTCACTGGTTGGCTGGGCTATGTCACAGTCCAGGCGCCTAGAAGGGATCCGAGCGCCCGAAGCTTCCTATATAAGAAGGGTGAGCCCTGGAGCAAAGAATGAACAACAACAACGTCTTCCAACGACTACTCTACTACGCTGTGCTCCTGCGACGCTGCTTCTCCGACAACCTGCTAAAGTTTTCTTTCTTTCACTATTGTCGATATTTTTTATTAATAGTTCTTGTACTCAATATTGTAATCTGATTTTGTGAACTATTAGTGATTGCCCAACGAAAGCACTCGACAAATGCGAGCCTTGGAGTAGGAGTCGACCAAGGCTCCAAACCAAGTAAATTGGTTTGTGTTAGCATTGTTTTGCTTTTATTCTTCCACTGTGCTTACTCTAATTCGATATGATAATTTCTCGATCGCTATTCATCCCCCCTCTAGCGACTTTCACAATCCAACAAGTGGTATCAGATTAGGTATCACTCTGACTCGGTGCAACCACCAGTCAGACAAAGGGGGTGAAATTCTTTTTTAGTTTTTTTTCGGCTTTAAGTTTTATGTTATAATCCAAACTAGTATCATTACCTTTTTGAAAGTTTTTTTTGTAGCAATTAAGCTAAACTGGTGCAACACCAATTCAGTTTTAGATTCTTTTTAATTTAATCCCGCACTACTAATCCAAGACTAAGTCTTGGGATTTCTCTCCTCGTTTTCTTGTGTGCAAGATCTATGGCCTTGAACGAAGGATATAGCACTGTTCATCCCCCACTATTCAACGGTGATGACTTTCCCTACTAGAAGAAGCGAATGGAGGTATATCTGAAGACCAACTTCGACCAGTGGTTTAGCGTCACCAGAGGCTACAAGGCACCGGTCAACAACTCCGGAAATCCACTGGACCCAGATCAGTGGACTCCAGACATGAAAAAGAAAGTGTTGGATCGAGACGCGCTAGAGGGGGGGTGAATAGCGCTCGCGGCTATTTCGTTCGATTATCGGAATCGTAAAAAGCGTAAGAGTTAATGCAGCGGAATAAAATAAAGAAACACAAACAGAAGGACACAGAGAATTTTACTTCGTTCGGAGCCTTGATCGACTCCTACTCGAAGGCCCGCGATCCTTGATCGCTTTGCGTAGGCAACAACTATAAGCTCGATAAAAGGATTACAAGATGAAGTACAAGTAAATGCAAAAACTAATTATACCGACGACAAGAATAGAATCTTAGAGCTTCGGGTCGTCGTAAACTTGTAGCAGCACTTTCGAGTGTCTTTCAGAGCAGCACGTTGGAGACAAAAGACTTGGAAATTGTTGATTTGAGCTGCTGGTCGAGATCCCTTATAAAGGGTGTTCAAGGCGCCTTCTACTGTTCACCAAGGCGCCTTGAATGAGCCGAGTCAGCCGCGGAGATAAGTGCTGAACTGATCAAACCTTATCAGGTTCAAGGCGCCTCCAACCTCTCCAAGGCGCCTTCATCAAGCTGTCCAAGGCGCCTTGGCTTCCTTCAAGGCGCCTCCAAGCTTGCTTCGCAGCCAACTCAGGTTTTGCACCCGAGGCGCCTCCAAGCTCCATGGAAGCGCCTCGGACACTGTTCATCCGAGGTTAACCTTTGCACTTTGGTCCCTGCAAGATACATTAGTCCCAAATATACCTTGTAGCACAAAGTTAGCACATAAAACATAATAGATGTGATAATGATAGTTTTCGGACTGTCCGAGTCTGACTTCGGATTTTCAACCGGAAACCCTAGGTCGACCCGACGCCTACTGTTCCCTCTACAGGGAACGCGTCCTCACCTACTCCACTCAGGAGATTTACCTACTGCCAGTGCGATCCTCCAGATCGACTGGACTTTTGCTCAGCACTCGACGCTTCCGGACTTTCTACTGGACATCCGCTTCCCGGCTAGTCCAGTCTTTCACCTGATTCGCGACACCAGGACTTTCCACCTAGGGTTACCACCCCCTAGGACTTTTGTCTGAAGCCATCGCCCTGCCAAGACTTTCCGCATAGGGTTACTTCCCCCTATGACCTAGGGTTACCACCCCCTAGGGTTTTTACCTTTGCCTAACCGCAACTAGGACTTTCCTGAAATACTCAAGCAGACTTGTTAGATCACAAGGTACCTTAACTTTGAATCCTTTGCCATTATCAAAACACGAGTTCGATCGTCGGATGCTTCCCGCATCAACAATCTCCCCCATTTTGATTATGGCAACTCGAATTCAAAGTTAAGTAAGCAGATATCAAACAACAAACATTTAAAGCAAGCTTAGCAAATTATTTTGTTAAGGTAAACTTTATGAATTTAAAGTATATGCTCCCCCTTAACTGTTGCTCCTCCTTTAATATTCATTATTTTAAGTTTGAAGTATTTGAGTTTAAGTATTTGAATTTGCTACTTAATATTTGAATTTGCTATTTGCTACTCTCCCCCTTTGCCATATATCAAAAATAAGCAAAAATAGTCATTTGATTTAACAAGATTTTGAAAAATAGTTTAGCTAAGTGAGAAAATGATGTTAGTTTTTTTTTTTTTGGAAACTTAAAATTATAAAACTACTAGAAAGTGGATCTTTTTGATAGTTTAAAAAGCTAGTAAATTTTTATTTAGAAAGAAAATACTTTTGAAGTAGCTTTTAAATTTTTGAAAACTGTGCTTTACTTAAGAAAACAAGAATTTATAAAGTTAGATTTCAAAGTGAGCTAAGTTTTAAAGTTTTGAAAATAAAGCTAAGCTCTTTGCAAGTATTGGATTTTGAAAGCTATAGCTTAGAGAAAAAAACTTAGCTTAATTTTAAACAATACTTATTAAATTTTAGGGCTAGGAGGGAGCAGAGTAGCTAAAAGTTTGGTTTAGGAAGTCAGTTGGTCCTTAAGTCCAAGCATGAGTCAAGTTTAATAGATTAACTTTTAAGAGGTATCAGAGCCCTAAAGATCAAAACATGCTTAACCAGAAAACTGAGTGTCCTTTACCAACTGTCTAACCTTTAGCTACTTGCTGATTGCCTACAGGACAACAGCTTTCACATGGTTAGTCAAGTTAAGTCAATTTGGTCCAGATAGATTTGACTAGAGCTGGAAGACTTGACTTGATTGATGTATATTGCGTGTTTAACGCCCAGACTCATATAGATGCACAGTTATAAGCATTCTTGAGTCTAGGCTGTACCTTATGCATCTCACACTGTTCTAAGTCTTTCAAACACAATCAAGGTATACCTAGGTGTTTGTGAGATGCTCTAGCTTAATTCTAGGGGAACATGATTTCTAGGGGAAAGCCTAAATTAAGTCAAACTTTTTGAAACTTCTAAGAAAAGGGAATTTTGAAAAATTGTTTTTCCTAGAATTTAAAAAAAAATGATAGGTAAACCCAGATTATTTGAAACTGAGTAAGTTGTTGACTAAGCATGCAAATAAGTATATATCACTTCAAGAAGGTCTGACAAAATAAGTAGATAGTGAAGGTGTTTATAGGCAACAATCCATAATACAATGCATAATAGGGTTATATCAAATAGCAGGATCATCTACTCGAGGAGCATCAACTGGCGGGTCATCAGCGGGAGGTGGTGCATGGGGCTGCTCGGGTGCTGGCTGACCTAGACGTCGTATCTCGTCACGGAGGGACGTAAATCCGGCAACCATCTCGGATCGAATGGAGAGAACTATCCGACGTGTCTGGATGGACTCGACCTCGAGTCGAGCAAGTCTGTCCTCGACGGAGAGTGATGCAGAGGTTGAAGGTCCAGCTGAGGTGGATGGTCCGGCAGACGGGGAGGGATCGCGAAAAGATCCTCAGCTAAGAAATCAGCTCACTCCTCTCCCTCGCCTGATATATCCTCGGCTGCTGGAGCGATAGGGGCAGCCGCTGGCTGTGGTCGTCCTATCCAGGCTAGAACTCCATTAGCGGTGATATCAGCACTGGATAGTCTACAACTACGGGATCCTAGCTCGTCATATATAGTAGGAGGAATGACTGTCCCCCTGGTCACATCTATACCCTCTATGGTCGAAAAGAAGCGTGTCAAAATATGACAATAGGGCATGTGTACTATCCTGGAAGTGACTGTCCCAGATGCACAAATAATGTTCTGGAACATATGCAAGGCTATATCGATATCTAATCGATGACACAAGGCGTACAAGAAAAATGAGTGTGAAGGCCTCATCTTCGGGACATCCCGAGATGAGATCGGCAAAATACATGCTGTCAAGACCCTATACATCACGTAGTCCTGAACCCAAAGAGAGACTGACCTGAACTCAGTCAGGCCAAGAGGTCTCTCTTCCCCGAAGAAATACATATAGATAGTATCTAATGTAATATGGGAGTAAGGATCGCCAAATGGCAGGTCCCTACTGGGGTAGCATAGGAAAGCAGACTCTGAAACCCTAAGTCCTAGGATGGTACGTAACAAAGAGGGAGTAAGCTCAATGTCAACACCAGCCACTCTGGTGGAGTACCTACTATCATCAACCCTTTCAAGGTTGTGATAGAACTGTGCACATAATTCCTGATTTACTGTATAAGTGCAGTAAACCAGTTGGTCCAGCTGATAGTGCTCTATCATCTGGATAGATGGCTGACAATACTGGGTAAAAAAGGTCCTATTTACATATCTAGGTTTGATAGGTTCAAAAGTGTAATTAACAAAGGTATCCCTAAGATGTACAGTTGGGAATCTGATATCTGCTGATGGAAGTCTAGCTGGAGTAGGATCAACGTGACGGCGCTTCCTATTTTCAACGATTTTACCAAAAATTTACAAAAATAAGCAGAAATTTTATGTAAAATTTGATCGGGAAGGATTGAGATTATACCTCGGAGGCATTGCTAAGTGTTGAGGGAAGATCAAACGGGTTGAAGGCCCCTTGGTGCTAGAAATCGCACGCGGAAATCGTGCTCGGCGTCGGCAGAAAACGAACAGAAAGAGTCTGTTCGTTTCCTAAAGTTGGGGTTTGAAAGCGCCTTAAGCATCTTAAGGCACCTTAAGTAGTTTTTTGGAGGCGCCTCGGTTCGATCCGAGGCGCCTTAGATTGATGCGGCTGGAACTTTCCCGCCGTGCTTGAAGGCGCCTTCCCGTGTGGCAGGCGCCTCCATGAGGCGTCATTTGTCTTTTATTAATTAATTTTAATTATTTGAGTTAAATAATTTTGAAAAATAATTTTAAAGTTAATTAATTTTGAAAAATAATTTTTGAAAGATAATTTTAAGGTTAATTAAATTTGAAAAATAATTTTAAAGTTAATTAATTTTGAAAAATAATTTTTGAGTTAAATAATTTTGAAAAATAATTTTAAAGTTAATTAATTTTTGAAAAATAATTTTAGATAATTTAGAATGATTGAGTTTTAAAATAATTTTGAAATTAAAATTTTAAAATAATTTTGAAATAAAGTTTTTAAAATAATTTTGAAATTAAGTTTTTTAAAAAAAAAATAGATTTGAAAATAATTCAAGTTAAAATAATTTAATTGTTAATTAACTTGATTTAAGTTAAGTCAATTTTAATAATTTAATTTCCTAGTCATCTCACCCGATCTAAAATTGTCAATCAGAGAACCGTATAATTATTGTGAGATGAATTATAGTTGAATTTAAGGGTCTGGTTTAACTTTGTGTTAGATTCAGGTTTAGCTTTGGGTTCAACAAGTAAGCATTCTTTGGATAAACTTCTGGGCTATGGTGAGTCACAAGGAACTCATTAAAGTAACCATACCTTCGAGGTTTTCCAAATAGTCCTACCCATTGAACTTAATACTAAACCTTGGTCTAACTAGTTAGGATCCATTTAAGGGTAGCTTCGGTCAGTTCCACTTGGCCAAATGCACCAGGTCGAAGCCATATCTTCCTAGACATGCGATGCCCAAGCTTCCCTAACGTACTATCATCCTAAAACTTCACCAGTACCGTGGGTCAAGTTAAACCTAGTCCGTTTTAATCTAACCTTAATTACCCTGCCGGGTAACTACTTTTGTTTTACCCATTTCGGGTAGATTAGGTTCAGTTACCCTGTCGGGTAGTTCAGTTGGGGGTACCAGCTAGTCTGGATCCTCCATCTATATTTGACTTTGAATTTTCAATTTATATTTGAATTTCGAATTTGAATTTGAATTAATATTTTAATTTTGAATTTTTAATTTGATTTTGAATTATGAATTTTGAATTAATATTTAATTTCGAATTTTTTATTTGATTTTGAATTTTAAATTAATATTTTAATTTCAAATTTTTAATTTGATTTTGAATTAATATTTTAATTTCAAATTTTTTATTTGATTTTTAATTTTGAATTAATATTTTAATTTCGAATTTTTTATTTGATTTTGAATTTTGAATTAATATTTTAATTTCGAATTTTTACTTTGATTTAAAATTTTGAATTTTGAATTAATATTTGAATTTTGTTTTATTAAGATCGTTTTTCTCTTAACTCCCCCTGGATCATAGCCTCGATATAGCCTATCAAGGTAGTGTATTTGATCCTTCGGGACCCAGTATTGACTAAGTCCAATTTGATTGACCAATTTGGACTTGGGAACCCATGCTTGGACTGATGTACTATTTTGTTTGTGTTGGTTGCTACTCGGAAAACCTAGAGGTTCCACTGTACAAAAATTTTGTACAAAGGTCTGAACCTTTTCCTAGCTACCATGTGTTCTTTTAAATTAAATTTTGGATCGCCTGCGGAACTTAACACGTTTGATCCAAAACTTAAACTATTTGTTCTTTTAGGTTTAGACTTGGATCTCCTGCGGAACTTAACACGTTCGACCCAAATCACCTTAAGTTATTAATTCCATTAAATATTAATTTCCATAATTGGTTCCCAGTACTGACGTGGCGAGGCACATGGCCTTCTTGGATATGGGAGCAACCACCACCGACTAGACAAAACCTTTTATGAAAAGCTAATATTTAATTTCCTAAAATAACTTTAGGTTAACCGAAAAGAACAATCAAATCACAAGGAAAAGAAAAACAAAAGAACACTATATCGAAAATAAATTCGAAACACTAGAATCGTATGCCTCTTGTATTTAGTATTATTTCCAAAAATAACTAGTATGACGCGAAAAGAAAAATACTAGTTATACCTTTTAGAAAAACCTCTTGATCTTCTACCGTATTCCTCTTCTAACCTCGGACGTTGTGTGGGCAACGATCTTCCGAGATGAGAATCACCAAGCACCTTCTTCTTCCTTACAAGTTTCGGCCATCAAAACTTCACCTAAGATGAAGAGGTTCGGCCACCACCACTATGCTCCAAGGGATGCTAGAAAAGAGGCTTCTTTTCTCTCCTTCTTCTCCTTCTTAGATCCGGCCACCAAAGCTATCTCCACCATGAGAAGGTTTCGGCCACACAAAGGAGAGGAGAGGAAAGAAAGGGCCGGCCACACCCAAGGAGAAAAGAGAAGAAAAATAGAATAGAGTCGTTAGCCTTGAAGCCTCCTCTACCCCCTCTTTTATAATCCTTGGTCTTGGCAAATAAGGAAAATTTAATAAAAACTTCCTTAATTCTTTTGCCATTGAAAAGGAAAATTTATTTAATTAAAATAATTTTCTCTTTTCAAATTATAATGGTCGGCCACTCTTCTCCCCAAAACAAGGAGAGTTTTAATTAAAACAAAAATTAAAACTTCCTAATTTGTTTCTAGAAATTTATAAAAAAATTTCCAATAATTTTAATCCCTTCATGATTGGTTAATAAAAAGAAATTTTATAAATTAAAATCTTTCTTTTAAACATGTGGATAATTTCCAAAAAGGAAAGTTATCTCTAAAAATTAAAATCTCCTTTCAATCTACAAATAAGGAAAGATATTAAATCTTTTCTTAATCTTTTGTAGAAACTAATAAAAGAGAATTTTTAATTTTTAAACTTTCTTTTAAATCATGAATATAATTAAAAGGAAAGTTTTTACCAAAATTAAAATCAACCTTTTAATCTACAAATAAAGAAAGAGATTTTAACTCTTCTCTTAATCTTTTGTAGAATCTTATAAAAGGAAAGATTTAAATTTTTAAACTCTCTTTTAAATTATATTATCCACATAAGAAAAAATTTAAAATTAAAATTCCTTTTTATTTTAATAGGGACGGCCACATGAATTCACCCATGAACATACCCATGGCCGGCCCTAGCTTGGTGTAACGCCTCGACCCGGGCGGGTCCCCCCCGGACCGAACCAGGAACGACAACAGAATTACCTATCGATTTGATGACTAGCTCCACAGACCACCAGAGGTCCTTTCAGCGTGCTTTGTCCTCACTCGCACGCACCCTGGAAAACTTCCCAGGAGGTCACCCATCCTCAGATTTCTCCAAGCCAAGCACGCTTAACTTTGGAGTTCTTAAGTTTGGGCTTCCGAAAAGGAAGGTGCACCTTGGTGATATGGATAGTACCATCTAACCTTTTAAGTCATACTTAACCAGAATCTCAGAACCGGGGTATTACAATCATCTGTAACGCCCCGGCCCGGGCGGCCCCATCTAGACCGAACCGGGAACGCTACCCATAATTGTCCATCGGTTTGATGACTAGCTCCACAGACCACCGGAGGTCCTTTCAGCGTGCTTTGTCCTCACTCGCACGCACCCTGGAAAACTTCCCAGGAGGTCACCCATCCTCAGATTTCTCCAAGCCAAGCACGCTTAACTTTGGAGTTCTTAAGTTTGGGCTTCCGAAAAGGAAGGTGCACCTTGGTGATATGGATAGTACCATCTAACCTTTTAAGTCATATTTAACCAGAATCTCAGAACCGGGGTATTACAATCACCCCCACTTAAAGACACAACGTCCTCGTTGTGTAACCACAAATCACACCACAAACAAATCCCAGAATCTCCCTTGCTAGGTGGTGCCCTGGGTGCTCCTACCACAGGCGCACTCACGGTCGCAAGGTTGCTCTGATACCATCTGTAACGCCCCGGCCCGGGCGGCCCCATCTAGACCGAACCGGGAACGCTACCCATAATTGTCCATCGGTTTGATGACTAGCTCCACAGACCACCGGAGGTCCTTTCAGCGTGCTTTGTCCTCACTCGCACGCACCCTGGAAAACTTCCCAGGAGGTCACCCATCCTCAGATTTCTCCAAGCCAAGCACGCTTAACTTTGGAGTTCTTAAGTTTGGGCTTCCGAAAAGGAAGGTGCACCTTGGTGATATGGATAGTACCATCTAACCTTTTAAGTCATATTTAACCAGAATCTCAGAACCGGGGTATTACACTTGGTCTCCAAGCTAGCTTGGCCGGCCCCTATAGGATGGGTAAGAAGGTGGATATAGGTGGGTATAGTACTCTATAATTAAGAGGCTACGATAGGGACCGAGAGGAGGAATTGGTTTTGGTCTCCCGATAAAATTAAGCATCCCGTGCTCGCCCCGAACACACAACTTATTTTATCAATAATAATTCATTCCACTAGAGAACTATTATTGAATTACCGCACCAATCCCAAATTACATTTTGGGCTCCTTCTTATCATGAGTGTGTTAGTCTCCTTGTGTTTAAGATAACAAATGTCCACTAATTAAGTAAGTTACTGACAACTCACTTAATTAATATCTAGCTCCAAGAGTAGTACCACTTAACTTCATCATCATGTCGGACTAAGTCCACCTGCAGGGTTTAACATGACAATCCTTATGAGCTCCTCTTGGGGACATTCTCAACCTAGATCACTAGGACACAGTTTCCTTCTATAATCAACAACACACACTATAAGTGATATCATTTCCCAACTTATCGAGCTTATTGATTTATTGAACTAAATCTCACCCATTGATAAATTAAAGAAATAAATATCAAATATATGTGCTTGTTATTATATTAGGATTAAGAGCACACACTTCCATAATAACTGAGGTCTTTGTTCCTTTATAAAGTCAGTATAAAAGGAACGACCTCAAATGGTCCTACTCAATACACTCTAAGTGTACTAGTGTAATTATATAGTTAAGATAAACTAATACCTAATTACACTACGACCTTCCAATGGTTTGTTCCTTTCCATCTTGGTCGTGAGCCACTGTTTATAATTTATAAGGAACCGATAACATGATCTTTTGTGTGTGACACCATACACCATGTTATCTACAATATAAATTAATTGAGCAACTACATTTATCATAAATGTAGACATTTGACCAATGTGATTCTTATTTCTAGATAAATGTTCATACCAAAAGCTAGGCTTTTAGTATACACTCTAACAATCTCCCACTTATACTAAAAGACTAAGCTGCCATATCTGCTGCCATACATCTGATTCCCAAGCCTTTCAAAAAGTTCTTGCCTTAAGGACCTTAGGTTATCATCTGATGCAATCTAGGCGGCAACAACTTCTCCTCGTTATACAATTTCTTGTATTGGGTAGTACTTGCGCTCTATTGTGTTTTCTTGCCTTATAGACTCATGGTTTCTTCGAGTTTGTTACTGCACCATTATTATTACAATAAATTGTAATAATCTTTGGACAAACTAGAAATCATATCTAAGTCTATCTTGAGGTAATTAAATCATTCAGCTTTTATGGCTACCTCAGAGGCTTGCCATATACTCAGCTTCTATAGTGGAGTCCAGAAAAAACACCTATGCTTATCACTCTTCCATAGTTATGACTTTTCCTCCTAAAGTAAACACAAAACCCCGAGGTCGACTTATTATTGTCCCTATCCGATTGGAAGTCAAAATCCGTGTAACCCACAGGGACCAAATTAACTGCCTTGTAAGCTATCATATAATCTCTAGCGCCTCTAAGGTACTTTAATATATGCTTTACTGCAGTCCAATGTCCTTGTCTAGGGTTACTTTGATATCTGCTAACTATGCCCTTGGTAAACAGTTTGATCTCGCATAGCATACATTAGGCTTCCGATAGTCAAGCATAAAGAATCGCTTTTATTTCCTTTATCTCCTTTGATGTCTACAGAGACATATCTTTAGATAAAGTTACTCCATCCTAAAAAGTAAGAAACCTTTCTTGGAGTTTTGCATACTTAAAACGAGCAAGGATTTTTCCGATGTATGAAGCTTGGAATAAATAAAATATTCTTTTCTTGCGATCCCTTATTACTTTGATCTCAAGAATATATACATTCTTCCAAGTCATTTATATCGAATTGTTTGGACAACCATACCCTTACTTCTGACAACATTTTGATATTGTTTCCAACTACCAAAAATGTTATCTACGTATAGTACAAGAAATACCACCACGCTTCCATCACACCTTTTGTATACACAAGACTTATCCGGTTACTAAATCCATAGATCTGGATTACTTTGATAAACCGGATGTTCCAAGACATTGAAGCTTTGCCTCAGTCCATAGACTGATTGAGCTTGCACACAAGATGCTCTTAGCCCTTTGCAATGAACTCTTCTGGTTGCTTTATATGGATGTTTTCTTCAAGACTTCCATTAAGGAATGCTGTCTTGTCATCCACTTGCCAAATAGATAAAAGAATCCGGATAGACTTAAGCATGACTACCAGTGAAAAAGTTTCCTTTTTCATCAAGCCTTGCTTTGAAAGTTACTACCTTCCTGTCTATCCCTCTTTTCCTATTATAGACCTTTTTACACCTAACGGCTTTTACACCATTTGGTGATTCTACAAGCTTCCAGATTTTATTAGAATACATATATTCTAATTCTGTTATTCATTACTCTTTGCCAAGATACTGCATCTTTATCTTGGAGTACTTTATCATATGACCAGAGATCAGGTTCATGTCCTTTAGGGATCGAATCCAAAAACTCTCCCAAAACATGAACCTATTTAGGTTGCCTAACAACCCTCCCACTACGACAAGGCACTTTCTGCAATTGTGTATCATTTGTGATACGTGTTGCAGTTTTCTTGTGGTATCTCATCTTGTAGAGTTGGTACTAGGTTAGACATGTCATTTATTATTTCCTTAAGAACAAATTTACTTATGAGCACGTGGTTCATTATATAGTCCTTTTCTAAAAATCAGTCATTGATGCTAACAATGACCTTCTGATTTTTAAGACTATAATCCTACTTTTGTTTATCTAGGATAACTTACAAACAAGTGAACTCCTATCCAATTTATCATTGTCTCTCTTTAACATATGTGCTGGATTACCCGAATCCGAATATGCTTCAAAATAGGTTTTCACCTATTCAGCAATTCTATATGAGTAGAGAGTTCTAACTTGGAAGGTACTATGTTCACTTTCATTTTCAGAGTTTATCCTTAAAACAAATTTGGTAATTTTCTAAATAACTCATCATCTATCTAATTATTCCATAAGAGTCCTTTACCTTCTTTCTACTACACCATTCTGTTGGGGTGTACCAGATGCAGTTAGTTGGGATTGAAATCCAACTTCTGATAAGTAACTCCTAAAATCTCTCAAGAGGTACTTGCCACTACGATCTTCCATAGTGACTTTTTACTTTAACATTTCTCCGCATCAACCTTGTACTCTTTGAACTAATCAAAGTACTTAGTCTTGCGGTACATTAAGTAAATTTATCTGTATCTTGAATAGTTGTCTATAAAATAGATAAAATATTCAATACTACCTCTTGTCTGGATAGTCATAGGATCACACAAATCAGAATGAACCGATTTCAACCTATCTTTGACTCCATACCCCTTGGACTTAAAAGCTTCTTGGTTATTTTCCTTCCAAGTAAGACTCGCAGGTTGGAAAGATTTCCACTACCAATGAACCCAAAAGTTCATCAGCCACCAATGAATCCTACTCAAGTATAACCTAGCTTTAGATGCCAAAGATATAATTGGTTCATTTCCGAAGGTTGCTTTCTCTTAAAATTAGAAGATGTGTTACTAATTTCTATTTGTTGCATCGTGGGAGTTATTGGATTATAAATTGTCAACCATTATACCAGAATAGATAACTTCCTATTTTTCTTGATAACAACTTTGTTATCAAAATAGACACAATATCTATAATAGTTTAGAAACTGAAATCAGGTTCTTTCTAAACTTGGTACGTAAAGACAATTACTTAAAATCCATATTTTATTCTTATCAAAGGATAAACATCTCCCACTGCAATAGCTACCACTTTTACAGTAGTGCCCATGTGGACGGTGATTTACCTTTCATTTAGTTGTCGGGTTTCCTGGAACCCTGCAATGAATTGCAGACATGATTAATGGCATCTTGTATCTACACTCCAGGTTCTGGTAGATAACACCACTAAACATGTTTCAACTAATGAATTAAATACACCTATATTGTTCTTAGTTCTAAGAAGACAGTCTACCTTAATGTCCAAGTCCTATTTCCAATCATTACAATTGGGATTACTAAGTCTTTCTTATAGTATGACTACTAGGGGATTGACAAACATTTTAAATCCTAAGAATCACAAAAATACTTGGTCAAGATCAACTCCTTAAAAATCCCCATGAATTTTGTATGCCACGATAGTGTGGACGTATACAAAATCGAAGAGGAGATTTTATTCATTAATTTTATTATCTCGTCAACTTTACTTTATGACGAATAAAATTAATAGTTGATCTATCTTTGATCAAATATTTGGTCAAAAACTTTTGAATTTAAAAAAAATATTGATTCCTCAAACAATATTATTTAAATTCACCAACACCTCAAACACCGTGAATTTTACATGCCACGTTAGTGTGGACGTATACAAATTCAACATTTGTAAAAGGAGAGTTTTAACCCATTAATTTTATTATCTTGTCAACCTAACTTTTTGACAAATAAAATTAATAGTTGTAATCATTTGGTCACACAAATAATAGCAGTGACTCCGATGGGGAGGATACCATTAGATGTGTCTAAGTGTATACCATTACTTGACACTAAGTCCATTAATAAGATTATGCCCCTTCCGTTGGGGAAGATCACACGCTCTTAATTAACTTCCTATAGTCATCCAAAAATGGAAGTCTGTTCTAGTGATCCACAAACAAGCTCATCCGTTATGGAGGAAGGCACTCAGAGTCAACGCGCAAGCTTGTTTACATCACTTACAAACCAGTAATGGAGACCATGGGATTTACTTAAAAATTCCTCTCCCAGTTAGTTATTTATAAATGAGGAATTTTAACTATGCTAGCCTACTAAATATGTAAACTAACATGCACACACAGCACAATATAAAAGCAATAAATAGAAAATCTAATTTTCAACTATTATGGCTTTTATCTCTTGTTGTCCTCCGTGTGTTGTCATCCCAAGCTATTGCCATATTTGGCCACCGCCACCGGGTCTAGTTGTCGCATCCATCTCCTAGTTCCGCTGTGCCCCTGGTCCTTAGAACGTTCCACCCTTCGCACGCTTCGACCCACGACATATATAAAATTTTACATTTTGATCCTATATTCCTCGAAGGAATGTACATGTAAACTAGATCGAACATAAAATAAAATTTACATCCATCGATCCTATATTCCATAAAAGGAATGTACATGTAACTAGATCAAAAATAAAATCCTAATAAAACTAAATACAGCTCCTGCTGTATTTTATAATACAATCATGCACACACAATAAAATGCCCTTGACATGTCCAAGGGTCCAATCACACACATAATAACTATAAGCCATAATAGTTGGATCCTGCATCCACAAAGTTAGCACATCCTACTATTAACCTGCCTAAATTATGTATGACATGTGCATAATTAAACTAATACCAAATACACAGAGGCAAAACCCTAGCTCTGATACCAATTGTTGGTTGCTACTCAGAAAACCTAGAGGTTCTACTGTACAAAAATTTTGTACAAAGGTCTGAACCTTTTCCTAGCTACCATGTGTTCTTTTAAATTAAATTTTGGATCGCCTATGAAACTTAACACGTTTGATCCAAAACTTAATCTATTTGTTCTTTTAGGTTTAGACTTGGATCTCCTGCGGAACTTAACACGTTCGACCCAAATCACCTTAAGTTATTAATTCCATTAAATATTAATTTCCATAATTGGTTCCCAGTACTGACGTGGCGAGGCACATGGCCTTCTTGGATATGGGAGCAACCACCACCGACTAGACAAAACCTTTTATGAAAAGCTAATATTTAATTTCCTAAAATAACTTTAGGTTAACCGAAAAGAACAATCAAATCACAAGGAAAAGAAAAACAAAAGAACACTATATCGAAAATAAATTCGAAACTATAGAATCGTATGCCTCTTGTATTTAGTATTATTTCCAAAAATAACTAGTATAATGCGGAAAGAAAAATACTAGTTATACCTTTTAGAAAAACCTCTTGATCTTCTACCGTATTCCTCTTCTAACCTCGGACGTTGTGTGGGCAACGATCTTCCGAGATGAGAACCACCAAGCACCTTCTTCTTCCTTGCAAGTTTCGGCCATCAAAACTTCTTCTCGGATGAAGAGGTTCGGCCACCACCACCATGCTCCAAGGGATGCTAGAAAAGAGGCTTCTTTTCTCTCCTTCTTCTCCTTCTTAGATCCGGCCACCAAAGCTATCTCCACCATGAGAAGGTTTCGGCCACACAAAGGAGAGGAGAGGAAAGAAAGGGCCGGCCACACCCAAGGAGAAAAGAGAGGAAAAATATAATAGAGTTGTTTGCCTTGAAGCCTCCTCTACCCCCTCTTTTATAATCCTTGGTCTTGGCAAATAAGGAAAATTTAATAAAAATTTCCTTAATTCTTTTGCCATTGAAAAGGAAAATTTATTTAATTAAAGTAATTTTCTCTTTTCAAATTATAATGGCCGGCCACTCTTTTCCCCAAAACAAGGAGAGTTTTAATTAAAACAAAAATTAAAACTTCCTAATTTGTTTCTAGAAATTTATAAAAAAATTTCCAATAATTTTAATCCCTTCATGATTGGTTAATAAAAAGAAATTTTATAAATTAAAATCTTTCTTTTAAACATGTGGATAATTTCCAAAAAGGAAAGTTATCTCTAAAAATTAAAATCTCCTTTCAATCTACAAATAAGAAAAGATATTAAATCTTTTCTTAATCTTTTGTAGAAACTAATAAAAGAGAATTTTTAATTTTTAAACTTTCTTTTAAATCATGAATATAATTAAAAGGAAAGTTTTTACCAAAATTAAAATTAACCTTTTAATCTACAAATAAGGAAAGAGATTTTAACTCTTCTCTTAATCTTTTGTAGAATCTTATAAAAGGAAAGATTTAAATTTTTAAACTCTCTTTTAAATTATATTATCCACATAAGAAAAAATTTAAAATTAAAATTCCTTTTTATTTTAATAGGGACGGCCACATGAATTCACCCATGAACATACCCATGGCCGGCCCTAGCTTGGTCTCCAAGCTAGCTTGGTCGACCCCTATAGGATGGGTAAGAAGGTGGATATAGGTGGGTATAGTACTCTATAATTAAGAGGCTACGATAGGGACCGAGAGGAGGAATTGGTTTTGGTCTCCCGATAAAATTAAGCATACCGTGCTCGCCCTGAACACAACTTAATTTTATCAATAATAATTCATTCCACTAGAGAACTATTATTGAACTACCGCACCAATCCCAAATTACATTTTGGGCTCCTTCTTATCATGAGTGTGTTAGTCTCCTTGTGTTTAAGATAACAAATGTCCACTAATTAAGTAAGTTACTGACAACTCACTTAATTAATATCTAGCTCCAAGAGTAGTACCACTCAACTTCATCGTCATGTCGGACTAAGTCCACTTGCAGGGTTTAACATGACAATCCTTATGAGCTCCTCTTGGGGACATTCTCAACCTAGATCACTAGGACACAGTTTCCTTCTATAATCAACAACACACACTATAAGTGATATCATTTCCCAACTTATCGGGCTTATTGATTTATTGAACTAAATCTCACCCATTGATAAATTAAAGAAATAAATATCAAATATATGTGCTTGTTATTATATTAGGATTAAGAGCACACACTTCCATAATAACTGAGGTTTTTGTTCCTTTATAAAGCCAGTATAAAAGGAACGACCTCAAATGGTCCTACTCAATACACTCTAAGTGTACTAGTGTAATTATATAGTTAAGATAAACTAATACCTAATTACACTACGACCTTCCAATAGTTTGTTCCTTTCCATCTTGGTCGTGAGCCACTGTTTATAATTTATAAGGAACCGATAACATGATCTTCTGTGTGTGACACCATACACCATGTTATTTACAATATAAATTAATTGAGCAACTACATTTATCATAAATGTAGACATTTGACCAATGTGATTCTTATTTCTAGATAAATGTTCATACCAAAAGCTAGGCTTTTAGTATACACTCTAACAGTTTGTTTATTAAGGATAAATAAGATTTATATTTCTTTTTTACTTTTATATCCTAGTCCAGTTCTATTGTAAACGGCTCTTTGTGTCCCAAGAATTAGGTCAAGATTCTTGAAGCCTAAAGAAAACCGTTCTAAGGTATTTTTTAAATCCTTGACCTGATTTTTCAAACTTGAATTTTCTTCCTCAAGTTTTTGAACATGAGTAGAATTTTCAATCTGAACCCGATCAGGTATGGATTTAATATTAGTCACTTCTTTAAGGACAGCTACTTCCTTTAGAAGTGATTTAATCCTAAGGTTTGACTTAGCTAACTTGCGTAATAAATAATTGACTAAATTATTAAGTCTCGGAATACTTACAGTGGAGTCTGGCCCTTCGAAAATGGATGTGGATCCGTGGCTTCGCTCGGACTCGGCCTCCGACTCGTCCTCGCTCTCGGATTCGACGATCTGGTCCCGGGCCATCAATGCGAGTAAACTCGTGTGATCGAGTTCGTCGTCGTCGTCCTCCGAAGAAGATTCATCCCACGTTGCCTTCAGGGCCTTCTTTCTTCTTTGCTTTTTGGCTTCCTTTTGGTTGGGGCAGTTGGCTTTGATATGCCCTTTCTGGTTGCACTCGTAGCAGGTAACTTCAAACTTTAATTTCGGACTCGGTTGGGTCTCCTTGGATTGAACTGCCTTCTTCAGGTCTTTCTTGTTGAAGCCTTTCTTCTTCTTGTAGAGCTTCTTCACGAGGTTCACAAGTTCGCTGGTCAGTTCATCTTCTTTATCTTCTGAGTCGGGTTCGTCTTCTGATTCCGGTTCGATTTTTCGCCGGGATCTTTGTTCGCGCGTTCTACTGGTACCTGCAAGCAAAGCTACACCTTTCTCGGATGGCTGTGCATTAGTTTGTTCATGAAGTTTAAATTCACTAAATAATTCATCTAACTTTAAAGAAGACAAATCCTTGGAGACTTTGTAGGCATCTACCATTGATGCCCACAATGTACTCCTTGGAAACGAATTAAGAGCATACCTTATTATATCCCTATTTTCTATCTTCTGCCCGATACCGTGAAGGGAGTTAAGGATATCTTGAATTCAAGCGTGTAACTGGCTCGTCGTCTCATTTTCCTGCATTTTTAAGTTATACAATTTATTAAGTAAAAGATCACGCTTACTTACTGTTGGAACCCCAAGGTGTTTTGATGTGATCAAACAAGCTAAGTTAGGTCCTGCGTTTGTTTAACCCTTGTGTCTAAGTGTGCAGGAACTTAGGAACATAGGAAGTCGAGCGGAAGATGCGGCTAGCGAGAAGGACGGCACGGGAGAGAGCCGACGGGCTCGGTGCGTCTGAGGGACGAGGTGTCCGCGGAAGAGTACACCGGTGGATGAGAAGAGCGTGCGCGACGCTCGAGGGACGAGAAACCGGGAAGGAAGGCTGCTCGAGGAGAAGGCCGGAACATGGGTTCGGGTGAGCCCTATTTCAGAAGGCCGAGATCACCCAAGCTAGCGGAGCCGGAGCGAACAGACCCGGACCGAGACTGGGACTTAACGGAGAAATGATCCCGGACAAAAAGTCAACCGTAGTTGATTTTTTGCTCCGGGGCGCCCGGAATGCTTCCGGGCGCCCGGAGCATGATTTTGACCAGAATCGTGATTTTCTCAATCTGACCGTTGGGGGATAAAGTTTATCCCCCCGGGGGCGCCTGGAACCACTTTTAGGCGCCCGAACCAGTACTATAAATAAAGTACTGATCCGTACAATCTTCAGAGAACTACTTGTAATCCAGTGCTTTCATTTGTTATTTCTTTCTGTGCTTTCAACGCTGTAAGAGGCTACTCCGCCCAGAGGAGAATCAATTAGTGCGCCTTCTTTGCCTTGGATTAGCAATCCTCTGATTGCAAACCAAGTAATTCCTCTGTGTCTATTTTTCTGTTTTAATTAGTCTCTGCTTTTTAATTACAAGTTCTTTTTAAGTTAGTTGAATATCCGAGAAGAGTTTTTGGTTTTATTTTGTAGGGCAATTCACCCCTCCCCTCTTGCCGGCCTCCAAAGGGACCAACACTTACTTTGGTTTCCGAGGTGCCCTCGTGGAGTTTGATCAACTTTTCCCAAAGCTCCTTTGCTGATGAGAATGGACCGACTCTGTTGAGTTCTTCTTTGGTCAGTCCACACTGGAGGGTGCATGTAGCTCTGGCGTTGGCTTCCACTTTCTTGATGAAGGATGGTTCCTAGTCTTCGCAGGGGATTGGTTTGCCATCAGTACCAGTCGGTAGTTGAAATCCAGTTCGAATGATCATCCACATTTCGAACTGGATCTTCAGATATGTCTCCATTCGCCCCTTCCAATACCTAAAGTCTTCTCCGGAGAATAGTGGGGGACGAACAGTGTTATATCCTTCTTGTTGGGCCATTTAAATCTTGTAAAAACAAAAACAGGAAAATCTGTTCCAAGACTGAGTCTTGGATTAGTAGTGCGGGAAGAATAGAAAAAAAACAAGCTCAAGTGGTATTGACTAACTTTGAGCAACACCGATTTAAAAAGAATTAGAATTTTAGCTACTAAGCTAATTTCTAATTGATTCCGAAAAATCAAAAAAAATACTACGAAAAAAAAATGTTTTGAATGGTGGTTGCACCAATTCAAAATAACCCCGCTCTGATACCAATTGTTGGATCGAGACGCGCTAGAGGGGGTGAATAGCGCTCACGGCTATTTCGTTCGATTATCGGAATCGTAAAAAGCGTAAGAGTTAATGCAACAGAATAAAATAAAGAAACACAAACAGAAGGACACAGAGAATTTTACTTCGTTCGGAGCCTTGATCGACTCCTACTCGAAGGCCCGCGATCCTTGATCGCTTTGCGTAAGCAACAACTATAAGCTCGATAAAAGGATTACAAGATGAAGTACAAGTAAATGCAAAAACTAATTATACCGACGACGAGAATAGAATCTCAGAGCTTCGAGTCGTCGTAAACTTGTAGCAGCACTTTTGGGCGTCTTTCAGAGCAGCACGTTGGAGACAAAAGACTTGGAAATTGTTGATTTGAGCTGCTGGTCGAGATCCCTTATAAAGGGTGTTCAAGGCGCCTTCTACTGTTCACCAAGGCGCCTTGAATGAGCCGAGTCAGCCGCGGAGATAAGTGCTGAACTGGTCGAACCTTATCAGGTTCAAGGCGCCTCCAACCTCTCCAAGGCACCTTCATCAAGCTGTCCAAGGCGCCTTGGCTTCCTTCAAGGCGCCTCCAAGCTTGCTTCGTAGCCAGCTCAGGTTTTGCACCCGAGGCGCCTCCAAGCTCCATGGAGGTGCCTAGGACACTGTTCATCCAAGGTTAACCTTTGCACTTTGGTCCCTGCAAGATACATTAGTCCCAAATATACCTTGTAGCACAAAGTTAGCACATAAAACATAATAGATGTGATAATGATAGTTTTCGGACTGTCCGAGTCTGACTTCGGATTTTCAACCGGAAACCCTAGGTCGACCCGACGCCTACTGTTCCCTCTACAGGGAACGCGTCCTCACCTACTCCACTCAGGAGATTTACCTACTGCCAGTGCGATCCTCCAGATCGACTGGACTTTTGCTCAGCACTCGACGCTTCCGGACTTTCTACTGGACATCCGCTTCCCGGCTAGTCCAGTCTTTCACCTGATTCGCGACACCAGGACTTTCCACCTAGGGTTACCACCCCCTAGGACTTTTGTCTGAAGCCATCGCCCTGCCAAGACTTTCCGCATAGGGTTACTTCCCCCTATGACCTAGGGTTACCACCCCCTAGGGTTTTTACCTTTGCCTAACCGCAACTAGGACTTTCCTGAAATACTCAAGCAGACTTGTTAGATCACAAGGTACCTTAACTTTGAATCCTTTGCTATTATCAAAACACGAGTTCGATCGTCGGATGCTTCCCGCACCAATATAAAGTCTTGACGGACTTCAAAGCCCTCAACACACTGCAATGCGGGCTGACGAGGGAAGAGCTGAACCGAGTAGGTCCACACCAAATGCAAAGGAATTATGGGACAAGCTGGTCGAACTGTATGAAGGAACGAGCGATGCCAAGGTAACTAAACGTGACCTTCTTTTAAATAAATTGTTTAATATTAAAATGCAGGAAGGAGAAACGGCAAGTCAGCTCTATGCGAGGATCAAAGACATCCTCAATGGACTTCACGCGATAGGCCACCAAATGGAGAATCGCGACTTAATCAGGTACACTCTAAATGTATTTCCTCGAAATGCATTGTGGGCATCCATCGTGGATGCCTACAAGATTTCGAAGAATCTTTCTAAGTTAAAATTAGATGAGTTGTTTTGCGAACTTGAGTTACACGAGCAGACTAACGCCAGAACCGAGAAAGGTATCGCTTTGTTTGCAGGTTCTGTAACACCCCACCCTCCTCACTACTAGTCTGTGAGGGCGGAGCGCTACTGGACTACTAACTTTACTTAACTATCCTTGTTCACATGTTGATAAAAATTCCTAAAACTCTCGAAGAACTCAAAACATACAATTAACTAGCAGCGGAAGACTAAATGACTCATCTAATACATTCTTAATAAATGACAATCTTAATAAATTCTTATGCTAGGTCTCAAGGCTTCTATAGTCCAGGCATCACACATCTATCCGCACCTCCTTATCGCCTTCCTTTGCTATAACTTTTCCTTTCCTTTATCTGCAGTAAGAGGAAAATGCATCTATAAGCAAAATTGCTTAGTAAGCGCTATCTAACTCACAAAACTCGAATATGCATGTGAATATACTGAAATCTAAAAGCTGAATGCTCAAAAGGAAAACTACTCATGCTCATCTACAAGCAAAAGAAACAAACATACTGAAATGCTAAACATGTAAAGCTACTCATGCTCTTCTAATAGCAAAGAACAGTAAGCTAATCTAAATAACATGCTAGCATAAAAGAAAACTCAACTTGCTGCTTTTAAAACAAAATGAAACTTATTTCATTTGCTCTAAACTTATTTTTTTTATTTCACTTGTTTAAAAACTTCTTCTTTAATACTTTTATACTGATGTAAAACTTACTTTACTTGTTCAAAAACTTATACATATAATACTTCAAAATAATAATCAACTTTCTTCTTGGGCCCGGCAACTGTACTTGCTATGCGCGCATCCCTAACTAGACCCGAGATAGCTGGTCCCGAATCTAGTAGGGTTTACTATTGTAACGACCCGACCCATTTGGCGGCCCATTTGGCGACCCTCAGGTCGTCGACCGTCGACCGTCGGCCGTGTCGTTACTACTAGGTTATCTAAACCTAGGGACGACTATGAGACCACAACCCAAGGACAACTGAGAGTCCAGTACAGTGCCACTGATAAAAGTAAAATACTTGTTATCTTTTAATACTTCTAATATATAATGTCTCGGCATTTTCTTTAGCACCTTGTGTGCCAAAATCCCTAAAGTCTTGACTTTAGGATCTACTTAAGGCCCTGGGCCTTTTCTTTCTTTTCTTTATCTTTCTTATACTTGTTAATACTTCTAATAAAAAAATGCTTCTTTAAAAACTGAAATGTTTAAACAAAAATCTGCATATAAGCTTAATCAAAATCTGCATTCAAGCTTATTAAAAATCTGCATTATAATCTTAATAAAATATGCACTTGTAAGCTTAATAAAATTCTGCACACTAATGCTTAACAAAAATCTGCACTATAAGCTTAAATAAAAATCTGCACTATAAGCTTAATTAAAAATCTGCACTATAAGCTTAATTAAAATCTGCACTATAAGCTTAATTAAAATCTGTACAATAAGCTTTCATAAAAATCTGCATTATAAGCTTAATTAAAATCTGCACTATAAGCCTACATAAAAAATCTGCACTATAAGCTTAATTAAAATCTGCACTATATGCTTAATTAAAAATCTGCACTATAAGCGCTTAATTAAAATCTGCAATATAAGCTCTACATAAAAATCTGCATTATAAGCTTAATTAAAATCTGCACTATAGGCTTAATTAAAAATATGTACTATAAGCGCTTCTTATGCTTCGAATTCAAGAAGAATAAAGGTCCGAAACTACTCCTACTGTAGGTGAGAAGCACTTACCTTGATTCTTGGACTCACAACCGAACAAAAAGGGCTTCTAGGACCTTGGCCAGCCGCCGGAGATGATGCCCTAACTGCCCGAGCTCCGCCATCGTACGCAGAAGAGAAGGAGAGAATGGTTTAAGTCACGGGAAAACAGAGCATCAACTTATCCCTTTTTATAACTTAATATTTCTGTTAACTCCTTAAATAAATTCGCTATCTTTTCTAAACAGACAAATCCAACATCAACTTATCCCTTTTATAATCCAATATTCTGCTAATTATCTTAAATAAATTCGCTACCTTTTCTAAACAGACAAATCCAACATCAACTTATCCCTTTTATAATATTTTGTTAACTATCTTAAATAAATTCACTACCTTTTCTAAACAGACAAATCCAAGATCAACTTATCCCTTTTATAATCCAATATTCTGTTAACTATCTTAAATAAATTCGCTACCTTTTCTAAATAGAAAAATCCGTTTGCCCACCTGGTCAGCTGGGTTTTGACTGAGTTAAAGGTCGTGGATTCAATTCTCGGCTTGAACATTTTTTTGTCGAAACTTCCTTCGTTTAGTAAAAATACCAAACGACCTCCAAAAATTACATAAAAATACTCTAAAAAATTCTAAAAATCTCTAGAATATTTTAAAAGCATTTCCAAATATTTTTAAGGATATTTAGAACTCGAAATAGGGAAATTTGGGTTGTTACAGGTTCCTCCATGGAAAAGACAAAGACCAAGCCTAAACCTGAAGATGAGTCTGACCAAGATTCAGAAGATAAAGAGTACCTAGTGAACTTGGTAAGGAAGATGTTCACCAGGAGAAAGAAGAACTTCAACAGAAAAGACCTGCAGAAGATCAACTCCACTACTGAACCAAGAAATGTGACCTGCTTCGGGTGCAACATGAAAGGTCGCTACAAGAATGAGTGCCCGAAATTGAAGAGCGACAAGTCGAAGACAAACAAGAAGAAGACTCTCAAATTAACATGGGATGATTCGTCTTCAGAAGAATCGAAGGCCGAAGATTAGAAGCACCAAAGCCACCTCGCACTAATGGCCTGCGAATCAGAGGACGAATAGGAAGACGAGTCCAAACCCGAATCGAGCCACGAGTCTGAACTCGTTTCTGAAGGTCCCGAAGAGGTATACCTTAGTTTAAATAAGAAATTTTTTAAAGTAATTGCATGTTCAGATAGAAAATTAACTGCAATTGAAAATGAAAATAAAATGCTACTTGAGGAAAACCAAAACCTCAAGAAACAAATTACAAATTCTAATCCAACTCAAGCCTTAACCCTTGAGGAGGGAAATTCAACACTAAAAGTTGAAATTAATAAATTAAAAGAACTTTTAGAGAAATTTACAACTAGATCTAAAAATTTAGATCTTATATTAAATAGTCAAAAAGCCGTGTACGATAAATTCGGACTTGGCTACAAGTCAAGTTCAAACAAATCGTTTATATCACTAATAACTCAACACAAACAACAAATTAAAACTTAGGTTCCAAAAGCGTGCTTAACCACGAGTAAGAATTAACCAATATTATATACCCAAAGATAAAAAATACTATATAAAATCAAATAAACTAAATCAAAAGCCAAAATACAAGCCTAGACCAACTAAACCAAAAACAAACTATTTTAGAACCTACCAAAAATCAGACTATCATCAAGTTAAATATAATTATAAAAGTAATCGACATAAACCCAAAACTAAAACCTAAATCGGATCAATAATTCAGGGGGAGGATCCAGAATAGCTGACACCTCTAAAACTAACCTACCCAACAGAGTAACCAAAAAAACTAACCTACCCGACAGGGTAATTAGGACTAGTTTAAAAAGAAACAATAGTTTAACTTGACCTACGGTACTAGTGAAGTTTTAGATGATAATACGTTAGGGAAACTCTGTCTATGCATGTCTAGAAAGATATGGTTTCGACCTGGTGCATTTGGCTTAGTGGAACTAACCGAAGCTACCCCTTACGGATCCTAACTAGTTAGACCAAGGATTTGTACTAACTTCAGTGGATAGGACTATTTGGAAAACCTCGAAAGCATGGTTACTCTAATGATGTCTAAGTGACTCACCATAGCCCAGAAGTTTATCCAAAGAATGTCTATTTGTTGAGCCCAAAGTTAAACCTGAATCTAACACAAAGTTAAACCAAACTCTGAAATTGAACTTAACTTCATCCCACAAAAATTATAGGTTTCCCTGATTGAAAACAAAGATCGGGTGAGATAACTAAGAACTTCAAATCAAATCAAATTTAAATTTAAATTAAAACTAATTAAATTAAACCAAATTTAACTTTAAAAATTATGTTACAAATTAATTTAATTTAAAATTTATTTTAAAAATTAATTTAACTTAAAAATTATTTTAAAAATTAATTTAATTGAAAAAAATTAATTTAACTTAAAAAATTAATTTATTTTAAAAATTAATTTATTTTAAAAACAAATTTAATTTAAAAATTATTTTAATTTAAATATTATTTTAAAAATTAATTTAACTTAAAAAATTATTTTAAAAATTAATTTAATTTAAAAGATTATTTTAGAATAAAAAATTTAATTTAATTTAAAAATTACACTAAAAATTAATTTAATTAAAAAATTATTTTAAAATAAAATTTTTAATTTAATTTAAAATTTATTTTGAAAATTAATTTAATTTAAAATTTTATTTTAAAAATTAATTTAATTTAAACATTATTTTAAAAATTAATTTAACCTAAAAATTTATTTTAAAAAAATTAATTTAGTTTTAAAATTAATTTAATTTAAAAAATATTTTAAAAATTAATTTAACTTAAAAATTTATTTTTAAAATTAATTTAATTTAAAAATTATTTTTTAAAATTAATTTAACTTAAAAAATTAATTTAATTTAAAAATTAATTTAACTTAACAAATTATTTTAAAAATTAATTTAACTTAAAAAATTATTTTAAAAATTAATTTGACTTTAAAATTATTTTAAAATTTATTTTAACATATTTTTAAAATCTTTTTAACTTAAAAATTCTAACATAAAAATGATATCAAAATTACTTACAAAATTATTTTAAATAAATAATAATAATAATAATAATAATAATAATAATAATAAAATATATTTAATACCGGCTAGAAACTAGGGGCGCCCGCCCCTGGTATTTCTTTCCAAGCGCCCCGCCCGAGCACTCTGCTTTAGGCGCCCGAAGCGCCCATTATATAGGGCAGCAAGGGCGCCCCCAAATCCTTTTACCTCCTCCTTCCACTCTTGCCAAGGCTCTCACCGAGCTTTAACGAGAGAGAGATTAAAATTAAAATCTTTACTTCCTTCTTCAGTTATTACACTGCTGCGAGTCAACCAAGATCGTCATTTCTAGTATTTTTATTCATGATGCATCGGTAAACTTTCGTTCCTCTTCTAATTTTTTTTTTAGTATTTCCTATAATTTATTGCTTAGTCTAATTTTTCTTTAATAAAGTAGGAAACGTCCTAATACTGGTGCTGGGCCCTCCACTGCTTAGTACTGACCCTAGGTTCCCTACTGAAGAATTTAGGATTAAGTTTGACTCTACCATTTATATGTCTATCTGGACTAGGTGTTTAGATAGACAGTTTTTCTTGTGCTCTTGCATCCTAGTTGTAGAGGTCATTGACTACTACATCTTGCAGAAACTTGTTTATTATATCAGTTCAGTAAACATAGGTTTATGTTCTGAACTGTACAACAACTTAGTCAAGGTAGATGACCTTACATATACTACTAGAGTAGCTGGTACTGATATCACTCTATCCCCTACCATCATCCAGACCTTTTTAGGTCTACGACCATCTACATGCACTTTTCAGTGCTACCCTCCTAGGGATCTACTATTTGGTGATCCTTACTCGCATATTACTTTTAATACGATTTATTCATACTTTTTTGGGGGAGAGCGAGTACCCACTGTTACCATGTTTAGGTCAGTTTCCCTTCGAGTTCAGGACTATGTCCTCTATAGGGTTTTAGTCTCCTGTATTTTGACGTTGACCACTTGTGACGTCGCGATGATGCGTCCATTTCACTCATTTCTCCTTTATGCCTTTTGCCATAGATTAAATATAGACATTAGCCTACATATCTTTCAGACGATTATCTACTCAGCCGGAGTCACCACCAACGCACGAGTTCATATGTCATACTGTCACATTTTGACGGCATATATTGCCTCCCTACATATTGATGTCACCAGAGGTGATGTCTGAGTCCTAACTGAGTTTGACGGTGTAGGATTTAGGAATTTCCCTTTAGGAGGTATCCATACCGATGATGAGGGTGTCCTATCCTGGTGGAGGAGGGTACAACACCAGCCTGATCCAGATATAGATCCAGATGCCCAGGGGGAGGAGGCAGAGTGGGATGAGTTTATGATCACACTATTCGGCTGTTGGAGTGTATACTAAAAGCCTAGCTTTTGTATATACATTTATAAGAATCACATTGGTCAAGTGTCTACATTTATATATACCAAATGTAGATGTTCAATTAATTTATATTGTAGATAACATGGTGTGTGGTGTCACACACAGAGGATCATGTTATCAATACCTTATAAATTATAAACAGTAGCTCACGACCAAGATGGAAAGAAACAAACCATTGGAAGGTCGTAGTGTAATTAGGTATTAGTTTATCTTAACTATATAATTACACTAGTACACTTAGAGTGTATTGAGTAGGACCATTAGAGGTCGTTTCTTTTATACTGACTTTATAAAGGAACAAAGACCTCAGTTATTATGGAAGTGTGTGCTCTTAATCCTAATATAATAACAAGCACATATATTTGATATTTATTTCTTTAATTTATCAATGGGTGAGATTTAGTTCGATAAATCAATAAGCCCGATAAGTTGGGAAATGATATTACTTATAGTGTATGTTGTTGATTATAGAAGGAAACTGTGTCCTAGTGATCTAGGTTGATAATGTCCCCAAGAGGAGCTCATAAGGATTGTCATGTTAAACCCTGCAGGTGGACTTAGTCCGACATGACGATAAGGTTGAGTGGTACTACTCTTGGACTAAGATATTAATTAAATGAGTTGTCAGTAACTCACTTAATTAGTGGGCATTCGACATCTTAAACACAGGGAGACTAACACACTCATAATAAGAAGGAGCCCAAAAATATAATTTGGGATTGGTGCGGTAGTTCAATAATAGTTCTTTAGTGGAATGAATTATTATTGATGAAATTAAGTTATGTGTTTGGGGTGAACACGGGATGCTTAATTTCATCGGGAGACCAAAACCAATTCCTCCTCTCGGTCCCTATCGTAGCCTCTTGTATATAGAGATTTATACCCACCACATACCCACCTTCTTACCCACTCTTTGGTGGCCGGCCAAGCTAGCTTGGAACCCAAGCTAGGGCCGGCCAAGATCCAAAGGTTGAGCCAAGTTAATTGGTAGGTCATAGCTTGGAGCCCAAGCTTGATTGGTCGGCCATATTAAAAGGGAATTTATTTTTAATTAAAATTATTTCTTATGTGGATATCATGGTTTTAAAAGAGAGTTTAAAATTTAAATTTTTCCTTTTATAGCTTTCTACAAAAGATTAAGAAAAGATTTGAAATCTTTCCTTATTTGTAGATTGAAAGGTAGATTTTAATTTTGAGAAAACTTTCCTTTTTAACCATGTTCATGATTTAAAAGAAAGTTTAAAAAATTAAATATTCTCTTTTATTAGTTTCTACAAAAGATTAAGAAAAGATTTGATATCTTTCCTTATTTGTAGATTGAAAAGAGATTTTAATTTTTAGAGATAACTTTCCTTTTTGGAAATTATCCACATGTTTAAAAGAAAGATTTTAATTTATAAAATTTCCTTTTTACTAACCAATCATGAAGGGAAAAATTATTGGAGAAATTTTTTATAAATTTCTGGAAACAAATTAGGAAGTTTTAATTTTTGTTTTAATTAAAACTCTCCTTGTTTTGGGGAGAAAAGTGGCCGGCCAAATAATTTGGAGAAGATAAAATTATTTTTAATTCAATAATTTTTTTTTTCATGGCAAAAGAATTAAGGAAGTTTTTATTAAAATTTCCTTATTTGCCAAGACCAAAGAATATAAAAGAGAGGGTAGAGGTGCCTTCATTGAAAACAACTCTATTCTTTTCTTCCTCTCTTTTTCTCTTTGGTGTGGCCGACCCTTAGAGGTTCTCCCTCTTCTTTTCTCTTCTTCTCTAGTGGCCGGTTTTATCCCCTCTTGGAGCTCTTGATGGTGGCCGGTTCAAGCTAGGAGAAGAAGGAGAGAAAGGAGGTTTTGTTTCTTGCATCCCTTGGAGCTTGGTGGTCGTGGTCGGACCTCTACTTCTCATGGAGAATTCTTGGTGGCCGAATCTAGCTTGGAGAAGAAGGAGCATGGTGGTTCTCGTCTCGGAAGATCGTTGCCCACACAACGTCCGAGATAAGAAGAGGAATACGGTAGAAGATCAAGAGGTTATTTTGCTTACAAAGAAAGGTATAACTAGTAATTGTTTTCCGCATCATACTAGTTTTCTTTGTATAGTTATTTATGGAAATACCAAATACAAGAGGCATATGATTCTAGAGTTTTTGAAATAGTTTTTTTCGAGTTTGTGTTTTCTTCTTTTTCGAATTTTTGATTCGATTGTTCTTTTTGGTTAACCTAGAGTTATTTAAGGAAATAAATATTAGCTTTCCTTAAAAAGCTTTTCCTAGGCGGTGGTGGTTGCTCCCATATCCAAGAAGGCCATGTGCCTCGCCATGTAGTCCTGGAAGCCAATTTTGGAAATTAATATTTATGGAATTAATAACTTAGGTAGATTTGAATCAATAGTATTAAGTTCCGCTTGCAATTCAAATCTAAACCATTAAGAACAGATAAGTTAAATTTGGAATCAATGATGTTAAGTTCCGTCTGCGATTCCTAATTTAACTTCTAAAGAACACAATAGGTTATTTAAGGAAAGGTTCGACACTTGTACAAAAAAATTTTGTACAGTGGAACCGGTATGATTTTCTTAGGACTAACCAACAATTGGTATCAAAGCTAGGGTTTGCCTCTGTGTGTTTGGTTTTCAAATTAGGTTATGCACATGTCATACATAATTTAGTAGGATGTGCTAATTTTATGGTTGCAGGCTCCAACTATTATGGCATATTTTTATTGTGTGTGATTGGACCCTTGGACATGTCAAGGGCATTTAATTGTGTGTGCATGATTGTAAAATTAAATACAGCAGGAGCTGTATTAGTTATTAGGATTTTACATTTTTTGTTCGATCTAGAATATATGTACATTCCTTTATGGAATATAGGATTGATGTTTGTAAAATTCTATATTTGTCGTGGATCGTATCCTTGCGAGGCGTGGTGCTATCGGAGGATCAGAGGCGTAGCGGAACAAGAAGCAAGATAGATGCGACAATTCGACGTGATGGCGGTGGCTAAAGATGGCAGCAGCTAGGGTTGGAGCACACGGAGGACAGTGATAAAAATGCCATAATAGTTGGAAAATTAATTTCCATGTTTATTTCTTTTATTTACTGTGATGTGTGTGTATGCATGTGTTATATGCTAGCATAGGTTAAAATTCCTCACCTTAAATAACTAAGTGGGAGAGAGATTAGTATATTAATCCCACGGTCTCCATTACTGGTTTGTAAGTGATGCAACAAGCTTGCGTGTTGGCTCTGAGTGCCTCCCTCCACAACGGATGAGTTTGTTTGCGGATCACTAGATCAAACTTCCTTAATGGATGGTTATAGGAAGTTATTTAGGATGTGTGTGATCTTCTCCAACTGAAGGGGCACAATTCTATTTAATGGACTTAGTATCAAGTAATGGTATACACTTAGACACATTTAATAGTATCCTCCCTAACGGAGTCACTGTTATCACTTGTGTGACAAAAAAAAACCAACTATTAATTTGTCATAAAACTAGGGTGACAAGATAATAAAATTAATGGGTTAAAATCCTTCTTACAAATGATTGTTTTTGTATATGTCCACACTAACGTGGCATACAAAATTAACGGTGTTTGAGATAATTTTATTTGTCATAATGTTAGGTTGACAAGATAGTTAATGGGTAAAACCCTCCTCTTACAAATGATGATTTTGTATACGTCCACACTAACGTGGCATGCAAAATTCACGGTGTTTTGAGGTGTTAGTAAATTTAAATAGTATTGTTAGAGGAATCAATATTATTTTAAATTTAGAGTCTTGACCAAATATTTGATCAAAGACAGATCAACTATTAATTTTATTTGTCAAGATAATAAAATTAATGGATAAAATCTCTTTTTAGAATTTGTATACGTCCACACTAACGTGGCATACAAAATTCACGGGGATTTTGAAATGTTGGTCTTGACCAAATATTTTTGTGATTCTTAGGATTTAAAATGTTTGTCAATCCCCTAGTTGTTATACTATAGAATAGACTTAGTAGTCCCAATTATAATGATAGGAAATAGGACTTGGACATTTAAGGTAGACTGTCTTTTTAGAACTAAGAACAATATAAGTGTATTTTATTCATTAGTTGTAACATGTTTAGTGGAGTTATCTACCGGTACCTGGCGTGTAGATACGGGAACCACTAATCTTGTCTGCAATTTATTGCAGGGTTCCAGGAAACCCGACAACTATATAAAAAGGAAAACACCGCCTACATGGGCACTACTGCAAAAGTAGTAGCTGTTGCAGTGGGAGATATTTATCCTTTGAAAGGAATAAAATATGGATTTTCAGAAATTGTCTTTACGTACTAAGTTTAGAAAGAACCTGATTTCGGTTTCTAAACTATTAAAGAATAGATATTCTGTCTATTTTGATAACAAACTTGTTATCAAGAAAAATAGGAAAGTTATCTGTTCTGGTACGTTGGTTGACAATTTATAATCCAATAACTCCCACGATGTAATAAATGGAAATTAATAACACATTTTCTAAATAAGAGAAAGTAACCTTCGAAAATGAACCAATCATATTTTTGGCATCTAAGGCTAGGTTATATTAACTTGAGTAGGATTCAAAGGATAACCAATGAACTCTTGGGTTCATTGGTAGTGGAAATCTTTCCAACCTACGAATCTTACTTGGAAGAAAAAATAACTAAGAAGCTTTTAAGTCTAAGGGGTATGGAGCCAAAGATATGTTGGAGTTGATTCATTCTAATTTGTGTGGTCCTATGACTATCCAGACAAGAGGTAGTGTCGAATATTTCGTCTATTTTATAGACAAATATTCGAGACACAGATAGATTTACTTGATACACCGCAAGTCTAAGTGCTTTGATTAGTTCAAAGAGTACGAAGTTGATGGGGAGAAATGTCAAAGTAAAAATATCGAGACACTACGGTGAGATCGTAGTAGTAAATACCTCTTGGGAGAATTTAGGAGTCACTTATCAGAAGTAGGGATTTAATCCAACTAACTGCACTTGGAACATCCCAACAGAATGGTGTAGTAAAAAGAAGGTATAAGACTCTTATGGAATAATTAGATCGATGATGAGTTATTTAGAAAATTACCAAATTCGTTTTAAGGATATACACTAGAAACGGAAGTGAACATAGTACCTTCTAAGTCAGAACTCTCTACTCCCATAGAATTGCAGAATGGGCGTAAGCCTAGTCTGAAGCATATTCGGATTTGGGTGGTCTAGCACATGAGAGACACTGAAAAATTGGACATGAGTTCACTTGTTTGTGAGTTATCCTAGAAAAACAAAAAGTGGTTTGTAGTTCTTAAAATCGGAAGGTCATTGTTGGCACTAATGCTCGATTTTAGAAAAGGACTATGCTATAAACCACAAGCCCATGAGTAAAAATTATTCTTAAGGAAATTAAAGGACACGTCTAACCTAGTACCAACTGTACAAGATGAAATATCACAAGAAACTACAACACGTATCACAAATGATAAACAATTGCAGAAAGTACCTCGTCGTAGTGGGAGGGTTGTTAGGCAACCTAAAAGATTCGTGTTTTTGGAGAGTTTTTGGACTCGATCCCTGGAGGACATGAACCTGATCTCCGGATATATGACGAAGCACTCCAAGATAAAAATGCAGCATCTTTGCAAAGAATACAGAATTAGAATATATGTATTCTAATAGATTCTGGGAGCTTATAGAATCACTAAATAGGTGTAAAAGCCATTGGGTGAAAATAAGTCTACAATAGAAAAAAGGGATAGATGGGAAAGTGGAAATTTTCAAAGCAAGGCTTGTTGAAAAAGGGAAACCTTTTATCGGTAGCCATGCTTAAGTCTATCCGGATTCTTTTATCTATTGCTGCTCATATAGACTATGAGATTAGGCAAATGGATGTCAAGACAGCTTTCCTTTATGAAAGTCTTGAAGAATGCATCCATATAAAGCAACCAGAGGGATTCATTGCAAAGGGCAAAAGAGCATTTTGTTTGTAAGCTCAATCAGTATATGGACTGAAGCAAGCTTCAAGGTCTTGGAACATCCGGTTGTAATCCAGTTTTATGGATTTAGTTACCGGATAAGTTTTGTGTATACATGAAGTGTGATGGAAATGTGGTGGTATTTCTTATACCATACGTAGATTACATTTTTTGATAATTGGAAACAATATCAAGGTGTTATCGGAAGTAAGGGTATGGTTGTTCAAGCAATTCGTCATAAAGAACTTAGGAAAATGAGCACATATTCTTGGGAACAAGGTTCGCAAGAAAAGAATGTTGTGCTTATCCCAAGCTCGTTTTAGCATGCAAAACTCCAAGAAAGGTTTTTCTACCTTTTAAGCATGGAGTGTCTTTATCTAAAGAGATGTTTCCGATGACATCAAAGGAGATTGAGGACATGTAGAGAGTTCTTTATGCTTCGGCAGTTGGATAGCCTAATGTATGCTATGCACGAGATCGAATATCTATTTTGCCTAGTGCATAGTTAAGCAGATATCAAAGTAACCCTGGACAAGGACATTGGACTGTAGTAAAGCATATATTGAAGTACCTTAGAGGCACTTGAGATTATATGCTAGTTTATAAGGCAGTTAATTTGGTCCCTGTGGGTTGCACGGATTTTGACTTCCAATCGGATAGGGACAATAGGAAGTTGACCTCGGGGTTTTATGTTTACTTTAGGAGGTGAAGTCATAACTATGGAAGAGTGATAAGCAAAGGTGCTTTTTCGGACTCTACCATAAGAAGATGAGTAGGTGGCAGCCTATGAGGCAGTCATAGAAGCTGTATTGCTCAGATGCTTCATGATGGACTTAGACATGTTTTCTGGTTTGCCCAAAATTATTATAATTTATTGTAATAATAATGGTGCAGTAGCAAACTCGAAGAAACCATAAGACCATAAGGCAAGTAAACATAATAGAGCGCAAGTACCACCCAATACGAGAAATCGTATAAACAAGGACTACTACATCGTATAAACGAGGACTTAGACAGTTTTTCTTGTGCTCTTGCATCCTAGTTGTAGAGGTCATTGACTACTACATCTTGCAGAACCTTGTTTACTGTATCAGTTCAGTAAACATAGGTTTATGTGCTGAACAGTACAACAACTTAGTCAAGGTAGATGACCTTATATATACTACTAGAGTAGCTGGTACTGATATCACTCTATCCCCTACCATCATCCAGACCTTTTTAGGTCTACGACCATCTACATTCACTTTTCAGTGCTACCCTCCTAGGGATCTACTATTTGGTGATCCTTACTCGCATATTACTTTTAATACGATTTATTCATACTTTTTTGGGGGAGAGCGAGTACCCACTGTTACCATGTTTAGGTCAGTTTCCCTTCGAGTTCAGGACTATGTCCTCTATAGGGTTTTAGTCTCTTGTATTTTGCCGTTGACCACTTGTGACGTCGCGATGATGCGTCCATTTCACTCATTTCTCCTTTATGCCTTTTGCCATAGATTAGATATAGACATTAGCCTACATATCTTTCAGACGATTATCTACTCAGCCGGAGTCACCACCAGCGCACGAGTTCATATGTCATACTGTCACATTTTGACGACATATATTGCCTCCCTACATATTGATGTCACCAGAGGTGATGTCTGAGTCCTGACTGAGTTTGACGGTGTAGGATTTAGGAATTTCCCTTTAGGGGGTATCCATACCGATGATGAGGGTGTCCTATCCTGGTGGAGGAGGGCACAACACCAGCCTGATCCAGATATAGATCCAGATGCCCAGGGGAGGAGGCAGAGCGGGATGAGTTTATGATCGCATTATTCGGCTGTTGGAGTGTATACTAAAAGCCTAGCTTTTGTATATACATTTATAAGAATCACATTGGTCAAGTGTCTACATTTATATATACCAAATGTAGATGTTCAATTAATTTATATTGTAGATAACATGGTGTGTGGTGTCACACACAGAGGATCATGTTATCAATACCTTATAAATTATAAACAGTAGCTCACGACCAAGATGGAAAGGAACAAACCATTGGAAGGTCGTAGTGTAATTAGGTATTAGTTTATCTTAACTATATAATTACACTAGTACACTTAGAGTGTATTGAGTAGGACCATTAGAGGTCGTTTCTTTTATACTGACTTTATAAAGGAACAAAGACCTCAGTTATTATGGAAGTGTGTGCTCTTAATCCTAATATAATAACAAACACATATATTTGATATTTATTTCTTTAATTTATCAATGGGTGAGATTTAGTTCGATAAATCAATAAGCCCGATAAGTTGGGAAATGATATCACTTATAGTGTATGTTGTTGATTATAGAAGGAAACTGTGTCCTAGTGATCTAGGTTGATAATGTCCCCAAGAGGAGCTCATAAGGATTGTCATGTTAAACCCTGCAGGTGGATTTAGTCCGACATGACGATAAGGTTGAGTGGTACTACTCTTGGACTAAGATATTAATTAAATGAGTTGTCAGTAACTCACTTAATTAGTAGACATTCGACATCTTAAACACAGGGAGACTAACACACTCATAATAAGAAGGAGCCCAAAAATGTAATTTGGGATTGGTGCGGTAGTTCAATAATAGTTCTTTAGTGGAATGAATTATTATTGATGAAATTAAGTTATGTGTTTGGGGCGAACACGGGATGCTTAATTTCATCGGGAGACCAAAACCAATTCCTCCTCTCGGTCCCTATCGTAGCCTCTTGTATATAGAGATTTATACCCACCACATACCCACCTTCTTACCCACTCTTTGGTGGTCGGCCAAGCTAGCTTGGAACCCAAGCTAGGGCCGGCCAAGATCCAAAGGTTGAGCCAAGTTAATTGGCCGGCCATAGCTTGGAGCCCAAGCTTGATTGGTCGGCCATATTAAAAGGGAATTTATTTTTAATTAAAATTATTTCTTATGTGGATATCATGGTTTTAAAAGAGAGTTTAAAATTTAAATCTTTCCTTTTATAGCTTTCTACAAAAGATTAAGAAAAGATTTGAAATTTTTCCTTATTTGTAAATTGAAAGGTAGATTTTAATTTTGAGAAAACTTTCCTTTTTAACCATGTTCATGATTTAAAAGAAAGTTTAAAAAATTAAATATTCTCTTTTATTAGTTTCTACAAAAGATTAAGAAAAGATTTGATATCTTTCCTTATTTGTAGATTGAAAAGATATTTTAATTTTTAGAGATAACTTTCCTTTTTGGAAATTATCCACATGTTTAAAAGAAAGATTTTAATTTATAAAATTTCCTTTTTACTAACCAATCATGAAGGGAAAAATTATTGGAGAATTTTTTATAAATTTTCGGAAACAAATTAGGAAGTTTTAATTTTTGTTTTAATTAAAACTCTCCTTGTTTTGGGGAGAAAAGTGGTCTGCCAAATAATTTGGAGAAGAGAAAATTATTTTTAATTAAATAAATTTTCTTTTTCATGGCAAAAGAATTAAGGAAGTTTTTATTAAAATTTCCTTATTTGCCAAGACCAAGGAATATAAAAGAGGGGGTACAGGTGCCTTCATTGAAAACAACTCTATTCTTTTCTTCCTCTCTTTTTCTCTTTGGTGTGGCCGACCCTTAGAGGTTCTCCCTCTTCTTTTCTCTTCTTCTCTAGTGGCCGGTTTTATCCCCTCTTGGAGCTCTTGATGGTGGCCGGTTCAAGCTAGGAGAAGGAGAGAAAGGAGGTTTTGTTTCTTGCATCCCTTGGAGCTTAGTGGTGGTGGTCGGACCTCTACTTCTCATGGAGAATTCTTGGTGGCCGAATCTAGCTTGGAGAAGAAGGAGCATGGTGGTTCTCGTCTCGGAAGATCGTTGCCCACACAACGTCCGAGATAAGAAGAGGAATACGGTAGAAGATCAAGAGGTTATTTTGCTTACAAAGAAAGGTATAACTAGTAATTGTTTTCCGCATCATACTAGTTTTCTTTGTATAGTTATTTATGGAAATACCAAACACAAGAGGCATATGATTCTAGAGTTTTTGAAATAGTTTTTTTCGAGTTTGTGTTTTCTTCTTTTTCGAATTTGTGATTCGATTGTTCTTTTTGGTTAACCTAGAGTTATTTAAGGAAATAAATATTAGCTTTCCTTAAAAGGCTTTGCCTAGGCGGTGGTGGTTGCTCCCATATCCAAGAAGGCCATGTGCCTCGCCATGCAGTCCTGGAAGCCAATTTTGGAAATTAATATTTATGGAATTAATAACTTAGGTAGATTTGAATCAATAGTGTTTAGTTCCGCTTGCGATTCAAATCTAAACCATTAAGAACAGATAAGTTAAATTTGGAATCAATGATGTTAAGTTCCGTCTGCGATTCCTAATTTAACTTCTAAAGAACACAATAGGTTATTTAAGGAAAGGTTCAACACTTGTACAAAAAATTTTTGTACAGTGGAACCGGTACGATTTTCTTAGGACTAACCAACAACGGCGAGGCCACTCTTGCCCCGGCACCGCCCCCAGCCCGAGCACCACATCCCGCTCCTCGCACTCTAGGCGACCAAGTTGCTGGACTAGAGCTATCTATGACGAGTCTCCGTCAGGAGGTTTCCGATTTTCATCGAGGTATGCAACAGGAGGTCTCCAACTTACGACGGGAGATGCGGTAGGAGGTCTCTGACTTGCAACGGGATGTGCAACACGAGATCTCCGACCTTCGACGTGACTTATCCAGCTCTCGAGAATGGCCGGACTCATCATACTGAGCTGATAGAGATGTTACGCTCCTTGGGATCCGGACCATCCTCCTCATCATCCCGATAGATTAGATCGATACTATCTACGTGTACATTCACTTAACTATTGTATTTATATATTGATTTATTTATATTTCATCTCAGATATTGACTTGTCATGTTCTGATTAATAAACTAGGATTCTTAAATTGCAGAAATTGTTTTCAAAAATGTTATTCTTAAATTCTAGGATAAAACTTTTATGTTTTCAAAAATCTCCCATTTTTAGAATTTCAAAAATCAGCTTTAGCCTTAGAATAGATCAATCCCTTAGAAAGCATACTCCTATAGATCTAAGGTTTGAGCATCTCACCAACACATTAGGGCTAACTTGTTTGTGTATTTCTGAACTTAGAAATGGGTGAGATGCATAAGCAGATTGTCTGGACTTAAAGATGTTTATATCAGTGCATTATAATAAGTCTGGGCGTTAAAAATCAAACAAATATTAATCAGGTTAAGTGTTTCAGCTTAGTCAAATACTAACTGAATACAATCAACTTAACCTGACTAACCAAGTGAAAGCTGCTATCTTCTGATAATCAGTAAGTAACTTATGAGTTAGACAGTTGAAGTTTTGTTAATATCAGGTTCAGAGGGAAGACTAATTATTTTCATACTTACTAATTTTCTATTCTTTAAAAATATTTTTGTAAAATTATTTTGGAAAAGTATTTTTCATTTCCTTAAAAATACTCTAGCAAAATGGTTTGGAAAATTGCTTTAATTTTACAAATTAAATTTTTAAAAAATGGGTTTCAAAATCTTATTTTGAAAATAACTTTCAAAATTTTTTAATAACTCTCAAAAACTTATTTTTGAAAATGAATTTCAAAAACTCACTTTTGAAAATGGTTCTCAAAAACTTATTTTTGAAAAGAACTTTCATAAACTTTTTTCTAATAAATGGACATATGTTTGAAAATTGGCTTAATTTTTCAGCTTATGTTTAAAAATTCATTTAACTTTACAAAACTTATTTTTAAAAAATACTCTGAAAATTACCTCAATTTTGAAAAAGATAAAGGATGTTGGAAACTATTTCGGATCCTTTTAACAATTTTTTTCAAGATTTTCCTTGAATTATTTCTTCTAAGTTAACTCCCCTAGGTCAACCTAAATATTTTGTATTATCTCTGGTGTTAAATTTTTTTATTTTTTTTTGTCAACTTGAAAACTTTCCATGCTTGCATTTTTTTGATGAATGCCAAAGGAGGAGGATTAGGTGGTTTAAGTTAGTTAGCTACAAAATACCAAACATAAAACAAGGCTAACTTAAAAAACCATGTCATTTCTTATAATCACTTATGTTTTACATATTTTTTTTACTAACTTAACCCAGGTTGTTATTGCAACAAAAAGGGAGAGATTGTTGGTACAGTTAGCACTAACGGTCTAACTCAGGTTTTGATGAATGACAAAGTAGATTAAGTTAGTTTCGTTGTGATCTAATACTTTGAATAAGTGTGCAAGAGAAGTCCAGCTAGGTCGATGGGCTGACCTGATAGCTGGCACGAAGCTCAGCTGATCAACGGGCTGACCTGATAGCTAGCACGAAGCCCAACTAGGTCGACGGGCTGACCTAATAGCTGGCACGAACTTCAGACTGGTCGACGGGCTGACCGGATGTCTAGCACGAAGTCCAGCTAGGTCGACGGGCTGACCTGATAGCTGGCACGAAGTCCAGACATGTTGATGGGCTGACCGGATGTCTAGCAGGTAAGTTAAGGTAAGTTACTGGAGAGGAGTGACTTGGTGAGGACGCATTCCGGATTAGGGAACTTAGGCACTGATCCAACTTAAAACCATTTCAGAAATCTAAGTTGAGATCTTGATTAGATTCCGGTCTCGGTGAGACTAGAATCTAATTATTATTCTTTTACTATAACTGTACTAACATTTTATTTTGTAGGATAGTATAATTTACATTTACCTCAGACTAACATGTTCTTGCAGGAAGTTGATTGCTGGAAAATGGGGGTCCGGGCGTCCGGAAGGGATCCAGGCACCCGGAGTGCAAATCTTATCCTGTCGCAGACGTCACACGTGGAGCTCACTAGTTGGCTGGGCTACGTCACACGTGGATTTCGACAAGTGCGAACCTTGGAGTAGGAGTCGACCAAGGCTCTGGACCAAGTAAATTGGTTTGTGTTAGCATTGTTTTGTTTTTATTCTTCCGCAGTGCTTACTCTAATTCGATACGATAATTTCTCAATCGCTATTCACCCCCCCCCCCTCTAGCGACTCTAATGGCGATTTGATAATAGTTGGGAATATGGTAAGTTAATTTCATTTAATCGATCTCATCGCCATTAAAATCAGACACAGTAGAAGTGTACCATAACCCCAGGGGGGAGAGAGGAGAAGACTGCCATGAAACGAAGGTCAAAAAATGAAGATCATAAGTGGAAAAGAAGAAGGGGCTTACTGGACAAGGATCGCCGGCGACAAGCAAAGGCAGAAAGCGAGAAGACAAGCGGCACAGGGGATTGAATGGAGAATGAAGGGTTTGAAAACTTTAGGGGCGGCTGATCTAAGTCGTTCGATTCAGGGCTTTGAAAAATGAGGTTTAATCTTGGTTGTTGATTTTGAAAAAGCAACCATAGCATCAAATCCAAACAGTCATCTATTACATCACACATGCAGCGACAGGGAAAAGTGACGCTTGACATTCAATTGCATGTGGCATTAATGAGGAAAAAGAACGCATGATTAAAGGGCATGACCAAGCATGCTTGGCATTAATGACATGCTTGGTCATTAATGATTAGGGATTTAAGTGATTTTCAAGAAATTATGATGACATTAGCAGCCATTAAAAGGCACTACGTGGGGGTGAGTAGTCAGAGCAGAAATCAAGGGGAAGATAGAAAAATGGCTAAGTGTTGTCCACAATATATCCAAACGGCACCAACCTCGAAGTATATTTAGTTGATCGGAAGAGTGACAAAAAAATAAGTTCAAAGTTGGCTAAAGCTCACGTCATAACCAAGCGATGACTCTAAACCCTAGCATCTCCGATAGGAGAAAATACAGCTTCTTGACAAATGACAGGAGGCAAAAGGAGTACACGGCATAGCCAAGTGGCGGCTCTAAACTCTAGTACGCCCAGTCAAGGCAATTCATCTTTGTAGTGAGTAAAAGGAACTATGAAAGCTGAGCGGTGGCTTTAAACCCTAGAACTCCAGACCAGGAAGAGATCTGCCTATTAAAGAACAGTATAAGTATTGTGATAGCTGACCGACAACTCTAAACCCCAATGCATCCTGTCAGCAAGAGTGTTCACGGAGAACACCAAATGTTTAGTCAGTCAGACTTGTTGAAGCAATCTGGGTACCCTAGGTTTTAATGTTTGGGTAAAGGTTTAAGTTAGATTTATTATTGTATTTGATATGCATTGTGAGTGTGTAGGATACACATACAACAAGGAAAGTCTAAGGGTGAGTCTTAGCTGTGTAAGTCCAAGTATGTAGTCTTGACAATGTAACTCCAAGTGTGACTTGGCAAAGGATGAAGTCTCGGAGCATGACTCTTGGAAATAAAGACTCGACAATGATGACAAGACTTATAGAAGCTCCAGAAGGCAAGGCGTGAAGGATAAGGAGGCATCTAAGGGACACAAGACTGATGAAGGAAGCTAGAAGGCTAGGTCTAGGTTGTGCGGGCAAGGATGAGTGCATGAAAGAATACTCAGGGTAAATTTCCAGTGTGTACTGTAGCAGTACTGTAGTAGTACTATATTATTACTGTAGCGTTATTATAGCAATCAACTGGTGTTTTCATCAGTCGACTGGTAGCCAACCGTTGACTTGTAATGGTCGAATTTCACTTAGGACCAGTCAACTGGTGGTGGGAAATACAACTAGGTGTTTCCTCCCAAGCTCTATTTAATAGAGCTTGGGGTGTTTGACCAAGGTTGACCAAAATAAAGGTGGTTAACCCTTATTAGAGCCTCCAAGGTCTTCTTGAGTAATCAAGAGCTTGTGCGAGTTTGTGGCAAGCTTTCTCCATGCATAAGGAGCTACTCGAGCTAGACGGAGGTTTTCCGGGGAGTCATCCACCGACGGATCGAGATCTTCCACCTTACGGACAGCCATGGAGTAAGAGCTTCATCTCTGAACCACGTTAAACAACGTGTTAGGTTTGCCTTCTTTTGTCAGTGTTTGTCTTGTATTTCTGCTTTGCACACTAACCATTATAGGAAGCGACATTTTGGGTGAGACGCTATTCACCCCCTCTAGCATGCATCAAGGTTCCAACAATTGATATCAGAGTGGGTTGCTCTTCGACGGCCTAATCGCTGAGGGAGCAAAGCACTAGAGGAAGATGGAGTCTGAAGGACCTCTAGGATGGGATATCCGAATCCTACCTCCATATGATCGAGATGATTTCAAGTATTGGAGGAAGCAGTTGGAGACTTGGTTCCAAATGGATTGGAACCAATGGATTGTGTTGGAGGAACCGTTTGAAGCTCCAACAGACAAGAAGGGAAAGCGCCACCGGCCTCGGTATTAGACCGAGGAGCAAAAGGAGCAATCAGAGGTGGATAAGGAGGTAACTAGAATTTTGATTAATTTATTATCTCTTAATTTGGTATTGAATGTAGGTGAATACAAGAACGCAAGCGACCTTTGGAAAAAGGTAATTGCGCTTCATGAGGATCCTACAAAACTCCAAGTAGTGGAGGAGCCCAAGGAGAAGAGTTCATTGGTTCAAAAGGAGAAGGACCAATCGATTGTTGACACGTGCTCAACGTTCGAGGAGGAGAAGGAATATGAGGAATTGTCATCCACATCTTCAAGGGAAGAGGAAGTCAAACTGTCCACATCTTTGAGTGAAGAGGAAGAGGAACCATCCAAGGAAGAAGAGATCTTGGAAGCTCAACCCTCCACCTCAACTACCAAGAAGAGCACAAAGGACCATATCAAATGCTTTGAGTGTGGTAAGATGGGGCACTACAAGAGTAGGTGTCCTTCGCTCAAGAAGGTAAAGGAGGTAAACCATAAACTCACTAAAGTTAATTTAGAAACTAATGTGAGTTATAGTAAGAAGAATGAGAAGAAGCACATTAGGTGCTTTACATGTGGTGAGTGGGGTCACTACCACACAAAGTTCTCAAGAAGAGGAGAGCTCAAGAAATTGGCGCACTTGAAGAAATGGGAAAAGAAGAGGAGCTCAAGTCAAGGAGGAGCTTCAAATGTAAAAGGGAAGGTAATCCCTATTTTAAAGTTTAATCTAAGCTCTAATTCTTATATACTTGTTAAAAATAATGTAAATTATTTACCCAAGCATAATCATGGATTTAGGTATAATTATAGAAGTAGGGCTAACATGGAAGATAACCCTAAGAAATCATATACTAAGGGTAGACCTAATAAGACCCAAACCACTTTGCTTAAGAGAAGGAAAGTGGGTGAAAACCTAAGCATAAATCCCAAGAATGAGAAACATATGCCTAGGAAGGTGGGTAGGTCTAGGGATTGTTGGGATTTATACTATAAGCCTAGCTTTTGTATGAACATCTGTTTTGAAATATTTTGAAATAAGAATCACTTTGGTCAAATGTTTGCATTTTATATTTATATATATGTCAATGCAGTTGTCCATTTAATTTATATTGTAGATAACATGGTGTGTGGTGCCACACAGAAGATCATGTTATCGGTTCCATATAAATTATAAATAGTAGCTCACAACCAACATGGATTGGAATAAACCATTGGAACGGTTATAGTGTAATTTGGTATTAGTCTATCTTGGCTATAAAATTACACTAGTACACTATGTGTGTATTGAGCATGATCATTTGAGGTTGTTCGATTTATACTAACTACATAAAAGAACAGAACCTCTGTTATTATGGATGTGCATTCTCTTAATCCCTATATAATAACAAGCTCATATACTTAGTATTTATTTCTTTAACTTATCAATGGGTGAGATTTATTCGTTAAATCAAGAGGCCCGATGAGTTGGGAAATCGTACTATTTATATGGTATGTTGTTGATTATAGAAGGAATCTATGTCCTAATTATTTAGATTGATGATGTCCCCTTGAGGAGCTCATAAGGATTATCATGTAAACCCTATAGGTGGACTTAGTTCGGTATGATAATAAAGTTGAGTGGTACTACTCTTGGAATCATATGTTAATTAATTAAGTTGTCAGTAACTCATTTAATTAATGGACATACGATATCTTAAACACAGGGAGATTAATATACTCATAATAAGAAGGAGCCCATATTGTAATATAGGATTGGTGCGGTAGTTCAATAATAACCCTTTAGTGGTATGAGTTATTATTGATGGACTTGAGTTGAGTGTTCGGGCCGAACACAGGAAGCCCAAGCCCATCAGGAGGCCTAAACTAATTCCTCCTCTAGATCCCTATTGTAGCCTCTATATAAAGCCTCGCATCCACCCATCCATAACTTGGTTTGGTTTAACTTGGTTTGGTTTAACTTGGTTTTGGTTTGGTTTTCTCCATCCTCCTAGAGTCGGCGACAAGGATATAGAAAGGGAGATTTTTTATAAATAGAATTATGTTATTTTTCCTTCTTTGTAACCGATGGCAAAGGTTATAAAAGGAGTAGGTGGTGACCCCTAAAACCTAATTTTTCTAATTCTCTATAATCCTCTTCTCTCTTTAGGGCCGGCGCCCCTCCTCACCTTGCTAGGGCCGCCCCTTCCTCACCTTGCAAGGGTCGCCCCCCTTTTTCCTTGCTTAGGGTCGGCGCCCCCCTTCCTCTCCTAGCTAGGGTCGGCGCCCCTTCCTAGCAATCCATTGGTGGCCAACGGCTTGAAAAAGAGGAAGAAGAAGAGAAGGAAGAAGATTAGAAGGTGCCCCATCCTAGAGCCTCCTTTTGTAGTCGGTGGTTTGGAAACCTAGAAGAGAAGGAGGGTGGTGTTGTCTTGGTAGATCACGCCCACACGACGTCCAAGAAGAGGGGAGGAATATGCAGAAGATCAAGAGGTCTTTAGCTACAAAGAAAAGGTACAACTAGTTCTTTAATTCTGCTGCGTAATTAGTTTAGTTTTCTTTGTATCGATTTTGAATACCAACATAAGAGGCCAGCGATCTTGTACTTCGATCAAGGTGTGCTTTGATCATTCAAAAACTTGCTTGATTGATCAAACACATGTCTGATCGAACATGTGGGTTGCTAGGAAAAGTTCTGTACTTGTATAATTTTTATACAAGGAAATTTAAACAGAATGGAATTCCATCGCCTTCAAGTGGTATCAGAGCAAGTTTTCTAGTTCTGTGTGATTGGTTTTCGGTTAAATTATGCACTGATCATATATAAGTTTAGACCGGATAATAGTAGGATTTGCAAGAAAGATTAACTCTGTGGTTGCAGGCGTCCTAAGTCCAACTATTATGGCTTTTGTGTTTGTGTGTCATTTGAACCCTCGGGCATATCGAGATTGTTGTGTGTGCATGATTGTAATAATTAAATACGGTCGATTGCTGTATTATTATTTTTTTTACATTCTATTCGATCTAGATTACATGTAAATTCCTTTGTGGAATATAAAATTGATAAATGTAAAATTTTATTTTTTTTGTTATGGCTTGTATCCTTGCTATGTCTGGTGCTATTTTAAGGACCAGAGGTGCGATAAAGAAGGAAGCAAGATAGACGTGATGGCTTGATCCATCGGCAGCATATTGGAGGACAGCATTGGATGGGGCCATAATAGTTGGAAATTTTATTTTCATATTTATTGCCTTTATATGCTGTTTTTATGTGCTGTGATGTGCGTGCTGTGATGTGTGTGCATATTAAAATTCCTTGATTTCAATAACTAAGTAGGAGAGGGATTATTTAAATAAATCTCACGGTCTCCATTACTAGTTTGTAAGTGATGCATTCAAACTTGCGCATTGGATTTAAGTGCCTTCCTCCATATCGGATGAGTTTGTTTGCAGATCACTAGATCAAACTTCCTCTATAGATGATTATAGAAAATTACTTAGGTATGTGTGATTTTCTCCATCTGAAGGGGCACAATCCTAATTAATGGACTAAGTATCAAGTAATGGTATATACTTAAGCGTATTTAATAGTATCCTCTCCATCGGAGTCACTGCTATTATTTGTGTGACCGAAGATAAACAACTATTAATTTTATTTGTCATAAAGTTAGGTTGACAAAATAATAAAATTAATGGGTAAAACATCCTCTTACAAATGTTTGAATTAGTATACGTCCACACTATCGTGGCATATGAAATTCATGGTATTTTGAGGTGTTGGTGAATTTAAATTATATTGTTTGAGTAATCAATATTATTTTTAATTCTAAAGTTTTGACCAAATATTTTATTTTATGATTCTCAGGATTTCAAAATGACTTTCAATCCTCTTACTGTTATTTTAAAAGAAAACAAACTTACTGGTCCAAATTATATTGATTGGAAACGAAACTTAGACATTGTCTTAACTGCTGAGGAATACAAGTTCGTACTTCTTGAGGTTTGTCCTAGCGTGCCTGATAAGGATTCTAGTGAAGAGGAGATAGAGAGACATAGGAAATGGGTCAAGGCAGATGAGATGGAACGGTATTATATTTTAGCTTCTATGTCAAATGTGATGCAACATCAGCATCAGGCCTTACCCACTGCCTATGACATGATGCTCAATCTCAAGGAACTCTTCGGACACCAGAATCGAGCTGCCAGGCAGGAGGCCATGAGAAACTTAATGACAACCACATGAATAAAAGGGTTTATTTGTCGGAGGAACTTCTGATAGAACTCCAAGTGACAGAAGGGCTATTTCATCAAAGTTCTCAAGTTCACATTGTTGAAAACGTTTCTGCTTCTGAGCCGAAAGGAAAAAAGAAGAAGAAGAAGCAAGTTGATTCGGCAAAGAAAGTGATTCAACATCAAGGGATTGGGCCGCGGGCAGGTGTGAAGAAGTCGAAAGGCAAGTGCTTCACATGCAAGCAGTCTGGACATTGGAAGGTGAACTATCCTCGCAGAAAGGAAAACAATAAAGGTATATCTTATTCATTAGTTGTCGAAACATGTTTAGCGATGTTATCTACCAGTACCTGGTGTGTAGATACGGGAGTCACTGATCATGTCTACAATTTATTGCAGGGGTTCCAAGAAACCAGACGACTACATGAAGGGGAGATCACCGTCTACATGGGCAATGCTATGAGAGTGGCGGTTGTTGCAGTGGGAGATGTTTATTTATCTTTTGATAGGAATAAAACTTTGATTTTGAAAAATTATCTTTACGTACCATATTTTAGAAAGAACTTGATTTCAGTTTCTAAATTATTTATGGATGGATATTCTGTTTTTTTTATGACAAAGTGGTTGTCAAGAAAAATATGGTGGTTATCTGTTCTGGTGCATTGGTTGACAATTTGTATACTCTTAATCCAATAACTCCCACGATGCAACAAAAGGAAATTAATAACACATCTTCTAATTCTAATAAGAGAAAGTAATCTTCAGAAATGAACCAAACATATTTTTGGCATCTAAGGTTGGGTCATATTAACTTGAGTAGGATTCAAAGGTTAATAGCCAATGGACCTTTGGGTTCATTGGCAGTGGAAAACTTTCCTACCTGCGAGTCTTGCTTGGAAGGAAAAATGACCAAGAGGCCTTTTAAGGCAAAGGGGTATAGAGCCAAAGAAGTGTTGGAATTGGTTCATTCTAATTTGTGTGGGCCTATGACTATCCAGGCAAGAGGTGATTTCAAATATTTTATCTCTTTTATAGACGACTATTCGAGATATGGGTGCATTTACTTAATGTGCCACAAGTCTGAGTGCTTTGATAAGTTCAAAGAGTACAAGGCTGATGTGGAGAAACGTCATGGTAAAAGTATCAAGACACTACGGTCTGATCGTGGTGGAGAGTACCTTTTAGGAGAGTTTAGGAGTTGCTTATCAGAGGTCGAGATTCAATCTCAATTGTTTGCACCTAGTACACCCCAACAAAATGGTGTGGCAGAACGAAGAAATAGGACTCTTATAGAAATGGTTAGATCAATGATGAGTTATTCAGAATTACTAAATTCATTTTGGGGATATGCTCTGGAAATGGTGGCGTGCATTCTGAACTTAGTACCTTCTAAGTCAGTACCCTCTACTCCCACAAAATTATGGAATGAGCGTAAGCTTAGTTTGAAACACATTCGGATTTGGGGTAGTCCAGCACATGTGCTAAAGGGAGACGCTGATAAGTTGGAATCATATACAGAAGTTCACTTATTCGTGGGATATCCTAGAGGAATGAAAGATGTTTTGTTTTATAGTCCTAAATATCAGAAGGTCATTGTTAGCACCAATGTCTGACTTTTAGAAGAAGACTATGTAATGAACCATAAGCTCATGAGTAAAATTGTTCTTGAGGAAATAAGAGAGGATGCTTCTACTTTAGTACCAACGGTACAAGATGAGATACCACAAGTAACTGCAACACGTGTCACAAATGATGCATAATTACAAGTAGTGCCTCGTCGTAGTGGGAGGGTTGTTAGGCAACCTGATAGATTCATATTTTTGGGAGAGTCTTCGGACTTAATCCCTGGTGAACATGAAGCTGATCCCTGAACATATGATGAAGCACTCCAAGATAAAGATGCTGCATCTTGGCAAAATATAATGAACTCTGAAATAGAATCTATGCATTTTAATCAGGTCTGGGAGCTTGTAGAACCACCAAATGGTGTAAAAGCTATCAGATGTAAATAGGTCTACAAAAGGAAAAAAAGGAACAAACGGGAAGGTGGAAACCTTTAAAGCGAGGCTTGTTGCGAAGGGATATACTCAGAAAGAGGGAATCGATTATGAGAAAACTTTTTCGTCGGTAGTCATGCTTAAGTCTATCTGTATTCTTTTATCTATTGCTGCTCATATGGATTATGATGTTTGGCAAATGGATGTCAAGACAACTTTCCTTAACGGAAGTCTTGAAGAAAACATCTATATGAAGCAACCAGAGGGATTCATTGTGAAGGGCAAAGAGCATCATGTATGTAAGCTCAATCGGTCCATTTATAGATTGAAGCAAGATGCGAGATCTTGGAACATCCGGTTTGATGAAGTGATCTAGTCTCATGGATTCATTCAGTGTCCGGATGAGTCTTGTGTATACAAGAAAGTGACGAAAACATGATGGTATTTCTTGTACTATACATAGATGGCATTTTGCTCATTGGCAACAATGTCAAAGCGTTGTCAGACGTAAGTGTATGGTTGTCCAAGCAGTTTGATATGAAGGACTTGGGAGAATGTGGGCATATTCTTGGGATCAAAGTAATAAGGGATCGTAAGAAAATGATGTTGTGCTTATCCCAAGCTTCATACATCGATACTATCCTAGCTCTTTTTAGCATGCAAAACTCCAAGAAAGATTTTCTACTTTTTCAGCATGGAGTACCTTTATCTAAAGAGATGTGTCCTAAGACATCAAAGAAGATAGAAGAGATGAAGGCAGTTCCTTATGCTTCGGCTGTAGGAAGCCTAATGTATGTAATGCTATGTACGAGACCGGATATCTATTTTATCGTGGGCATAGTTAGAAAATATCAAAATAACACAGGACCGGGACATTGGACTGCCGTAAAACATATATTAAAGTACCTGAAAAGGACTAGAGATTATATGCTAGTTTACTAGGTAGATGATTTGCTCCCTGTGGGTTACACGGATTTGGACTTCCAATCAGATAAGGACAGTAGTAAATCAACCTCAGGGTATGTGTTTACTTTGGGAGGTGGAGCTATAGCATAGAGGAGTGTTAAGCATAAATGCATTTCAGACTCCACCATGGAAGCTAAGTATATGGCAGCCTCTGAGGCAGCCAAAGAAGCTGTATGGCTTAGAAACTTCTTGATGGACTTAGATGTGATTCCTGATTTGCCCAAAGTTATCACAATTTATTGTGATAACAGTGGTGCAGTAACAAACTCGAAGGAACCACGAGCTCATAAGGCAAGTAAACACATTAAGCGCAAGTACCACCTGATATGAGACATCGTAAAACGAGGAGAGGTTATTGTCGCCAAGATTACATCAGCAGATAACCTGGCAGATCCTTTCACCAAGGCCCTTCCGGCGAGAGCTTTTGATAAGCATGTTGAGGGGATTGGAATCAGATGTATGGCAGCATAGTCTTTAAGTATAAGTGGGAGATTGTTGGGATGTATACTATAAGCCTAGCTTTTGTATGAACATCTGTTTTGAAATATTTTAAAATAAGAATCACTTTGGTCAAATGTTTGCATTTTATATTTATATATATGTCAATACAATTGTCCATTTAATTTATATTGTAGATAACATGGTGTGTGATGCCACACAGAAGATCATGTTATCGGTTCCTTATAAATTATAAATAGTAGCTCACAACCAAGATAGATTAGGACAAACCATTGGAACAGTTGTAGTGTAATTTGGTATTAGTCTGTCTTGGCTATAAAATTACACTAGTACTATTAGTTAGAGCCCTAGAGCCAATCATTTGATGATTGTATTATGGACTTGTTGTATCATATTCTATATAAATAAAAGGCATTTGTTTTGGTTATTATACTTACTTGTATTGATGCCAAATAAACTAAGTATAATAGCGTCCTTGAGTAGAAGGTTCTCACCTATATCAATCGGTTAGTTGAACCGATAGTGAGATGATATAGGGAACACTACTCTTAATCATTCCTAGTCGAGTATTAACATTCATGGACAATGTTAATGCAATAAGACTAGCATGTAGGTCAACTCGATGACTTGATCTCACAAGTCATGGATATAGAGATATCAAGTTGACACATGGGTATACATTAGAGAATGTATACTGAATGACCCACCATGAGAAAGTATCATGGATCGTTATATGAGTGTCATATACTTTCTCATGTGGCTATTAGTATGACTACTAGTCCTTAGACCTGAAGTCACATGGTTCCCTGCATAAGGAGTTATGTACTTTGGTTTCGTCAAACGTCACCTGTAACTCGGTGGACTATAAAGGCGATTACTGGGTATGTAATAAATTATGCGGAGGGATGTGAGTGATGTAGATGGGATCTATCCCTCCTATATGACGGGAGAGACATCGGTATTCTTGATAGAGTGAGACCACGAAGTGCATGGTCATGCCCAAATGAGTCAATATGAGATATTGAGCTCATTTGATTTAGTGAGTCTACTTGGAGTTCAGGATTTAGATTAATCAGAGGATGACACGGTCTATGCCTCACATTGATCAATCTAGATGTCTAGGATAGAAGGACACTTGTCATATTTTGTGAGGAGTCACAATTAGTAGTCACAAGGTGATGTTGGATCTCAATATTCTTGTAACTTGGGTAGTAATGATGTGTTGCTAGATACCGCTCATTACTTATGCTCCTAAATGGGTTTAGGGCATTGCCAACATTACAAGAACCTATAGGGTCACACACTAAGGACAATTAGATGGAGATTAGGTTCATATGATGAACCAAGAGGATTAGATTCATTTGATGAATCAAATTGGATTAAGAGTAATCCTAATTGGGCTAATTGAGTTGGACTCAAGTTGATTCATGTGTTCAATGAGTCTAATTTAGATTATGACTCATTGAATCAATTTAATTAAATAAATTAGATTCATTATATTAAATTGGCTTGAATTAAATGGTTGGATTAGATCAACCATGAGAGAGATTAAGTCAAGTTTGACTTGACTTGAGAGGAAGAGGAAAAGTCAAGTTTGACTTGACTTTCTGCCACATCATTAGTGAGTTGGCAAGATGTGGACCAATGATGATGCTCCACATCATCATGGTTACTTAAGTGAGATGCCACCTCATGGAGGTTACAATTCTTCACTTTAATGGCTCCACATTAATTGCACTTAATGTGGAAATGGGGGTTACACCTTTTTGAAAATGGCTGGCCACTATTGTGATGGCATGGAATGAATTTTTCATTCAAGGCACATTCACTTCATTCTCTTCCTCAAGCTCTCCCTCTCCCTCTCCTCCTCTACCATTGCTGAGACCCTTTGGAGTGCTAGCACACTCTAAGGCTCTCTCTCCATTGAGTTGTTTGCGTGGATACATATAGAGAGTTGTCTACATTGACAACTTCGAGATCCAGCACCATTTGGACGAGCGGGAACGCGAAGGGCTTCGCTTCAAAGGTATAACCTTTTTCCCATGTAGATCTAAGTGTAGATCTAGGTAAACTCGTACTCGTAGTTTTTCAAAAAATTTTATTCTTCGCACGGATCCGTTGGCTAGGGAGATTCGGGGTTTTCGCGACGCGAAAAGCGGTTTTCGCGGCCCGAAAATCCTAACAAGTACACTATGTGTGTATTGAGTAGGACCATTTGAGGTTGTTCGATTTATACTGACTACATAAAAGAATAGAACCTCTGTTATTATCAATGCACGTCCTCTTAATCCCTATATAATAACAAGCACGTATACTTAGTATTTATTTCTTTAACTTATCAATGGATGAGATTTATTCGTTAAATCAAGAGGCCCGACGTGTTGGGAAATAGTACTATTTATATGGTTTGTTGTTGATTATAGAAGGAATCTGTGTCATAATTATTTAGGTTGATGATGTCCTCTTGAGGAGCTCATAAGGATTATCATGTAAATTCTACAGGTGGACTTAGTCCGGCATGATAATAAAGTTGAGTGGTACTACTCTTGGAATCAGATGTTAATTAATTGAGTTATCAGTAACTCATTTAATTAACGGACATATGATATCTTAAACACAATAGAGGGCCGACCATGTAAAGGGTGGTTAAAAAAACTCGACACTTTACTCCGTCTGTGTATTGATGAAGGGTAGCCGTGTTATCGAGCTTACCCAAATGATCGTCCGGGTCGGTGGTTCCATTGTATTCACCGATCGCCGGGGGCACATAGTGCTTTGGCAGAGGGTCCCGCAAGATGGCTTCCGAAAACTGACGGTTGACCCGCTCGGGAGAAGCGTCCGCTCGGGGGGCTTTGCCTTTTCTGCTGTCTCGTATTGGCACTTCGTCTGATGATGACCCTCGATCACGATTAACTGCCGCGGCTTCCGGAGGCGTGCGGAATAGGGCCCGGTGAAACGGAACCGTGGCCTGAGGTGCTTCCGCTCGGCCCCCTGATACTGATGTCGCTTGCTGCTCAATCCGCTCGGCTTGTGCCCTCTGTTTTTGCTCCACAAGCTTAGCTGCCCTCGACTCGATCAGAGCGTCGAGTTCCTCCGTGGAGAGCGTCACCGTATGCGATCGTCCAGCTTCGTCCATTGCTTCTGATCGGATGCAGGAGCGTTCCCACAGACGGCGCCAAATTGATCCTGTCCGAAAGCTGAATCAACGAACGTTGGGCACATGGTGCTCTCCAAACTGCTGACGTAGATCTCCGGTTGATCGCAAGATGCTCCGGCAAACCTGCACAGAAGTCGAGCCGGGAAGGGGTTCCCGGCAACGACCCTCCGACACTCAAGTTAGGCAGACGAAAGAGCAAGAAGGTGGCTTTCAAGATCAGAGATTTCATATCTCCGGTGAAGTCCAAGGGCTCTTATATAGAGCTACGGGAGCTTGGTGCACACAAACCGAGGTGCACACGTGTCTTATACCATACCGCAGCATGGGCTTGTCAGAAGAGCATGTTTGACGCCATACTACTACAGTCTGAGCGTCTCTTTGATGGGACAGCAGAATCCTTTATCGTACGATACTGAGTATGGCCTAGTCCTCGAACATGCCTGTTGTCAGCAACAAGGGTTACTAAGATGACGTCCCCACTGTCCCACACTTTTTGACTTCCTCTTCCCGAATAGGCCTTCAAACCGCTCGGCCAGACCCTTCACCTTTGGTCAGGCTTCGGTGGTCGTCCGTCCGGGATGGTTCAGAGTCGTCGCCCGCTCGGCTCTCATAGCCTGACACTTGCCCGCTCGGCCTTTACTCTTGATTTGCGATGCGGCCGAGCGGACTATCCGCTCGGCCATATGATCTTTTTCCCTTCATTGGAAATTTGGGCTCACGGTCAGATGGTTGTTCCCTCGGATGAAGATCATTGCCTAGTGCTCGGCCTGTACCACCCGCTCATCGAGCCCATGGGGTTGACCTCCCTTTGACTGGTGACCTCCACGTGTCATTGACCTTGCCCTCATGAAGGGCCACCGGCCTTATCACCGGATCACTTGCCTCCCCTTTAAGTCCAGTCGAAAGAGGCGTCAAAGTCCGACTGACTGGACTGCCGGTCTGACTGAGTGACGGCCACTATGCTGGGCCCGGGAAGGTTCATCCGCTCGGCTTACCTTCTTCTTCCTGCCCGTTCGGCGCTATCATGCTGACGCCTTCAGTATCCCCTCGGAATTCATGCCGAATCTTCTCCATTAACGCCAAGCACGCGCACTGCGCGCGGTAAGGGGCGTTCATTAAATGCGCCCTATGTCCTGTTGACACGTGGCGTTCCCGCTTTTGTCAGCGTACGGCGATGGCGTTACCTCCGATGGGACAGCCGTCGTTTGAAATACACGGCCCGATAACAGCTTCGTTTTTTGCGACCTGGATCTGACGGCTGAGGTCATTCGGGGCCAACACTATAAAGCTTTCGATTTCTTCTTTCCACCGCATTCCTGCTCCCTAGTGCTCCGAGGCTTTGCTGCTCTTTCTACTCCGGCTACTTCATCTTTCGGCTCTTCAGCGACTTCATAGCCTCTTTCTTCGATCATCCTCTTGCTCGTAAGCCTCCGCCACCCTTCATTCCATCGTTCCTTTTCACTTTTCATTAGCTGTCCTTTCCTTCTTGTCGCCATCTTTCATCGCTTGCTCTATTGTTTCCTTTCCACCTTGCATTTCTCCCTTACTTTCGACTATGGCTAGTACTTCGCAGCCAACCGTCGGCGCTCCTGGTCTTTGGTACACGACCATGGAGAGCCGGTTTGACAAGGAGGACGCCCTGCGCCTCGCTCGGACATATGAACTCCCTGCTGACCACCATATAGTATTAGCCACCCCCACCGATCGGCCTCATGGTCCACCGCCCGGCATCGTTCTCTTTTTCCGGGATCAATTTTTGGCCGGGCTGCGATTTCCTCCACACCGGTTCATCCTACAAGTATGCGACTATTTTCGTATCCAGCTCGGCCAACTAGTTCCGAACTCCATTAGGCTGCTGAGCGGGGTGATAATTCTTTTTAAACTGAACGACATCCCACTGGACCCCAAAGTTTTTCACTACTTCTACTATCCGAAACAATCCGAGTGGGGCACTTTCATTTTCCAATCTAGGATAGGATTTGTTCTTTTCGATAATATGCCGAGCTCCAACAAGCACTGGAAAGAACATTTCTTCTACTTGCGTTTTCCCGAGCTGCCGACTTTCCGAACCAAATGGCAGACGGCGGTGCCGACCCAACCGGAGCTCGACAAGTTTAAGAGCGATCCAGCCTATCTTCATGCAGCCAACCGGCTGGTCGGCCAGCGATACAACATCGATAAGCTGCTCCTTCCCGGAGTGCTGTATATATTTGGCTTGTCCCCTGTCCAAGCCGACCTACCCTGCAGCATGAGTAAGCATTCTTCTCGCCCTTTTTCCTTTGTTCTAACTGATTTATTCTTTGTTTCTGCAGCTGAAATCATGTGGCGTGCCAAGGCTACTGAGCGGCTTAAGTTGAGAGCTGCTAAGATTGAGGCGGCGAAGAATAAGGAGGTCGCCGAACGGGGGTTGGTCCTGGCTGGCTCGGTAGCTGGAGGGGGTGAGGGGACTCAGATTGTCCCTGAAGCCCTAACCGCTTCTATCTCTCTAGACGAGGCTGGGGGCGATATCGCATCCTCTGCTCAAGCCGAGGTAGAGGGCCGCTTGGTGGACGAGGCTCCTCTAGCGACTCAGAAACGCAGACGGTAAGAGCAAGCCTCTCAGCCGACCCCATCCGATGAGCAGCGTTCCGAGCGGGGTGATGATGCTCCCGTGATCTCCGGGGCGGTTTCCACAGAGAGCACCCCTACGCCGCTCGGCTCTCCCCGGGTTGCCTCCGAGGTGCCGCCTACTAGTCCTCCTCGGACCCTGCGTCGCCTTAGATGATTGGGCGACCGTCCCTCCGTAATTGGCGAGCCGTCTGGCACAGCAGCTGCGCCCCAAGATTGTTAGGACCTTCGGATGGCTAGAGAGGGGGGGTGTGAATAGCCTCCTCTAAAAACTCAATAAATCTCCTCACAAAAGTTTGTTAGCACAGCGGAAATAAGCAAAAGGAAAACTGATGCAAGGAAAAGAAACAACCCACCACTAACACAACAAGGATGTACGAGGTTCGGGGATAACTTGCCCCTACTCCTCGGCGTGTCCGTAAGGTGGACGATCCCTTGATCTTTCGGTAGATCGCACCCCGGACAGATTCCGGCTAAGTATTTCTCCTTCCCGGTGGAGTAACCTCTCCACAAAGTCTCAGAAAAGATTTGAAATGAAGCACAAGACTTACAGAGTTTAGTGGCTAAAAGGAATGAACAATAAACTTGCAGCCACGATGAAAGCAAAGCGCAAAGACAGAAGAAGTTCCTTAGCCAAGAGCTCAAAAACACAGCCCTCTTGCTTGATCGACAGAGAGTTTTTGAGAATTGCTCTCACAAACCTCTCTTCTTCCTTCTTCTTATTCCTCTGCTTTCTTACTGTCTTCAGCCAGAGCCGAATCACTGTCACCTGTATCGAATCACTGCGACCAACTCAGGCGTCGCCAATCATCTTCCTCCTCATCTGGTTCTCTGAACTCACACCAATACCATCCATGGTCTTCACTGGTGTCTCTGAGCTCGAACCAATAAGCAAGAGTCAAGCTGTTGCCAACTAATCGCAGCCAGTGAACGTTGACGCTCCAATTGCACCATTTGCAGCGAAACACGGCAGAAAGAGCACTTGGTCTTATTCTTCTGATGGAGCTTAATTTGAATTTAAGCATTGGCATGACACCTGCAACCTGTAACTCAAAAAGCTTACGGCAGATGGTTAGATCAGATGAATCAGAAATCGCAGAGAAACAGCAGAAGACAAACGACATCGTTGTGGATTGGTCAACAGACCGATCCATAGATCTCTGGACCGATCAAGACACATCCTGATCGGTCTGGAGTGATGCTGATAGGTCTGTGGACCGATCAGCCTATAGGTGGATCGGTCCACAGACCGATCCCCCTATAAGTCTGAATCACATCGCGCTTGTTACTGATCGGTCACCAGACCGATCAGATAACCCACAGAGAGCTACTGTGTGGTTACTGATCGGTCACAAGACCGATCAGATAACTAAGGTATCACTGGATCGGTCGACAGACCGATCCAGACAGCCAAAGTATCACTGGATCGGTCAACAGACCAATCCAATGCCTCTGTTGGTTTTAAAGCTTCCCAGCCCTAAACCCTAACGTCTCCCTGGTCCAGAGAACGAGCTACCGAGCCATCTCTGACCTAGTCCAGAGAACGAGCTACCGAGCCCTCTCCGACTTCCACGTCCGGGTCAGAGAACAAGCTACCGAGCCCTCTCTGACCTAGTCTGGAGAACGAGCTGCCGAGCCCTCTCCGACTTCGTCCGGTCCAGAGAACGAGCTACCGAGCCCTCTCTGACCTAGTCTGGAGAACGAGCTGCCGAGCCCTCTCCGACTTCGTCCGGTCCAGAGAACGAGCTACCGAGCCCTCTCTGACCTAGTCTGGAGAACGAGCTGCCGAGTCCTCTCCGACTTCGTCCGGTCCAGAGAACGAGCTACTGAGCCCTCTCTGACCTAGTCCGGAGAGCGAGCTACCAAGGCCTCTCCGACTTCGCACGCCAAGTATCCGTACTTGGACTTTTCCTCTCCACATGATCAACCTTGATCATTAATCAATCTGAGTTTAATTAATATCTGATACTAAATTAAATCAGTGTCAACATCAAAACAACAGCCAGGTCAGACTGTATTAACAATCTCCCCCTTTTTGTTGTTTGACAACACGATTTAAGTTTAGATCAGAAATGTTCATATTTCCCTAATTTTAGGGGAATCAAGATCCTCCCCCTAAGACAGATACAATACCATGTAAGGATAGGGGAATCAAGATCCTCCCCCTAAGACAGATACAACACCATGTAAGGATAGGGGAATCAAGATCCTCCCCCTAAAGCTAAACTTTCATTTATCTCTAAACTTAGTTATCTTCTCCCCCTTTGTCAAACACCGAAAATGTGTGAATTAGGTAAGAAAACGTTAAATGACTCCCCCTTAACCCATACTGTCTTTTTCTTAATCCACCTAGAATGCCCTCTAAGTGTATTACAAGACAGTGATAAAGAAATAGGAGACATACAAGACATGGCATATGAACAGCATATTAATAGCCAATAGGAAGTGAAACATAAAGAAAAATAAGAAAATGAGCAGCATAAATATATGAAATCAGCAAGTATCCAGGTCAGACATAAGTATCCAACAAACAACATCCAAAACATAGGTAATCAAAATGACAGCATAGAATAATGTGTATCAATCAACCTCCTCATCATGAGGAGCATCAGCATCATCAGCTGGAGGAGTGGGTCCCTGAGGTGGCATGCCGCTGCTCGAGGATGGATAGCCCGGGAAATACTGCGGAGGTGGGTATCTGGCCATCCATCCCATAATCGCCTGATGTGTCGCCAACTGCTGACTGCGTAGATCATCGTAGCGCTGGTCAATCCGAACACGCAGCCCGTGGAGCTCAGCAACCAGCAGCTCATCGTGCTGATCAATGCGGCTCTCCAGCTCGGCGATCTACCAGCGCAGATCAGGATCTGCCTCTCCATCGTCAGCAGCAGGAGTAGCAACAGGAACAGCCGCAACCTATCGTGGAGGTGCCCGTGGTAACTCACCTAGTGCTCTCCCATCCTTCCACCGAACCTCCCCATTCTGTCCTATGATGCCAGACTTGGAAAATGCCCATTTCCCAAGTCTACAGTCCTGCCTGACCATCTTGACTATTCTACCCTTAGAGACATCAATCTGAAGGGTCTCGAGCCAATCTGTAATTATATACCCATAAGGCATATAAACAGTGAAGCTGTTTGGCTCACTATAGGAGATGATCGAAGAATAGATGCTAGACATGATGTCAAAGTCGAGACGCCGACACAATCCATAAAGCATCAGGCAATGATATGGTCGGATCTCAGACAAGGGTTTAGATGTGATTGGCAAAAGGCAGTTTGTGACAATCTTAAAGAGAATGTAATCTGGGGCAGATAATCTCAAGGCTGCAAAAGTAGGAAAATCAACATCTAATTTATCTAGCCCACCCGGTCTAGGATGTCCGAAGAAATACTCATAAATGGAGTCATATGAGACATCAAAAGGAGAAGGTAAGGGGTCTGGTAAGTCAGGATATATGGAAAAGACATTTCCTGAACACCTACGGCAAGCTAGATAATCAAAGAAGGCTGAGAAACTGAAATCAAGAGTCTGCTTAGCAACTTTTGTTTTATAACTTACATCATTAGTTTGATGAAGATTGTTATAAAACTTAGATACTAAGTCATAATTGATATCTCGTTCTAAATAGACAAGTGAATCAAGTTTGTAATAGGCAATGATTTCTGACACAGATGGACAAAATTCGTCCATGAATTTTCGATCCACAGACCTATAAGGAAGCAGTTTAAAGGTTCTTTGTTTAAAAGCTTGTTCAAAATGGTGGTTTGGGAATCTCCCGGAGACAGATGGTTGAGGTCGGGAGGGAGCCTTAGTCTTAGATTTCTCAGGTGACTTAGAGGTTCCTTCACCCACTTGTTTCTTCCTAAGGTTTGACAATGTGATACAATGGGGCAAATAAGTGAGCACCGGAGCCACCAACAACCGAAAGCCAAAACAAAATGCACAGATACGGTGAGAAATGAAACTGAAATGCCAAGGTGAGTAGTTCTAGGGAAGTATGGAGTTACCTTGGTGCTATTGAAGTATCTTTTGGCTAGGGCTTTGGCTAGGGCTTCGGCGTGCAAAGAGAAGAGAAGAGTTGAGGTGTAGGAAAGTGTCGGCTAGGGCTTCAGCGTGAAAGGAGAAGAGAAAGGATCGGGAAGATTTAAGAGAGATTGGCTAGGGTCCAGATGTTGAAATGATCGGACGGCTGTCCGATCAGGAGATATCAGAAACTTCCTGATCGGTCACCAGTCCGATCAGGGAACCTCCTGATCGATCTCTGGACCGATCAAGGAATCTCCTGATCGGTCTGTAGACCGATCAGAAAATGATCAGTAGCCCTCTCTGCGTACCAAACTAACCTGATCGGTCCCCGGACCCTAAACTCCTGATCGGTCTGTAGACCGATCAGTAGGCTTCCTGGCATACAAAACGAACCTGATCGGTCCCTGGACCGATCAGATTACAAACAGGAGGGTCTGGAGAGATTTTCCTGATCGGTCGACAGACCGATCCACCTTCTCCTGATCGGGCTGTAGACCGATCAGTGTCTGATACTGAAGTTTCTCCCGTAATTTCAGTAACTGAAATTCGTAGTGTTCGATAATTCGTAGAAGTTTCTCCAGTAAAACTTCCAAATTCAGTACCAAGAACCTGAAGAATCTACAAGCATAACTATTTCCTAAAGATTATGGTCTGAAATTGTTTATAGCCCGAAAGTTTCAGACATTTAGAAAAACAGACAACTCAAGGCTTGAAAACTGAAATTTTCGACCTTGTTATGTTCAGTTTCAAGTTTGTCAAAATATAACCAAATTGCTATCATTATTTCAAGGACTTGTCCTAGTTTCAATCAAAAACATGAAAGGTATCGATCAAAGATATCAATCAACACATTAACCAAAGTTAGATAAATTCTAAGTAAAGGTCCAACCAAGTTTCCTTGGTTGGAATATATGAGTAAGATCTAGGAACCAAATACACATGAATTATGTAATGGTCTTCCCCATACTCAATTTATGTCTCTTCAACCTAATTATTCAAGGGATGCATGATACATTTTGAATAATTCGGCTGATCCTAGCATCTCACCCCATTTCTAGCAAACAAAAATAATTTGTTAAACCTTATAGTTTGTGTGAGATGTCCCCAAGTTGCCCAAGTTAATTTCCCAATTCCTCTTGTCATTTTAATGTCCTTATCGATCATGATGAAATCCTAATGGCCTATTGAGCCGAACACATTCCCAATTCTCTCCTTAAATGACTAAATTCATTTTTCGGAAGAGGTTTGGTAAAAATATCAGCTAGGTTTGATTTTGACTCAACATATGTGAGCGCAATATCTCCCCTAGCTACGTGATCTCTAATGAAGTGATGACGCACTTCAATGTGTTTGGTCCTTGAATGATGGACTGGATTTTTCGTTAGGTTTATTGTGCTGATGTTGTCACACAGCACTTGCACTCCCTTATACGAAAGCCCATAATCTTCTAGGGTGTGGATCATCCACAACAATTGTGATACACTCTCTCCCATGGCAATGTGTTCAGCCTCGGTTGTGGAGAGAGCAACGCAATGTTGCTTCCGACTTGACCAACTAACCAATGGTGAACCTAAAAATTGGCAACCCCCACTAGTGCTTTTCCGATCCAATTTGCACCCAGCATAATCGGAGTCGGTATAACCTATCAAATCAAAAGACTCAGTACGAGGGTACCAGAGACCTACTCTAATTGTGCCCTTAAGGTATCTCAGAATTCTCTTAACTGTAATTAAATGAGATTCCTTGGCACATACTTGATATCTAGCGCACATGCCCACAACAAAAAGTATGTCCGGTCGACTAGCTGTGAGATATAGAAGACTATCGATCATGCTTCTATATTGCGTTAGATCAACTGGTTTTCCATTCTCATCATTGTCAAGGCGAGTGTTCGTCGCCATTGGAGTGGATACTTCCTTAGAGTCACTCATTTTTAATTTCTTGAGCATCTCTTGAGTGTATTTCGTCTGATGGACATAGATGTCATCTCGAGTTTGTTTGATTTCAAGTCCAAGGAAGAATGTCAATTCTCCCACCAGACTCATCTCAAACTCACTTTCCATGTGAGTGATAAATTCATTCAAATAGCCCTTGTTATTTGAGCCACAAATTATGTCATCGACATACACCTGGGCTACAAATATGTTTTCACCATCTCTACGCAGAAATAGTGTTGGATCTATTTGACCTCTTACAAAACCCTTTTCTAGTAAGTAAGTTGACAACCTTTCGTACCATGCTCGAGGTGCTTATTTAAGCCCATAAAGAGCTTTCTTGAGCTTGTACACGTGGTTTGGAGCTTCGGTATTCACAAACCCCGGTGGTTGTTCAACATAGACCTCTTCTTTAATGAAACCATTTAAGAAAGCCGATTTAACGTCCATTTGATAGAGTTTGAAACCTCTATGTGCAGCAAAAGCTAGCATTAAACGAATAGACTCTAATCGAGCCACGGGAGCATAAGTCTCATCATAATCGAGGCCTTTGACTTGACTATAGCCCTTGGCTACAAGTCTTGCCTTGTTTCTTACGACTTCTCCCTTTTGGTTTAACTTATTTTTGAAAACCCATTTGGTTCCAATAATGGTGGTCTTCTTAGGTCTAGGAACTAAGTCCCACACTTGGCTCCTTTCAAATTGACCTAACTCATCTTGCATAGCTATGACCCAATCAGGATCGTGCAATGCCTCATCAACTAATTTTGGTTCGATTTCTGAGATCAATGCGACCTCATTAGACTCATTTCTAAAAATGATCTAGTCCTAACCCCTTGTTGAATGTCTCACACAATCTGGTCTTGGGGATGACTAGAGGCTATCCTAGATTGCCTTGGTGTTGGCGGTGCCTCATGAGTGGTCTCACTAGACACCGGCAAGGGCTCAATATTAGGCAAAGGATCAGACTGAGCCCTCTCTTGCCTTTGCTCATCATCATCGGAGTCAATTTCGACTCTTTCTATGTTTTGATCATTTAAACTTAGATTTCTAAGTTCAAATTGAATTTCTCCTACATCCCTTGATTGATCATTTGATTTAGGAATTTCTTCAAATGCTACATCCGAGGACTCTTCAATCAATTTAGTCCTATTGTTGTAGACTCAATAGGCTTTGCTGATGAGAGAGTACCCGACTAGTATCCCTTCATCAGCCTTAGCCCTGAACTTTCCAAGATGATCCTTGGTGTTCAAGATGAACACCTTACAACCAAACACCTTAAGATGTTTAATTGTAGGGGGTTTTCCAAACCAAAGTTCATGGGGGGTCTTTCCTAAAAACCTATGTATCAAAACTCGGTTTTGCACATAGCAAGCTGTATTTACAGCTTCAGCCTATAAGTAACTCAGTAGTGAGTACTCATTGAGCATGCTTCGTGCAGCTTCTTGCAAGACTCGATTCTTTCTCTCCACAACCCCATTTTGCTATGGGGTCCTTGGAGTAGAGAACTCATGCCTATATCCTTTTTCTTGACAAAATTCTAAAAATCTATGATTTTGAAATTCTCCACCATGATCACTTCTAATTGTTTTAATTGTTGTTGATTTTTCATTTTCAGTTCTTCTACAAAAGGAAACAAAAATATCTATGGTTTGATCCTTATTTTTCAAAAAGAAAGTCCATGTATATCTAGTAAAGTCATCAATGATCACTAAGCAATATCTACTTCCATTCAATGAAATGACATTACTACAATCAAATAGGTCCATATGCAATAAATTTAAAGTAATAGAGGTGCTTACAACGCTTTTACCTTTATGAGACGCTTTTGTTTGCTTACCCTTTTGACATGCACCATATAATTTTGTCTTTTGGTATTTGATGCTTGGTAGGCCTCGCACTAATCCTTTATTGGCTAGCTTTCGAATATTCTTCATGTTCACATGGGCCAACCTCCTATGCCACAGCCATGATTCTTCTTCTTTTGACATGAAACACTTAGCAGAGGCATTAGTAGCACTTTTAAAAAATACTTGATAAATGTTATCTACTCTTGTGCCTACTAGTACCGTGTCAAGTGTGTCAATGTGTTTGACCAGACATTAACTTGAATGAAACTCAATTGTGTAACCCGTATCACACAATTGGTTGACACTTAGGAGATTAAAGGTCATCCCCTTGACTAGAAGGACATTTTTGATTTGGAGACATTCGGATATATGAATATCTCCAACTCCTATAACCTTAAGGCTACCATTATTACCAAAGGACACATTACCTCTATTTTTGTTTTGAAGGGTAGTAAAGAGTGACTTGTCCCCGGTCATGTGCTTGGAGCATCCACTATCAACAAACCAAGTTGATAGATGCTCCCCCTTGACAAATGCCTATAAGACATGAAAGATAGATGTTTTAGGTACCCAAATCTTGGGACCTAATGCATCTACAATGAAAGACCTAGGAACCCATGCCTTGGTCACACCCTTCCTAGTCTCATGAACCCTAGAAGCATGTGATCTATGAAATTGGGTTCTAGACACTAGGGAAATGAAACTAGACTCCTTAGGTTGATATCCTAACCCAGCCTTGTTGTAGACCGCCCTTTGGGCATTTAAAATCATATCTAAGGTCTTAGAGCTAGTTGAGAATTTCTCAAGCATTTTCTTGAGTTTCTCAACTTCACTCTTTAAGGCTTTGTTTTCATCCTCAAGAAGCTCTTGATGTAGGTCATCAACCTCATCTTCCCTAAGAGTCTTCAAGTGTTCTACTTCATCTTTTAATGATTTGATTTCAGTTTTTGATTTCTTAAGCAAAGTAGATAAATGTGCAATAGTTTTATAGCACTTTTCTAAGTGAGGAGAAGTTACCTCTTCATCATCCGAAGATGATGAAGCCACGGCTGATGTATCACTTCCGGAATCTGATTCCTCCCTTGCCATGAGCGCTAATTGACGAGTGCTTTTCTCCTTCTTCTCTTCCTCCGATGAGCTTGAGGAGGATTCATCCCAAGTAGCTTTGAGAGCTTTCTTCTTCTTGGCTCTTTCCTCCTTCTTCTTGAGTTTTGGACACTCGCTCCGATAGTGTCCTTTCTTGCTACACTCATAACACGTAACATTAGTCTTATCAACATTTTGATCAATAGACTTACCTTTCCCTTTGTATCTCCAGCTCCTTCTCATGATTCTCCTTACGAAGTTGGCCATCTCGCTTGATGATGATCCACCTTCATCATCGGACTCGGAGGAGGATGAGGATGTAGGAATCTCTTTCTCCTTCTTCTTTTCTTTCTTCCTTCTTCCATCCTTGCTCTTTTCTCCTGCAACTAAGGCAATATCTTTCTCTTTTTGACCCTTGTTAGCAAGTTCATGAAGTTCCATTTCACAAAAGAATTCATCTAATTTAACAATTGAAAGGTCCTTGGAGACCTTGTAGGCATCTACCATAGATGACCACAAGGCATTCCTCGGAAAGGCTTTGAGAGCGTACCTTACAAGATCGTGATTCTCTACGTGTTCATCTACGGAATGAAGACCATTGATGATCTCTTTGAACCTCCCGTGTAGTTCACTTACCGTTTCGTTCTCCTTCATGGTGAGATTTTGTAGTTGGTTTAGGAACAAGTCTCTCTTGGCGATCCGAGAGTCTTGGGTTCCTTCTTGGAGCTCGATGAGCTTGTTCCACAAATCTTTTGCGCTCACAAATAGACCTACCTTGACAAGTTGATCTTTGGCTATCCCACATTGTAGAGTGACCACCGCCTTGGCATCGGCTTGTCCTTTGCGAGTTTGCTCGGCAGACCACCTTGACGACTCTAGTTCCTTACCTTCTTCATCCTTCGGAGGTGTGAACCCTTCCTTGACCGAGAACCACATGGAGATGTCGGTCTTGAGATAATACTCCATACGGCTCTTCCAATATTGGAAGTCCGCTCCGTCGAAGTAGGGTGGACGATTGGTGCTAAAACATTCCTTCATAGCCATCTTCTTGCTCTTTAGGGTGTTAATCCGGATGAAGAGCGCCTCGCTCTGATACCACTTGTTAGGACCTTCAGATGGCTAGAGAGGGGGGGTGTGAATAGCCTCCTCTAAAAACTCAATAAATCTCCTCACAAAAGTTTGTTAGCGCAGTGAAAATAAGCAAAAGGAAAACTGATGCAAGGAAAAGAAACAACTCACCACTAACACAACAAGGATGTACGAGGTTCAGGGATAACTTGCCCCTACTCCTCGGCGTGTCCGTAAGGTGGACGATCCCTTGATCTTTCGGTAGATCGCACCCCGGACAGATTCCGGCTAAGTATTTCTCCTTCTCCGTGGAGTAACCTCTCCACAAAGTCTCAGAAAAGATTTGAAATGAAGAACAAGACTTACAGAGTTTAGTGGCTAAAAGGAATGAACAATAAACTTACAGCCACGATGAAAGCAAAGCGTAAAGACAGAAGAAGTTCCTCAGCCAAGAGCTCAAAAACACAGCCCTCTTGCTTGATCGACAGAGAGTTTTTGAGAATTGCTCTCACAAACTTCTCTTCTGTTGGTGCAGTTAGCACTAACGGTCTAACTCAGGTTTTGATGAATGACAAATCAGGTTAAGTTAGGTTCGTTGTTATCTAACACTCTGATCGAGTGTGCAGGATAAGTCCAGCTAGATCGACGGGCTGACCGGATAGCTGGCGAGAAGTCCAAGCGGGTCGACGGGCTGACCGGACGCTTGGCGAGAAGTCCAAGCGGGTCGACGGGCTGACCGGACGCTTGGCGAGAAGTCCAGCTAGGTCGACGGGCTGACCGGACGCTTGCGAGAAGTCCAGACGGGTCGACGGGCTGACCGGACGTCTGGCAGGTAAGTAAGGTAAGTCACTGGAGGGGAGTGACTGTGAGGACGCGTTCCCGGGAAGGGGACATTAGGCGTCGATCAGGCTTAGATCCATTTCGGATGTCTAAGTCGAGATCGTGACTAGATTCCGGTCTCGGAAAGACGGAATCTAAGTCATACTCTTTCTATCCATCTGTTGAACTTTAATTGTGCTAACAATCTGTTTTACAGGATGTATATTTGCCTCGGACTAACTTTGTTTTGTAGGAAAAGGGAGTTTTCTGGAACAAGGTGGTCCGGGCGCCCGGAGGGGATCCGGGCGCCCGGAGGTCCGGGCGCTCGGAAGGCGAATTCTATCCAGCCAAGTTGTCGCCACGTGGAGCATCTCGGTTTGAGCAGCTACGTCACATTCCAGGCGCCCGGAACAGCATATAAAAGAAGCCCCAGGCAGGAGCTTCAGTATCAATCAATCAAGCTGAGAACTCTTCTACTGCTGGTCTTGCTGCTCGACGTTCAGTGCGACGCCAACAAAGCTCCGACACTACGCTCTGTTCTTTTCCCTTTTTGTCGGTATTTGTTTTCAGTTTTCATTAGCATTCCCTGTACGGTTCTTTTGTAATCATCATTTCGAATTGCTAGTGATTGCCCAACGAAAGTGGTCAAGGACCACGGGCCTTCGAGTAGGAGTCGTCACAGGCTCCGAACGAAGTAAAACCATTGTATCTATTTTACTTTTCCGCTGCGTTTATACTCGATATTTTCGAATCGATATTCACCCCCCCCCCCTCTATCGAATCTAACGGTCTTACAAGTGGTATCAGAGCAGGTACCGCTCTGATTTGGTGCAACCACCAATCAGACAGGGGGTGAATTTTTTTTCTTTCAATTAATTCTAAAACTGGTGTATGTTTAACTTAAATTAGTGCAACACGAATCTAGATTTTTTTTCTATTTTTCTCTTCCCGCACTACTAATCCAAGACCAAGTCTTGGGATATTTTTTGGGTATTTACCTGTGCACAGAATGTCCCAACAAGAAGGATTCAGCACAGTACGACCTCCACTCTTCAACGGGGACGACTTTCCATACTGGAAGAAGTGCATGGAGGTTTACCTCAAAACAGACTTCGACCAATGGATGAGCGTTACGAGACCCTACAAGATTCCGGCAGACACCTCCGGGAATATACTGGATCCTGAAGACTGGACAGCTGACTTAAAGAAGAAGGCGTCAACCGAAAATAAAGCAATCAACACTCTACAATGCGGATTGACAAGAGAAGAACTAAACAGAGTCGGTCCACACAAGAACGCTAAAGAGCTGTGGGACAAGTTGATCGAGCTGCACGAGGGAACGAGCGACGCCAAGGTAACCAAACGAGACTTGATCTTAAATAAAATTTTTAATATAAAAATGCAGGAAGGTGAAACGGCGAATCAGCTTCACGCGAGAATCAAGGACATCCTCAACGGGCTTCATGCGATAGGCCATCAGATGGAAAACAGAGACTTAATAAGGTACGCATTAAACGCTTTTCCACGTAATAGTTTGTGGGCATCAATAGTGGATGCCTACAAAATTTCTAAAAATCTCTCTAAGTTAAAGTTAGATGAACTTTTCTGTGAATTGGAATTACACGAACAAACTAATGCTGGAGCCGAGAAAGGTATAGCCTTATTTGCAGGTTCCTCCAAAGAAAAGAAAAGCAAGCCTGAACTTGAAGAAGACTCCGATCAAGATTCTGAAGACGAAGAACACCTGGTGAACTTGGTAAGAAAAATGTTCACCAGGAGAAAAAGGAGCTTCAGCAAAAAGGACCTTCAAAAGATCAGTTCTCTCTCAGAACAAAAGAACGTAACTTGCTACGGATGCAATAAAAAGAGACACTACAAGAACGAATGCCCAAAACTGAAGTTCGACAAACCGAAGCCAACCAAAAAGAAGGCACTCAAAGCAACGTGGGATGACTCCTCGGACGAATCGGAAGAAGAAGAGCAGAAACATCAGAGCCACCTCGCACTGATGGCCCACGAAGCTGAAACAGAAGACGAGTCAGAAGATGAAGACGGGTCTGAACCCGAAACAAGCCACGAGTCCGTACTCGTTTCCGAAGACTCGAATGAGGTATATTTTAATTTAAACAAAAAATTTTTTAGAATTATTTCCTGTTTAAATAGTAAATTAACTAAAGTAGAAAATGAAAACAAATCACTTCTTGAGGAAAATCAAAACCTCAAGGAACAAATCAAAAATTCAAATCCAACTCAAGATCTAACACTTGAGGAGGAGAATTTATCATTAAAAATGAGATTAACAATTTAAAAGAAATGTTAAAAAAATTCACAACAAGATCAAAAAATCTAGACTTAATCCTAAATAATCAAAAAGCATGTTATAATAAAACCGGACTAGGATATAAGTCGAATTCAAATAAAACCTTCAAATCATTAATAACCCAATATAAATCAACCAATCTAGCTTGGGTTCCGAAAGCGTGTCTGACCACGCAAGTAGGACTTAATCAATATTATATACCTAAAGAAAAAATACATTATATAAAATCGAATAAACCAAACCAAAATCCAAAATACAAACCTAAATCAAATTCAAAATCTAAACATGTTAAAAATCAACAAAATTATCACCAAGTTAACCATAACTATAAAAAGAATCGACACAAACCTAAAACCAAAATCTAAATTAATGGCCAATAATTCAGGGGGAGGCTCCAGAATAGATAGCACCTCCAAAACTAACCTACCCGACAGGGTAACCCAAAACAAACTAACCCGGCAGGGTAATTAGGATTAGTTAAAAAGAGACCAAGTTTAACTTGGCTCATGGTACTGGTGAAGTTTTTGGATGATAGTACGTTAGGGAAGCTTGGGCATCGCATGTCTAGAAAGATATGGCTTCGATCTGGTGCATTTGGCCAAGTGGAACTCAAGCTACCCTTAAACGAATCCTAACCAGTTAGACCAAGATTTAGTACTAAGTTCCGTGGATAGGACTATTCGGAAAACCTCGAAAGGTTGGTTACTTCTAATGATGTCCATGTGACTCACCAAGCTTAGAAGTTTATCCGAAGAATGCCTATTTGTGGAAATCAAAGCTAAGTCTGAATCTAACACAAGTTAAACCAAAACTCTGTAATCAAACCAATTTCATCTCACAAAATCATAGGATTCCCTGATTGATAATATAGATCGGGTGAGATGAATAAGGCTTAAATTTTAAACTTAAAAATTTTAAGTTTAAACTTAAAAATTAATTTTAAATTTTAATTTTAAACTTAAAAATTAATTTTAAGTTTTAATTTTAAACTTAAAAATTAACTTCAAAATTTTAAATTTAAACTTAAAAATTAATTTTAAATTTTAATTTTAAACTTAAAAATTAATTTCAAATTTTAATTTTAAACTTAAAAATTAATTTCAAATTTTAATTTTAAACTTAAAAATTAATTTTAAATTTTAAATTTTAAACTTAAAAATTAATTTCAAATTTTAATTTTAAACTTAAAAATTAATTTTAAAATTTTAATTTTAAACTGAAAAATTAATTTCAAATTTTAAACTGAAAAATTAATTTCAAATTTTAAACTTAAAAATTAATTTCAAATTTTAATTTTAAACTTAAAAATTAATTTAAAATTTTAATTTTAAACTTAATTTCAAATTTTAATTTTAAACTTAAAAATTAATTTCAAATTTTAATTTTAAACTTAAAAATTAATTTCAAAATTTTAATTTTAAACTTAAAAATTAATTTCAAAATTTTAATTTTAAACTTAAAAATTAATTTCAAAATTTTAATTTTAAACTTAAAAATTAATTTCAAATTTTAATTTTAAACTTAAAAATTAATTTCAAATTTTAATTTTAAACTTAAAAATTAATTTCAAAATTTTAATTTTAAACTTAAAAATTAATTTCAAAATCTTAATTTTAACTTAAAAACTAATTTCAAATTTTAATTTTAAACTTAAAAATTAATTTCAAATTTTAATTTTAAACTTAAAAATTAATTTCAAAATTTTAATTTTAAACTTAAAAATTAATTTCAAAATTTTAATTTTAAACTTAAAAATTAATTTCAAAATTTTAATTTTAAACTTAAAAATTAATTTCAAATTTTAATTTTAAAAATTAATTTCAAATTTTAATTTTAAACTTAAAAGTTAATTTCAAAATTTTAATTTTAAACTTAAAATTTAATTTCAAAATCTTAATTTTAACTTAAAAATTTCAATTTTAAAACTTAAAACTAAAAGGACTAACGTTAAATCCCACTTACTGTAGGAAACCAAGTGGATTTTGGACAGTGGTTACTCCAAACATATGACCGGAGATCACACCAAGTTCATGCAACTCACTTACAAAAGCTTAGGAACAGTTGCCTTTGGAAACAACGGCAAACTCAAGGTAATTGGTATAGGTAATATTGAATTAAAAATAGACTTTATAATTACAAATGTTTTACTTGTTGAAAATTTTAAATATAATCTTCTAAGCATAAGTCAATTGTGTGATACTAGGTATAAGGTCAAATTTCTAGCCACAGAGTGTTTAATCAAACATCTAGATAATCCTACCATAAACCTAAAAAGTTTTAGAAAAGACAACATCTATGCCATCAACTTAACCACTTCTTCCAATAAGTGTTATTTAACACAAAAAGAAGAAACATGGTTATGGCATAGAAGAATGTCACACACCAATTTTCGAAATATAAGCAAACTAAATGGACTTGTGAGGGGTTTACCAAAATTACCTAACTTAGATTCAATCATATGTAATGCTTGTCAACAAGGCAAACAAACTAAATCCACTCACAAACAAACAAATCAACCACAAACGAACTCAATATTAGAACTTATACATTTAGACCTTTTTGACTCCCATGGAGTCAAATCCATAAATGGAAACTTATATTGTTTAGTAATTATAGATGATTATTCTAGGTTTACTTGGGTAAAATTCTTAAAACATAAAGATGAAACTTGTGAAATCTTTATAAACTTCTGCAAACAAATTGAAAATGAAAAGGGATTAAAATCAAAAGAATCAGGAGTGACAACGGGGGAGAATTTAAAAATCACAAATTTAACAGTTTTTGCCTTAAAAATGGTTACCATCATGAATTTTCATGTCCTAAAACCCCCCAACAGAATGGGATTGTAGAGAGAAAAAATAGAACCTTACTTGAAGCCTCTAGAACAATGTTAAATGAGTATAACCTACCTAAATACCTTTGGGCAGAAGCTGTCAGTACAGCCTGCTATGTACAGAACAGAACAACAATAAATAAAACCCATAACAAAACCTTCTTCGAAATATTTTATAATAAACAACCCAATATAAAATATTTTAAAGTGTTTGGGTGCCCAGTTTTCATCTTAAATACAAGAGAACACTTAGGAAAATTCTCCTCTAAAATTGAAAATAGAATCTTTGTAGGATACTCCCTAAATAGTAGAGGCTATAGAATTTACAATAAGGTTACCTTAAAAATTGAAGAAACTACTAATGTAAAATTTGAAGAAACTAAACAAAACTTAGAACTTACACAACCACCTGAATTTGTTCCAGAAACCAACCAAACTCTAAGTCATGAAGAAGAGGAACAACATCAAGAAAATGAACCCCCTAGAACCATAAGAGTGAATCCCAACCATCCAACCAATCAAATAATTGGTGACCCAGACCTAAGGGTTCAAACCAGATCATCTTTTAGGAACTTGAGTCAAATCTCCTTGATTTCAAAGATAGAACCCAAAACTATAGATGAATCCCTACTAGACCCAGACTGGATTATAGCCATGCAAGAAGAACTAGCCCAATTTGAGCGTAATGAAGTTTGGGACCTAGTACCACCACCTAAGAACAAGAAAATAATAGAAACAAAATGGGTATTTAGAAACAAATTAAGTGAAACTGGGGAAATCACTAGAAATAAGGCTAGGCTAGTTGCCAAAGGGTTTAGTCAGGTTGAAGGACTTGACTATGGTGAAACCTATGCCCCAGTAGCCAGATTAGAATCCATTAGAATGTTACTAAGTTATGCAGCCCATAAGGGGTTCAAACTATACCAAATGGATGTTAAGTCCGCCTTTCTTAATGGACTAATAAAAGAAGAAGTTTATGTAGGTCAACCTCCTGGGTTTGAAAGTCTAGAACACCCTGATTATGTATTTAAGTTAAAGAAAGCATTATATGGACTTAAACAAGCACCCAGGGCATGGTATGAAAGGCTAACATCCTACTTAACATCTAAAGGATTCAAACAAGGTCAAATTGACCCAACCTTGTTTGTTAAATCATTGAATTCAAACATATTTATTGCACAAATTTATGTAGATGATATAATATTTGGTTCAACAAATTCAGATTTTTTAGAGGAATTTATTAATCTAATGGAAAAAGAATTTGAAATGAGCCTAGTAGGAAAATTAACTTATTTCTTAGGATTACAAATCAAACAAACAAATGAGGAAAATTACATTTATCAACACAAATACACTAAAGAATTACTTAAAAAATTCGGAATGGAAAATACAAAAGAAATAAAAACACCTATGGCAGTGAACACAATCTTAGATAATGACCCAAATGGAAAATCAGTTGACCTAAAATATTATAGGAGTGCAATAGGTAGCCTACTGTACTTAACTGCAAGCCGACCTGATATTTTATTTGCAGTTAGTATGTGTGCTAGATACCAAACTTGTGCTAAGGAATCCCACTTGACACAAGTTAAAAGAATTTTTAGATATCTTAAAGGAACAACAAATGTAGGAATTTGGTATCCTAGAACCAATAATTTTGAACTAATAGGGTATTCTGACTCAGATTATGCTGGATGTAAATTAGACCGCAAGAGCACAAGTGGAGGATGCCAATTATTAGGTTCATCACTTGTTAGCTGGTTTAGTAGAAAGCAACATTGTGTTGCTCTATCTACAACTGAGTCAGAATACATAGCTATAGGTGAATGTGTTGCACAATTACTATGGATGATGCATACTCTAAAAGATTTCAACTTAAACATTACAAATGTAAAAGTATTAATTGACAATATAAGTTCAATTAACTTAACCAAGAACCCTGTGCATCATTCAAGAACCAAACATATTGAAGTTAAGCACCACTTTATCAGGGATCATGTTACTAAAGGTGATATTGAACTCAAATACATTGAGTCCAAATCAAATTTAGCTGACATTTTCACAAAACCACTCCCTGAAAGTGAGTTTAGCAACTTACGCCGAAAATTAGGAATGTGCTCAATAGACTAGGAATTTTAAATTTCAAAATTATTTTCAAAAATCACTCTTTCAAATTATAAGTCAAATTTGTTTGTTTTCAAAACCTTCCACTTTTAGACTTTCAAAAAACAGTTTTGGCCTTAGACTAGCTTGGAATCCATAGAAAGCATGCACCCATAGGGCTAGTTTTTGAGCATCTCACCAACACCTTAGGTTTACCTTACGTGTGTTTGACAAACATAGAAAGGGGTGAGATGCATAGGCCAACTGTCTGGACTTAAGATGCTTATCTCAGTGCATCAGCATAAGTCTGGACGTTAAATACAAATCAGACAGTAATCAGATTAAGTTCATCAGTCAAGTCAAACACTGACTGCTTATAATCAACTTAATCTGACTAACCAAGTGAAAACTACTATTTTCTTATAGTTAGTTAGTAACTAATTGGTTAGACAACTGTTTAAAATTTAGTATCAAGTTCAGGGGGAGAAATTAATTAAAATGTTATGTGTTTGAAAAACTAACTTGTGGTTGAACATCAGTTTATAAAGAGTTAAAATTTAACTAAGTATTTGAAAAACTTGGAAGTTTAATCCCACCTAATTTTCAAACCTGATTTTAAAAATTAACTATTGAAAATTAAACTTTCCAAATTTCGCTTTTATCAAATTAGCCTTAATTTTTTCAAATTTAGCTTGATTAACTTTGAAAATTGTTTTCTTGAACCAAACTCAGATTTTTACAATAACTCTACACTATGATTATTCACCCTTGTGTTTTTTTTGATGAATGCCAAAGGGGGAGGGTTAGGTGGTTAAGTTAGAACAACTAAATGCCAACTTGAAAAACTAACTTAAAACCTTAAAAACCTCAAAAATCATGCTTGATTTCTGCATATATTTATCACTAACTTAACCAGGTTGTCATTCCATCAAAAAGGGGGAGATTGTTGGTGCAGTTAGCACTAACGGTCTAACTCAGGTTTTGATGAATGACAAATCAGGTTAAGTTAGGTTCGTTGTTATCTAACACTCTGATCGAGTGTGCAGGATAAGTCCAGCTAGGTCGACGGGCTGACCGGATAGCTGGCGAGAAGTCCAAGCGAGTCGACGGGCTGACCGGACGCTTGGCGAGAAGTCCAGCTAGGTCGACGGACTGACCGGATAGCTGGCGAGAAGTCCAGACGGGTCGACAGGCTGACCGGACGTCTGGCAGGTAAGTCACTGGAGGGGAGTGACTGTGAGGACGCGTTCCCGGGAAGGGGAAATTAGGCGTCGATCCGGCTTAGATCCATTTCGGATGTCTAAGTCGAGATCGTGACTAGATTCCAGTCTCGAAAAGACGGAATCTAAGTCATACTCTTTTTATCCATCTGTTGAATTTTAACTTTGCTAACAATCTGTTTTACAGGATGTATATTTGCCTCGGACTAACTTTGTTTTGCAGGAAAAGGGAGTTTTCTGGAACAAGGTGGTCCGGGCGCCCGGAAGGCGAATTCTATCCAGCCAAGTCGTCGCCACGTGGAGCATCTCGGTTTGAGCAGCTACGTCACATTCCAGGCGCCCGGAAGGAATCCAGGCGCCCGGAACAGCATATAAAAGAAGCCCCAGGCAGGAGCTTCAGGATCAATTAATTAAGCTGAGAACTCTTCTACTGCTGGTCTTGCTGCTCGACGTTCAGTGCGACGCCAACAAAGCTCCGACACTACGCTCCGTTCTTTTCCCTTTTTGTCGGTATTTGTTTTCAGTTTTCATTAGCATTCCTTGTACGGTTCTTTTGTAATCATCATTTCGAATTGCTAGTGATTGCCCAACGAAAGTGGTCAAGGACCACGGGCCTTCGAGTAGGAGTCGTCACAGGCTCCGAACGAAGTAAAACCATTGTGTCTATTTTACTTTTCCGCTGCGTTTATACTCGATATTTTCGAATCGATATTCACCCCCCCCCTCTATCGAATCTAACGGTCTTACATCTTCTTCCTTCTTCTTATTCCTCTGCTTTCTTACTGTCTTCAGCTAGAGCCGAATCACTGTCACCTGTATCGAATCACTACGACCAACTCAGGCGTCGCCAATCACTCTTCCTCCTCATCTGGTTCTCTGAACTCACACCAATATCATCCATGGTCTTCACTGGTGTCTCTGAGCTCGAACCAATAAGCAAGAGTCAAGCTGTTGCCAACTGATCGCAGCCAGTGAACGTTGACGCTCCAATTGCACCATTTGCAGTGAAACACGGCAGAAAGAGCACTTGGTCTTATTCTTCTGATGGAGCTTAATTTGAATTTAAGCATTGGCACGACACCTGCAACCTGTAACTCAAAAAGCTTACGACAGATGGTTAGATCAGATGAATCAGAAATCGCAGAGAAACAGCAGAAGACAAATGACATCGTTGTGGATCGGTCAATAGACCGATCCATAGCTCTCTGGACCGATCAGGACACATCCTGATCGGTCTGGAGTGATGCTGATCGGTATGTGGACCGATCAGCCTATAGGTGGATCGGTCCACAGACCGATCCCCCTATAGGTTTGAATCACATCGCGCTTGTTACTGATCGATCACCAGACCAATCAGATAACCCACAGAGAGCTACTGTGTGGTTACTGATCAGTCACGAGACCGATCAGATAACTAAGGTATCACTGGATCGGTCGACAGACTGATCTAGACAACCAAAGTATCACTGGATCGGTCAACAGACCGATCCAATGCCTCTGTTGGTTTTAGAGCTTCCCAGCCCTAAACCCTAACGTCTCCCTGGTCCAGAGAACGAGCTACCGAGCCCTCTCTGACCTAGTCCAGAGAACGAGCTACCGAGCCCTCTCCGACTTCCACGTCCGGGTCAGAGAACGAGCTACCGAGCCCTCTCTGACCTAGTCTGGAGAACGAGCTGCCGAGCCCTCGCCGACTTCGTCCGGTCCAGAGAACGAACTACCGAGCCCTCTCTGACCTAGTCTTGAGAACGAGCTACCGAGCCCTCTCCGACTTCGTCCGGTCCAGAGAACGAGCTACCGAGCCCTCTCTGACCTAGTCCGGAGAGCGAGCTACCGAGCCCTCTCCGACTTCGCGTGCCAAGTATCCGTACTTGGACTTTTCCTCTCCACATGATCAACCTTGATCATTAATCAATCTGAGTTTAATTAATATCTGATACAAACTTAAATCAGTGTCAACATCAAAACAACAGCCAGGTCAGACTGTATTAACAAAGATGATTCGAGCGGCCCGCGGGTGATAAAAACTGTTCTGCGATTTTCGTCGGAGGAATATTTATTGGCTGCTAATCGGCCAATGGTTCCCAAACAGCAAATCACTCTCACAGGCCCCCTTGCCAAAGCCTGGGAGGACGCCTGGCTCCACATCGCTCTTATGACCCCCAGCCAACTAGGCGACAGCAATTTGCAGCAGGCGACTGGGGTATATCCTTTGTCTTGTTGGTTAATTTGGTTTAGCTTTTAACTTGATCACATTCGTTCACAGAACTGGGTGGAGCAGATCGCCATCAGCAACTGCCTGGCCGAGCTGGAGGACGAGCTGAAAAAGCTCAAAACCTCGGGGGAAAGCAGACAATCCACGGCTGCTTTGGAGAAAGCCAAGAAGCTCTTGGAAGCCGAACGGAATAGATCTTCTGACTTGGTGAGTGAAGTGGCTCGGCTCGAGGCTCTGGTCAAGCAGCGTGATAAGGAAATAAAGCTCGCGACCACCCGGAAGCTCAAGTCCATCGATGATATGGACTTGATGAAGGTGGAAAATCGGGGGCTGGAACAACGCGTGAAGGACTTGGACGCCCTACTGACCACCGAACGGGAGAGCCGCTCGGCTGACCAGGCCAAATCTGAAGGGGATTTGAAAGATCTTCAGGCTGCCCTTGACGCTGCCCGAGCCACGCTCAAAGAATATCAAGATGGGGAGCCCGGTCGGTCGGCTGAAGTGCGAAAAGCTTTCGTCCGCTCGGACGAATTTGGTGAAAAGTTCAGCGACAAGCTGTCTCTAACTTTTGAAGAGGCTATCAAAGTGGCGGTTGATTATTTCAAGACTAAAGGTCACCTACCAGCCGAGCTGTCCGTCCCGAAGATCTGGCTGCCATGATGGGCTCTATCCCTGACGCCCTTTTCAATTTCGACGAGTGAGGAGTATTTAAACCGTTTTTTGTACGCCCGTCGTTAGGCGCGAACACCTTTATTATTACTCTTTTGTCTGGCCGCCATTCGGCGTGAGTGAACTCTGTTTTTGCTTGCTAGACCGATCTTCATCCTTAGCCTTTGTTTCGATCATAGTAATTTTTTCACTCTAAGTATTCTTTATAAGGGAGCCGCTCGGCCGTATGATGGCCTTATTCTTGTCTTAATAGTAAGACCGGTTATGGGTCGGCGCCTACGACCTGGTCCTACCATGCGAACAGTTATCCGTCCGGAGGCTTTATAAATGGCGGTTCATCGCTCGATTTTTAACGTCAGAGCTCGACGGTCTTCCGGCCGACGGGTTTATAGACGCCGGTTCGTCTCTCGATTTTTAACGTTGGAGCTCGACGGTCTTCCGGCCGGCAGGTTTATAGACGTCGGTTCGTCTCTCGATTTTTAACGTCGGAGCTCGACGGTCTTCCGCTCGGATGATTTATAGACGTCGGCTCGTCTCTCAATTTTTAACGTCGGAGCTCGACGGTCTTCCGCTCGGATGATTTATAGACGCCGGCTCGTCTCTCGATTTTTAACGTCGGAGCTCGACGGTCTTCCGCTCGGATGATTTATAGACGCCGGCTCGTCTCTCGATTTTTAACGTCTGGGCTCGACGGTCTTTCGGTCGGCGGATTTATAGACGCCGGTTCGTCTCTCGATTTTTAACGTCGGAGCTCGACGGTCTTCCGCTCGGATAATTTATAGACGTCGGCTCGTCTCTCGATTTTTAACGTCGGAGCTCGACGGTCTTCCGGCCGGCGGGTTTATAGACGCCGGTTCGTCTCTCGATTTTTAACGTCGGAGCTCGACGGTCTTCCACTCGGATGATTTATAGACGCCGGCTCGTCTCTCGATTTTTAACATCAAAGCTCGACGGTCTTCCGCTCGGATGATTTATAGACGTCGGCTCGTCTCTCGATTTTTAACGTCGGAGCTCGACGGTCTTCCGGCCGGCGGGTTTATAGACACCGGTTCGTCTCTCGATTTTTAACGTCGGAGCTCGACGGCCATTAAGGATAATTTTGACACTGTCGTTCGGCGAAGCTATTTGCCATCCTTTAATTATTTCTGCTTCCTGCATTACAAGGACATAGGGGACCAAAACATATATAAAATTACATCAGCGCACCTCTCACCCAGCTTGATACGGCTGGAGATGATTCGCGCTCCATGGTCGATCTAGCCGCCGACCGTCTTCATCCTCCAAATAATAAGCACCCGAGCAGAGCTTTTCAATGACTTTGAAGGGGCCCGCCCAAGGAGCTTCCAGCTTGCCGACATCGCCGACCGGTTTTACTTTCTTCCAGACAAGGTCGCCGACTTGGAATGCTCTAGGGATCACGCGCCGGTTATAGTTCTGCTTCATTCTTTGCCGGTACGCCATCAGCCGGACGGACGCCTTGGCTCGCTCCTCGTCGACCAAATCCAGCTCCATGTTCCTCCGCTCGACGTTGCCATCATCATAGCTCTGGATCCGAACGGACTCGACGCCGACTTCGACAGGAATAACCGCTTCACCGCCGTACACCAGATGGAAAGGCATGACGCTCGTTCCTTCCTTTGGGGTCATGCGGATGGCCCATAAGACGCCAGGCACTTCATCCACCCAGCTTCCTCCCAAATGGTCGAGCCGAGCGCGCAGAATGCGAAGAATTTCCCGGTTGGCTACTTCGGCTTGACCATTGCTTTGGGGATATGCCACGGACGTGAAGTGTTGCTCGATGTCGTAGCTTTTGCACCAATCTTCGAGCAGCTTTCCCGCGAACTGCCGCCCGTTATCGGAAATAAGTCGACGGGGGATGCCGAACCGGCAGATGATATGTTGCCAGATAAACTTCTTGACCATCTGCTCGGTGATTTTGGCTAGCGGCTCGACCTCCACCCACTTGGAAAAATAATCGACCGCCACTAGTAGAAATTTCCGCTGCCCGGTCGCCATAGGAAACGAACCCACAATATCCATTCCCCATTGGTCGAACGGACAGGACACAGTAGCTGCCTTCATTTCCTCCGCCGGTCGGTGTGAGAAGTTATGATACTTTTGGCAAGAAAGGCACGTCGACACGGTCCGAGCAGCATCTGCTTGTAGGATTGGCCAGAAGTATCCGGCCAACAGAATCTTTTTAGCCAGTGATCGTCCGCCCGGATGCCCTCCGCATGATCCTTGATGCACTTCTTGGAGGATGTACGCTGCGTCTTCCGAGCTCACGCATTTCAAAAGCGGGCGGGAGAAAGCCTTCTTGTATAGTTGGTCTCCAATGAGTGTGAACCGACCGGCTCTCCTCCTCAGTAGCTGGGCTTCCTCCCAGTCGGAGGGTGTAGCACCCGAGAGGAGAAACTCCATGATGGGTGTCCTCCAATCACTCGGAAATGTGAGGCCCTCCATCCGGTCGACGTGCACCACCAGAGATACTTGTTCAATTGGCTGCTGGATGAGGACCGGTGATATTGAACTTGCGAGTTTGGCTAACTCATCTGCCACCTGATTTTTCGCTCGGGGTATCTTCTGGATAATAACTTCTCTGAAATTGGCTTTAAGCTTTTCGAATGCTTCAGCGTAGAGTTTGGGCCGAGCGTTGTTAATCTCAAAAGTACCAGAGAGCTGCTGAGCGGCCAATTGAGAGTCTGAATGCAGCGTCACCAGTCCGGCTCCCACATGCCGGGCGGCCTGTAAGCCAGCTATAAGGGCTTCATACTCTGCTTCGTTATTTGTAGCTCTATAATCCAGCCGGATGGATAAGTGCATCTTTTCCTCTTGGGGAGAGAGCAATAGCACGCCAATCCTGCTCCCAAGCCGGGTGGACGATCCGTCCACAAATAATTTCCACATAGCTTCGGGCTCTGGCCTTTGCACTTCGGTGATAAAATCCGCCAAGGACTGCGCCTTTATCGCCGAACGGGGCTGATATTGAATGTCAAATTCGCTCAACTCCGTTGTCCATTTGATGAGCCGTCCGGACGCTTCGGGATTCAACAACACTCTTCCCAATGGGCTATTCGTCCGGACGATGATAGTATGAGCCAAGAAATATGGACGGAGGCGTCGAGCGGCGAGGACCAGAGCGAAGGCCAGCTTCTCGAGCCCAGTGTAGCGAGATTCAGCATCTTTTAAAATATGGCTTAGAAAATATACAGGTTCTTCTCCGCTCGCCCTTACTAGTGTCGAGCCGACTGCTTGCTCAGTTGAAGATAAATAGATACAAAGTGGCTCACCTACAGTCGGCTTGGCTAGCATAGGTAGAGAGTTCAAGTACGTCTTCAGCTCTTCGAACGCCCGATCGCATTCTTCATTCCAGTGAAACTTAGTGGCCTTGCGCAAGATTTTGAAAAAAGGTAGACTCCGGTCTGCGGTCTTGGAGATGAATCTGGACAGAGCAGATATCCGACCGGTCAAGCGCTGCACTTCCCTCAGATTTCTTGGGGGCGGCATATCTTGTAATGCTTTCACTTTGCTGGGATTTGCCTCGATGCCCCGCTCGGTCACTATGTATCCCAAGAAACGCCCGCCTTTTGCTCCGAACAGGCACTTCTGAGGGTTCAGCTTAACTCCATATTTCCGTAGCGTTCGGAAAGTCTCTTCCATGTCTTCAAAGAGATCGGCCGCTCGGACGGACTTGATGAGAATGTCGTCCACGTATACTTCCATATTTCGCCTGATCTGCTCTTTGAACACTTTGTTCATCAAGCGCTGATAAGTGGCTCCCGCGTTCTTTAATCCGAACGGTATCACATTATAGCAATAAGTGCCGTCGGCTGTAACGAAGCTGACTTTTTCTTGATCTTCTCGAGCGAGCGGCACTTGATGATAGTCTTGATAAGCGTCGAGCATACATATCAACTCGCAGCCAGCTGTGGAGTCCACCAATTGATCGATCCGAGGCAGAGGATAAAAATCCTTCTGGCAAGCTTTGTTGAGATCCCGAAAATCTATGCACACTCTCCACTTGTTGCCCGGCTTGGAGACTAATACTACGTTCGCCAGCCAGCTCGGGAACTCAACCTCGCGTATATGGCCGGCGTCCAGAAGCTTCTCAACCTCCACTCGGATGATGGCATTCTGTTCAGCACTGAAATCCCTTTTTCTCTGCTTCACAGGCCGAGCATCTGGTCGGACATGTAGCTCGTGCTGCGTTATGCTCGGCGAAATTCCGGGCAGCTCGTGCGTCGACCAGACAAAGACATCACAGTTTCTCTAGAGGCATTTGATCACTTCCTCTTTCTGGCTCGCCTCCAGATCGGCCGCAACGAACGTAGTGGCCTCCGGTCGGGCCAGGTGAATCTGCACTTCCTCTTTTTCTTCATAAACCAAAGAGGGAGGTTTTTCAGTTATAGTGTTCACCTCGATCCGTGGCGTCTTCCGAGCGGAAGTGGATCCTGCTCGGACCATCTCGACGTAACATCGCCGAGCTGCTAGTTGATCTCCTCGCACTTCTCCCACTTTGTCTTCAACCGGGAACTTGATTTTCTGGTGGAAGGTGGAGATGGCCGCTCGGAATTCACTGAGAGCCGGTCATCCCAATATGACATTGTACGCCGACGGAGAGTCCACCACCACGAAGTTTGCAGCCCGCGTCCTTCGGACCGGCTCTTCTCCCAACGAAATGGCCAGCCGGATTTGTCCGACCGGTTGAACTTCATTGCCCGTAAACCCGTAGAGGGGGGTTGTCATGGGCAGTAGCTCGGCTCGATCGATTTGTAGTTGATCGAAGGCCTTTTTGAATATGATATTGACCGAGCTTCCTGTGTCAATAAAAACACGGTGAATAGTGTAATTGGCTATTACCGCTTTGATGAGGAGAGCGTCGTCATATGGTACTATGACTCCCTCCAAGTCCTTTGGCCCGAAACTGATTTCGGGTCCGCTCGCCTGTTCCTGGCTGCAGCCGACCGCATGGATCTGGAGTTGCCGTACGCTCGCCTTCCTTGCTCAGTTAGAGTCGCCTTCGGTCGGCCCGCCTGCTATAATGTTGATTTCGCCTCGGGAAATGTTACTTCTATTTTCTTCTTCCCGAGCGGACGGTCAGGGCCGCTCCCTAGACATCCAGAGATTCTCATGCCTGGGAGTATGATGCTGCTCAGGAGTCTGTCTTTATCGGCGGTCGGGTATCGTCCGATCGGCTTCATGAGTTCTATGTCGCCTGTCGGATGATGGCGACCGACGGCCGCCACTCCGGGGAACGGGATGAGCGATCAAGGGAAGACTCCAGCAATCTCTTGTGTTGTGCGTGTCCGTCTAGTGGAATGAGCAAAACATAGGGGTCCACACCTTTTTCTTCGGTTTGGGCCGCTTGGCAACTACCTCTTGTACATGGGACCTAGCCTGGGGGGAGCGGATTGCTTCGGCCCTCGGTCCTCTGGGCGGCTGATGAGCAGTGTGCGGCTTCCGCTCGGCAGGGGGAGCCCGTTCGGTGGGAGTTTCCTTTCTTCGGGCCGCTTGGGCTTCCTCCACGTTGATGTATTCGTTGGCTCGGTGTAGCATATGGTCGTAGTCTCGGGGCGGTTTCCGGATGAGCGATCGGAAGAAGTCCCCGTCCACGAGGCCTTGTGTAAAGGCATTCATCATAGTTTCCGAGGTGGCCGTTGGGATATCCATGGCCACCTTGTTGAACCGCTGGATATAGGCTCGGAGCGATTCATGGGCTTCTTGTTTGATGGCAAACAGACTGGCACTAGTCTTCTGATAGCGCCTACTGCTTGCAAAGTGGTGAAGGAAGACCGTGCGGAAGTCTTTAAAACTTGTGATGGATCCGTCCGGCAATCTCCGAAACCACCGTTGAGCCGATCCCGAGAGGGTGGTTAGAAAAACTCGACACTTTACTCCGTCTGTGTATTGATGAAGGATAGCCGTGTTATCGAACTTACCCAAATGATCGTCCGGGTCGGTGGTTCCATTGTATTCACCGATCGCCGGGGGCACATAGTGCTTTGGCAGAGGGTCCCGCAAGATGGCTTCCGAAAATTGACGGTTGACCCGCTCAGGAGAAGCGTCCGCTCGGGGGGCTTTGCCTTTTCTGCTGTCTCGTATTGGCACTTCGTCTGATGATGACCCTCGATCACGATTAACTGCCGTGGCTTCCGGAGGCATGCGGAATAGGGCCCGGTGAAACGGAACCGTGGCCTGAGGTGCTTCCGCTTGGCCCCCTGATACTAATGCCGCTTGCTGCTCAATCCGCTCGGCTTGTGCCCTCTGTTTTTGCTCCACAAGCTTAGCTGCCCACGACTCGATCAGAGCGTCGAGTTCCTCCGTGGAGAGCGTCACCATATGCGGTCGTCCAGCTTCGTCCATTGCTTCCGATCGGATGCAGGAGCGTTCCCACAGACGGCGCCAAATTGATCCTGTCCGAAAGCTGAATCAACGGACGCTGGGCACGTGGTGCTCTCCAAACTGTTGACGTAGATCTCCGGTTGATCGCAAGATGCTCCGGCGAACCTGCACAGAAGTCGAGCCGGGAAGGGGTTCCCGGCGACGACCCTCCGACGCTCAAGTTAGGCAGACGAAAGAACAAGAAGGTGGCTTTCAAGATCAGAGATTTCATACCTCCGGTGAAGTCCAAGAGCTCTTATATAGAGCTATGGGAGCTTGGTGCACACAAACCGAGGTGCACACGTGTCTTATACCATACCGCAGCATGGGCTTGTCAGAAGAGCATGTCTGACTCCATACTGCTACAGTCTGAGCGTCTCTTTGATGGGGCAGCAGAATCCTTTGTCGTACGATACTGAGTATGGCCTAGTCCTCGAACATGCCTGTTGTCAGCAACAGGGGTTACTAAGATGACGTCCCCACTATCCCACACTTTTTGACTTCCTCTTCCCGAATCGGCCTTCAAACCCCTCGGCCAGACCCTTCGCCTTTGGTCAGGCTTCGATGGTCGTCCGTCCGGGATGGTTCAGAGTCGTCGCCCGCTCAGCTCTCATAGCCTGACACCCTGGCCGAGCGGGCAATCGCTCGGCCTTTACTCTTGATTTGCGATGCGGCCAAGCGGACTATCCGCTCTGCCATATGATCTTTTTCCCTTCATTGGAAATTTGGGCTCACGGTCAGATGGTTGTTCCCTCGGATGAAGATCATTGCCTAGTGCTTGGCCTGTCCCACCCGCTCATTGAGCCCATGGGGTTGACCTCCCTTTGACTGGTGACCTCCACGTGTCGTTGACCTTGCCCTCATGAGGGGCCATCGGCCTTATCACCGGATCACTCTTCTATCTTTAGGGCTGGCGCCCCTCCTCACCTTGCTAGGGTCGCCCCCCCTCTTTCCTTGCTTAGGGTCGGCGCCCCCCTTCCTCTCCTAGCTAGGGTCGGCGCCCCTTCCTAGCAATCCATTGGCGGCCAGCGACTTGAAAAAGAGGAAGAAGAAGAGAAGGAAGAAGATTAGAAGGTACCCCATCCTAGAGCCTCCTTTTGTAGTCGACGGTTTGGAAACCGAGAAAAGAAGGAGGGTGGTGTTGTCTTGGTTAATAAGAAAAATTTATTGAAAATTCCTTTTAACCCTCTACATGGCCGGCCACCTCATGTCCTCCAAATAAGGCAAGTTTTAAACACAAAATTAAAACTTCCTTATTTGTTTCCGGAAATTTTAAAATAAAATTTTCTCTAATAATTTTTCCCTTCATGGTTGGTTATAAAAGAAAATTTTATAAATTAAAATCTCTCTATTAAAACATGTGGATGATTTCCAAAAAGGAAAGTTATCTTTAAAATTAAAATCTTCCTCACAATCTACAAATAAGGAAAGATATCAAATCTTTTCTAAATCTTTTGTAGAAACTATAATAGGAAAGATTTAATTTTAAAACTCTCTTTTATATCATCAAGATGGTTACAAAAAGGAAAGTTTTATCAAAAATTAAAATCTTCCTTTTAACTATAAATAAGGAAAGATATCAAACCTTTCACTTAATTTTGTGTAGAAAGCTATAAAAGGAAAGATTTAAATTTTAAACTCTTTTTTAAAGTCATGGTATCCACATATAGAAAGATTTTAAATAAAATCTCTTTTATTCTTTACATGGCCGGCCACACCAAGCTTGGGCTCTAAGCTAGGGCCGACCACCTATACTTGGCTCAACCTATGGCTTGGCCGGCCCAAGCTTGGACTCCAAGCTTGCTTGGCCGACCACCTAAGGTTGGATAAGAAGGTGGGTATAGGTGGGTATAATACTTTATAAATAAGATGCTACAATAGGAACCGAGAGGAGAAATTAGTTTTGATCTCCCGATGAAATTAAGCTTCCCGTGTTCGCCTCGAACACCCAACTTAATTTCATCAATAATAATTCATACCACTAAAGCATTATTATTGAACTACCACACCAATCTCAAATTATATTTTAAGCTCCTTCTTATTATGAGTGTGTTAATCTCCCTGTGTTTAAGATGTCGAATGTCCACTAATTAATTGAGTTACTGACAACTCACTTTAATTAATATCTTAGTCCAAGAGTAGTACCACTCAACCTTATTGTCGTGTCGGACTAAGTCCACCTGCAGGGTTTAACATGACAATCCTTATGAGCTCCTCTTGGGGACATTATCAACATAGATTTCTAGGACACAGTTTCCTTCTATAATCAACAACATACACTATAAGTAATATCATTTCCCAACTTATCAGGCCTATTGATTTATCGAACTAAATCATACCCTTTGATAAATCAAAGAAATAAATATTAAGTATATGTGCTTGTTATTATATTAGGATTAAGAGTACACACTTCCATAATAACAGAGGTATTGTTCTTTTATTTAGTCAGTATAAAAAGAAACTACCTCAAATGGTCTTACTCAATACACTCAGAGTGTCCTAGTGTAATTTTATAGTCAAGATAAACTAATACCAAATTACACTACGACTATTCCAATGGTTTGTTCCTATCCATCTTAATCGTGAGCCACTGTTTATAATTTATAAGGAACTGATAACATGATCTTCTGTGTGTGACACCACACACCATGTTATCTACAATATAAATTAATTGAACAACTACATTTATCATATAAATATAGACATTTAACCAATGTGATTCTTTATTTCTAAATAAATGTTTATACAAATACTAAACTTTTAGTATACACTCTAACACTTATACCCCATTATTGCATTCCATTGCATTGCACATCTTCTTGGATTTTTGGCCATCCCATCATTGAATCTCCCTCCCTTTTCTTCTCCACTTTAATTCAATGGCAAAATGGTTATCATGTTTGTTCAAATTGTAGGTAGCTTCGCCATCCAACTCACATTCTTTGTTATGATTATTTCAAAGACTAGATACTTTATCATTTTGTTTAAATTTAAATTTTAGTGATTTAAACTATGGATTGAGAGATGGATTTAAACTATAACTCCAAGTCCAAAATGATTCACCCTCGTGAATTTGAACTATTCGGTTTTGGGCCCAATGTAAGTGACCAATCATAATGAGAAATTAGAAAAATTAGGGCACAAAAATAATAAGACTTAGAACGTGAATTTGAGCTCTTTAAGATTATTAAATATTTTTAATAACTTAATTAACTTTCTTAATTTTTTTTTTCTTTCATTAGAATAGTTGGAAAAGAAACACAAAATATGGATCACGTTTAAGACTAACCCAACTATATATATTGAGAAACATATCTTTGTTCTAATCGAAAAATGACAATTGATGCTAATTGCACCGATTAGGTAGACTCAACCTCCCTAAACCCTAATTACACCATTGCACCTACCACTCATTCCCTAAATCCAAATCGATTCCTTGCGAACCAAAACATGCCATGAGATCATGCCAACTTTTGAGAGGAAGCCCAACCTCTTTCCCTCACTCTCTACAAGATAAAGAATGCTTTCTTCTTTTCCTTTAAAAAGAAAACTCAACTTTAGCTATATATTTCCTACACTCCAACTTAATCCAAAATAATTATTATTATTATTATTAATCAAATTTGATTGTGGGTTTTTTTATATGGAATTGTGGCAAATTATAATGTCTCATCAATAAAAAGGAAAGATTTGTCTTGAAGGTGAAAGAAAACCATATGATGGCTTTTGGAATGTTGAGTGTTCTTTTGTTGTAGACAGTGCATGTGAAAAAAAAAAGTATTTTATTATTTAAAAAATATATTCTTATAATTAATTCGACCAATGGAATCTTAGCAGATTTGGTTCATAGGGAATCGAATTGTTGGGTCTAAACTTGTGCCACTAATAATTAAAAAAAAGTATCAATTTCAATTTCCTCCTTATTTATTTATTTGGTTATTTTTCTAAGTTATTCATTGATTAATTAATCTTCATAATTATTAATGTATAGTTGATGGTGGAAGTGATCACACATTTGGAAGCTATCTAATTTTGGGATAATTCTATTTTTGAGTTTGCATTATTGAGTTTTTATTCTTTATGTTTGCTCACTTTATTAATTAATGAATTAATAAATGTTTAAATTGAGTCAATTAGTAGCCATGTGTCATTTTTCAATGAAATAATACTTGTGTTTTTGAGAGGATCAAATTGAATTTATTTTAAGTCGTGCCAATACATTCTAAATTTTACCATGGCATCAAATCGTAAGGGACAATGATCATTTTTTTACTAGAGGTATCTAGAGGCATACTGAGCCGCTTGTTCAATTAACTGTCTCATGCTAAATTAATTTAAATGGGCTAATTCATTGCTATCAGTCCTTCGGATGGATAGTACATGAGGGATTGTCATCATGATATATGATATTTAAATCTCAACAAAAAATTTTTATGTGCTAATTATTATTCTAAAGACTAGTAATCGTTCATGATTTACCTTCTTCATATTGATCTTGGGACAAATTAGTAGGGACGTTGAGACGAACGTATCACCTTTTGTCATCATTGATTCATTGCTATCACCTGATTGGTCTGGCCCAACAAAGCTGGCCCATGAATCACGGGACTCGTCCGGAACGCCCGCGAACAAACGCCTTCGGATTCCTCCGTCGACGTCGTACTTGGGGAATCGTTCAATAAATTTTGGACGAGTGAATGCCAGCCCACACCGTCCTCTTCTTGTTCCTCTTTTGGAATCGGTTTATCTCCTCGATCGCTTCTCTCCAACCCCATACAGCGCCTATAGGGTTCGCAGTCTTATCGGGATCCAGCATTAGAGCGTTTGCAGGCGCCACTTTTCTCGCTTCAGGATCGCCAGTCTCCACAGTTCTAGGGCTTCCAGACCGCGTGATCGTGGAAAATGTGCGCTCCTCTTTTTCGTAATCTTAGTTCGTTTTCCGTTCAAGATTTTTTTTCTCTGGTATATGGTCGTCGTGTTGTATTTGAACGCGAAAGTGCGTTTCTATTGCAAAAGAGGAAGGATACTGACTCGGATCTCAGAGCTCTGCTCTGATAGATACTGACTCCAAACACCGGGCACATAGGAAGGATGGTGACAATTTTGTTCTTTTTTTTTTTTTTTTGTGGAATGCATATAACATAATAACCTAGGTGATCCCCCAAAAGTTAGATTGTGGGGTGATGGAAGGTTTAGAAATTTTGTTTGGTAGAGAAGGTATTGGGCACTTTGAAATGTTAATTTTTTAAAAAAATTTCTGAAGAGGTTCAATAGACGTATTGATGTTAACCTCTAAAGCTAGAGATCCACAACCCATTAACAGGAACTTCTAATACAATTTTTAGTAGTAATAATGATAGTGATACTAATAATAACTTTTCATAATATCATCATTTGTTTTATATAAATTTGCATCAGTGCATATGTATGCAATATCAAAATAATGAGCCAATTAGAATACACGCATATGGATATCAAGCGATTTACAAGTTTAATAATCTTTTTGTTTTAGTACTTCCAAACCAGTATATTTGTAATTTCTAGCATCTAAATTATTCGTATATGAAATTTGATTAGGTTTTCGAGATTCTAGCCATACCATTCTAAAGTCAACATCCTAAAGTATCCTCGTTTGAAATCCTAATTTTCAAAACTTGAATCAACTCACTATCTTCCTTAGATATAAGGTAGATAGCGTTTCTGAGATTTAGACCATTATCACATACAATGTGTAAACTTTAGAATGGCAACACTGGTAGGGATGCATTCTGATTTCTGCATACAAAATTTGCACGACACAATCTATTAATCAATCATAAATCAAATCTTGGCCCTCGGTAAGAGGAACCTGAAGAAATATATTTTGTTAATGTTATTCATAGTAGCAACCTAGTTATAGCAATTAAATGGAGCAACTCTTCACATTCTCAATCATAATGTGAACCCACATCACTAACTCCATGATCAACTCAAGAAGATTATTGCATTGCACAAGACCAAGTCAAGAATGTTCACCAAATATGCATATGCATATGATGCTCTAACAAATTCCTAAACCTAAGCTCTGATATCATGTTGTCACGCCCCATACAAGCTAGGCTTGCCATGATGCTAGCTTCACTCTCCATGCTTGAACTATAACAAAATACAGAGAGAAACTAACTAAACAACATGCAAGTAACTTCACTAATGTTATGTATATATTTCAACAATTAACCTGAAGGTCAAAGGGAAAGGAGAGTGAGCACAAAGTGGAAATAAGAGATATGCATGAAAACATAATCAACGAAAGCAACAACATAATTTACAAATTATATTTCCATATCATTTGTCTTTTATTCTCTTCTTAATTCATTTCATCAGTTTTCTTTAATTTCTTATTTTCCAACATTATCCACATTATAGTCTTATTTATCCGACAATTCAATATAGTTTATTAATCACACATATAATATATTCATCAAGGATGTGTCGTATAAGTAAAGGTGAAATGACTTGCAATCCAACTAATACGAATGCATCGTGTATAAATTAAAATATCAAGGTGTGCGACTTGTAATCCACTCGAGAAAGATGCATCGTATGGGAGCATGAATGACCTGCAATCCACTCGTAACGAAAATGATCATATGTATGCATCTATACATACATAGGTCAGGTGAACGACCTGCAATCCACCAAAAGGGATGTATCGTATGTACATGGGATGAACGATCCGCAATCCACCTAATACAAAATACATCATGTGAATGCACATATACAAACACATATATATAGGGTGAACGACCTACAACCCACCCGAAAGTAGGAGTGTAAACGAGCCAAACTGCTCGTGAGCTATTCAGGTCTCGGTTCGAAAAAAAGTTCGTTCGATCAAGTTAACGAGCCGAGCTCGAGTCTGATTTCGAGCTCAAAAATATTATCGAGCCGAGATCGAGTTTAATAGTATTTAATTCGTGAGCTCGTAAATATGTTTGTTTAGAGGCTCGCGAACATGTTCGTTAAGAAACTCGTTTATATATATATATAATTTATTATTAATTATTATAGCTAATTATCTTAAACGAGCTTTTTTTCGAGTCTAGCTCGAGCCGAGTTCGAGCTATTTAATTTTATTACGAGCTGAGCTCGATCTTAAGAACTAAAGCTCGAATTGAACTCGAGCTGAGCTCGAGCTTAGGGATAACGAACCGAGCCCGAGCTCGAACCTCTTACTGTTCAGCTCAGCTCCTCTTACTGTTCAGCTCAGCTCGTTTACCACCCTACCCGAAAGTGGATCTCATAAAAATTGGATGAATGACCTGCAAGTCATCTCGTGAGATGCCTCACATAAGAATAGAGTGAACAGTCCACAATCGACCCAATGAGGAAAATCAACTCAATTTGGTAGAAGCCTAGGAACGCGTGAAAAGACTTAAGAGTCCTCTTTGTGCATGGAGTCTACTGCTCTATACTACAAGTAATCACACAACTCTTTGTGCATGGAGCCGAAATTCTATAATGTAAAGGCTACATTTATTATCTTGACAATTTAATGTCAATGATAATGTGCCTCTTTCAAGGGCATATAGTCCAAAACTCTAAATATAATTATTGCATCTATTATTTTATTAATTAATATCAGTGCTAGAGTAATTTCTAAAACACGGAGCTAAACTATTGATATAATTAGTTTCTTACTTTATTAGTTAGCATAATTAATTAGGTAATCTATTTTTTTTTGGATCTCAAATAAAAAACAAACAAGATAGGAATCAACTAAAGAATAAAAGGGCAAGACGTGATAGGAAAAATCAAGTGGTGAGAGTAAGGATAACAGTAGAATGAATTCTATTTTTCACATTATCAACTTTCATAAATTAAATCATGCACAAGGTAAATGTAGTGAGACACCATCCTGTTCTTGTTCCTCTCTTGGAATCGGTTTCTTGCAAAAGGAATGCTTTAATACGCACCTGACCCCGGTGTGTTTCTTTCCATTTCTGGATCCATGTAATGTGGTATGATTGTCTCCTCGCTTCTGTCGCCCAGCCCATACAACGCTCGTCGTGCTTTTGTCAGGTTTGCAGTCTTATCGTGATCCATGAACATCTAATATTTGCAGCATTGGAGCGTTTGCAGGCACCAGTTCGCTAGCTTTTCGAAACCTGCCTGGTTTTCTCGCTTCAGGATCTCCAGTCTCCCCAGTTCGAGGGATCTAGTTAGTAATGTGATTATCTAGAAAACCTTTATTTTTACAAGTCTTATCACACATGACTTTGTGTCGATTATCTAAGTTCCATCCATCAATGGATTGTGCTTAATCAATGGTAATGTCCAGTTGTTAAATGACATTGAAAGTATTTAGGACTTTGATGATGTCCATTTGAGCTATTTCCGGCCTAAGACACTTTCTGTGAAAGGTGGTTGACCAATTCTAGTTTATTGGTCAATGAAAATATTTTAGTGTAAGTGTGTTGACTAGCCTCGATCAACCAACATTTCACAAGGTGCCCTAATTTTCAAAATTTTACTGTTCGATGATTGTTATTCATCTTTAGTTAACAAATTAATTTTCTTTGGCATATTAATCTTCACAGATTACAATCAAAAGGGACTTAGGCATTGAGGATGAGTTAGGCATTAATCTTCTTTGGCATGATCCAGTGGCTACTGTAATTGTTGGTTAACCAAACTTTAATTTAGTTGATCATGAATTCTCTTTTGCTAGATAGCCCATCTACCACGACCAGCTTCTGGCTGTCGATTGACAGGGCTGAGGCAGATCGTCGCGATTCCAAGTGGCCTAACCCTTACGATCCAAGAACAATCCTTGGTACTCATTCTTTCTATCTCTTTTTTTCCTTCGTTCATTTTTTTCCAATATCAGACATCTGAGGGAAATTGGAAACAAAACCTAGCAATGTATTTTATTTTTTTTTACAGTCAGCAAGCTTTCTTATGGAGTGAGATGCCCCAACTTGCTAGAAGAATTGAGGATGAGTTTACCATGTTTATACTTACCCATGGAACTACGAGAAGAAAGAAGAGAAAAATATTTTGCTCTTTTTGCGTGCAAGTTGGCATGGGAGGTGTTGGAAAAATATTATTCAATAAGTAAAATATATCTCCTCATATATATTTAGTTGGAGAAAAATAATTTTTCCTACCTTGATCCGGGAAACTAAAACATTTTTCTCATTTCTCTAAACCTTTTTTATGTCTTTTTAATGTATGAATTGATTTGTTGTTTTAAGACAGTGGAGACTAATCTGCAAGCGGGAGCAAATCATAGATAAGAGCTTTTGTGGGTGATATTAATTGGCATAATCTTTGCACTCATTATCCAGTTATTGTCGGCCTATCTGGGGTGACTACAGGTATAATTATCACTTATAACTTTTCTTTTTTTTTCTCACAAAGCTAAGTACCCTATATTTGTTAAGTATTGCCTCTAGTTGGTTGTGCTTGCTATTGATATACATAAAGGTGTTGTGTTCGGATGTCAAGATTATGTGCATTTTTGTTTTTATTTTAGCATGCTTGCGGATATTTCTTGCTCGAGAGTGACTTTGCATTGTTCGTGGCGTTGCTCATCAACATCACAGTGGTCAGTCTCTGGATCTGTGTGTGCTTCCACTGATCTCTCTGCTGAAGACTCCAATAGATGCAACGATTTGACCTTGAACTCTGCGTCTTTATTGCTCAAGGTCGGTAACTAAGCTTTGCATCAATACTGCAGTGAATTTCAACCCTAAATTCTGATCACGATGCGTTTTCACAGAATGTGCTGGGCAAATCAAGCTCCATCATTTATGGAATCTCTTTATTGGCCTCTAGCCAAAGCTCTACAATCACAGGCACGTACACTGGCTAATATATCATGCAGGTAACAACAACATATTACTAAAATCATTTCGTTCTTAAATTCATTATATCGACTGCTTGCTTAGGGTTTTCTAGACATCAAAATGAGAATATGGTTGCGAAACTTTGTGACTCGATGCATCGCAATCTGTCCCAGCCTTTTTGTAGCCATTATCGAAGGAACAGCAGGATCAGGGAGGCTTATAATCATAGCATCGGTACAGAATATTACATCTTACCCTTAGAAATTAGAAGATATTAATATTTGCTCCTCACCTTGGTAGATGATCCTCTCCTTCGAGTTGTCCTTCGTCCTCGTCCCTCTCCTCAAGTTCAGCAGCAGCACCACCAAGATGGGGCATCACAAGAATTCTATCTACGTGAGCTCACACTATTGTTTTTTTTCTTCCTCGCAATTAAGCCACCATGTTTCCATTATTACTGACTGCTCATTTAATGCTAGATAATTGTGTCTCATGGGTCCTTGGCTTGGGTGTGATTGGGATCAACATCTACTACTTTAGCACGAGCTTTGTGACTTGGATAATCCACAGCAGCTTCCCGAAGCCTGTGATGGTCTTGATTGGGGTCATGGTCTTTCCTGTGATGGCCTTTTATGTGATCTCTTTGATCTACTTGATGTTCAAGAAGGACAGGATGACTAGAAGTTGGAGGTTTCGATGGAGCAGGGAGGGGCAAGGAGTCAGAGACGGATGCAGGTAGAGGCTATCCTGAGCTATATAGCCTATTCCAAATTTTTTACTTACATTGTTGTGCATTATTGGCAGCAGAATGAGAACCATGAACAAATTGCTTGCTCCATCTTTTCTTCTTTATTTTATTAATATCGTTCCCTTCATAGATTGACCAACTGGTTTGATTAGATAGGATTGGCTCTGCCTCCTCAAAATGAGGTCAGTTTATCACTGTACGATCCAATAAAAGACCTACTACCTATTATCAAAATGAGGATTGCCTCATTACTGATTACTGCAATTATAATTTCCTGCAGATCAGAAAGCTTGTGCTGTTGATATCAGTTCTAGTGTTTTTGATGACCACAAGATAATTCGGGGAGGTGAGCTATATGAAGCCCCCTGCAGTAGAGGTGATGAAGGCCTGTTTGTCCCAAGAATGCAGGGCAATATTGCCACCGGAGACGTCATTTCCCTCCTGGGCACTTGTCATACTGTAAGCAAACAGACTCAACCAAATGCACCTCACAGTTCATAATCCTCATGCTACGCTGGCCTTTGCAGGCACAACTTATTTCTGCATTCAGCACTGGTGCTCTCAAGGAAGACATCACCTTCGTGGTCAACGTAATCAAATCTATTTGATCAAGCAACATACTTTTGTCTCTCATTTTTTCTTTTTTATTTCAGGTTCTTGCTAGAGCGTGGCTTCGCATCGTTCGTGGCGTTGCTCATCAACATCGCAGTGGCCTCAGTCTCCGGAACCTTGTGCGCTACTACTGATCTCTCTGCTGAAGAGTCCGATAGATGCAGCGATTTGACCCTGAACTCTGCATCTTTCTTACTCAAGGTCTGTAACTAAGCTCTGGATCAATACTGCAGCAAATTTTAACCCTAACTCTGCTCGCGATGCGTTTTCACAGAATGTGCTGGGCAAATCAAGCTCCATCATCCATGGAATCTCTTTATTGGCCTCCGGCCAAAGCTCTTCAATCTCAGGCACAAACGCTAATCAATAGATTATGCAGGTAACCATGACATATTAGACATATTACTAAAAATCATTTGGTTCTTAAATTCATTATATCTACTGCTTGCTTAGTGTTTTCTGGACATCAAAATAAGAATTTGGTTGCGAAACCTTGTGATTTGATGCATCGCAATCTGTCCTAGCCTTTTCGTAGCCATTATAGGAGGAACAGCAGGATTAGGGAGACTTATAATCATAGCATCGGTACAGAATATTACATCTTACTCTTAGAAATTATAAGATATTAATATTTGCTCCTTTGGCTTGGTAGATGATCCTCTCCTTCAAGCTGCCCCTCGCCCTGTCCCTCTCAAGTTCAGCAGCAGCACCACCAAGATGGGGCCCTCACAAGAACTCCATCTACGTGAGCTCACACTATTGTTTTTTTTTTTTCTTTCTCGCAATTAAGCCACCATGTTTCCATTATTACTGACTGCTCATTTAATGCTAGATAATTGTGGTCTCATGGGTCCTCGGCTTGGGCGTGATTGGGATCAACTTCTACCACGAGCTTTGTCACTTGGATAATCCACATCAGCTTCCTGAAGCCTGTGACGGTCTTGATTGGGGTCGTGGTCTAATTTCCTGGAAAACCTGGGGATGTTTTGGGCAGTGCCTGCCATACTGCAATGGTCTCATCTGTATCTTTCGCCTCCATCATATCTTTTGCCTAAAAGTAGGGATTTTTTGTTTTTGTTGTTCGTCCATTTATTTATTTATATTGACCAATTTGTTACAGCGTACATGTTTGTTCCTATATACTGTCTCATCTGTTCCTTTTGCTCCTGAATAAGTTATTGTTTGTTTTTTTTTTTTTTTTTTTGGTCTTTATTCATTGCTAACCTTTTCGCGAGGGTTTATGAAGTCACATTTTATATAATAATTTTATTGAGTGAGTAATCTTTTTGTTGGGATGAGATTTAGAGGTCCGAGAATAAGTAGAAGTTAAAGTTACATACTTGCGATCAAAACGGTAGACTACTTGATAAATACTTGTGAGGGAACTCATGCCTGTTGGATTTGCTGCTGAGCTACATCCTACCTTTTGATTGTATTCCCAACCATTCCCAATGACAATGACAATGACAAACAAGATAACTTTTGAATTAAAAATCATTCTAATATGTTGAAATTCACCTCACGTAAATCTATCATAATTCAATTAAATAAATAAAAATATCATTTAATCGATAAAACAGACAAAAGATATTCTAATCCATCTAAATAAGCCTCTCAAGCCTAAGTATTGGATCCTAGATTTATTGGATCCAAATCTTACGTAGCGACCCATTAACCTGGAATCTCTCGTACTTGGGCTCGAATTAAAGCCCATATTACTCCCCTTCCTAATTCCTATTACATTCGAATCAAGGAAACCATTTTTTTAGTACATTTTTATTATTTTAAATTTTATAAATCCTAATTGGAGAAACTGAATTTAGATTAAACATACAAATTATATATTTTTTATAAATAATTTATGTTTCCTAACATTATAATATATTTTATATTTTATATATTTTTGCAACCACAATGAAAAAGCATAAAGCACTTTGGTTTCTTTCCCCTTGTGAGCACAACAAGACAAGGAATATTCCAATTGCCTTTGCAAGTGACTTCCCATCCCAAACCCAAAAGATATTGTCGTTTTTTACCTGTAATTAAGAAATAAATGAAATTTAGTGATTAGGCATTTAGGGTTTTGTAGGTTTGATGCACATTATCTACATGCACATGCAAAATCATACTTTGAAATCTAAATGATCTGTTTGTAATTAAATCACAACTTTAAGGGTGCACGTTTTAATATAGAATGAAATAAAATTCATTTTATTTAATGCTTCACTAATTTAGTTCCATCTAATTCTTTTAAGTAGTATCATTTATTTGATTTAATAACGTGTCAAATTTACTTTATAATTTATTTAATACACAAAACTATGTGTTCTAAGTTCAGTAAGTCTGCATGGATAATCAACAGATTTAAGATTCAACTTTTAAGTACAGTGTATTATAAAAGCTTTTTAAAAATATTAATCATTTGGATAGATCTTTATGGATACTTTCTAATTTATACCGGGTGGCTGATCGAATATTTTAATAGGATTGGATTGATCATTTAAACAATTAATCGGATTGAAAAACTGAATATAGATTTAAAAAAAAAAAAAATTCCATCGGAGTGTACAACTTGATCACGACTAACGCAATTATCTACTGGAACGATTAATTTCTTGGCCGGACTAATTCAATGAGCTCATTTGTTTTTACCTAATTAATCTATCTATCTAGTTTATTTATTTTATTTATTTCATTTCAATTTCGAAATTGATAAGTATTATATTAGACAAAGCTTTTCATCTATTAAAACTTGTACGATGGGTGAAATTGAATGAGATTCTTTTAAAATAAAAATATTGCACCTTAAATTATGCAAAGTATCCCTTCAATCATTCAAACCAAATTTATAAAGTGTAATAGGTATGAACAAGTAACATTCAGTAAATATCTCAATTAGACAACGTGAGACTATGATAAATATAAATATGTACTAATTAATAAAGAAAAAAAAACTAAAAAGATTTAAATATAAATGAGAATATAGTATTAAATCAGTAACATTGGAGGATCCGATGACTCAAATTAAAGCATCATTTTAGATTTGAAAATAATTCTATATGTATATATATATATATATAGTAAATTTTGGCAAAAAAGGGTCAAATTTTGATGAATGGATCCAAGGTTGCATCTAAGTTGAAAGTAGGCAAATCACTCATTACCCACACTTACCTTTTCCCTTTACTCCCTTTGAACTCATATCCCATCATTGCATTGCACATCTTCTTGGATTTTTGGCCATCCTCATCATTGAATCTCCCTCCCTTTTCTTCTCCACTTTAATTCAATGGCAAAATGGTTATCATGTTTGTTCAAATTGTAGGTTGTTTCACCATCCAACTCACATTCTTTGTTATGATTATTTTGAAGACTAGAAACTTTATCATTTTGTTTAAATTTAAATTTTAGTGATTTAAACTATGGATTGAGAGATGGATTAAACTATAACTCCAAGTCCAAAATGATTCACCCTCGTGAATTTGAGCTAGTCGGTTTTGGGCCCAATGTAAGGAACCAACCATAATGAGAAATTAGAAAATTAGGGCACAAAAATAATAAGACTTAGAACGTGAATTTGAGCTCTTTAGGGTTATTAAATATTTTTATTAACCTAATTAACTTTCTTAATTTTTTTCTTTCATTATAATAGTTGGAAAAGAAACACAAAATATGGATCACGTTTAAGACTAACCCAACTATATATATTGAGAAACATATCTTTATTCTAATCGAAAAATGACAATTGATGCTAATTGCACCGATTAGGTAGACTCAACCGCCCTAAACCCTAATTACACCATTGCACCTACCACTCTTTCCCTAAATCCAAATTGATTCCTTGCGAACCAAAACATAGCATGAGATGCCAACTTTGGAGAGGAAGCCCAACCTCTTTCCCTCACTCTCTACAGTTTAAAGAATGCTTCCTCCTTTTCCTTTAAAAAAGAAAACTCAACTTTATCTATATATTTCCTAGACTCCAACTTAATCCAAAATAATAATAATAATAATTAATCAAATTTGATTGTGGTTTTTTTATATGGAATTGTGGCAAATTATAATGTCTAATCAATAAAAAGGAAAGATTTGTCTTGAAGGTGAAAGAAAACCATTTGATGGCTTTTGAAATGTTGGAGTGTTCTTTTGTTGTAGACAGTGCATGTGAAAAAAAAGTATTTTATTATTTAAAAAAATATATTCTTATAATTAATTCGACCAATGGAATATTAGCAGATTTGGTTCACAGGGAATCAAATTGTTGGGTCTAAAGTTGTGCCACAAATAATTAAAAAAGTATCAATTTCAATTTCCTCCTTATTTATTTAGTTGTTTATTTTTCTAAGTTATTAATTGATTAATTAATCTTCATAATTATTAATGTATAGTTGATGGTGGAAGTGATCGCGCATTTGGAAGCTATCTAATTTGGGAATAATTCTATTTTTGAGTTTGCATTTATTGAGTTTATTCTTCATGTTTGCTTACTTTGTTAATTAATGAATTAAGATGATTTTGTTCGTCATAAATGTCTAAATTAAGTCAATTAGTAGCCATGTGTCATTTTTCAATGAAATAATAATTGTGTCTTTGAGAGGATCAAATTGAATTTATTTTAAGTCGTGCCTTACAAATACATTCTAAATTTTATCACTGTACCAAATCCTAAGGGACAATGATCAATTTTTTTACTCGAGGTATGTATCTAGAGTAGCCGATTAGTCAAGAGGTGGACGGTCTCTCCTCTAATTCAATTATCAGATAAATTTAGAAGTGCTCATGGTAATGTGTTGGATTAGCAAGGCCCGAATCTTGAATCCTTAAATATAATAAGTCTTTTCCTTTGTCCACGTATGTCTGAGCTGAGATTGATCCCAGATGCTCTGGGAATTCATCTCGAGTCATTCTCTCTTGCTTCAGACTGAGAAGGATGTTTGAAACTGTCTCATGCTAAATTAGTGTAAATGGACTAATTAATTTATTTAATGTTTACATTTAGCTTAATGACGTACCTAGTGCCGGACCATTAATTCATTGCTATCACCTGATTGGTCTGACCCAACAAAGCTGGCCCATGAATCACGGGACTCGTCCGGAACGCCCGCGAACAAACGCCTTCGGATTCCTCCGTCGACGTCGTACTTGGGGAATCGTTCAATAAATTTTGGACGAGTGAATGCCAGCCCACACCGTCCTCTTCTTTTTCCTCTTTTGGAATCGGTTTATCTCCTCGATCGCTTCTCTCCCACCCCATACAGCGCCTATAGGGTTCGCAGTCTTACCGGGATCCAGCATTGGAGCGTTTGCAGGGGCCGGTTCTCCAGCGAAACTCGCCACTTTTCTCGCTTCAGGATCGCCAGTCTCCACAGTTCTAGGGCTTCCAGACCGCGTGATCGTGGAAAATGTGCGCTCCTCTTTTTCGTAATCTTAGTTGGTTTTCCGTTCTAGATTTTTTATCTCTGGTTTATGGTCGTCGTGTTGTATTTGAACGCGAAAGTGCATTTCTGTTGCAAAAGAGGAAGGATACTGACTCGGATCTCAGAGCTCTGCTCTGATAGATACTGACTCCAAACACCGGGCACATAGGAAGGATGGTGACAATTTTGTTCCTTTTTTTTTTTTTTTTTTTTTTTGTGGAATGCATATAACATAATAACCTAGGTGATGCCCCAAAAGTTAGATTTTGGGGTGATGGAAGGTTTAGAAATTTTGTTTGGTAGAGAAGGTATTGGGCACTTTGAAATGTTAATTTTTTTAAAAAATTTCTGAAGAGGTTCAATAGACGTATTGATGTTAACCTCTAAAGCTAGAGATCCACAACCCATTAACAGGAACTTCTAATACAATTTTTAGTAGTAATAATGATAGTGATACTAATAATAACTTTTCATAATATCATCATTTGTTTTATATAAATTTGCATCAGTGCATATGTATGCAATATCAAAATAATGAGCCAATTAGAATACACACATATGGATATCAAGCAATTTACAAGTTCAATAATCTTTTTGTTTTAGTACTTCCAAACCAGTATATTTGTAATTTCTAGCATCTAAATTATTCGTATATGAAATTTGATTAGGTTTTCGAGATTCTAGCCATACCATTCTAAAGTCAACATCCTAAAGTATCCTCGTTTGAAATCCTAATTTTCAAAACTTGAATCAACTCACTATCTTTCGTAGATATAAGGTAGATAGTGTTTCTGAGATTTAGACCATTATCACATACAATGTAAACTTTAGAATGGCAACACTGGTAGGGATGCATTCTGATTTCTGCATACAAAAAATTCATGACACAATCTATTAATCAATCATAAATCAAATCTTGGCCCTCGGTAAGAGGAACCCGAAGAAATATATTTTGTTAATGTTATTCATAGTAGCAACTTAGTTATAGCAATTAAATTGAGCAGCTCTTCACATCACTAACGCCATGATCAACTCAAGAAGATTATTGCATTGCACAGGACCAAGTCAAGAATTTTCACCAAATATGCATATGCATATGATTCTCTGACACACTCCTAAACCTAAGCTCTGATACCATGTTGTCACACCCCGTACAAGCTAGGCTTGCCACGACGCTAGCTTCACTCCCCTTGCTTGAACTATAACAAAATATAGAGAAAAACTAACTAAACAACATGCAAGTAACTCTACTAATGTTATGTATGTATTTCAACAATTAACCTAAAGGTCAAAGGGAAAGGAGAGTGCACACAAAGTGGAAATAAGAGAGATATGCATGAAAATATAATCAACAAAAGCAACAACATAATTTACAAATTATATTTCCATATCATTCATCTTTTATTCTCTTCTTAATTAATTTCATCAGTTTTCTTTAATTTTTCATTTTCCAACATTACCCACATTATAGTCTTATTTATCTGACAATTCAATATAGTTTATTAATCACACATATAATATATTCATCAAGGATGTGTCATACAAGTAAAGGTGAAATGACTTGCAATCCAACTAATACAAATGCATCGTGTATAAATTAAAATATCAAGGTGGGTGACTTGTAATCCACCCGAGAAAGATGTATCATATGGGAGAGTGAATGACTTGCAATCCACTTGTAACGAAAATGATAGTATGTATGCACCTATATATGTAGGTGAACAACCTGCAATCCACCAAAAGGGATGTATCGCATGTACATGGGACGAACAACCCGCAATCTATCTAATACAAAATACATCATGTGAATGCACATATACAAACACATATATATAAGGTGAACGATCTGTAATTCACCCGTAGGGGTGTAAACAAGTCAAGCCACTCGCGAGCTATTCGGGTCTTGATTCGAAAAAAAGTTCATTTGATTAAGTTAACGAGCCGAGCTCGAGCCTGATTTCGAGCTCAAAAATATTATCGAGCCGAGATCGAGCTTAACAGTATTTGGTTCGTTAGCTTATGAACATGTTTGTTTAGAGGCTCGTGAACGTATTTGTTAAGAGGCTCGCGAACGTGTTCGTTAAGAGACTCGTTTATTATTATTATTATTATTATTATTATTAAATATCACATAAATAATAAGTATAATAATATATTATTAATTAATAAAGCTAATTATCTTAAACGAGCTAGAACTAAAAATTATTTAATTTTTAAACGAGCTTTTTTCGAGCCGAGCTCGAGCTATTTAATCTTATTACGAGCCGAGCTCGAGCTTAAGAACTAAAGCTCGAATCGAACTCGAGCTGAGCTCGAACTTAGGGATAACGAACCGAGCCCGAGCTCGAGCCTTTTACAGTTCTGCTCAACTCGACTCGTTTACAACCCCACCCGAAAGTAGATCTCATAAAAATAGAATGAACGACCTGCAATCCATCCCTCACATAAGAATAGAGTGAATGACTCACAATTGACCCAATGAGGAAATCAACTCAAGTTGGTCGAACGCATGAAAAGACTTAAGAGTCCTCTTTGTGCATGAAGTCAATTGCTCTATACTACAAGTAATCACACAACTCTTTGTGCATGGAGCCTAAATTCTATAATGTAAAGGCTACATTTATTATCTTGACAATTTACTGTCAATGATAATGTGCCTCTTGCAAGGGCATAGTCCAAAATTCTAAATATAATTATTGCATCTATTATTTTATTAATTAATATCAGTGCTAGAGTAATTTCTAAAACACAGAGCTAAACTATTGATATAATTAGTTTCTTACTTTATTAGTTAGCATAATTAATTAGGTAATCTAATTTTTTATGGATCTCAAATAAAAAAACAAACAAGATAGGAATCAACTAAAGAATAAAAGGGCAAGACGTGATAGGAAAAATCAACCGGTGAGAGTAAGGATAATAGTAGAATGAATTCTATTTTTCACATTATCAACTTTCATAAATTTGAGCAGAAGATGAGAGTTGCAGAGATGAGAATGTTAAGGTGGATGTGTGGACATACGAAAATAGACAAAATAAGAAATGAGAGCATTAGAGAGAGAGTCGGAGTTGCATCTATTGAGGACAAACTCCGAGAGACACGTTTAAGATGGTACGGACATGTACTTAGACGACCAATAAATGTTCCAGTTAGGCGATGTGAAACTATGATAAACATGCATATCAAACGAGGAAGAGGAAGACCAAAAAAGACTTGGTTAGCAACAATAAAACAAGATAAAATTTATCTAAATATAGATGATGATATAATAGGAGATAGAGCTCAATGGCGTAAAAGGATTCATACAGCCGACCCCACCTAGTGGGTAAAGGCTTGGTTGTTGTTGTTGTTATTGTATCAACTTTCATAAATTAAATCGTGCACATGGTAAATGTCGTGAGACACCGTCCTGTTTTTGTTCCTCTCTTGGAATCAATTTCTTACTTGCAAAAGGAATGCTTTAATGCGCGCCTAATCCCGGTGTGTTTCTTTCCATTTCTGGATCCATGTAACGTGGTATGATTATCTCATGACTTCTGTTGCCCAGCCCATACAACTCCCGTCGCACTTCTGTCGGGTTCACAATCTTATCGGGATCCATGAACATCTAATATTTGTAGCATTGGAGCAAACCCGCCTGGTTTTCTCGCTTCAGGATCTCCAGATCTCCCTAGTTCTAGGGATTTAGTTAGTAATGTGATTATCTAGAGAACCTTTATTTTTACAAATCTTGTCACACATGACTTTGTGTTGACTCTCTAAGTTCCATCCATTAATGGATTGAGCTTAATCAATGGTAATGTCCAGTTGTTAAATGGCATTGAAAGTATTTAGGACTTTGATGATGTCTAGCTATTTCCGACCTAAGACACTTTCTGTGAAAGGTGGTTGACCAATTCTAGTTTATTGGTTGACGAAAATATTTTTAGTGTAAGTATGTTGACTAGCCTCGATCAACCAACATTTCACAGGGTGCCCTAATTTTCAAAATTTTACTGTCCAATGATTGTTATTCATCTTTAGTTAACCAATCAATTTTCTTTGGCATATTAATCTTCATAGATTACAATCAAAAGGGACTTAGGCATTGAGGATGAGTTAGGCATTAATCTTCTTTGGCATGATCCAGTGGCTACTGTAATTGTTGGTTAGCCAAACTTTAATTTAGTTGATCATGAATTCTCTTTTGATAGATAGCCCATCTACCACGACCAGCTTCTGGCTGTCGATTGACAGGGCTGAGGCAGATAGCAATCCTTGGTACTCTTTCTTTCTATCTCTTTTTTTTCCTTAGTTCATTTTTTCCCCATTGAGACATCTGAGGGAAATTGGAAATAAAACCCAGCAATGTTTTGTTTTTTTTACAGTAAGCAAGCTTTCTTATGGAGTGAGATGTCCCAACTTGCTAGAAGAATCGAGGATGAGTTTATCATGTTTATACTTACCCGTGGAACTACGAGAAGAAAGAAGAGAAAAATATTTTGCTCTATTTGCGTGCAAGTTGGCATGGGAGGTGTTGGAAAAATATTATTCGGTGAGTAAAATATATCTCCTTATATATATTTAGTTGCACAAAATAATTTATCCTACCTTGATATGGGGAACTATAATATTTTTCTCTTTCTCTAAACTTTTTTGTATTTGTCTTTTAAATGTATGAATTGATTTGTTGTTTTGAGACCGTGGAGACTAATCTGCAAGTTGGACCAACCACAAGTTGGACCAACCACAAATACGAGCTCCTGTGGGTGATATTAATCGGCCTGATTTTTTCACTCATTATCTAGTCATTGTCAGCCAATCTGGGGGTGACTACAGATATAATTATCACTTGGTACCCTATATTTGTGAAGTATTGCCTCTAGTTGGTTGTGCTTGCTATTGATATACGTAAAGGTGTTGTGTTCGGATGTCAAGATTATATGCATTTTTGTTTTTATTTTAGGATGCTTGCGGATATTTCTTGCTCGAGAGTGACTTTGCATTGTTCGTGGCATTGCTCATCAACATCACAGTGGTCAGTCTCCGGATCTGTGTGCGCGTCCACTGATCTCTCTGCTGAAGACTCCAATAGATGCAACGATTTGACCTTGAACTCTGCGTCTTTATTGCTCAAGGTCGGTAACTAATCTTTGCATCAATACTGCAGCGAATTTCAACTCTAAATTCTGATCACGATGCGTTTTCACAAAATGTGTTGGGCAAATCAGGCTCCATCAGTTATGGAATCTCTTTATTGGCCTCTGGCCAAAGCTCTACAATCACAGGCACGTACACTGACCAATATATCATGCAGGTAACAACAACATATTGCTAAAACCATTTCATTCTTAAATTCATTATATCGACTGCTTGCTTAGGGTTTTCTAGACATCGAAATGAGAATATGGTTGCGAAACCTTGTGACTCGATGCATCGCAATCTATCCCAGCCTTTTCGTAGCCATTATTGGAGGAACAACAGGATCAGGGAGGCTTATAATCATAGCATCGGTACAGAATATTACATCTTACCCTTAGAAATTAGAAGATACTAATATTTGCTCCTCACCTTGGTAGATGATCCTCTCCCTCGAGCTGCCCTTCGTCCTCGTCCCTCTCATCAAGTTCAACAGCAGCAGCACCAAGATGGGGCCTGACAATAACTCCATCTATGTGAGTTCACACTATTGTTTTTTTTTCTTTCTCGCAATTAAGCCCCCATGTTTCCATTATTGCTGACTGCTCATTTAATGCTAGGTAATTGTGGTCTTATGGGTCCTTGGCTTGGGTGTGATTGGGATGAATGTCTACTACTTGAGCACGAGCTTTGTGACTTGGATAATCCACAGCAGCTTCCCGAAACCTGTGATGGTCTTGATTGGGGTCATGGTCTTTCGTGTTATGGCATTTTACGTGATCTCTTTAATCTACTTGATGTTCAGGAAGGACAGGATGATGACCTTCGACTAGAAGTTGGAGGTTTCGATGGAGCAGGGAGGGCAAGGAGTCAGAGACGGATGCAGGTAGAGGCTATCCTGAGCTATATAGCCTATTCCCATTTTTTTACTTACATTGTTGTGCATTATTGGCAGCAGAATGAGAACCATGAACAAATTGCTTGCTCCATCTTTTCTTCTTTATTTTATTCCTATCGTTCCCTTCATAGATTGACCAACTGGTTTGATTAGATAGGATTGGCTCTACCTCCTCAAAATGAGGTCAATTCATCACTGTACGATCCAATAAAAGACCTACCTATTATCAAAATGAGGATTGCCTCATTACTGATTACTGCAATTATAATTTGCTGCAGATCAGAAAACTTGAGCTGTGTATCTCAGTTCTAGTGTTTTTGATGACCGCTTGTTACTTCGGGGAGGTGAGCTCTGTGAAGCTCCCTGCAGCAGAGGTGATGAAGGCCTGTTTATCACAAGACTGCAGGGCGATATTGCCACCAGAGATGCCATTTCCCTCCTGGGCACTTGTCATGTCGTAAGCAAATAGACTCAACCAAACACTTGCACCTCACAGTTCATAATCCTCACGCTACACTGACCTTTGCAGGCGCAACTTGTTTCTGCATTCAGCACTGGTGCTCTCAGGGAAGACGCCACGAAAACGCTGACCTTTGCAGGCACAACTTGTTTCTGCATTCAGCATTGGTGCTCTTAGGGAAGACGCCACCTTTGTGATCAACGTAATCAAATCTATTTGATCAAGCAACATATTTCTGTCTCTCATTTTTCTTTTTTATTTCAGGTTCTTGCTGGAGAGTAGCTTCGCATTGTTCGTGGCGTTGCTCATCAACCTCGCAGTGGTCTCAGTCTCCGGAACCTTGTGCGCTACTACTGATCTCTATGCTGAAGACTCCAATAGATGCAGCGATTTGACCTGAACTCTGCGTCTTTCTTGCTCAAGGTCTGTAACTAAGCTCTGCATCAATACTGCAGCGAATTTTAACCCTAAACTCTGCTCGCGATGCATTTTCACAGAATATGCTGGGCAAATCAAGCTCCATCATCCATGGAATCTCTTTATTGGCCTCCTGTCAAAGCTCTTCAATCTCAGGCACATACGCTGATCAATATATTATGCAGGTAACCATGACATATTACTAAAAATCATTTCGTTCATAAATTCATTATATCTACTGCTTGCTTAGGGTTTTCTGGACATCAAAATAAGAATTGCGAAACCTTGTGACGATGCGCAATCTGTCCTAGCCTTTTGGTAGCCATTATCGGAGGAACAGCAGGGAGGCTTATAATCATAGCATCGGTACAGAATAACATCTTACTATTAGAAATTATAAGATATTAATATTTGCTCCTCAGGCTTGGTAGATGATCCTCTCCTACGAGCTGCCCCTCGCCCTCGTCCCTCTCAAGTTCAGCAGCAGCACCACCAAGATGGGGCCTCACAAGAACTCCATCTACGTGAGCTCACACTATTGTTTTTTTTTCTTTCTCGCAATTAAGCCACCATGTTTCCATTATTGCTGACTACTCATTTAATGCTAGATAATTGTGGTCTCATGGGTCATCGGCTTGGGCGTGATTGGGATCAACGTCTACTACTTGAGCACGAACTTTGTGACTTGGATAATCCACAGCAGCTTCTCGAAGCCTGTGACGGTCTTGATTGGGGTCGTGGTCTGATTCCTGGACACTTTGGGATGTTGCGGGCAGTGCTTGCCATCCTTCAATGGTCTATATATCTTTTGCCTAAAAGTAGGGATTTTTTGTTTTTGTTGTTCGTCCATTTATTTATTTATATTGGCCAATTTGTTACAGGGTACACCGTACATGTTTGTTCCTATATACAGTCTCATCTGTTCCTTTTGCTCCTGAATCAAGTTATTCTTTGTATTTTTTTTGGTTCTTTATTCATTGCTAACCTTTTCGTGAGGGTTTATGAAGTCACATTTTATATAATAATTTTATTGAGAGCGAGCAATCTTTTTGTTGGGATGAAAGTTAGAGGTCTGAGAATGAGTAGAAGTTAAAGTTAAATACTTATGATCAAAACGGTAGACTACATCCTACGTTTTGATTGTATTCCCAATGACAATGACAAACAAGACAAAGTTTGAATTAAAAGTCGTTCTAATATTTTGAAATTCACCTCGCGTAAATCTATCATAATTCAATTAAATAAATAAAAATATCATTTAATCGATAAAAATAGACAAAAGATATTCTAATCCATCTAAATAAGCCTCTCAAGCCTAATTATTGGATCCTAGATTTATTGGATCCAAATCTTACGTAACGACCCATTAACCTGGAATCTATCGTACTTGGGCTCGAATTAAAAGCCCATATTACTCCACTTCTTATTACATTCGAATCAAGAAAACCATTTTTTAGTCATTTTTATTATTTTAAATTTTATAAATCCTAATTGGAGAAACTGAATTTAGATTAAACATACAAAATTATATATTTTTTATAAATAATTTATGTTTCCTAACATGATAATATATATAATATATTTTATATATTTTTGCAACCACAATGACAAAGCATAAAGCACTTTTGTTTCTTTCCCCTTGTGAGCACAACAAGACAAGGAATATTCCAATTGCCTTTGCAAGTGAGTCCCCATCCCAAACCCAAAGATATTGTCGTTTTTTACCAGTAATTAAGAAATGAATGAAATTTAGTGGTTAGGCATTTAGGGTTTTGTAGGTTTGATGCACATTATCTACATGCACATGCAAAATCATAATTTGAAATCTAAATGATCTGTTCGTAATTAAATCATAACTTTAAGGGCGCGTTTGGTTCAAGTTATGACATATAATCTTAGTTATGTAATTATCAAGTAATCACATAATCAAGGTTATAGGGAATGAAACTTTAAGGGTGTACGTTTTAATATAGAATGAAATAAATTCATTTATTTAATGCTTCACTAATTTATTTTCATCTAATTCTTTTAAGTAATATCATTTATTTGATTTATTTTGCTTATTTAAGATGTCAAATCTACTTTATAACTCATTCAATACACAACACTATATGTGTTCAAAGTCTCCATGGATAATCAATATATTTAAGATTCGATTTTCAATTATAGTGTATTATAGAAAATTTTTTATTATAGTAAAAAATAGATTTTAAAATATTAGTCATTTGGATACATCTCTATGAATACTTTCTGATTTATCTATAGTCAATCAAAATTTTCAATAGGGTTAGACCAATCATCTATAAAATTAATTGGTTTGAAGAATTAGATATCTAAATTTAAAAAAAAAAAAATAGTTTGGAGTGTACAACTTAAACACTAACACAATTTCTACTGGCACGATTAATTTTCTTGGCCGGACTAATTCAATGAGCTCATTTGTTTTTTTTTGTTTTTACCTAATTAATCTATCTATCTAGTTTATTTATTTTATTTATTTCATTTCAATTTCGAAATTGATAAGTATTATATTAGACAAAGCTTTTCATCTATTAAAACTTGAAGGATGTTGAAATTGAATGAGAAATTCTTTTAAAATAAAATATTGCACCTTAAATTATGCAAATATGATAAAGTATCCCTTCAATTATTCAAACCAAATTTATAAAGTGTAATAGGTATGAACAAGTAACACTCAATAAATATCTCAATTAGACACCGTGAGATTATGATAAACATGTACTAATTAATAAAGAAAAAAGAAAACCTAAAAAGATTTAAATATAAATGAGAATATAGTATTAAATCAATAACGTTGGAGGATCCAAATGACTCAAATTAAATCACCATTTTAAATTTGAAAATAATTCTATCAAATGAATTAAATTTTGGCAAAAAAGGTCAAATTTTGATGAATGGATCCAAGGTTGCATCCAAGTTGAAAGTAGGCAAATCACTCATTACCCACACTCACCTTTTCCTTTTCTTCCCTTTGAACTCATACCACATCATTGCATTCCATTGCATTGCACATCTTCTTGGATTTTTGGCCATCCTCATCATTGAATCTCCCTCCCTTTTCTTCTCCACTTTAATTCAATGACCAAATGGTTATCATGTTTGTTCAAATTGTAGGTAGTTTCACCATCCAACTCACGTTCTTTGTTATGATTATTTCAAAGACTAGATCCTTTATCATTTTGTTTAAATTTAAATTTTAGTGATTTAAACTATAGATTGAGAGATGGATTTAACCTATAACTCCATATTCAAAATGATTCACCCTCCTGAATTTGATAGGCCCAAAGTAAATTCCAATCATACATGATGAGAAGCTTGAAAAATTAGGGCACAAAAGTAATAAGACGGTATTCATTGAACGTGAATTTGAGCTCCTTAGGGTTATTAAACATTTTAATATAACTTCTTACCACGGTTTGATTGGGTTCAGATGGGAAGACAACAATTTGGTATGAGCACAAGGTACACTCTTGGACAATACTCAACTTTTGAATTTTTTTTTTTTTTCATTTGGTATGAGCAATAACCTAACTTTCCATTTTTTTTTCCATTAGGATAGTTGGAAAAAAAAACACAAAATATGGATCACGTTTAAGACTAACCCACCTATATTGAGAAACACATCTTTGTTCTAATCAAAAAATGATAATTGATGCCAATTGCACCGATTAGGTCGACTCAACCTCCATAAACCCTAAATTACCACATTGCACCTACCACTCTTTCCTAAATCCAAATCGATTCCTTGAGAACCAAAACATGCCATGAGATCATGCCAACTTTTGAGAGGAAGCCCAACCTCTTTCCCTCACTCTCTACCTTTCCTTCAAGCAAAGGCATTGATCTAGTAATTATTACTTTAGCGAGATAGCCACACTCATTACTTGGTAGAAAGGGTCTCCCTAAAAATACATGAATGCTTTCTCCTTTTCCTTGAAAAAGAAATATCAACTTTAGCTATATATTTCCTACACTCCAACTTAATCCAAAATACTACTACTAATAATTATTATTATTAATCAAATTTGATTGTAGGTTATTTTCATGGAATTGTGGCAAATTAAAATGTCTCATCAATTAAAAAGGAAAGATTTGTCTTGAAGGTGAAAGAAAACAATTTTGGTGGCTTTTAGAATGTTGAGTGTTCTTTGTTGTAGAGAGCATGTGAAAAAAAAATATTTTTGTTTTAAAAATTATTCTTATATTTAATTAGACCAATGGAAAATTAGTGCATTTGGCTCACAAGAAAATTAGACCATTTTCCTTTCCCTCCTTTATTTATTTATTTGTTTGTTTGTTTGTGTTTTTTCAAAGTTATTCATTGACCAAATCTTCATAATTATTCATGTTTAGTTGATGGAGGAAGTGATCGCACGGTTGGAAACTATCTAATCTTGGGATAATTCTATTTTTGAGTTTGCATTTATTGAGTTTTTATTCTTCATGTTTTCTCACTTTATTAATTATTGAATTAAGATGATTTTGTGTGTCATAAATGTTTAATTAAGTCAATTAGTAGCCATGTGTCATTTTCTTATTGTGCCATTCATTATTATTATCATAATTGTCATTCTCCTTAAGCCTTTTCTCATTTAATGACATTTATATTGAGAAAAAAGTACAATTAATGGGAGCTCCAAATGGTCCACCTCGATTAATTGAGTTCATAATTGTCATCATCGTTTAGCATTTCTTGTTTATTGTAAATGTTGATTGTATCTAGAAGAGAAAAAAAATTGAATATCATTTTCAATGAAATAATAAAACCCATTAATTGTGTGTTTAGAGATGATAAATTTGAATATCATTTACCAATTAAAGGGTTGAAATAAAAAATATAAGAAAATTTTGTAACATTAATTTACTATTTTAATGTCCCCCCTTGCCTAAGATAAAGTTAGATTCTTCTATACCTTTTAATTTTGTTGATGAAAAATATATTTTAATAATATAATAATTGTTTTAAAAGATATTTAATAATAGTGAAAGTTATGGTGAATTTTAAAATTATCATATTGTTATGGTTCGATCTGAAAAGATCTGGATCGGATCATCCGGGTAAAGAAAATCAAGATCCGATCCGATCCGATCCGATCTTTGTTATGTGTTGGATTCTGTAACCGCATATGCTTCCTGTGCGGACGGAAGCGGATCCGAACGATGCGAGAAAGAGAGAGAATACACGAACACAGTGGCAAGTCCCGTAAATGTTTGTATAAATTAGGGGCTGATTGGTAGTACGTGTGACGTGGGGCTTGGAAGTTTGAGCTATTAGATTCAGAAGAAGAACAGAGCAAGTGGAAAATCCAGAGAAAATACGAGTGGCGGCGACGGCGACGGCGACGGCGACGGCGACGGGGGAGGTGGCGGATGGATGAGGCGGTGGTGCTGAGTCAGGTCGTCGGCCGCATCCAGGAACTTTGCGAACTTTACGCCTCCTCGCCTTCACTTGACTGGCCTCGCCGTCTCGATCCCAGGCAAAATGCCTATCCCTTTCTTTTCCTTTCTGCTTTTTTTTTTTGCTTTCTTGTTTGGTTTTGTTCGGGTCCTTTACTTGTCAGGGGAGGTCGGAATTGAATGCCATGTTTTTGAAGTGGTCAAGTAGATAGGTGCTTGAAATCTCTTTTGCTTCTGCTCGATCTCTTGGCTTTGGAGATGAGGAAGCGTTAGGGTTTTGCAGATCCTTGTGTTCGATTCGGGAAAGTTGTCTGTTTTTTTCCTATTCTATACTTTTTTTTTCCTTGTGTGTGTGTGCGCGCGCAGTTCCATGCTTAAGTCTTTCTTTTTCTTTTTTGTTATTTGCATCTTTCTTTCTCTCAAAGTTGGTTGAAGTGGGTCTCCTTCATCTGCTTGTTTTACAAATTTTTTTTGCCTTTTTAAAATTCTTCTTTGCTGTTGAATTTGTTAGATGAAATTGTTCGCCAACAAAGATTGATAGCTGTAAATTGAAAGGTTTGTTAGCAAGAGTTAGATTGGAATCTATCAGCTATCTTTTTTCTTTAAAGTTTCTCTTTTATCCATTTTTTCCCCTTCTGTTAGCTATGTGATGCTGGATGGCCCTATTGCAGCAAAGGGAAGTGTCTCAGCCATCCACTCCTTAATCCTTAAATATGACTTGCCTGATTGTCTTTTGATTTTTTTTTTTTCCTTGTATAAGATCAGATTCTTAGAATTTGTCAGATTCACTGTGAAAACATAATTTCTAGCATCTGTAGGCTTCCAGAGTTTTCTTTTCCATATGCTGAACCTTATTATTGATGCTTGATGTCTGTGTTCAGTTGTTGAATACCCACCAATTGTTGGTTGTCATCCACATGCCCATCCAAGTGGCTGGTTATTTCCTCTTTCTCATGGATGTAGATTCTAACTTTATACCAAGCTCCATCCAAATCTAGTGTCTTCTTAATTTTTTTGCCACAATCTCCATGGCACTGAAGATGAGAGCCTACTGTTTGCAACACATGGAAGTAGATAAAAGAGGATCAAAGAGTCAATGACTGAATAGTGCAGACATTCCCTTTGCCGCAACTGGTTCATCTATCAACATAATGATGGTAGAAGGAAGGATAAACAATAAATATTGGGAGGGAAGCAGATAGTTGACATAATCTAGTCCGAGTCTTGCTGGAAAACCTTCAGCTTGTAGGTATAAATCTTTATTGATGAACAATTTCATAAAAAAAAAATCAACAGCAAACAAGAAAAAGGGAACAGGAATAAACTAGAGACAATATGGATATCCACTTCAATCTACAGTGATCTTTAACCCAATAACTAATATCAGAGTACTTATGATGCCAACAACTATGTTGTAATCCTATAGTTTATACTATCTAGGATTTGTCATGTCTTACTTTTCCCAATTTTCTTAAGGCACTACTATGTCTCTTTTCTTAGTAGGTCATTGATGTAGGTTTTTACAAAGATGTACTAATAAGCTATTTTAATGATCATGGATTCTGATAGATAGCTATAGTCAATAGTCATTTATCGATGTACTATATTGGTCTGTCATATGTTTCTTGGGTGCTGTATGATGATGACACCTCTAAGAAAATGCAGTAGAGATAGACAAATGTGGTTTCTTTGTACTTCCTTGGTGCAAACATCTTTTCCAGTACAAAAGTCACCATAAGATGTTATATCTTCATTGTTGTTATCAGGCTATCAGCTTAGGTAGCTTCGTTAGACAAGGAATGCTGAGGAAAATTCAACTAGGGGAGCAACTAGATCTCCTTGAAAAGGCATCTTTCATGGAGTAAATATTGTACTCATCCCCAGTATCCACATTTTATCATGGACTAAATATAGAGGGGTCAATGGGTTCTTTTGGGCATTACTGAACTACCTCAGGCCCAGCATTGGCTCATGCTTGAATGGCCAATTCCAAGCTCAATAGGTCATGATTTTGAAAATAAAATACTATGTTTTTCTTTTAACCAAATTATGTTCAGGAGAAAATTTATTGTTCATGAGCCTTGTTAGACTTGTGGCCAAGGCTTGGACTAGCCCACGAGCCATGTCTAGCCTAACACTGTTCTGTGTGGCCAAGCTAGCAATAACCCACTAGCCCAGAAGGTTGCTCACCTTGCATCTTGCATGGCCTGTTTAGTGGTGGACCATGCATGACCCATCTCATGTTGAGCTGTAGGTAGCCTAAGCCCATTCGAAACCTCTACCATTTTCCACTAGAAAATTTAAACCTAGATTTCTCAGGGCTAATTTTGAGTCTAATCTAACTTTATCTTCAGTACTAAATCAGGATTGAACATAAAATTGTTTTTCACATCTGCTTTGTTGCTAAAGTATTTTAGAGAAGCAGTAGGTTAAATGTTCAAAGAATGCTAGTTCATTTTACATGCAACCCTAGAAATTGTAGATATTAGTTTTTTAAGCATTAGTTGAGCGGCCATGGCATATTCTCAGTTATAAAATATGTCATTCTTTTCAGCTATGCCATGTTCATCTTTGCAGTTATTGCAACTTGGTTTGATTTCAAAACAGGATTTTGTTCTTATTTTTTGTAGTTAACACTGTTATCTGGTTGTTAGAAAGAATCACTAATTCTTCTCTGAGATATGGAATGCTTAAAAAAGAAGAATTGGATTATTTATGTAATTCTGTCTACTTAGAAATATGACTAACTTGTTTTTCTTACAGTGACATTTGTATTTGTAGCCAGTTGTTGATCTTAAGTCATGGTTGTATAATGAATTATAAAAGGGCTACTGATAAAAAGAAAAAAATAGTTGGTACTTAGACTTGGAAATGAATAGTCCAACACATGCCATATTTCTGATATGGCTTTTTCTACAAGTTTTGTGACCAATGTTCACTCAGGGAATAGATGTCTGAGTGTCGGTATCTAAGTCAGGTAGAAGGGGGTAGATGAACTGTCTAAGTACTAAAAGAAAACAAAACATATTATTACATGGATTCAAACGTCTCACTCCGTTTCTAAAACTTTTTATTACATGTAATCAATAGGAATTTTGTGTCCACTCAAAGTGTAGGTGTTTGAGACAACCACAGAAGAGTTAGATAAAGAGTTCAATTATCATACTCTTAGGTGTTGCATTTGTTTTTTCATATAAATATATTACTGCTGCGTATTTGTCAATGCCTTATTCACCGAACCGAGTCATCTTAGTTTCTTTTGGAAGTTGTCTTCAGAAGGCTAAGATTGATAAAACATTTGCTAATACTTTGTCATGTGCAGGTTGTATATATTGGAGTTGAATAACCCATTGGGATATGACTTCTGTGGTATTTTAATGGAAGATAAATCTGGTCAAAAAATGGTTGAAGTTCTTGAATCACCACATTGCAAGAGACCTAGAAGAGAAAAGAACCCGTCAAAAACAATTGCATCAATTTCAAGTGGCTTGATGGATCAGCAAATCTGGAAAGATTTTCCGGAAGATCTTTTTGAAGTTGTGATTGCAAGACTCCCTACAGAATCCTTCTTCAGGTTCCGAACTGTATGCAAAAAGTGGAACTCCTTGTTGTCCTCCTGTACCTTCGCCCAACATCTCGCAGAAGTTCCAAATTTACATCCTTGGTTTTATTCAGTCACTCATGAAAACATAACCAAGGGTGCCATGTACAATCCATCTTTGAGAAAATGGCATCATATTTCCATTCCGTTTCTGCCTGCAAAGACAGTGCTTCTTCCGGTAGCATCAGCTGGCGGCCTCATTTGTTTCTTGGATTTGTCACATAAGAATTTCTATATTAGCAATCCTCTGACCGATTCATTCAAAGAACTTCCACCGAGATCTTACCGAGTTTGGTCCCGAGTGGCTGTTGGAATGATTCTGAACGGGAAGACTGCTGTCAGTGGCTACAAGATAATGTGGCTTGGCTGCAATGGGGATCATGAGATTTACGACTCCATTCATAACAGTTGGAGTCGCAGTGCAAGTTTTCCTCCAAGCATCAAGCTTCCCCTCTCTTTAAATTTCAGGTCACAGACAGTGTCTGTCGGCAGCACCATCTACTTCATGCATGCTGAACCTGACGGCATTTTGTCATATGACATAGTAAATGGTATTTGGAAGCAGTACCTCATCCCTTCACCGCTGCACCTTACAGATCATACACTGTTGGAGTATGAGGGTCAGATTTTGCTTGTAGGTTTGGTGACTAAGAACGCTGCCACATGCGTTTACATATGGGAGATGCAGAAGATGACTCTCCTGTGGAAGGAGGTGGACAGAATGCCAAACATCTGGTGCTTGGAGCTTTACGGTAAGCATGTAAGGATGACATGCCTGGGCAACCATGGGTTGCTCATGCTTTCCTTGCGGTCGAAGCGGATGAACCGTCTTGTTATGCACAATTTGTCGACAAAGGAATGGCAACGAGTGCCAGAATGTATGCACCCTCATGGCAGGAAGAGACAGACAATTGCTTGTGGGACTGCATTTCATCCTTGTCCCACTGCTCTTGCTTGATGGCTCTGTCGATTTGAGTGTGATCATTTTGTAGAAAGGTATCATTGTCTCTCGATATCAATAAACACTGGCACTCCCATGTCATGATCGTCTGCATTAAAATCAAGGATTCTTGGTGTTTTTGTATTGTGGTTCTTGCTTTTGTATAAAGTTCTGCAAAAGTGAAATATGATGCTTGATGGTTCATTCTCAGTTGTTCACATTAATGTTCATTTGAAAGTGTCTTGATGTTGTTTTCAGAAATATGTTCTTACATATGAAAGCTGAACAGAGTTAGATTATTTTTAATTGATACAGTTATAGCCTTTAAAATCCATGACTATGTAGTTCTTATGATTCTAATAGTGAAATATGAAAAGAGGTTACTAGTCTAATTCGACATAAGTTTTTTACTCACTACGGATGAATTCTAGCAAACTGCTCAGCATCATGAGTGATTACACACGAATATATGACATGCCCTATGAGAAAAACTTGATCCTCATTGCATGAGAGCCCGTCTTATCTCTTACTATCGCATCATGTCATAGGGTCTTATGATTCGATCTTTAAATAAGTTGTAAAGTTTTATTACTATATATATTGATAACAAGTATGGCTTTGGAATCAAAATCATGCTGCTTAACGTTTGTTTTATGGTTAAGCCTTCAATGAATACTTTCAACTCAACTGGTAATTACAGTGTAAAAAATAATATTCTTATAGAAACCTTGAAATAGAATTCATAAGTAATTAATGCCATATTAATATTTTGAATAAAGTTCTGGATCATTAATCAAAATATTTGCAATTATGCAAATATGAATAAAGTTCTGTAATTTTCAGAATTATTAACATGAAGAATAAATCAATAACAAATTGCCATCTTTTGCTAGATATTACCATGTGGAAATTAATATGGAGATTATTCTCAATCAACAGTCCTAAGTAGTGCTTTACTACCTTGCATACATATTGTTAATAAGAGTATGAAATATTACAATCACACTCTCTTAAGCTACACCTTTGTTGATGTATGAGTCCAATAACAATTACATACAAGGACTCAACAAATTGATTGGTTTGCAAATTTATACTGACGAGAACTTTACTACTATTTACCAAAAACTTATTTACAAACTTATTTGCCACTTCGCCTCTGTTATGAAAGCCATGTTTCCTTATTCTTCCAAGCCTCATTATTAACAGTCGGTTGGTTTATTATCGTTGCTACTCAGCTCAGCCTGCAAAGAAAGGGGAAAAGAAAAAGAAAAAGAGAAATCAATTAAGTGTGGCTTCAGTTGAAACTGCATAACAGAGTTTTTTGCTTGGAAAATATACATTATGTTGTTCCTCAAAAAGCAAAAAAATTGTTATGCTGTTTGCTGAGTACGTATTAATAAGATGATAGCAATGCAGGTTCCACTTTAAAAGGTTTTGGGTATCCAAAGACCTGAAGGACATGTGGAAATCCAAAATTTCCTTTGGCTTATTTTCATTTCAAAGGTATAAGTTTCTACTTAGACAGCAGCGTTAATCTAACAAGATCCGAACTTACAGAATAGCCTCTATATGATTCACTGATCTTTGTTTAGAATTTTATGAATAAATCAGGATTTCTTAATGAGGATAAGGTGTTTGTGTTTGAAAAAATCAGGAGCCATCTAAGAGTTCAAGAAGAGTTTCCAGCTCTAATGATGGATGATCTTCCAAGCTTAATCAATCACTAGACTTTAACAACCCCAACAAAGACTTTGTAAAATTTCATCCAATATCCAAACAAAAACTCTGTCCAGAAGCAGTATATTTTGACTAATTCACCATCTGTAGTTAAAACTTAGAAGAACATGATTCTACATTTGTTACCTTAGTTTGTTGGTAGCATTCAAGCATCCGGCGGTACTGACGCCGTGCCATAGGACTCTGGACCACTGACAAGACCATTGAAGCAGCTTCATCTGTTGCTAAATCCACTTTTTCTTTGCGGAAAACCTTGATTATGTCATCTTCTTCCTCCTCATTAATAAATTCTTGTTTAGCACGAAAACCCCTCAAACCAACTCCTCGTCTATGCCATCGTAGTATGGCCTTGTCCAGAAAGTTGACAGTCCAAAGTAGTGTCTTGTACTTTTTCCTTGCCAAATGAGCTCTTACATGAGACTGTCATAATACAAAAGTGCATAATTAAATAAACAGTTCCTAATAACTTCCTATTTAACTAGAGGAACTACGAAGTATACATGTGTTGATGTTTTTTAACATAGGACCAGTTTGTCACAGAACCCATACCAAGATTTCTGAATTTAAACTAAATGACCCTCTTCAATGTCAAGTTTGGAACTAAAAAGGATGTTAGTCATATTGCTTTGCATTCCTATCATCCAGAATCAAGATAACTTGGATCCTTTTCCAAGATTCAGTGTCTGATCTCAAAAGATTTGTAGTTCTTTAGGTGATTCCAGTGAAAATGTTCCATGATATTAAAATTAAATCAAAGGATCTAAATTAGAATCTCAAAAGAGGTCACTACACAAAAAGAGGCAAAGTGGCACAAACAATTTCTCACATTGGTAGTTGGTGCAATAGCACTGCATAAAGAAAGATGAAATTGAGAACATATTGCAATTAGTCAAATATTTTTCAGATAAATTCACAGGAAATAGTAATCATGGGTAATCAGTTCATACAAATAGTTGTTCAATTGAGTCTATGGTGGCAAAAGGTGAATACGCTCGCCCCCAGCGCCCCCCGCCAACCCGTCCCAGGGCCAACACGGTGGAGGTAAATCACGGGCGGCTACTAGCCTTTGGAATAGTGACTAATACATAAGGGAGACATTTACCTCGGCTTTGCCGAGATTCGAACCCCAGAACTCATGGTGGCAACATCTCATGCGCTAGCCATTAGACCGTCCCGAGGGGACTTGTTCAATTGAGTCCATGAATATAAAGTAGGTCACACTGATCAAATATCTATATAGTCATTCACAATAATTAGAAGGCAGAAGCCTCTCACATGTGATCCATATCAAGACCCATTTGAAATGATTAAAAATGAAAATATGTCACTGAATGATATATCGGTTTTAAATGAATGAATATAAGCAATCTAAACCCATAGGCAAAAGTGCAAATAGAGCAGCAGGGCTATGATAATGAATAAATTACGACCTATATGAGTCTTGAGATTAAATGAATTGTAGTGCATTGGTGCATTGGATTTTAAAACTAGAATACCATGTGAAAAACAAACCTATTTGATACATAACACGAGAGTGAATTGGAATTAAGGAAATATTAGAGACGTGCTATGGATGTGAATGCTCAGGAGCTTCATCTTGAGAAGCAAAGTAGATGCTTAAGATACAAGAGTTATTCTATGCCAACATTATAATGATGAATCATTAAAAATCAAAATTCTACACTATACATTGATGGTCAAACAGGTAAATAGTATCAAATCTGTTGTGCTACAGTGAAAGACAGAATATTTTGTTCGAATAATAATTCAAACACAAGTGAAATGCAATAAGGTAAGGATTCAAGTACCTGTATTTTCACAGCATGTTTTCGTAGAAGTAGAAACTCTTTTTTGGTTTTCCAACGTCGATAATTCTTTTGGATCGATAAAGCTGCTTTATCAGACTTATGATCGTAATGACTTTGGCATGTGTTATGCAACCTTGATGTGACAGAAACTTTATGTATCTCTACAGAGGATAGACTGTCCTTTCCTCGACATACAGCAGCACTTTGTTGCTTCTTCCTGAAAGAATAGGAGCGGAAAGAAGCTTGTATACGAGCAGCAGCTTGAGAAGCATTTCTGGCAGCTGCCAAAGAATCTTTAAGTGACAATTGATCTTCTGTGCCACCATCTACAACGGCACTTCTCTGAGATATGGTCTCAACACCCCTATCAATCTCTGTAGATGCAGCCTCAAATGACCTCTCAGTTTTCTCAGTTGTCAGAGAATAGAGATGAGTAGTAAGTGCAGCTTCTGAAAGATATCCAGCAAGACCCTTGTAGCCATTGGCAGCTGCCAAAGAAGCCGGTGTTTTGCCTTCTGGCTCACGCGAACTGGGATTTGTGACGGCTCGAGCTGAAGCACCAGCAACAAGAAGTGCAGCAACCATTTCTTCCCTGGATAAGTCAAGTTCAAAAACATAGACATAAGGCATCCTGCTCAAACAATGTGTTACTTGGATTATTTCAATACTTTGCCATGCTAGGATTTCTAAATCGGTTCAAGAAAAAGAGTGCTGTTTCAAGTACCTTCCAAAATATGCAGCCCAGTGAAGTGCAGTCCATCCACCTGAATCACGGCAATTTATGCTTATACCAGAGTTGAGAATTGGTCGTAAGGCCCACATAAATCCCAATCCTGAGATCATGTGTATGACGCATTGCTTTCTCTTGGATAGCTGATATTTGTCAGTATCTCTTTCATGTCTAGATAATAACCACTGGTACAATTTATCTTTTAATAGTTCTTGAAGAATTGCATCCATTATATTTTTTGAAGCTATAGATCCAGCTAGTAGTGCTCTAATGATTGGTTCCAATATATCATTGGACCCCTTCAACTTCCGCAAATGACCGATTTCTTGTTCAATATTACTCTCTTGAAGAATTGTTGTATCAAAATGTTCAGATAGAAGTAACTGAACGAATTTAACAAGAAGCAACAGTTCCTCTGGGCTATACATTATATTTTCTTGTGTTGCATTTCCGTAGCTTGTATTTTTTAGCTTATCACGAAATTCAAATTCATGTATTTCACTACAGGGTTGCTTGTTGCCAACTGTAATCAATAGTTTGACTTTACCAGCAGCATGCAGGGGTGTTGTGCAACGGAAAACACCATCCTGAACAATTTCCAAGGGAACTTCAGTATCTCCAAATAATACAGCCCATGTGTACTCTGCAGGGCTGCAATGGAATGCTCCTATGATGACAACCTGCGAAGTGGCAATTCAAATCAAGATGATCTTGATATTTGATAAATTGCTTTGTATCATAATCAATGACAACTTTGCTAGAGATGGAGGAAAAAAAATTGACTTTAATATGAATTCTAGGCTTTGTCATTATATTCTTTTGAAAGTACCCATATCATAGTAGTCATAAATATGATGAGTAAAAATGTTAGACTTTGTTTCAAAATTTAAAAATAGGATAGTTTACTGAAAAAAGGTGTTTCCATGATCTTAGTTTAGTTTTTATCAATTCTAGTTCCTGTTTACTCTAATAGTCCAATTAGTTCTGCAAACTGAGCTTATCTTTGATATGTATCAAATTGGTAGGTTATATGCCTTCTGTTTCATTCAGAAAAAAAAGGTACATGAAATTCAAGAACCAATTGAAAAGTGTAGGTCCGCTACTTTAGAATTAATTCTAGTATTGAGAAATCACATGGTAAGGTCTTGTCGAAACATGACAATCTTCGCAACTGGTAGAAATTCCTTAAGCTTCAGGAAACATGAAAAGACAATTTTTTCATTAAAGTCATAAAAAATCTTCCATTTCTTCACATTTGATTTTCCCCTTCCTTTGGTTCTAGCAGTCAAAAGGATGCTACAGAAAGAAATTTGTTGATACATCTGTCCCCTGAACCATATTATATGACCAACACAACCATCTCATAGGTAGAAATTGAGAATAGAAGAGCAATGCAAGAAACAGCCATTATTCTACATTCAACTATTGTGAGGCCACTCCTTGTGGATATTTAAATTGCTACCAAAACAGCACTTGTCGAACTATAAAATAGTTTCAAGTTACTTGGAAATTTGGCCTAGTATGATGGGTATCTGCATCAAGCCCACATCCTATATTTCATATAGTTTATGTAGCCTTGCCCTGCCTGATTGCCATCCCTATATGCAAATGACATTTTAAAGACAAGAATATGATCTAAATCATTAACAATCAGTCAATCACAACCAGAAACTCTAAGTCCTAACTATTTGAGGGTCAGATTCATGGATCTCATCTGACTATTCTACTCTATAGAAGCACAACCGTAGGTAGTAATAGTGCTATTCTTTATTTAGTTCCCCTTTTACCATTTATCCCCTACACCACCAAATCTAATCTATTGAACATGTCTAATTATAAAATTTGTTAGCCATCCTTAAAAATATTTTCACGCCTACTCTATAGAAGCACAACCACAAGTAGTACCAAGTATTTAGTGTCAGTTTTCATCTCTTCAAGAAATCAAAATAAGTTTCTATAGAGTGTCTAACCTGTCTCGGCCTCACGGCTTCCTCCACAATCTCACAAGGCCATGTCAGTGTTGGTCGGTGGGAGAAACAGATCCATGCTGATAGGCATGGCACGATATTTTATACTATGGTTTTATTTGGTCAACTTTTTACCCTTTATCCGCTATACCACCAACTCTAATTTATTCAAATGTCTAATTATAAAATCTATCGGTCATCATTAAAAATATTCATGTAAATTGATTGTTATTTTATCATCTCTCAAAGTTTCACCAAGTTGTTCTCTCAGAAATTTTTTGTTCACCCAACTTATAATTCTCTCACTACTTTCCTATCATCAAGGCTACATTTCATATTATTCAATTTTAGTTCCACTTAGTTAATTTATTTTCCAATACAAATTGAAACAATTTCATAGATACTGGCATTTTGTCTTTGGCTAATTTATTTTCCAACACAAATTGAAACAATTTCAAATAATAAAAAGATTAAGGTCAGTTATTAGCATGGATAGAAAAGGATGTACTCAAATATAAGATTCTAGATTATTCTATTATATTGTCAACTAAAATACATGCAAATGACTGGAAAATTAAATCAAAAGAACAATCCAAGACAAATTGTCTTAAGCTCAGCATTAACATCACTGTTATTGCATCATACCTGATGTGGTGGTAAGGACGGTTCCCACCCCGCGAGGGATAGCTGTCACGGTGGAGGTCAAAGTCAAGACGATCAATGCTCAGATATCATCGGCCGGTTGGGCGATCAAGTCAACGCTCAAATATCATCGGTCGGTCGGGCGATCATGCCCCGACCGGGAGGAGAAGGTTCCGGTCCGATCCCGCCTTTGACACGGAGAGGTTAAATGACCGACGCTCAATGGAGTTAGCCGCATTGAGGAGGACGAGGAGAACATCGACCTGGCCCTCAGGCGCGCCTGCACTGCTGACCACGCCCTCTTCTCAGGTGTCATTCTGTGTGTGGTTCCTCGGCCTGGCGTCCTGCAGCCTCCTGCTGCCCAAGTGTCGGCACACCGGCTGGAATCCAACTCCAGCTGATTTCCTCTGCGTCAGCAAACCTAACAGCACTCTTTATTTCTGCATATCCGCTCCAAATTAGCAACTAATATCAGTTCCTGTTCCTCCTCACTTCGTATATTCCAACAGTCGGGTTCACAGTTCTATTCATGGCTACATCTAGTGTCCCAAAACCAGATACTTCAATCTTTACCAACCATATCACTGCACCTCTCTCTTCCGAGCAGTTGGATGGTAAAAATTATATCTCTTGGGCATCTCACATTGAGCTTTGGCTTGTTGGACAGGGTTATGAGACACATCTCACTCAAACTGAAGAAGATATTCAAGACGTCGATCGTTCTCTGTGGAAGAAGGTCGACGCTCAGTTATGTTATATTATCCGAGCCACCATCCATCCATCTCTTAGGAATGTCTTCCGTACTCACAAAACCTGTAAAGCTGTTTGGACACAAGCTCAACAACTCTTTACAAACACCTCTCGGCGACTCTATCAAGTCTGTGAAGATCTCATGACCATCCTCAACGCCAATCAGATTAAGGATTCAATGTCAACTTATCCGGTTCAGGCCCTTTTCAGGACTTCAACGAACCGCTCCCACCGCGTCGATCCCGTCAAGAGCTTGAAAATCGGAAGAAATTTTTACGTTCGCTTTATATGGTCCGCCCAATGGATTATTCTCATGTCCTGATCAGATCCTCGCAGCCCTGGTCGCCATGAAAATACCTGGCGACTCTTCTCCGTCCCACCCAAAGTCTTCGACGATGCCTTCCTCCTCGCTCTCCGACTGCCGCTGGTCTCTTGACACAAAGAACTCCACCGCAGGTGGCAAAGGACGACCTGGTGTCCACCGACCGACACACGATTGATAAATGCCGGAGTTCAGATGGTCGCCTCCTCGCCGCCGGGATTGTTCGTAGTTCCGCTCTTCTTCACCCACTCCACAGCTTAATTCCCGATTCACTTCAACACCTTCCTATATCGACTTTCCGAATGGTTTGAGGATCGACAGCTGGGTTCCATCGCTACCATCGCGACTGTACTCCTTCACTGCATATCTGCTCTTCGTCTCGTTCTGATTCGGGACCACCGATCATATCACCGTAATAAACTTTTTTCCTCCTCACTACTCTAGTAGTTTACCAATGGTCACCACGCCAATGGTTCCCAAACTCAATCCTGTGGTATCAGTATTGTTCATCCTTCTTCACATCTTTCAATTATAATGTTCTTTACGCTCCCTGAGCTCCCTTTAATTTATCTCGATAAGTCAACTTACTCGATCTCGATCAGGTCATTTCTTTTACTAACACGCCTGCTTCCTTGACCGGAGTACGGGGAGGACGATTGGCTTTATCTTACGGCTATATCGGCTTCAACAACCCTCTTGGTTCGCTGCATCTCCACTTCTTATTCACGCCACTTGGACATCCGTGTCTTAATAAGTCAGAATGCTACATCCTAGTCTTCTCACTGAGTCTTTATCTGTAAGGCACGTCAATTAGGTGAATGTTCGTAGTTCTTTTCTCCCTCGACGAGAGTCGGGCCGCCTCCTTTGCTTCGTTCATTCTGGCGTTTGGGTCCCAGCGTGTTTCTTCTACAATGGGTCATGGTATTGTTATTTTTATGATTTATTTTCCCACAGTATACGGTTATATCTAAATGGCGATCGCCGAACTATTTTCTATTTTCAACTTTTCCTCGAAATAAAACTCACCTGTACTTTCTCGAACTTTACAAAGTGATAACGCACGCGAATATTCGTTCACCCGCCTGACCTCGACATCTCACGGTGTGTAGATCGCACGCCTCCCTCATACCCCCAACAGAACGGGTCACAGAGCGAAGAATCATCATCTCCTCGAGACCACTGACTCTTCTTCTCCATTCTCACGTCCATCATCAATTTTGGGTGATGCCAGATCATCGCGGTTATCTCATCAATCGACGCCTTCATCCACTCTGTGGTAAATACCCTATTAGGTACTTTATCCACATCAGCCCCTTCATCCTCCGCCACCCTGGGCCCAGTTCTATTTGTTTCGTCACGCTCGATCCCAGACGACAAACCATCTCCCTGGCCCATAAGTGTGTCTTCCTGGGTACCCACGTAAAGGGCAAGTGTTATTCTCCTACCTTCGCCGACTCATCTCTGATGCCACATTCTTTCGAGCCGGGTTCTTCCACTTCACAGCCGAGGTTTCTCCCTCCACCGCACTGATGACTATCTTTATCCTCCTGAGGCGCCTATCACCTCCACCGCCTCCTTTGCAGTTTATCAACGCCGCCCCTGCTCGCCACGACCAACACCGACATCGCCAGCACATCTGAGCCAAGTCCTTCGCCATTTCCTCCTGGCCTCATCTCCCCGACTGATGTCTTATCAGACTTCGAAGGGTATGCTTCACCTGTAATCCTTCTCCTCACTATGCTTTTAAGCTTACCATCGCCTTTCCCCATCCTATTATTATTATTGTCTGCCTCCGCCTCGTTAGCCTATCCAAGATGGAAATGAAGGAAACATGCGAGTTACAAAAGCTGAATCGCTTGGAAAGTCGCTGGTTATCGTTACTTTGTGCTCTTCATTTTGTTGTACTTGTATTGCCTCGATGTGGCGAAACTTTTCAAACCGCTTGATATGTTATAACACTTTTTTAATGTCAGGACGCTCTACTTCCATAACTGGACCGCCATCGTCCTTCATCACTGACATCTTGAGGAAGCTCATACGAGCAACCTCCAGTTTCATGCCAACAGCCTTCTGGAGTCTTCGTGGATTTTCGCTCATGGAAATCTTTATACGGTCTCAAGCAACAACCGTAGTACCAGTTCAAGAGATTTAGTAATAATTCCAGCGAGCAGCCCGGTCATATTGCTTTTATCGCCACTCATCTAACGTCAGATCTACGAAGTGGTTGCTGTTTATCATCACAGGTAATGATCATCTGAATTTCACAAGTAAAACAACATCTTTCAAACATTTCCAGACAAAAGATCTCGCAACCCAAATACTTTCTAGTGGCAGTATAAAGACGGATCATTATATCCCAAAGGAAGTACGAAATGGATATTACTGAAGAAACAGAATGTTAAACTCAAAGACAACAATCCCACGGATCCTAATGTCAAGCTCCTACCAATCTGGGGCGCCTTCGCATCCCGAACCAGATAGCGATCGGTAGGGAAACTAAGCCACCCACTGCCACCGTCCTGACATCTCATTGCAATGAGTGTAGTAAGTCGCTTTCACCTCCATGAAAGAACATCGTACGCAGAATCGCATTGCTCGATATCGTGGTGCACCAGAAAGGGTCTTTATAAGACAAAGGACATACTCAAGTCGTAGGGTATTCACGCAGACGTGATCTCCTCCGATAAGGTCCACTTGGATTTTCAGATATTCACGGAGGTAATCTTATTTCGAAAAGTAAAATAATGTCGGGCAAGATCCAATGCAGAGGCGAATATCGAGCTGGCTATTGCTAGTCAAGAACTTATACGGTTAAAGCGTTGTGAACTAAGGTTCGAGAGGTTACACAACGTCACTCATACGCGACAACCAAGCCGCCATGCATATTGCCTCAAATCCATTCTTCCAGAGAACAAAGCATATCAAGTCATTCACTTGTGAGAGAAAGTCATATCTCGAGAAATATCTACTAATTATTAACTCAAACGATCAAAGTGATATATTCACTAAATCACTTAGAGGTCTCCGGATTGACTACATATGTAACAAGCTTGGTGTATATAATCTATATTCTCAAGCTTGAAGGGGAGTGTTAGAATAAGTAAAAGGGTATTTGAGTCTTTTGGTATATATTTTCTTTTCTATATAAAGGCCTAACTCGTGGGGTTCCGTTAACACGAGATTTTAGGTTTTGCTTTGAACAATCACCATAAAGAAAAACATTCTTAATATCAAGTTGATGTAAAGGCCAATGATGAGTACTTGCAATAAGAGAAAAAGTGTCTGCATAATCCACACCATAGGTCTGAGCATAGCCTTTAGCGATAAGACGGACTTTTAATCAGGCAACTGACCCATCCGAATTGACTTTAACTACGAATACACATTTGCATCTAATAGCCCGTTTCCTTGAAGGTAGATCGACTAAGTACCAAGTATCATTATCATCTAAAGTATTCATCTCCCTATCATTGCATATTTCCAACTAGGATGAGATATGACCTCACGGATAGTTTTAGGAATAGAGATAAAGTCAAGTGAAGTAATAAAAGAACAAGAGGAAGATGGCAAGCCGTTATAAGAAACAAAAAAAGTAGGATAAATATACTAACATTTACCTTTGTAAAACACAATAGAAAGATCATCGCTCGAGAGTGGATCCAATGATGAAGTAGTAGGTGCAGGACATGAATCAAGAGGTTGACGTCTGGTGTAGACTTGAATAATAGGAGGTATGACAAGCGCCGGTTTTGAGACAGGTGCAAAGGATGTGTTAGAATATACCAACAAATCATCATCCTCCCTTTAACGAATCAGAATAGGTGAAGAACGGAAATAAGGCTTGTCTTCCATGAAGGTAACATCAATTGAGACAAAATTTTTGTTAATACTGGGACAATAACACCTATAATCTTTCTGAAGATGAGAACGGAAGATACACTTTAAAGACTTGGGATCAAATTTAGTGATATGTAGACCGAATAAAACAAGTGCTACCAAATATCCTAGGGTTAACAGGAAACAACTTATTGGGAAAAAGATTTTGTAAGGGATCTCACCATGAAGAACAGAGCATGGCATGCGGTTAATGAGAAAACATGTCGTAGAAACTACATCAACCCTTACAAAACATGGCATGCAGTAACAAAGGGACCTAATTTTGCAAACCTTAAACTAAGACAGTGATATTTTGCAAATTGACATGACTCACAATCTAATGAAGACACCTTACTATATTGTGAACAAAGTTTTTTAAGCAAAGGGAGAAATGGATATCCCAACCTATAATGAGTTTCGAAAGGAGAAGTGACATTAGAGCAAGCAAAAGAATTTGGCAGCAGCAGTGCGTCAAGAATGTGAGGCCTCCATATTCATGTCCTTTACCTATAATCCTCTTCGTCAAAAGATTCTGAAATAAGTAATGAGATGCAACAGTTAAGATTACGAGTTAATTGATTGACAAAGAGCAAATTAAAGGATAAATTAGGTAAATGTAAACGGAGGACAGAAGAAGCAAAGGGGTAGGATTGATAGTGTCAGACCCACGAACACAAGATGAAGACCCATTAGCTAAAGTAACGGTAAGAGTGTTAGCTTTGGACTGAAAAATAAAAAAGAGAATAGAATTATCTATTATATGATCCGTGGTACCAGAATCAATGACCCATTTGGAGGATGAGGAAGGAAGACATGTGTTTTATTTACCTGAATCAGCAATAGCAATGATAAAGGGAGATGAAGACTTGAGTGATTCCTGATATTGTGAGAACTTGGCAAATTCATCTGCAAAGATAAAGACCGATTTATAGCAGACATCATTAGTGGATATATGGGTCAAGTATTTTGCTGATTTTTATACTGAAGTTTTCTACATTCAAACTTTGTATGACCTAATTTATGATACTAGTTGCACATAATACTACCCGAATTCGTCATTCGAGTTTCAAAGTCATGTCAGTCACCTCCTTTGTTTCCACTGTAACTAGTTGATCTTAATGACACATAATTAGTATTGCGACTCACCAAAGCACCACTAAGCAGAATAGGTGCAATACTTTTTGTACAAAGAACATGACTAAATACATCTTGCAAAGAAGAGACCTTAGAATCATAGAGAACTTATGACTTAGCAGGGAGATAGGTCAGCGAGGAAGCTCATGATAGACATTTGTTCGAGTTGGCGTTGTTGAACCTTCACATCAAGGCTAAAGGGCGGCAACATATTAAGCTCCTCATATGTCTTCTTGAATGCCATAAAATAATTGATACCGTAAAATGCTTTGCAAACCTCATACATGCAGGACAGATTTCTTTTCCAGAGTACAAAAATTTCAAGTAATCCATTAGTTCTTTAACAAACTCACAGTGATTGATTAAACCCATTACCTCACTATCAATACAATTCTGAATCTGAAGGAACAAGCGAGCATCCTCTCTAAGCCATGTTTGCTTTGAATAATCTTGAGGTTCATTAGTCAAATGATCATTTTTGTCAATACTTCATAGATAAAGACGAGCAATCTTACTCCAATCCAAATGGTTTGAACCATTTAACTTATAGTCCATGATTTTAGATATCACAAGCATCACATCCGTCACAATAGAAAGCTTATTTTCATCCATAAGACTTTATCCTAAAGAAAATCAAATAAAAGAAGAATTCGAAGGAAGATCCAAACCAACAAGTACAGATAACCCACGTGTGCCTAGGTGTTGTTCGCGTTGAGGAAAGCAGGGTGATAGGTTTAAGCTGACGGCAAGGATCACTGACGGCCGAGATTGGGCGATGTTGGCAATGCTTCTGATGACGATATCGGAGAGCATCGCAAACGGCAACGATTGTCGTGGATAGGACTTACGCGATGGCTACTTGACAGCCGGAATCTAAGACCCCGACATCGTGGAAGGAGAGTCGGCACCTGGTGCGGCGATGGGTTAGCACAGGAGTAGCCCTGTGCGTTGTACACCGGCGAAGGGGAGGTGCAACAATGACTTGCGTCGGCGAGTAGTAGTCGACTTCGTGCGCGAACGGAGGAGGGAAGGAAAGAGTGTCAACGAGGAGGTCATGGCCGGCTGGTGGAGGCACTTGCGTGTGGGCAACGGTGAGGAAGTGACGTGCGCGAAGATGAAAGTACGTGAGAGGTAGAAGAGGTGGAGATGGAACCTAATTTTGAATCCCTAATTTCGAAGTTGCTCTGATACTATGTTATTTGAGATAAAAAGAATTGATACTCTTTATTGAAGAGTGAGGCATATTTATATACAAACTAGGAATCTATCTTTAAAAACTATAATTAGGCTAATTGACAATTAACTAATTGACAGATATATTAACTAATATATATAGATAATATGGTAACTAATATATAATGACAATACTACAATAATTAGAAGAATAGTGCAAACAAGAGAGAACACAAGCACTGTTTTCCAGATATTTTCAACCCCAAGAACCCCTAAAAGGATTATTTTTAACAGCACCATGTTCAGATATAAAAGTATAAATAAAGAGTTGAAATAGTGCAATCAAATGATGTTTTTTACTGGATCCCTCTGAATAGACAACTTAGAGAATCTGCTATAGTTAATAATTTCACAATCACTTCAGGTCTATAGACTCTACTTTGAAGTCAAAGTCGTTTTCCAGATATACACATCTATAATTTCATGTGTTGGTTTCCTAAGGAAAATATGTGGATAAAAAATTCTCCCTGCATTAAAAGGAAAAGTACAGTTAATACATCCAGGGAAAAAGTGTAATCTAATTGAACTGATCTTGCATTTAAATCCTACATAACTTCATTCTAAGCAGGATAGCAGTAATATATTTCTTCCATTATACTATGAAGCCACCAAATACTACCAGGAAATCCCACCCCTTTTGCCCTCCCTTCTCTTTCAAGAACAAGAAAAGAAGTGAATTCTCAAATCAGGTTTGAACTTTGATGCACAACTTTAATAAATCCCAATAGGTTCCATTCACATGGAAAAGCCACTCATGATAACAAGAGCAATAGAAATGAAAATGAAATTGAAGAACTTCAGAAGAAGGCTTAACTCAACATCAACAATCGATGTTAAACCTAATTACAAAAGCTCAAACGGGTAAGATAAAGAAAGGTTTTTAGAGAGACACCTAATGGATTGAATATATCTTAACTAATTTCTTCCAGAATTCATATTTCCTTTTTCAGATGATTAATATGAATCCTTCTCATTTCACATTGGAGTGCTCTAAGTAACAAGACATAATCAGCAGAAAAAGAGCATCATCCATGTAAAACCTTGAAGCAACATACCTCGACAACATCTCTGTAATGCACAAGAACTATGTGCTCAAAGGCCCTGCAAGCAAACCTGGAATAAGATATCTAAAATCACAGCGACATGGCTGAAAAAACACATCCTGAAATTGTATTTAAACAATTAAATATTCCAAACAATACGAAGAATATAATGAGGATTGAATTTATTGAAATTCAATAGGCTTTCATCCATATCAGTGCCCTTGGCATACTTGCCATATGGATACTTTTTATGTATCTTGTCAAACTACACTTGAAACAATACTATGTTCATATTACTCTTGAACCAATAAATCTCAAGTTAGTGATTTGCATGTGATAATTGAATTAATGTACCCTTATGAATTATGAGAGAAGAGAAGAGATGGAACTTGAAAGACAACACAATGAGCTCCAGGCTAAAGTGGATGGCACAAGGCAGAAATGGAGTGACAATACAGAGAAGTTGAGATACCGGTGAGATATGCAAGAAAAAAAATGATATTTTAAATCAATCTAGTGTCCAAGAACTAATTGTTACCTACTGAGGTTTAATTAAGGCTAACTAATGGATCGCGAAGTTAATCAGGGGTAACTAGTAGTATTTATGACTGAACCAGTGAACCTTATTTCCTGATTTTATGGTATCTGAACCAAATTTGGGTTCAAATTGAGGGTAGATTGGCTAATTGAAGGTTGCACTAGGTGGAAATGAAATCTGCATGTGCTTTGGGTTTAAATCAGGCTTGAATCAAGCCCAATCTAGATGAGTCTTTGATGAACTGGAATTGAATCAGTTAGATTTGGTTGTCTTTTAGTGTTTTGAGTGGAGAACCTTAAGCCTCTTTTATCCCCTATTAGAATATTGTAATATAACTAGGGATATTATTGTAATTATATTGTATATTCTCCTCTATATAAGATAATAACTCCGTTGTGTCTAAGACACAGGTTTCTCTTCTTAACATGGTATCAGAGCCAAAACCCTAATTTTCTGCGCCGTCGTTCCTCTCTTGTGCACGCACAGTGTCGTTCGCCAAAACCCTAATTTTCTTCCCCTTGTTCCAACGGAGCGTATCATCCGCGTCTTCTTTGGTGAGTCCCTTGTCCCGCGGGTGGCCAACACCGTCCTCCCCGCAGCAACCCAACTCACCGAGAAGTACAACCAAGGCATCTCTTACAACCAGGAAAACGCAGCATCGCGACTTCCTTGCGATTTTATGCTAGGGCACGAAACAGCGCCTCCCGCACCACTTCTTCCTTTCTCCTCCGAGAAGGGTTACGCCTTCTCCTTCGACGTTCTTCGCACGCAGACATGCCGTCGTTGTTCTGCAGCCACCGTCACCGAGGATCGGCGACACCAACCTTCACGCCACCTTCAGCAGTTGCTCGCCCGTGAGGTTGTTCCAACTGCCGAATCAGGAGTACACCACTAACTTCTCCTGATTCCTCAGCCACATCCTGTTCACCGGAGACTCGGGTGCAACCACGACCCTTGTCTTCTCCGTCATTGTTTTCTCCAGCAACCAAGAGCCTTTCTTCACAATTCTTTCCAAACTAATCAATGAATACATCTGGCGTCCCAAAGCCAGATACCTCAATCTTTACTAACCACGTCACTGCACCCCTCTCTTTCGAGCAGTTGGATGGTAAAAATTGTGTCTCTTGGGCATCTCACATTGAGCTTTGGCTTGTTGGAGAGGGTTATGAGACACATCTCACTCAAACTGAAAAAGATGTTCAAGTCGTCGATGGTCCTCTATGGAAGAAGGTTGACGCTCAGTTGTGTTGTATTATCCGAGCCACTATCTATCCATCTCTTACGAATGTCTTCCGTACTCACAAAACCTGCAAAGTTGTTTGGACACAGGCTCAACAACTCTTTACAAACACCTCTCGGCGACTCTATCAAGTTTGTGAAGATCTCATGATCATCCTCAGTACCCATCAGATTAAGGATTCAATGTCAACTTGCCTGGGTTCGGTCTCTAGCCTTCTTTATGATTTCAATGAACTGCTACCACCTGCGGCCAGTCCTATTGAAGAGCTTGAAAATCGGAAGAAATTTTTTATGTCCCTGGCTTTATATGGTCTGCCCACAGATTATTCTCATGCTCCTGATCAGATCTTGGGCAGCCCCACAGAAGCTACCATGGACAATACATGGGCGACTCTCCTCCGCGTCCCGACCAAGATCTTGATGATGCCTCATTCCGTTCCTGTTGACTCGTCAGCTTTGGTCTCTCGACACAACACCAAACCTTTGCCTCGCAAGGGTGGCAAAGGTCGTCTTTGGTGTGATCATTGCCACCGCTCGGGTCACACGATTGATAAGTGTTGGGGTTTGCATGGTCGACCTCCTCATGCTGCTCAGATCATTCAGAGTTCTGTTGCTTCTTCAGCTTCCACTTCACATTTAACACCGGACCCGACCCCACCACCTTTCTATAATAACTTTTTGAAATGGTTTGAGGATCGTCATGCTTCTGACTCCATTACCACTGTTGCATACACTGGTAATTCCTTTGCTAGCATATCTCGCTCTTCAGGTCCTTAGGTTCTTGATTTTGGGGCCACCGATCATATCACTAGTAATAAATCCCTATTTTCTTCTCTCACTACTTCTGGTTATTCACCAATTGTCACCATAGCCCATGGTTCCCAAACTCAATGAAGGGTATTGGTATTGTTCATCCTTCTGTCTCTTTCCATTCATAATGTTCTTTATGTTCCCGAAGCTCCCTTTAATTTATTGTCAATAAGTCAACTTACTCGGTCTCTTGATTGTGTCATTTCTTTTACTAAAACGTCTGTTTCCTTACGGGACCGGAGTACGGGGAGGATGATTGGCTTCGGATGTGAGTCTCATGGTCTTTATCGGCTTCAACAACCCTCTCTTGTTGGTTCGGCGGCGGCATCTCCACTTCTTATTCATGCTCAGTTGGGTCATCCAGGTCTTGATAAGTTGAAACAATTACATCCTAGTCTTTCTCACTTAGAGTTTTTGTCTTGTAAGTCGTGTCATTTAGGTAAGGATGTTCGTAGTTCTTTTTCTCCTCGTACGAGTCAGGCTATGACCCTCTTTGCTTTGATTCATTCTGATGTTTGGGGTCCAAGTCGTGTTTCTTCTACATTGGGATCACGATATTTTGTTACTTTTATAGACAATTTTTCCCGTTGTACATGGTTATATCTAATGAAAGAACATTCAGAATTATTTTCTATTTTTCAATCTTTTTTTCATGAAATCAAAACTCAGTTTGGTATTTCTCTTCGAACTTTGCAAAGTGATAATGCACACGAGTATCTTTCTACTCAGTTTCGTTCCTTCTTGGCATCTCATGGTGTGTTGCATCACACGTCTTGCCCTCATACCCCTCAATAGAATGGGGTTGCAGAACGCAAGAATCGTTATCTCCTTAAGACCACTCGGACTCTTCTTCTCCATTCTCAAGTTCCTCATCAGTTTTGGGATGATACCATACTTATTGCGTGTTATCTCATCAATCGCATGCCTTCCTCCACTCTACAGGGTAAAATACCTCATCATATCCTCTACCCTCATCATCCTCTACATCCTTTACCACCTCGAGTCTTTGGTTCTATATGTTTTGCTCATGATCTTAATCCTAGCATTGATAAACTCTCTCCCCGGTCTCATAAATGTGCTTTCCTTAGGTACCCACGGTCTCAGAAAGGGTACAAGTGTTATTCCCCTACTCTTCGTTGGTACTTCTGCTGATGTTACATTCTTTGATTCAGTTTCATATTTTGGGCCTCCCGCTTCCTAGTCCGAGGTTTCTCCATCTCCACCTGCACCAATGACTATCATTTATCCTCTAGGGGTGCCTCTATCATCCCCAGCCTCGTCTCCTCCTTTGTAGGTTTATCAGCGTCGTCCTCGTCCTGCTTGACCACCGCCCGGCACTGACACTGCCATGGACACATCTTTGGAGCCAAGTCCTTCGCCGTTTCCTCTAGTCCCATCTCCTGACTCTGATATTTCCATTGCACTTCGAAAGGGTATGCGTTCCACTCGTAATCCTTCTCCTCACTATGTTTCTTTGAGTTATCATCTTCTTTCTCCTTCCTATTATTCTTGTCTTTCTTCCTTGTCGTCTGTTTCTCTTCCAAAGACAACAGGTGATGCTTTTGCCCATCCAGGATGGAAACAGGCTATGCTCAATGAAATTTGTGCTTTAAAGAATAGTGAGACTTGGGACCTCGTTCCTCTACCCACCTGGGAAGTCAGTTGTTGGTTGTCGATGGGTGTATATAGTGAAGGTTGGTCCAGACGATATGGTTGACAGACTTAAGGCTCGTCCTGTCGCTAAATGCTATACTCAGATCTTTGGATTGGATTATGAGGATACTTTTTCTCCTGTTGCCAAGATATCTTCTGTACGCCTATTCCTGTCAATTGTTGCGATTCGCCATTGGCCCCTTTATCAGTTGGACATCAAAAATGCATTCTTACATGGTGATCTACTCGAGGAAGTCTACATGGAGCAACCTCCATGTTTTGTTGCTCAAGGGGGAGTCTTTTGGTCTTGTATGTCGCCTGCGGAAATCTTTATATGGCCTCAAGCAATCACCCAGAACATGGTTCGGTAGATTTAGTACTGTAATTCAACAGTTTGACATGACTTGGAGCGAGGCTGACCATTCTGTCTTTTATCGCCACTCATCTACTCGTTGCATCTACGTAGTGGTTTATGTTAATGATCTTGTCATCACAGGTAGTGATCATCTTGGGATTAAACATCTTTTCAAACATTTCCAGACAAAGGATCTCGGTAAACTCAAATACTTCTTGGCAATATAAATAGCACAGTCTAAACAGGGAATCGTCATATCCCAAAAGAAGTATGTAATGGATATTTTGGAAGAAACAGGAATGTTAAACTCAAAGACAGTCGACAACCCTATGAATCCTAATGTCAAGCTCATGCCAAATCAGGGGGAGCCTCTTCCAAATCCTGAATGGTACAGGCAATTAGTAGGAAAACTAAGCTACCTTACTGTTACTCGTCCGGATATCTCATTTGCGATAAGTGTAATAAGTCAGTTTCTCAACTCTCCATGCAAAGAACATTGGGATGTTGTGACTCGCATTATTCGATATATCAGAGGCGCACCAGGAAAGGTCTTTTGTATGCAGACAAAGGACATACTCGAGTCGTAGGATACTCTGATGCAGATTGGGCAGGATCTCCTACTGATAGAAAGTCCACTTCTAGGTTTTGTATATTTATCGGAGGTAACCTTGTTTCTTGGAAAAGCAAAAAGTAAAATGTTGTGACAAGATCCAGTGCAGAGGCAGAGTATCGAGCTATGGTCATAACTAGCCAAGAGCTTATATGGCTAAAACGGTTGCTTCAGGAACTCAAGTTTGGGGAGGTTACACAAATGTCACTTGTATGTGACAACCAGGCCGCCAAACAAATTGCCTCGAATCCAGTTTTTCATGAGAGGACAAAGCATATTGAAGTTGACTGTCCCTTCGTTAGAGAGAAGGTCATATCGGGAGAAATATCTACTAGTTTTGTCAACTCACATGATTGACTAGTAGATATATTCACTAAGTCACTGAGAGGTCCCGAATTGACTATATATGTAATAAGCTTGGTACATATGATCTATATTCTTCTCAAGCAGGAGTGTTGAAATATTGTAACATAACTAGGGGTATTATTGTAATTATGTTGTATATTCTCCTCTATATAAGACAATAACTCCGTGGTGTCTAAGACACGGATTTCTCTTCTTAACATCCCCCATGCCTCATTCCCTACTTCTCAAATCCCCTCACAATTTACTCCCACTCCTGGTAATTTCTCCCCCAGAAGCAGCACCAATCACAGTCAATGTTGCTGTCAACATACTACCACCCAAGCACTGCTCGTTCCCCATCATTCTAATGGTCTCACAAACACCAACTTCTGCTGTTGTTCCCATCACCATTGCTGCCCTTGCTTGTTGTCGCCACACTGCCTACATATGGCAGCCACCATTGCTTGTGAACCAACACCAGACAACCCTTCCACAAAATTAAAAAAAAATCCCAATACTCTCAAGCAGCAACAAAATTCTCCCAAGAAGCAACCCCCACTTCTTTGCCCTTTCATGCAGGGATTGAGCAACACTTCTCTGTTTTTCAATAAGTGTAAGAAGCATTAGTTTACGTTATTTTGAAAGTTGTTCCTCATTTCCAGTAGCACCTGAGTGAGAGAGCGAGGAAAGTTGTGCAACAATGAAGGCATGATTTCTTCCTCCTACAGCACCTAATTAGCATTTGATAAAGAAACCACTTCTGCTGGTGAATCCCTAAAGGTTTTCTCATAGTGTGAATCAGTAATTGCATTTGATAATATTAAAGTGATTTTGGTAGTTTGTGTTCTTCCTACATTGATGCTTCCAGCTTTGCATGCGCTGAAGAGATCATCACGCAGTCGGCATGGGTTTAAGCTATACCAATGGCCATGAAGGTCCATTTGGGCTGTGCCACTACTGGATGGTCTAAATACCGGTTGGCAGGTAGACTGCTCCACACCAAATCCATGTAGCATGAATTGATATTTAAATAATGTACATTCCAATAACTATATGGGACATATTAAAAATAGTCATAATTGATCTTCTAGGCCATAGACTTATGAAAATGCCCTTGTATTTGCTACAAAAAATCTCACCTTTTAAAACTGTTCTCACTCAATATCTGAATTCCTCTTTAATTCAACTGAAAATGCATTGATATGGTAACTCCTAAGCTTAAACTATTATGTCGAAAATACAAATTATCTCATAAATTCAAAATAAGGTTTATAATTGATAATTACCAAAATGGTAAAACTTGTTAAATTCCAACATATGTAACCTAGTTGAATTCAACCAAATGCACACAAGAATGAGGATGCAAAATAGTTTGATCTTAAAGCAACAGACAAATCATGGTATGGGCAAAAAAATGAAAAAGGTCAAATGGCTAAATTGTATGCCAATTTATTTTTCAATAGATGCCTCATGGGTAAAAGAATAGACTATCACAATGAGTTTGCATGTAAATCAGAATAAGGGAATTATGTTTCAGCAAATAAACTATCAAGAAATATTTAATGATTAAAGCTTACGGATGAAGCATCCAATAACTCCTCCTTTGGAAATTAGAATTTTCCTGTCCACGAGCATAATAACAGTTTAATACTTCAGAATTTCCAACCTGTTAATGAGAGGACATATAGGCATCATCATAAATACTTTTAAGTCCCAGTTTTATGGGGACAGTTAGGACTTACAAAATGATGAATTAGCGAAAACGTGATAAAGCAATAGTTCTATCGATAAATAAACTATTATAGTTATAATAAAATCAGAACTTCTCTTGAAGCTGTAATGTAAAAAGGGAAGAAAACTGACAACTTGACTCTGATGATAAAAATATAATTGTTTGTTTTGTTCTATGCTAATGGTAGAGGAAGACAAACAGAGATGGTATGGGTTCCCAGATATGCTCAATAACACCATTTGGGGTTTTAGACCCTAAACCATTTGACGCCAACATTATGGAAGATTTGGCAATTATCAATCAGACTCGTGTTCTTTTTCCAATATTCTGAGGCCCTTACCAGAGACCTAAATTTACATATACCTGGCTTGAAATCAATCGTTACGTACCCGCTTTATCTTCTACAGGGGTCCCATAGATAAAGAATAATCAAGACTCAATCTTCTGTCTGCTTTTCTATATATCGTATTGCAGTCTTAGCCTGATAAATATTCTGTGATCAGTATTTCAGATAAAATTTTACAACCATTTGTCACAGATGCAGAAGTAGGTAACTCTTCTTGCTTCTATTGTTGTTGAGAACTAGCCTCTCAGTCACACATTCCTCATCCTGTGACACCTAAGTAGTTCAATGCTGACTTCCTGGATAGCACTGGTAAAGTTATTGTAGCAAAAAGGCAGGTTGAAGAAAGATGTCACTTTTTAAAACATTATTAATTACCATTAGGGACCTAGTTGTAAACATCACACAGGACTAAAGTGTAATATTACAATGATAAATATTATATACAGGTAGAGGTACTTACGATATACAAATTAGTTGTCACTTTATTAAGAAGAAAGTACAAACCAAGAAATCGTCATATCATTTGTCAGTGATAATCAACCAATAGATTGCTAACTGAGTCTAAATATACTAGATAGGGAAAGCAATCCGACCAATTTTCCACTGTCGTTTACAATTCCTTTGTAACTTGCTTCTGTGGAGCAAACAGCATGGTTAAGATGCCCAAGAGGAAACTAGAAGTCCTTGGATTTATAGAGTATAGGATTCTTCTACAGCATAAACTAATCAAACAATGAATAGCAATAAGCTGACAGACGTATGCAATGGATCGAAAAAATTCCACATCAATACTCTTCATGTACATCCAGGATAGTTTAGGATGTCTACAGGTAATTTTTACGTAATATAAGATTAAGTAGACTACTAAAACATTAGTGAAGAGAAACCTAGCCAGATAGAATATAGACATCAATATTATTTCCTAATATTCAGGAACTATAGTAAAAAAAATTCAAGATCTAAGGTATTCCAGTATCTATGTTAATGGTAGAAAGATGACTTCCAAACAAGACATATAGCTAATAAAGCAAACCAAAATATTAAAAAATAAAAAAAGGATAGATTAATTCAATGGACTAAGGGGTACAAGGCCAAAGCATGCCTAAACCCAAAAAATGGAGAGGCCTTTTGTTGGTGTTGGTTCAAGGCTGATGACAATGGAGAATAAATGTTGAAGATAATGGAGATTAAATGAGTTTTAATGGTCTAGAGTTAATGGTGTCTTTTCATTTGTCTTGTTGTCTTTTCATTTCTTTTTGTTTTGTCTATTTAAGGTTCGTGATGTAATGGTTTCTAAAAACTATCTATCGAAAATCCAGAAAAAAGCATTTGCTCAAAGATTGTTCGAGTGTTCTTAAGTTTTGGTTCGTTTCATCCTGCAGAAGGTTGTGCTACAAAAGCTAGCGTCTGCAGAAGGTTATGTTGTTCTCTGTCTTGCTTCTGTTGTAGTTTCTGATATTGATGCAGGTTTGTTTCCGCACCGTGAAAACCTACAAGTGGTATCAGAGCACTTAGTGATCTTTCGGGAGCTGTGGAAGTCTTGTGAAGTTTTTGGGAGGTTGTTTCTGTCCTACAGAAGGAGATGGAAGCAAGCGGAAGCAGTTTTTCTTCTACGACGCCTCCTGTGTTTGATGGGGAGAACTATCAAGCGTGGGCGGTGAAGATGAGCACTTTCATGGAGGGTAGTGACTTGTGGGAAGCAGTGAAGGATGATTATGAAGTGACCCCACTCCCTGACAATCCTACAATCAATCAAATACGGATTCACAAGGAAAGTATCACAAGGAAGGCGAAGGCGAAGTCGTGCCTTTATGCTGCAGTGTCACCTTTTATATTCAACAAGATCATGAAGTTTCCAACCGCGAAGGATATTTGGAATTTTCTGAAGATTGAGTACGAAGGTGATGAGAAGATAAGAGGTATGAAGGCTTTGAATTTGATGCGGGAGTTCGAGAGATAACAAATGAAGGAGAATGAGGCTGTGAAGGATTTTTCAGATAGATTGATCAATCTGGCTAACAGAATCAGAGTTCTAAGCACAGATATGAAGGACGACCGGATCGTGCAAAAGATTTTAGTGGCATTGCCAGAAAGGTTTGAAGCTACGATTGCCTCTTTGGAGAACACCAAGGATCTGTCCGATATAAGGTTGGCGGAGTTGTTGAGTGCATTAGAAGCTCAAGAACAAAGAAGGTTGATGAGAAGGGAAGTTCCCGCAGAAGCCATGGAAGGAGCCTTACCAGCAAGGTCTCAGATGAGAGCTTCTGGAAGAGAAAAGATGTTTTGGAACCAACAGAAAGGGAATGCGGAAGGTTCAAGCAGTAACAAAGGTCATGCTGAACAGAGGCATCTTTCTGAGAGTGGTTCTGCTTATCAGAGAGAAAGGTTTGATTCTTGCAAATATTGTGGAGGCACAAATCATCCACATTACAAGTGTTGGAGGAGGCCAGACGTGAAGTGCAATAATTGTCATAAGTTTGGGCATATTGCAAGATTTTGGCAGGAGAAATATTCTCGGCAAGATGCTAGAAGGTGCTACAAATAACGAGGTAGAGTTGATGTTTACAGCATCTTGTTTTGCTACAGGTGTGACTCGTAGAAGTTGGTTGGTGGATAGCGGATGTACCCACCACATGTCGTATGATGAGAAGTCATTTGCAAATTTAGATCGAAGTTTCTGTGCTAAAGTGAAGATTGGAAATGGTGATTACATCGATGTTGAAGGAAGAGGAGATGTAGTCGTTGATGGTCTAAAAGGTAGAAAGTTGATAAGTGATGTATTGTATGTACCTAAGATTGATCAAAATCTTTTGAGTGTTGGTCAACTCGTGCAGAAGGGGTGCAAGGTGATGTTCGAAGAAGGATTCTGTTTGATAGTAGATTCTTCTGGGAAGGAGATACTCAAGATTTAGATGAAAAACAAGAGCTTCTCCTTTGATCCCGTGTCACAGGGTCAGCAAGCTATGGTGGCCCAAGATAACGAAGCAGAACTTTGGCACAGAAGGTTGGGGCATTTCCACAGCAAGGGCATAGAGTTTCTTCAGAAGAATGATATGGCAGTTGGATTTCCAATTCTATAGCAGAAGGATACATCTGACTGTAGAACGTGTGTGCTTGGAAAGCAGACGAGGCTTCCTTTTGAGAGTTCGAGCTAGAGAGCCAGTGAGAAGCAATAGCTTATTCACACAGATGTTTGTGGACCTATGTCGGAGGTTTCTTTAAATGGTTGTAAGTATTTTATCATTTTTATAGATGATATCTCTAAGATGTGCTGGATTTACTTCTTGAAGGCCAAGTCTGAGGTTGCAGAGACATTTGAGAAGTTTAAGAAGCAAGTTGAAAATGAGTGTGGTAGATCCATACAGATTGTGAGATCTGACAATGGGACAGAGTATATTTCTGCTAGTTTCAGGTCCATTTGTGAAGAATTTGGAGTGCAGCATCAGTTTACTGTACCTTATTCCCCACAACAAAATGGTGTGAGTGAGAGAAAGAACAGAAGCATCATGGAGATGGCAAGATGCATGATGCAAGAGAAGGATATGCCAAAAAAGTTTTGGGTAGAAGCTGCGAATACTGCAGTGTTTCTGCAGAACAGACTTCCTACAAAGTCAGTAAGCATGAAGACACCTCATGAGGCTTGGTATGGGGTCAAACCGATCATGAAGAATCTAAAGGTGTTTGGATGTGTGTGTTATACACATATTCCTTCTGTGAGAAGAGATAAGTTGGACCAGAAGGCAGAAGTTGGGTTCTTCATTGGTAGTATGCAATCAAAGGCTTATAGAATTTATCAGCCGCAGAATGGAAAGGTAATTATGAGCAGAGATGTTAAGTTCTTTGAAGAAGAAAAGTGGATCTAGTCGGGCAGAGAATCAATCTCTGAGCATACATCAGAGATGCCTGTTTTGGTGGAACGGAATTCTGAGGAGCAGAATGCTAAGGGACCAGAGATGTCTGTTTTGGTGGAACGGAATTCTGAGGAGCAGAATGTTGAGGGACAGAACATCGAGCAGTAACTCAGTTCTAAACAAAATGTTGATGATACACCAATAAGAGGTACGAGATCATTAACTGATGTTTATGAAAGATGTAATGTTGCAGTAATGGAACCTGCTAGTTTTGAGGATGTAAAGGAAGACAGAAGGTGGCTAACTGCAATGCAGGAGGAGCTAGCTATGTTTGAAAAGAATGAAACTTGGGAACTTGTGGATAGACCACATGACAGAAAGGTCATTGGAGTAAAATGAGTTTACAGAACCGAGCTAAACCCAGATGGTTATGTGAAGAAGCGTAAAGCTAGGCTTGTTGTGAAGGGCTACTCTCAAGTTTGGGGAGTAGATTATTCAGAGACCTTTGCTCCTGTGGTGAGACTAGATACAATCAGGATGATACTAGCAATTGCAGCTGAAAAGGAATGGAAGGTATTCCAACTTGATGTAAAATCTGCATTTCTTAATAGTATTCTGCAGGAGGAGATTTATGTTGAGCAGCCAGAAGGGTTTTGTGTTGCAGAGCCTGAACAAAAGGTGTACAGGTTGAAGAAGGCTCTGTATGGCTTAAAGCAAGCTCCTAGAGCTTGGTATAGTAAGATTGATGATTATTTTACTGAGTTGGGGTTTGAAAGAAGTCGAAGTGAGCATACTCTGTATGCTAGGAAGGTTGATTTGAGTGTAATTATTATTTCCTTGTATGTAGATGATCTTTTGGTCACAGGAAATGATCAGAAGCTCATACAGAAGATGAAGCAGAGTCTAATGCAGATGTTTGAGATGACAGATTTGGGAGAGATGACATTTTTTCTTGGCATGGAGGTGAATCAAATTCCAAGAGAGATCTTTATTTGTCAGAAGAAGTATGTGAGAGAGATTCTAAAGAGATTCCGGATGGAGGAGTGCAAGAGTGTAGCAACTCCTATGGCACAGAAGGATAAACTGAGCAAAAGTGATGGTTCTGCAGCTGCAGACAATGCATTCTTCAGAAGTTTGGTCGGATATCTGATGTACTTGACACCAACTCGGTCGGATATCCTTTTTCGAGTAAGTATACTTTCAAGATTTATGCATTGTGCTAGTGAAGCGCACATGATAGCAGCAAAGAGGGTACTTAGATATCTTAAGGGGATGAGTTCCTATGGAATGAGGTACAGAAGGTCCAACAAGTTTGAGCTCTATGGATTTTCTGATAGTGATTGGGCAGGTTCGGTAGATGATATGAAGAGTACTTCGGGATATTGTTTTTCACTAGGATCAGCTTGTTTCTCATGGTGTTCGAAGAAACAAGAAATTGTAGCTCAATCGACTGCAGAAGCTGAGTTTGTTGCGGCAACAAGTGCTGTGAATCAAGCTATTTGGTTGAGGAAGCTTCTGATGATATGAGTTACATAATGGAGAAGGAAACGAAAGTTTCTGTTGATAACCAAGCTGCACTAGCGATCTCAAAGAATCCAGTTTTTCATGGTAAAACGAAACACTTTAATGTGAAGTATTATTATCTTAGAGAAGTGCAGCAGATGGGAGAAGTAGAATTGATCTACTGTACTACTGAAGATCAGTTAGCCGATATCTTCACCAAGTCTTTTCACCGGAGCAAATTTGTGTGGCTTCGAGAGAAGATTGGAGTGTCTATCAGCGCTTGATCCAAGGAGGAGTTTGTTGGTGTTGGTTCAAGGTTGATGACAATGGAGAATAAATGATGAAGATAATGGAGATTAAATGAGTTTTAATGGTCTAGAGTTAATGGTGTCCTTTCATTTGTCTTGTTGTCTTTTCATTTCTTTTTGTTTTGTCTATTTAAGGTTCGTGATGTAATGGTTTCTAAAAACTATCTATCGAAAATCCAGAAAAAAGCATTTGCTCAAAGATTGTTCGAGTGTTCTTAAGTTTTGGTTCGTTTCGTCCTGCAGAAGGTTGCGCTACAGAAGCTATTGTCTGCAGAAGGTTCTGTTGTTCTCTGTCTTGCTTCTGTTGTAGTTTCTGATATTGATACAGGGTTGTTTCCGCAACGTGAAAACCTACACCTTTCCATAACTTGTATCTATGGTCACTCAGTTTGCATTGAAGAAGCCTTTCGTGTTGCATGATTAGCCATCAAGAGAAAATACTGAAAACAATAAAGAAAATGTTTTAACAGGCAAAGTATTCAAACCTCAAGATAGAGTAAGAAGAAAAAATAACAGCTTTGGAAACACCGAGTTCAGAAGTGTTATCTAATAAAATGATAGAAAAAGGTTTTTTTGCAGACAAGAATCATACAACAAGCAAAGTATATATTGATTTGTCATTTCACGGATAATTATTGAAAGCAATAAAGTAAATATTTTAACCAGGCAAAGCATACAAACCTCAAGAAAGAGGAGAGAAGAAAAAATAACAGCTCTGGAAAAAATCATCCAGCATCCAAAGCATTATCTAAAAATATGACCCTTGTTTTTCTATACCTTAAGACGCTCATGCCCCTCACCTACTGTATTGCCATTTGTCTTTTTCCGCCACAAGTGTCCATCATTACGAAAATAGCGAAGCACCCTACGATTGAAAAGGAATAAAGAACCACCTATCAAGAAAATTCATAAAATCAATCAGACCAACCTTAAACATAGAATAATGCAAATCCTAATTAAGCACAATTTAGTAGTGTTTAATTACTATGTGGCTTTTGAGGGGGCCTCTCTGTTATCTTTAATTTCTCATGATTCTGCAGGATATACAGAACTTCTACAGGCTTCAACCATCGTATTTGAGCTTCTTGAAACAACTTAGTTATATCAAACCCTGCAAACACAAATGAGAAAAATTAGGTTAAAGTAGTTCATGCATTTCAATAAAGAGACAGACACCATATGCACATAAGATAGAGAGCAATCTAAGGCATGAAAAATTAAAAGTGTTGAGTCACACTTTGACCATGACAATGGCAAAGAAAGACAAAAGAAGGATCAGAAAGTATATCTATTAACAGCATAAAGAAAAATAAAAGAAGAATCAGAAAGTATATCCAAAGATGCATATTCTCAGAGATATGCCTAATCTAGTCAAACTCAATCAGATGTTGGGGCCTACCCAATTTTGGTTTGGGTAGAAGCAAGAACAACTCTTGGCAAAAATTCTTGCTAAGCTGGAAAACTGGTTGAAATTCCAACATGGAGGAAGCTCTGAAGTGGATTTCCTATAATTGTGCGCATGAATTAACCAGGATGTAGGTTGGATCTGAGAATTTCCTACTACCTATGAAGGCAAAAAAGTTGCCCATTGGTGAACTACTACTAAGGTCAAGTGAGTTGTGACGTCAGTCACTAATATGCAGTGGCACGAACTAACTTCCTCTTGGAGATGGCACAGTAAGGAATTGCTTCCTACCAAGTTGTCTGATGTATATGGAAGCTGAAGTAGGTCAACACCAAGTTTTAGCCCAAGGTGGAGGTTGACAGGTTTTACATGTGTGGTGGGATTTTGAAAAGCTCAGGAGTTAAATCAAAGCAGATGAATTAAAAAGGTCAATTTTTACTATTTATTCTATTTTACGCATTGGGAGGTGTATTTGACTCTGATGACCATTACTAATACAACTGTTGAGAACGTATGATATGCCCTTATCTTCACATGGCTAAGGTAGTCATAGGTTGTTTTTCTTCACTTTACTTTATACCTTTAATAGGATATGTGGCTCAGTTGGTGCTAATTATCACACATCAATATTCATCATAATAATTATCCCCAAGTATTTGGAGTCAGCTACATAGATCTTATTTTCTATTGAATATATTTGTAATATTTGAATATCTTAAATTTCTTGCAACTTTGTTGACTAAAGTATTCCTTGGTATTCCTCCACCCCTTGCACCTTTAACTCTAGTCAGAACAGTACAGCTTGATTAATCATGATGAGCATACTAGTGTAGGTCATTCTATTTCATTTTATCATCTATGTTGAAATTACACCTACTTCTCCTTTGGTATTAGTATTTAATTTTAAATCCTTCTAATAATTTCATTAATCCATCTTAGTATTCTCATCTAGAGTGCATTAAATTTTTGGAAGTGTTAGTTTCTAATTGTTCATCACTATGATTTTTAAAATATGGCAGATTGTATCAATAGTCTTATAGAAGTTTTTTTTATGTGTTCATAAAATACTCTAGATGTTTAGTTTCATTTAAGCCATTCATTCTTTTTACTATTAAGTATACCATCATCAATATTGTTTCATTGTAGAATAACGGACCTAACATATCAAAAACTCTATTATAGTAATTTTATTTTTATCAATCGTAGCTATTCCCTTATTTTCATATTATTGGAAATACATCTGTGTTTGATGCCTTAAAACTTTTCAGATTTTCTTTTCCCTAAAATCCAAAAATCTGGAAAACTAAAAGAAAATAAAATAGGCATGTGTTATCTCCTTTTCTTTGAAAAAAGAAACGAACAAACTGGGAAAAATCAAAGCAAACACAATTATACCACAATTCAAGCTTCGAGTTTAGTGTATCTGCACTCATTAATTAGAACAAATTTATATGCAAATAACAAAACTAAGTTGGTTTATCTTTTTTAATAAAAAGATAAAAGATCCACTCTGGTGCTTGATGCAAATCTACAATTACAAAAACATGATTCTTACACTCTTAGTAGTTCAAAAAGTAATAATTATATTACAGTGAAAGTTGAATATTTATTTCTCCTCCGAAATCCATCAAAATGATTGTCTACAGACTGAAACTTTTTCAAAGTCAAACAAAAAAACATGTGCAAATCATATTCCTTTCTCTATATTTCTACTTTAGTTGTCTTACTAAAAGAAATATCCTTTATAGTTAAATTAGTGAACATAAAACCAAATTGATTTCAAAAATGTTTACCATCTTAATCTCTCTAATATTCACGTTTATTCTTATAAGTTACTATTGAGAATTTTCCATTATTGTTCAATCATCTACCTAAATGTCAAATATTATTGAATAACTTAGCTAACAAATTACTTTTGTTCCTAATTTTTTCCAAATATAATAGAAATATCACTTTGGTACAACTTCTTTAAATGTGCTAGATCTAACATTATTAACAAATCTATTATTCTATTCATACTAAATAAGGTTTAAGATTTCATTCTAAGCTGAGCATTTTGCTAGACAACAAGAATATGATACGTGCCAAGCATGCCGGTGTGTGCGTCAGAGGCATTGAGGAGGAAAAGGAAGGAGTCGCAATGCAAAATTGAGATATGCCATTACAGATGTAGAAGTTGCCAAGACCTACCAGCACTAGCATTTTAGCAAAAGAAGAAGAAGAGAAGGTTGTGGCCTATACAGAGGAGGAGGTTTGCCATCATTGTTGGTGTTAGAGGTAGTCACGAGAGTTCTGTGTGTCGCCTTGCATCTCGCTTGCTGTTGTTGATGTTAGATGTAGGCTAGGAGGTGTTGTGTCTCGCTTCACATGAAGTCTTAGCTGCTGGAGAAGAAGAATATCACAAAATCTTGCCCTTTCGTTTCACCCATGAAATCTCATGTAGCTGGAGTCAAGGATGTTACAATTGTATAAAGCCTTGCACCTTCCTTTGTGTCTCGATTTATGTTGTGTGTCACTCGGCTAGTTTCTTTCATGCTATTAGACAAATATTGACTAGTGGAGCATACCATATGTGACACCTTACAAACTTTTCATGTAATTTGGTCAAGCTTTCTAGCAAGTGGAAAAATCTAATCGCTAAGGTTTTGTCACTTTTAAAAGAGATCAAATGTTCCCGAGTCTTATCTTCATTTCTCTCACAAAATTTAAAGGCTCCATATATTGTTTTATATTCTCCTATACGCACTTCCCACATGTTTTACAAGTATAAATTTGAGCCATATGTATATAAGAATGATTCTATTTTGATTTCAATCATACTCAAGGAACATAAGCATTTATAACATTTGTTGTCTCATTTCCACAAATAGAACTTTAGTACAATAATTTTACTTTCAATCCTCTTCACTTTGACAATCTTAGTCTTGTTATTTTTGTTTTCAAAATACCTTTTCAATTTTTATATCTAACTTCTCTGGTTCATCATATTTTAAAGCCTATATTCTAACTATTACTTTAGCCTTTTATCCTTTCCAATAAACTTAGAAGTTTACTTTTCTCCTTATCATTGCATATACCAATACTTATTTTTCTCAAAAAGTGTTCTTACATTCTAAGTTGACATCTTAATCCTATAAACCATACACCAAATTTTTTTATCCACAATGACCCACAACAATGCAAAAACTCTGCTATTTTATGTCACATCTAGGCACTAATGTGATGGAGGTTAAGACCTCTCGCATCATTTACTAGTAGTTTTTTTAAGCAAAAGAAAAGGGGTTGGACTAGCTGATCCAATCAGTTAAACTTGAACCAGACTCAGTCGAAGAGGTGGCTCATATGCTCAGAATCTGACAGTCGTGCTCGACGACAAAGATAGGGCATGTCAGCTTCTAAGAGTCGGGATGTCGCATCGAAAGACATCATCACACAGCCGGTTGCCAAGCATGGCCTGGTCGCATGGTCGTGCCGCTGGACATGGCATGGTTGTGTCTGGTGTTAGGACTAAAAGAATTCACATATCTCCACAATAGTATAATATTGTCCACTTTGGGCCTAAATCCTCATGGATTTGTTTTTGGACTCTACCCCAAAGACCTCATACCAATGGAAATATTTTCTATCTTATAAATTCATGATCTTTTCTATGTATTTCTAATATGAGACTTTGATTGTAATCCCAACAGTCCTCCCTTCAAACAAAGGATTACTATTATTCTTATGGTTCGGGCCTCCACTCAAGTATCCGATCACCTTTGACATACTCCGAGCCTCCTCTCAAGCATCTAGTCACTAATGGCATGCTCTAAGCCTCCCCTCATGCATCCGGTCATCAAGGTCACTCCTCTCCTCTATCACCACCTAAGGTTCACTCCCTTAAGATTTCCACCAAGCATCCGGTCACATTTGACCTGCTTGGACTTTTCGCTTTGAGTTCACTCCTCTAGGAGCCCCACCTCCTTCGTTGAAGGCCATCATTCCACCCACATGGCTTGATTTGAACCTGGCTTTGATACCACTTGTTAGGAAAAAAGAATTCACATATCTCACAATGGTATGATATCCACTTTGGGCCTAAGCTCTCATAAATTTGTTTTTGGGCTTTACCTAAAAAGTCTCATTCTAATGGAGATATCTTCCATCTTATAAACCCATGATTTTTTTCATTATTTCCAATGTGAGACTTTGATTGTATGTCCAACATCCGAGACTGAGAAAATTAGCATGCCTGTGGCACGAGCGTGCCACCGGACACAACCTAATCGTGTCTGGATCTGAGCGAACAGACACGCCTATGGCATGGGCGTGCCCAAGGGCACGACTAGGCCATGTCGTGTGCTGGAGGCGCTGAGTTGATCAGGGTTTATGGTATTACTTGGCATTTTATGTCTAAAATACCATGTATTGCTTGGGTTGTATATATAGGATCATTGTAACTCTAAACCTAATTCTAATAGAGAGTTCTTGGCCATTTTGTGGAATAGGAATATCACTGAACCACGGTAAAACTTCTCTTCATCTTCTCTTCTCTCTCGCTCCTTCTTCTTCAGTTTCTCCTTGTGGTTCTTTGCTATTGTTGCGGCACGATCTCAACAACTAGTATTAGAGCCAAGACATCATGTCTAGGATCTCTTCTCAGATTGTGGCAAAGAAGGGTTAAATATCTACAAGTGCAACGAGAAACAATGAAGGCACTAGGCGAAAAGAAACCAGAAGTGATAGAAAGGTTAGATTGGAAGGAACTACTGGCGAAGACAGTTGCAACGATCAAGCTTTGTCTAACGAATGACATGATGTATCACGTTATGTACGAGGAATCACCGGTGGTAGTTTGATAGAAATTGGAAAGTCGATACCTGTCGGAATCATTGAGGAACCAACTTTATCTTAAATAGAAATTGTTTGGGCTTAAGATGTCAGAGGGCACAAATCTGAGTTGGCACATCAACGTTTTCAATCAAATTGTAAGTGATCTGAAACGGGTTGATATGAAGATCGAAGATGAAGACAAGGCGCTGATGTTGTTGATTTCTCTTCCGTCAACTCCTACGTATGAGAATCTAGTTACGACTCTGATGTGGGGAAAGGAAACTCTCAAGTTAGAGGAACTCACAAGTGCTCTGTTGGGATTTCATCAGCAGAAGAAAGCTAGTGATGAGACATCTCAGTGAAGGTTTTGTGGTGAGGTAACTAGCAACGCGGTAGGCAAGACTCGATATGAGTAGAGCAACGATAATAAAGCCGGATCTAAATCGAGAAAGGAGATCATGTGCTAAAAGTGCGAAGTAAAGGGTTGCATCAAGAGAGATTGTCTAGAGAGAAAGAAAGCAAATGCAGGGAGTAAAGATGGTTCATCGAAGTCGGCAAACATAGTGAAGGAAGAAAATTCAGAGAGCGAAGATGGTGATAGTTTCTGTTTCATCAAGTTCAGAGCAATTGACAGATTCTTGGATCCTGAATTCAACATATTCTTATCATATGAAGCCTAACAAGGATTGGTTTGACACTTACAGGTTGATGAATTCTTTTTCTATTCTAATAGGTAACAATGAATGTTGTAGAGTGATTGGAATAGGGAATGTCATAATCAAGATGTTTAATGGTGTGGTCAGAATGTTGGGTGATGTTAGATATATACTAGATTTGAGGAAGAACGTGCTTTCATTGGGCACATTGGATGACAGCAGTTGTTACAAATCTACGAACGGAGTAATGAAATTAGTAAAGATTCTTTGACAATGATGAAAGGACAGAAACTAGTAAGGAACGTCTACAGATTGCTAGGTGCTATAGTTGTCGGTGAAGCTGCCACTATAGAATCTGAATCAGATAATATAGTACCTATGCGGCTAGGTCATATAAGTGAGCGTGGGATGCTGAAACTTTATAAAAGAGGCTTATTGAAGGGTGTCAATGCTTGCAAACTCAACTTCTGCAAGTATTATGTTCTTTATAAAGCAGAGTGCAATTCAAGATAACCACACACAAGATGGAGGGTATTCTGAACGATGTTCATACGGATCTCTCGAGACCGGCCAATGTAGCATCACATGGAGGACATGTGTATTTTGTGAGTTTCATCGACAATTACTCACAGAAAGTTTGGGTGTACTTCATGCGTCACAAGTCAGAAAGTTTAAGATGTGGAAAACTGAAGTAGAGAATTAAACTAGAAGGAAACTCAAATGTTTAAGATTAGGCAATGGTACTGAGTACGCAAATTCAAAGTTCCAGGAATTTTATGAGCAGCATGATATCAGGAGACACTTCACAGTTCGCAGGACATCTCAACAAACTATGTAGCGGAATGGATGAACAAGACAATAATCGAGAGAGTTCGATGTCTCAGACTAAATGCAAGTAGAGTTGTCACACGGGTTGTGGCAAGGAGGGTCGGTCCGTCGCGGGCCAGCCATTTGATGGGGCGGGGCGAATTGGCCAGTCATCTTGGTGGGTTGGAAAATCTCCAACCCAACCCAATCTAAGGCAGGTTGCAGATTAGACGGGCCAACCCGCGAGCCAATAAAAAATTTTAAAAAAATTTCATATCTTCAACTTTTTACTTCAGAAAGATTTCATCAATCAAATATATCCAAAAATAGATATTTTAAATATAAATGGATACAAACGAGTACACATATTTGATAAAAAGTATTATTTTTATTTCAAAATTATAACAAAGAAAGATAATAAATTGACATAAAACTTAGCCTACATGTGTTTTTCAACCCGCGGCCAACCCAAGCCCATCGCGGGCCGACCCGTGCGGGTCGCCGGCCTAAGCGGATCAGCCCATGACGAATAAAATTCCAACCCAACCCGCTTAAATTCTTTGGTGCAAGGCTTACAAAGAACTTCTGGACAGAGGCAGTAAACATGGTGTGTTTCTTGATCAATCGATTACCGAGGGCAGCACTAAATGGTAAAGCATCAAAGGAGGTATGGATGGGAAATCCGGTTGATTACTTTAGTATGAGAATGTTTGAATGTTCGGCCTACATGCACGGTTCTAGTGAGGATTGATCAAACCGGGATGCAGTGAATTTTTTTGGGTTATCAAAAAGGAGCGAAAGGCTTCAAGCTTTGGGATCCTAAAATGACTAAGGTTGTAATGAAAGAGTCATGTTACAATGTACTCAGGAAGAAGAGAAATAAATACCAAAAAACTATAGCAAAGAGAAGGATGTTATGCAGATGGAGCCAAAAACCTATGATCTTGATGAAGCTAGCTCAAAGTACATAGAGCATTTGACTATAGCCACAAAGAGGACTAAACATACAATCAAATCACCTACTAGGTATGGTTTTGAGGACTTGGTTCCTTATGCACTTATCACTAGTAGCGGAGATCCTACTGTTGGGACCCGTTGGTCGGCTAAAAGAGGGAGTTGAATAGCCCCTGCACAAATACAAACAAAAACGAACCCTTCTCGAACTTTAAAGGAACACTTGCATTAAATAAAATAAGAAATAAACTGAAAGACTGAGGCTCGGAGGATTTACTTGGTTACAACCGAGGAGGTTGTTAATCCAAGGAAGTGAACGCGCACTAAAGATCTCCTTCAGGCAGAGAAGCCTCGTTACAGCAATGAAGCACAGAAAATGAGAAGCTAAATGGAAACTAAAGCATGTACAAGTGTTGTTTGCAGGAATGCTTGTTGTTTTCAAGCTTCTGGACCAAGGTTGTATTTATAGCCTTGGTCGGGGCGCCTAGAAGGGTTCCAGGCACCTGGACTGGGATAGATTTTTATCCCCGACGCAACGGTCAACGTCGATGTCGATAATGATAAAAGTTGAGTTCCGGGCGCCCGGAAGCGTTCCGAGCGCCCGGAAGCGTTCCGAGCGCCTAGACCCTCAAAGTCAACCCCGTTGACTTTTGCGGTCCGGGCCTTCTGCTCCGGTGTTGTTCACCTCGGTCCAGATCTTACGCTCCGACTCCGCTTGCTTGGGTGATTTCGCCTAACCGAAATAAGGCTCACCCGAATTCAATTTTGGCCTTCTCCTCGAGCAGACTTCCGCTCCAGCTTCTCGTCCCTCAAACGTCGTGTACGTTCTTCTCGTTCACCAGTGTACTCTTCCGCGGCACCTCGTCCCTCAGACGCACCGAACCCATCGGCTCTCACCCGTGCCATCCTTCTTGCTAATCGCGTCTTCCGCTTGACTTCCTGTGCTCCTAAGTTCCTGCACACTTAGACATAGGGATCAAAACCAACAAGACCTAACTTAACTTGTTTGATCACATCAAAACAACCTTGGGGTTCCAACACCTACTACTTTTCAGGAGGCAGTACACAACTCAGAGAAGGACAAGTATATGAGTGCTATGGTGGAGGAGCTAGAATCTTTGTATAAGAATCAAACATGGAATCTGGTGGAATTTCTTGAAGGGAAAAGGGCTATAGGATGCAAGTGGGTATAAAAGGAGGAGGAGAAGTTCAGGACTTGCCTAGTAGCAAAGAGTTACTCACATAGGAAGGGATTGACCATGATGAGATATTTTCTCTAGTGGTCAGACATACAATCTATCGGGGCGGTGTTGGTTTTGGTAGCACATCATGACTTGCAATTAGAGCAAATGGATGTGAAGATAGCGTTTCTTCATAGTGATTTGGAGGAGCAGATTTACATATCACAACCACAAGGTTTTAGTCATACCCGGGCTAGAGCACTTAGTCTGAAAATTGAAAAAAATCACTTTATGGGCCAAAAGTAATCTCCAAGATAGTGGTACAAGCATTTTGACTCCTATATGTTTGAAAATGGGTACAGAAGATGTAAGTATGACTGTTGTATTTATGTGAAGTGTCTTGACGACGATTCACTTATTTTCTTGTTGCTTTAT